>NC_057795.1:302067682-303267682 GCF_018294505.1 Triticum aestivum | reverse complement strand
TACTGGGTTTGATTCGTAATGGGTCAATGCCCATCTTGCGCATAGTGTCTTGATAAATCAAGTTAAGACTGCTGCCTCCATCCATAAGGACTCTGGTGAGGTGGTATCCGTCGATAATTGGATCAAGTACCAGGGCGGCTGAACCCCCATGGAGGATATTGGTTGGGTGATCCCTGCCATCAAAAGTGATCGGACAAGCTGACCATGGGTTGAACTTGGGGGCGACAAGCTCTACAGCGTAGACGTCCCTTAGTGCGCTCTTGCGCTCCATTTTGGGGATACGAGTGACATAGATCATTTTCACTGTTTTCACCTTGGGGGGAAACTACTTCTAACCCCCGATGTTCGGCTGACGGGGCTCATCATCATCTTCACTTGGAGGTCCCTTTCCCTTGTGTTCGGTATTATCTTACCGGCCTGTTTGAAAACCCAACAATTCCTGTTGGTGTGGTTCGCAGGCTTATCGGGTGTGCCATGAATCTAACAGGGCCTCTCAAGGATTTTATCCAAGCTGGATGGCCCGTCTTTGTTGCCTTTGAAAGGTTTCTTCCGCTGACCGGACTTAGGGCCGCTGATTCCGTCATTCATTGCCGTATCGTCTGTGTCCTTGTTGTTGTTGTTGTTGTTGTTGTTGTTGTTGTTGTTGTTGTTGTTGTTGTTGTTGTTGTTGTTGTTGTTGTTGTTGTTGTTGTTGTTGTTGTTGTTGTTGTTGTTGTTGTTGTTGTTGTTGTTGTTGTTGTTGTTGTTGTTGTTGTTGTTGTTGTTGTTGTTGTTGTTGTTGTTGTTGTTGTTGTTGTTGTTGTTGTTGTTGTTGTTGTTGTTGTTGTTGTTGTTGTTGTTGTTGTTGTTGTTGTTGTTGTTGTTGTTGTTGTTGTTGTTGTTGTTGTTGTTGTTGTTGTTGTTCCGTCGTTTGTTTTTATTGTGGCAAGGTTTAATATTGCGTCCCTCACTTGAGAAGTGTCGGGGTCGCCCGAGCTGTTGCTTCTATGAACCAACCAGCTATCCTCGCCCGCATAGAAGCGGGTCATAAGTGCAGTTAAGGCTGCCATGGTCTTCGGTTTTTCCTGCTCGAGGTGTCGGGCGAGCCATTCGTCTTGGACGCTGTGTTTGAAGGCCGCTAAGGCTTCGGCGTCCGGACAGTCCATGATCTGGTTCTTTTTAGTTAAGAACCAATTCCAAATATTGCGAGCCGATTCGCCTGCTTGCTAGATTATGTGACTCAAGTCGTCTGCATGCGGTGGCCGGACATAAGTGCCCTGAAAGTTGGCCTGAAAAGCATCTTCCAAATCTTCCCAGGTTCCAATGGAGTTTTCTGGGAGGTTGTTTTGCCAGTGCCGGGCTGGTCCTTTCAGCTTTAGAGGAAGATATTTGATGGCGTGAAGGTCATCTCCTCGAGCCATGTGAATGTGGAGAAGAAAATATTCAATCCAGACGGCCGGATCCACCGTTTCGTCGTACTGTTTGATGTTTACGAGTTTAAACCCTTTTGGCAATTGGTGCTGCATTACCTCATCGGTGAAGCATAAAGGGTGTGCGGCCCCTCTATGTCGCGCAATATCGCGGCGGAGATCAGCCGACATCTGAGTTCGGTTCTGATCCCAAGTATTGTAATGGTCGTCACGCCGGGCTTCATAGCCGTTGTCTCGGGCCGGGGCACGACTCCTTGATCCGCAGATTGATCTAGTCTGACCAGCTTTATTGGCTAGGTCATGTTGCAAGTCATATGTGTATCCTGCGGGTGCTGTCTCCCTTCCTCTTCGGCGAGGGGGTGCGGGTTGGTGTTCGGCTTGTTATGTTGCTTTATCCCGTCCATGTGGTGGTCGGTCTGGTTGATCTGCCTAATTGTATTTCGACGGTATTGGCTCAAGGGCTTCGTCGTCGAATTGTGGTAGCAGCTTGCGCTTAGTGTAACTTTTGACAGGTCGCTCGTGGCCGTATTCCTCAGCGGCCAGGACCTTAGTCCACCTTTCATTGAGTGTATCCTGTTCAGCTTTGAGCTGCTGCTGTTTCTTTTTCAGGCTCCGGGCTATGGCGATGAGCTGTCACTTGAAGCGTTCTTGTTTGAGGGGTTCTTCTGGGACAATAAGATCTTCGTCACTGAGTCTGACCTCCTCTTCGGATTCTGACATATAGTTGCTGTCTTCCGAATCTTCGTGATCGACATGTTTGGGGCTATACTAACCCTCTTCCCTTTCGTCCTGTTCGGATGCGGGCTTGACGGGGTATTCGGGATCTTCGGCATCATCCGGAGTCTCATTGTCTCCGGTGCCGGTATTACTTTCCTTCACCCGACGCGATCGTGAGCGGCGTCATTGGCGTCGGTGCTTTGGTGGTTATCCACGGGTTGTCCTCATCTGTGTTCTGATTGTCCTCGTCACCCTTTTTATAAGGAGTGCCCACCATGTATACATTATAGGTTGAAGTAGCACTCCAACGCCCCGTGATGGGTGGGACTGGGTTTGGTTCGGCGTCTGCATCGTCGTCCATACCGTCGATGTCTTCAAACACGTAGTCCAACATGTCGGTTAAGTCTTCGACAGTGGCTATTAAGTGGGTGGTGGGTGGGGCATAAATTCCCTGCTCTCAGCCCCTAGCCTGAGCTGGGTACAATTCGGAGGTAAAGCCCTGGTGATGGCGAGAGACTGCATCAATCCCAATGTTTCGTCTAGGAGCGAATGTTGGACCGGAAAAGGTGGATCTGTGGGGCCGAGTTTGGCATGGGACACTTGTTCGGACCCAACGAGCGCAGACCTTGACAGTTTGGAGTGGTTGCCCAGAGCCAAGTCTAAGATTGCATCTGGGTCTTCAATTGGAAGCTCCACAAAGGGAAGAAGTCCGGCGGGGCTCACACTCCCGTCTTCGGACAATGAGACCCGACCCGGATCTAAGGCCGGAGCAGGTATGAGTGTTGACCCCTGAACAGGATATAACAGGGAATTCGAGGAGCCTTCTCAGCGGGGGCACAGAGCAGCAGCCGAGGCCGCGAACCCGTCGAAGACCAGATCTCCTCGGATGTCAGTGACATAGTTCAGGTTTCCAAACCTGATCTGGTGGCCGGGAGCATAACTGTCGACCTGCTCAAGGCGGCCGGTCGAGTTGGCACGATGCACAAAGCCACTGAACACAAAGACCTGTCCGGGGGGAAAGGTTTCCCTAGACGCAACATCATTGTTGATGAAGAGATGAGCAATCGGTCCTTCTGTCGACGATACAACGGAGCTCTCAACGAAAGCACCAATGTCGGTGTCAAAACCGGCAGAGCCGGGTAGGGGGCCCAAGTTGTATGTCCGATGACCGATGGTAACTATGGACAAAGGATACAATGTTTACCCAGGTTCGGGCCCTCTTAATGGAGGTAAAACCCTACTCCTGCTTGATTATATTCGAAGGGTATAGGGGTTACAAGAGTTGATCTACCACGAGATCGAGTTGGCTAACCCTAGATTGGCTAGCCTAGCAATGTTGTGTTCCTGCCTCCGATCTAACCCTCCGGTTTATATAGACACCGAAGGGGCTTAGGGTTGTACAAAGTGGGTTTAATCAGAAAGGAAATAACATATCCTGACACCTATACTTGCCATCCATGCATACGGGAATCCCTACCGGACATGAGAGGCGATCTTCTGTCTTGTAGCTTGACGGCCCATCAGTCCGGCCCATATCCAATAGACCAGACGCCCGAGGACCCCCTAGTCTAGGACTCCCACAGTAGCTGCCAGCTCTGATCAACAAACCATTCATACTTCCTATTTGAATGCATGTTCAACCTCATTACCTTCAGCACCCTTGCTCTGGCAACAAAGAACCTGGCGAATGTAATCTCCAGTAAGGTCTCTCGATAGGAGTTCAAAGTAATTTTGAGAGATGCAGCCCCAGGCATTTGATGTGATTGTCGTTATAAACATTATCCACCACCGGGCCTATTATTATGTACAAAAGAAGAGAACGTGTTACTGCCTACATGCGGTTTTGAACACTACTACATGCCTATTTGGTTTGCAGGATTTGTAAAATGCACCAATGTGCCATCTTCGATCTAACATGATTAACATGGGCATTTGATTACAATCTAAAAAAATGTAGCCTTATTCACAAGAGGTTGGTGTGGATGAAAAATTCCCTAAGAAAACTAGTATAGATGAATCGAAAGGAGAAATGCTTATGGATTGTAACCATATGAATCAAGGAACCAATATGGGGTGGGGGGTGTTTGTCCTGAAATCCTCCAAAATTCCTTCAGAAATCGTAGTACATTGTCATTGTGAACTTGGGAAAAGGTGAAAAAAATTGAACTTCCTTATGGTTAACATTTAACAGGAAAGGAACATCACCTCGATATACAACTTCTTCAGGCATGGAAAGCATCTCAAGAAACTGACAACTTGGTCCAGGTTGGGGCCGACAGATTCTAGTGCCAAGACCTTCACTGTGCACAGAATCTGGGTGAAGCTTTTCTGGATGACAGACAAACATACATCTTCAAAACTAGAAGTAATGTTGATATCAAGAAGGAGAGGTAGAACGCGACCGTTGTACCTGAAAGTAGTAGTATTTTACAGACGAGTAGCTCACCACTGTCAATTTTGGCGTAGAAATGACATTGATTCTTGTTGGACCTTGTTGATCAACTAAAAGTAATCTCTCAAGTGAAGGTGTGTCCTCAATGACCATATTGTGGTCCACCTTTCGTGATCTCTCGTTGCAGCAGCAACAACACACATAAATAGTCTGGAGAGTCCTGAAGGTGATGTGGAAGCTACTCGACCAGTTCACCGCCTGAACACGAAGGAACTCGAGTGCAGTACAGTCGTTGAGCAGGCGCTCCATGTCATCCTTTGGGATGCAGATGGCGACGAGCTCAAGGTGCTTCAATCATGGTAGAAAAAGAGCGAGCGCGTCATTATGGGGGGATGGCAGATCATGAACTTGGTGAGGCGCAGCGTGGCCGCGAAGCGGAGCACGGACGTTGGTAGCGAGCACATATGCCCATCACTAAAACTGAGTCGAGCTGATCTAGGGCGGGGGATCGGAACCACTCATCAAGCTTGGCTCTCCTTGCCATTGGAACAGAACTTGCCCATGATAAGGCCTCTGAGTGGGCCATGGTGACTGATTGCGGCTTGAACTACGTCAATATTTCCCCAAAGAGGAAGGGATGATGCAGCACATCGACGGTAGGTATTTCCCTTAGTGATGAGACCAAGGTTATCTAACCAGTAGGATAATCACGCAACACTACGTAAGCGGTACCTGCACACAAAGAACAAATACTTGCAACCTGACGTGTTAAAGGGGTTGTCAATCCCTTTTGGGTAACGGTGCCAGAAATTGTCGAGTTGACGGGATAAAAATATGATAGGGATTGGATAAATAGATTTCGAATAAACACAAAATAAAATAAAGTGCATCAAGGTATTTTTGGGTTTTTGGAAATACAGATCTGAGAATAAAAGCGAATAAAAATAGATCTCGAAGGAAAATATGATAAAGAAAAGACCCGTGGCCGTAGATTTCACTAGTGGCTTCTATAGAGAAAAATAGCATACAATGGGTAAATAAATTACTGTTGGGCAATTGATAGAACTTCAAATAGTTATGACGATATCTAGGCAATGATCATTATATAGGCATCACGTCCAAGATTAGTAGACCGACTCCTACCTGCATCTACTACTATTACTCCACACATCGACCACTATCCAACATGCATCTAGTTTATTATGTTCATGGAGAAACACCAATGAGGATGATGAACCCCTCTGTGAACTAGTCGCGCATCATCGGAGAGGCACCAATGAGGATGATGAACCCCTCTGTGATGGTGTCTAGATTGGATCTGGTGTTCTGGAACTTGCGGCGGCTGGAATTGATTTTCGTCAACTCCCCTAGGGTTTCTGGAAGATTGGGGTATTTATAGAGCAAAGAGGTGGTGCGGGAGGCCACCGAGGTGGTCACAACCCACCAGTGCACGCTTGGGCCTCCAGGCGCGCCCAAGTGGGTAGTGCCCCCCTCGGGGCACCCCTCTGGTACTTCTTTGGCCCATCCCGTGTCTTCTGGCCTAGAAAAATTCTCCAAAAAGTTTCACTGCGTTTGCACTCCATTTAGTATTGATTTTCTGCGAAGTAAAAAAGAAGCAAAAAACAGCAACTCGCACTAGGCACTATGTCAATAGGTTAGTCCCAAAAATGATATAAAGTTGCTATAAAATGATTGTAAAAAAAATCCAAGAATGGTAATATAACAGCATGGAACAATCAAAATTATAGATATGTTGGAGACGTATCAGCATCCCCAAGCTTAATTCCTGCTCGTCCTCGAGTAGGTAAATGATAAAAACATAATTTTTGATGTGGAATGCTACCTAACATGTTCATCACATATTCTTTTCTTTGTAGCATGGACATTTGGACTTTTATATGATTCAAAGCAATAGTTTAGTTTTGACATGAAGATTTCAATACTCAAGCATATCAACAAGCAACCATGTCTTTCAAAATATCAACACTGAAGCAAGTTATCCCTAGCCCATTATGCTCAATCATTGATCCATTCGTGAAACACGCTCGCATATTAGCTACACCCAATGCTCAAGGACGATCATAGTGCCCCTTAGTTGGCGCTTTATAAGAGAAGATGGAGACTCAAAACAAAAATTGCATAAAGTAAAAGAAAGGCCCTTTGCAGAGGGAAGTAGGGATTTGTAGAGGTGCCAGAGCTCAAAGCGAAAAGATAGAGATAAAACATTTTGGGTGGCATGCTTTTCCTGTCAACGAAAATGATCGTGTAGTTCCCAATACTTTCCATGCTAGATATATCATAGGCGGTTCCCAAACAGAAATTAAAGTTTATTCCCTTTTCCACCATACTTTCACATTCCACGGCTAACCGAATCCATGGGTGCCATCCATACCAACACTTTCCAAGGAATATATTATTTGACAACATAAAGTAAATTCATTTTTCATTTCGAGACTGGGCATCCCTAATACCTTTGCCGTACTCTCGTGCAATGACAAGTGAATAAACACTCATCTTAAGAATAACACATCTAGCCTGGAAAAATATCAGCCACCCCCTACCGTTTCATGAGCGGTACGAGCACACAAAAGAGAAATTTATTTTGAATATTAGAGATGGCACATACAAATTTGCTTAGAACAGTAAGAGAATACCGCATATAGGTAGGTATAGTGGAGTCATGTGGCAAAACTGGTTTAAGGGTTTTGGATGCACAAGTAGTGATCATACTTAGTGCAAATAAAGGCTAGCAAAAGATTGAGAAGCATCCAAGTGATAACCCACAAGTATAGGGGATCACAACAGTTTTCGAGGGTAGAGTATTCAACCCAAATTTATTGATTCGACACAAGGGGAGCCAAAGAATATTCTCAAGTATTAGCAGTGGAGTTGTTAATTCAACCACACCTGAAAGACTTCATATCTGCAGCAAAGTATTTAGTAGCAAAGTAGTATGGAAGTAATGATAATGGTCGCAAAAGTAACAGTAGCGGTTTTGTAGAAATCGTAACAGTGGCAACGAAGAAGTAACTTAGCAAAGATCAATATGTAAAAAGCTTGTAGGCAATGGATCAATGATGGATAATTATGTTGGACGGTATTCATCATACAACAATTATAACATAGGGTGACACAGAACTAGCTCCAGTGCATCAATATAATGTAGTCATGTATTCCGAATCTAGTCATACGTGCTTATGAGAGAACTTGCATGACATCTTTTGCCCTACCCTCCTGTGGCAGCAGGGTCCTAACGGAAACTAAGGGATATTAAGGCCTCCTTTTAATAGAGAACCGGACCAGAGCATTAGCACTTAGTGAATACATGAACTCCTCAAACTACGATCATCACCGGGAAGTGTCCCTACTATTGTCACTCCGGGGTTGCCGGATCATAACACGAAGTAGGTGACAATAACTTGCAAGATAGGATCAAGAACATTCATATATTCATGAAAACATAATAGGTTCAGATTTGAAATCATGGCACTCGGGCCCTAGTGACAAGCATTAAGCATGGCAAAGTCACAACAACATCAATCTTAGAACATGATGGATACTAGGGATCAAACCCTAACAAAACTAATTCGATTACATGGTAAATCTCATCCAACTCATCACCGCCTAGCAAGGCTACGATGGGATTACTCATGCACGGTGCTGAGCATCATGAAATTAGTGATGGAGGATGGTTGATGATGACAATGGAGACGGATTCCCCTCTCCGGAGCCCCGAACAGACTCTAGATCTGCCCTCTCGAGGAAGAACAGGGCTTGGCGGCGGCTCCGTATCGTAAAACGCGATGAATCCTTCTCTCTGATTTTTTTTTCTCCACGAACATGAATATATGGAGTTGGAGTTGAGGTCGGTGGAGGTCCAGGGGGCCCACAAGGCAGGGGGCGCGCCCAGGGGGTAGGGCGCACCCCCACCCTCGTGGCTAGGGTGTGGGCCCCCTTCAGCTGATTCTTTCGCCAATATTTTTTATTAATTCCAAAAGTTATCTCCTTGAAGTGTCAGGTCATTCCGAGAACTTTTATTTCTGCACAAAAATAACACCATGGCAAGAAAATAGCGTAGTCCAGGTTAGTTCCATTCAAATCATGCAAATTAGAGTCCAAAACCAGGGCAAAAGAGTTCGGAAAAGTTGATATGTTGGAGACGTATCAGCTCCCCCAAGCTTAAACCTTTGCTTGTCCTCAAGAAATTCAGTTGACAAACTGAAAGTGATAAAGAAAAAATTGACAAACTCTATTTGATCTTGTTGTTGCAAATATGTAAAGCCAACATTCAAGTTTTCAGCAAAGATCATGAACTAACCATATTCACAATAACATTTATGTCTCACATTTACTCATATCAATGGCATAATCAACTAGTGAGTAATAATAATAAATCTTGGATGACAACAATTTCTCAAAACAATCATGATATGATATAACAAGATGGTATCTTGCTAGCCCTTTCCGAGACCGCAAAACATAAATGCAGAGCACCCCTGAAGATTAAGGACTGGCTAGACATTGTAATTCATGGCAAATGAGATCCAGTCAGAATCATACTCAGTATCAATTAATAAAAATGCATACAAATGAAAGTGGTGCTCTCCAACTGGTGCTTTTTATAAGAGGATGATGACTTAGCATAAAAGTAAATAGATAGGCCCTTCGCAGAGGGAACTAGGGATTTGCAGAGGTGCCAGAGCTCGAGTTTTGAAACAGAGATAAATAATATTTTGAGCGGCATACTTTCATTGTCAACATAACAACCAAGAGATCTCGATATCTTCCATGCTACATACATTATAGGCGGTTCCAAACAGAATGGTAGAGTTTATACTCCCCCACCACCAACAAGCACATTCCACGGCTGGTCCGAAACAACAGGTACCGTCCAACTAACAACAATTCTGGGGGAGTTTTGTTTGCAATTATTTTGATTTGATTTGAGCATGGGAGTGGGCATCCAGGTTACCGGCCATTTTCTTGTGAATGATGAGCAGAGTCCACTCATCGTGAGAATTACCCTCCTACCATGGAAGATATAGACAACTCTAGTTGATACATGGGCTATTCGAGCATACATAATAGAATTTCATTTGAAGGTTTAGAGTTTGGCACATGCAAATTTACTTGGAACGGCAGGTAAATACCACATATAGGTATGTATGGTGGACTCATATGGGACAAATTTGGGGTTTATGGAAGTGTATGCACAAGCAGTATTCCCGCTTAGTACAGGTGAAGGCTAGAAAGAGGTTGGGAAGCGACCAACTAGAGAGCGATATAGTCATAAACATGCATTTGGATTAACCAACAATGAGTGCAAGCATGAGTAGGATATAAATCACCATGAACATAAATATCGTGGAGGCTATGTTGATTTTGTTTCAACTACATGCGTGAACATGTGCCGAGTCAAGACACTCAAATCATTCAAAGGAGGATACCATCCTATCATACTACATGATAACCATTTTAATAGCATGTTGGCACGCAAGGTAAACCATTATAAACTCCTAGATAATTAAGCATGGCATGAGTAACTATAATCTACAATGGTCATTGCAAACATGTTTCATTCATGATAGGTTGAATCAGGAACGATGAACTAATCATATACAAAAACAAGATAGGTCGAGTTCATACCAACTTTTCCTCATCTCAACCATTTCGTCATATATCATCATTATTGCCTTTCACTTGCACGACTGAAGGGTGTGGATAATAATAATGGTGCACATGCATTGGACTAAGCTGGAATCTGCAATCATTTATTCAATGGAGAAGACATGGTAATATGGGCTCTTTGTTAGATCAACAATAATGCATATGAGAGCAACTCATCATTTTCATCGTGGTCTTCTCCTCTCGATCCCCAAAGAAAAGAAAAGAATTTCAAATAAACACACTGAAATGTTTTTGGAGTTTTTGTTTTTGTTTCGCAAGATGTAAAACAAGAATGAGAAAAACTATTTACATGGGAAAGCTGCCAACAAGCAAAAGAAGAACGAGAAATCTTTTTGGGTTTTCTTATACTACTACTACTACTACAAGCATGGAAAGTGAACTAGCTAAAAGCTATAACTATTTTTTTGGTTTTTTTCGAAGTTTTTCAAACACACAAGAAGAAAGCAGGAAAAGAAAATAAACTAGCATGGATAATACAATGAAAAAGTATGAACACCGACAACTAGAATGAGTGTGTGAACATGAAGTAATGTCGGTGAGAAATACATACTCCCCCAAGCTTAGGCTTTTGGCCTAAGTTGGTCTACGCTCATGGATCAAAGTAGTCCTCTCTAGTGTACCGAGGAGGATTCTCGGGGTCCACTGGTTAGCGAGCTCCTGCGGATCCCACTGATAAATAGACTCCTGATATGGATCATGTGATGGCTCGGGCTCAGGCTCTAGGGATATTGTTCGCTCCCAGTATGCATAAATGTCATCGGGCATGATAAGGTATGTGCCTGAATGAATATTAAACACAGAAGGTGCAGGCAAGGTAATAATCTGACAAGTATTTTCACTAAATACGAGGTTATAAAGGAGTCGCTTTTCCTTATCATCGCAAAGAAAATCATGTGCTACCATACTTCTATAATCTAATTAAATAGTGGGCAACACCTTTTCTTCTTTCCCATATAGTAATTCCATTAATAGAATCTCCCACGTCACTTGGATGTGGTTCCTCGACGATACCCTCAAAAGGCAACTTGCAAACCTCACAAAAATCATAGAGTGACATTTCCTTAAACTCATCATATAAATAAAATTCTACCGAAGGTGGTGATCTCCTAGCATGAAAATGAAAATTTTGCACTAAAATATTAGTGAGCAGGAGATATTGATCACACTTATCATGGATGAATTCGGTGATGCCTGCATCTCAGCCAAGTAATAGAAATCCTCATAAATTTCGGCTTCCTTCAAGAATGCATCACAAGGCCATTCACATGGCTGAACCTCCATAGTGCGAGGAACATTGTACTTGGGCTTTTCATTCTCTTCATTCTCCTTTCCCTTCGAACCCCGGCTCGAGGAGCCTCTCAACAATCTCCTCAACATTTTTCTTCCTCTGAAAATTTCTGAAATTTCTAGTGACTCAAAATAAAATTGAACCAAACTCAACAAGATTGATAGCAACTACTCCCACAAGTGCCTAGAGACTATATCATGCATTAAAACTACTTTGGATCATATAAATTTGACATGCAAGCTCAAGAACAAGGTCACCATAGCAGCAAAAAATTGCAATAAATAAAGCACTAGAGCAAAAACTAATTGGACCATTGGGGGAGTCACATACCGAAGAACAATCCCCCAAAGCAATTTTGTGAATGGAGCTTTGAGCAAGGATATCGAAAATGGTAGCAGAATGAGCAAGAACACGAGTTTGAGCTACGGGATGATTTTTTTCTGGAGGAAGACGAAGTAGATGGGTGCTGGAATAAGTGGAGGGGGGCCATGTGGGACCCATGGGGCAGGGGCGCGCCCAGGGAGGTAGGGCGCGCCCTCCACCCTCGTGGCTCACTAGTGCATCCCCCTGGTGTGTTCTCAGTGCCAGAAATTCTCAAATATTCTATAAAAATCATACTAAATATTTAGGGCATTTGGAGAACTTTTATTTTGGGGGTATTTTTTTATTGCAAGGATAATTCAAAAAACAGATAGAAAATACTATTTTTTCTTTATTTAAACTAAATAACATAGAGTTAAAGGAGGGTACATAAGGTTGTTCTTTCTAACTTCATCTATCTCATGCTCATCAAAAAGGAATCCACTAAATGGGTTGATCAAGTCTTGTTAACAAACCTCTTTCGAATAACATGAAACCGAAGAATTTTTGAAGAACACTAAGTTACCTCAACGGGGATATGCATGTCCCCAACAATAAGAATATCATATTTCTTTTTGACAGTAGGAAGAGGGAATTCAAAACCTCCAATAGTAATAGTTGAAATTTGTCCAATAGAATTGATACTATGAACTTGAGGTCGTTTCTTCAGAAAGTGTACCATATGCTCATTACCATTAACATGAAAAGTGACATTGCCTTTGTTGCAATCAATAGCAGCCCCTGCAGTATTCATAAATTTTTTACCAAGGATGATCGACATACTGTCGTCCTCGGGAATATCAAGAATAACAAAGTCCATTAAACTAGTAACGTTTGCAACCACAACAGGCACATCCTCACAAATACCGATGGGTATAGCAGTTGATTTATCAGCCATTCGCAAAGAGATTTCAGTAGGTGTCAACTTATTCAAATCAAGTCTACGATATAAAGAGAAAGGCATAACACTAACACCGGCTCCAAGATCACGTAAAGCAGTTTTAACATAGTTTCTTTTAATGGAGCATGGTATAGTTGGTACTCCTGGATCTCCTAGTTTCTTTGGTATTCCACCCTTAAAAGTATAATTATCAAGCATGGTGGAAATTTCAGCTTCTGGTATCTTTATTTTATTTGTAAATATATCTTTCATATACTTAGCATAAGGATGCATTTTAAGCATATCAGTCAAACACATATGCAAAAAGATAGGTCTAATCATTTCAGCAAAGCGCTCAAAATCCCCATCATCCTTTTTCTTGGATGGCTTAGGAGGAAAAGCCATGGGTTTCTGAACCCATGGTTCTCTTTCTTTACCGTGCTTCCTAGCAACGAAGTCTCTCTTATCATAAAGTTGATTCTTTGATTGTGGGTTATCAAGATCAACAACAGGTTCAGTCTCTACATCATTATCATTACTAGGTTGAGCATCATCATGAACATCATTGTTAACATTATCACTAGGTTCATGTTCATCACCAGATTGTATTTCAGCATCAGAAATAGAAACATCATTGGGATTCTCTGGTGTGTGAATAATAGGTTCACTAGAAGCATGCAAAGTCCTATCATTATTCTTTTTCTTTTTATTAGTAAGACTAGGTGCATCAGTATTAAATCTCTTAGAGTCTTGCTCAACTCTCTTAGGATGGCCCTCAGGACACAAAGGTTCCTGGGTCATTTTACCACCTCTAGTCATAACTCTAACGACATTATCATTGTTCATATTATTTAACTCATTGAGCAAATCATCTTGTGCCTTAAGTACTTGTTCTACTTGAGTTGTAACCATGGAAGCATGTTTACTAATAAGCTTAAGATCACTTTTAACTCTAGATATATAATCACTCAAGTGTTCAACCATATAATCATTACGTTTTAATTGTGTACCAACATAAGCATTGAAGTGTTCTTGTTTAACAATAAAGTTATCAAACTCATCCAAGCATTGACTAGCAGACTTGTTGTAAGGGAATATCACCTTCATCAAATCTATAGAGAGAATTTACCTTTACTACCTGTGTCGGGTTATCAAGTCCCTGTATCTCTTCAATAGGAGGTAAATTCCTAACATCTTCATCTTTAATACCTTTTTCTTTCATAGATTTCTTTGCCTCTTGCATATCTTCAGGGCTGAGAAATAGAATACCCATTTTCTTCGGAGTTGGCTTAGGAGTTGGTTCAGGAAGTATCCAATCATTATCATTACTCAATATATTATTCAATAGCAATTCAGCTTGCTCAACAGTTCTTTCCCTGAGAACACAACCAACACAACTATCCAGGTGGTCTCTGGAAGCATCGGTTAGTCCATTATAAAAGATATCAAGTATTTCATTTTTCTTGAGAGGATGATCAGGCAAAGCATTAAGTAATTGGAGAAGCCTCCCCCAAGCTTGTGGGAGACTCTCTTCTTCAATTTGCACAAAATTAAATATTTCCCGCAAGGCAGCTTGTTTCTTATGAGCAGGAAAATATTTTGTAGAGAAGTAGTAAATCATGTCCTGGGGACTACGCACACAACCAGGAGCAAGACAATTAAACCATATTTAGCATCACACTTCAAGGAGAAAGGAAACAATTTAAGAATAGTAATAGCGAATTTTTTCCTCATGAGTAAATAAGGTGTCTATATCATTCAATTTAGTAAGATGTGCCATAACAATTTCAAATTCATAACCATAGAAAGGATCAGATTCAACCAAAGTAATTAACTCAGGATTGACAGAGAATTCATAATCCTTATCAGTAACATAGATAGGTGAAGTAGCAAACATAGGATCATATTGCATTATAGCATTCAAAGACTTTTATTTTGGCTTAGCTAACAGTTTCTTAAGATCATATCTATCATTCCAAGCAAGAAAATCTCTAGCAGTTTCTTCATCCATAACATAACCCTCAGGTATAACAGCCAATTCATATCTAGGGGGAGAATCTTCATCATCACTTTCATTAATATCATCAGTTTCAGTAATTTCATTCTCTCTAACCTAGCAAGTTGTTCATCAAGGAATTCAACTAGTGGCACATTATTATCAAGCAGAGAAGTGGTATCATCATAAGCATCATGCATGGCAGTAGTGGCATCATCAATAACATGCGACATATCAGAATCAATAGCAGGCGTAGGTGTCGCAAGTTTACTCAAAACAGAAGGTGAATCAAGTGCAGAGCTAGATGGTAGTTCCTTACCTCCCCTCGTAGTTGAGGGATAGATCTTGGTTTTGTTGTCTTTCGGATTCCTCATAGTGATCAACAGATATAAATCCCAAGTGACTCAGAGAATAGAGATATGCTCCCCGGCAACGGCACCAGAAAAAGGTCTTGATAACCCACAAGTATATATAGGGGATCGCAACAGTTTTTGAGGGTAGAGTATTCAACCCAAATTTATTGATTCGACACATGGGGAGCCAAAGAATATTCTCAAGTATTAGCAGTTGAGTTGTCAATTCAACCACACCTGAAAGACTTAATATCTGTAGCAAAGTATTTAGTAGCAAAGTAGTATGGAAGTAACTTGTAATGGTGGCAAAAGTAACAGTAGCAGTTTTGTAGCAATCGTAACAGTGGCAACGAAGAAGCAACTTAGCAAAGATCAATATGTGAAAAGCTCATAGGCAATGGATCAATGATGGATAATTATGTCAGATGGCATTCATCATGCAACAGTTATAGCATAGGGTGACACAGAACTAGATCCAATTCATCAATATAATGTAGGCATGTATTCCAAATATAGTCATACGTGCTTATGGAAAAGAACTTGCATGACATCTTTTGTCCTACCCTCCCGTGGCAGTGGGGTCCTAATGGAAACTAAGGGATATTAAGGCCTCCTTTTAATAGAGAACCGAACCAAAGCATTAGCACTTAGTGTATACATGAACTCCTCAAACTACTGTCATCACCGAGAAGTGTCCCGACTATTGTCACTCCGGGGTTGCTGGATCATAACACGTAGTAAGTGACTATAATTTGCAAGATAGGATCAAGAACACTCATATATTCATGAAAACAAAATAGGTTCAGAACTGAAATCATGGCACGTGGGCCCTAGTGAAAAGCATTGAGCATGGCAAAGTCATAGCAATATCAATCTTAGAACATAATGGATACTAGGGATAAAACCCGAACAAAACTAACTCGATTATATGGTAAATCTCATCCAACCCATCACCGTCCAGCAATCCTATGATGGGATTACTCACCACGGCGGTGAGCATCATGAAATTGGTGATGGAGGATGTTTGATGATGACGATGGTGACAGATTGCCCTCTCCGGAGCCCCGAACGGACTCCAGATTTGCCCTCCCGGGGAAGAACAGGGCTTGGCGGTGGCTCCGTATCATAAAATGCGATGAATCCTTCTCTCTGATTTTTTTCTCCACGAACGTGAATATATGGAGTTGGAGTTGAGGTCGGTGGAGGTCCAGGGGGCCCACAAGGCAGGGGCGCGCCCAGGGGGGTACATGTGCCCCCCACCCTCGTGGCCAGGGTCTGGGCTCCCTTCAGCTGATTCTTTCGCCAGTATTTTTTATTAATTCTAAAAGTTATCTCTGTGAAGTTTCAGGTCATTCCGAGAACTTTTATTCTGCACAAAAATAACACCATGGCAATTCTATTGAAAACAGCTTCAGTCCGGGTTAGTTCCATTCAAATCATGCAAATTAGAGTCCAAAACAAGGGCAAAAGAGTTTGGAAAAGTAGATACATTGGAGACGTATCACCAACCAAGAAACGAAAAATCTCATAAGCAAGCATTAAGCATAACTAACACAGAATCATGCACCAAAAGTAGGGTGTAACTTCATTGTGTAACTATTGACTTTCGTACTTGCATAGGAAATCACAAACCTTAATCAATATTCTTACTAAAGCATAATTGCTCATCAACATGTCTCATATATTATATCATCCTATGGCAAAACTATTACAAGGAATCATGTTTATTTTGTCCAATGATCTTCATGAAAGTTTTTACTATATCCTTCTTGAAGATCTATAACTTTAGGACAAGTTTCATATGTTGCTTTTGATAGGTCAAACAAATCTAAATGAAGAACATGAGCATAAAAAAATCCTCTCTCAAAATAATTTAAGTGAAGCATGAGAGAATTTCTTTAAAACATTTATGAACACTCAAATAAATCTACGTGAAGCATGAGAGCATTTCTTCAAAAATACTAAAGCACACCATGCTCAAAAATATATAAGTGAAGCACTAGAGCAATTCCATAGCTCAAAAAGATTTAAGTGAAGCATAGAGAGCAATTCTAACAAGTCGTAGCATAATTTTGGCTTTCTCAAATAGGTGTGTCCAGCAAGGATACATCACTAAAAATAAAAATCAAAACAAGCAAAGACTCATATCATACAAGATGCTCCAACAAAAACTCATGATATTTTACGAATAAAAATATACCTCCAAGTAAAATACCGATGGTCGTTAGAAGAAAGAGGGGATGCCACTCGGGCATCCCCAAGCTTAATTGCTTGCTTATCTTTTAGATAATAGCTTGGGATGCCATGGACATCCCCAAGCTTAGACTCTTCTTAATCCTTATTCCTTCATCCATCGTGATCTCACCCAAAACGTGAAAACTTCAATCACACAAAACTCAACAAAACCTTCGTGAGATCCGTTAGTATAACAAAGAAAATCACTACTATAAGTATTGTTGCAAACCCATTCGTATTTTATTTTTTCATTATATCTACTGTATTCCAACTTTGCTATAACTTACACCCTCCAATACAAACCATAGATTCATCAAAATAAGCACACAACGCAAAGAAAACAGAATCTGTCAAAAACAGAACCGTCTGTAGTAATCTGAAAACTTTTAACACTTCTATAACTCCAAAAATTCTGGAAACTTAGGACAATGTGGGAAATTTGTATATCAATCTTGTGTAAAAAATTCGGAGCAAAAGCACGTTTCAGTGATTTATTAAAATTGTTTTTCTAAGTGCACAAGTTTCTGTTTTTCAACAAGATCAAATCAACTATCACCCAACATGATCCCAAAGGCTTTGCTTGGCACAAACACTAATTAAAACATAAAAAATACAACCGTAACAATAGCCTAATTGTGCAAACACTCAAGAACAGAAAGAAACAGAAAAAGAAAATAAATTTTATTCATTGGGTTGCCTCCCAACAAGCGCTATTGTTTTATGCACCTAGCTAGGCATAATGCAAAGATCTAAGTGTTGTTATCTTTGGTTTCCATATCATCAAGAAAACACTTAGAATTCTTCAAAGATTTAGCATATAAATTTTCAGCAACAATACTTCTAGGAACAAGCTTGAGAAATTCATTCTTGCCAATAGGATCTCTTATCACTTCAATAAAATTGAGGTGAATACTAATCATTTTAAGATGTTCTCTGATACTATTAGAAGTTGCACCCTTGTTTTTAGTGGCATGAGTAATCTTGCTAATTTTTACCGGAGTTTTCTCAATAGTTTTAGCAGAAGCAAAAGCCGTGCTTAGATTACTAAAGATTTCTTCCAATTTATCAATCCGAGACGGGCTTTCTTCAATTCTTTCATGAATTACGATCCCCTTTTATTTTAACAACTTAAGAACTTCTCCCGCTTTTGACCCAAATTTATTAGCAAAATTATGCATCTTTTTATCCAAGTTTTCGATATGTTCCTCTGTAAGCACTTTCTTTTCAATAGCGTCAAGCCTTTCCATAACATTCTCAAGAGTTAAAGTTGTTTCTTTAACCATAAGAGGTGGTGATCCCACTAAATTTCCCGTAACATTAAAAGCATCTAGAGAAGGACACATCGAGAAATTCCCACCAATAATTGTATCAAGGACGAATCTATACCAAGTTGTGATGCCCACATAAAAACAGCGAAGAACAACAACGGTAGATTGCATACGAATAGATCTATTATGGGCATTGCAAATCCTATACCAAGCATATTTCAAATTCTTCCCTCCCCTTTGTTTAAATTTAAGAACCTCGTTCTTGGGAGTGCACACAATAGAGGAAGACCATCCATAATGACAAAAAGTGGCAAAAAAATTGGACACAAAAACCGATCTGACGAGAAAACGGCGAACGAAAAAAGGCGAATAAAAGGACAAATTTCTGTGAAGTGGGGGAGATGAAAACGAGAGGCAAATGGTAAATAATGTAAATTGCAAGGATATGAAATTTCTGATTAGGAACCTGGTAGATGTTGATGATGTCTCCCCAGCAACGGTGCCAGAAATTCCTTTTGATTGCGGCTTGAACTATGTCGGTGTTTCCCCAAAGAGGAAGGGATGATGCAGCACAACGACGGCAAGTATTTCCCTCAATGATGATACCAAGGTTATTGAACCAATAGGAGAATCACGTAACACTATGTAAATGGTACCTGCACACAAAGAACAAATACTTGCAACCCGACGTGTTAAAGGGGTTGTCAATCCATTTCGGGTAACGGTGCCAGAAATTGTCCAGTTAACGGGATAAAAATATGATATATTTGATAAATAGATCTCGAATAAACGTAAAATAAAATAAAGTGTAGCAAGGTATTTTTGGGGTTTTGGAAATATAGATCTGAAAATAAAAGTGAATAAAAACAGATCTCAAAGGCAAATATGACAAAGAAAAGACCCGGGGGCCGTAGATTTCACTAGTGGCTTCTCTCGAGAAAAATAGCATATGATGGGTAAACAAATTACTGTTGGGCAATTGATATAACTTCAAATAATTATGACGATATCCAGGCAATGATCATTATATAGGATCACGTCCAAGATTAGTAGACCGACTCCTGCCTGCATCTACTACTATTACTCCACACATCGACCGCTATCCAGCATGCATCCAGTGTATTAAGTTCATGGAGAAACGGAGTACTGCAATAAGAATGATGACATGATGTGGACAAGATCTATTTATGTAGAAATAGACCCCATCTTGTTATCCTTAATAGCAACGATACATACGTGTCGTTTCCCCTTCTGTCACTGGGATCAAGCACAGTAAGATCGAACCCATCACGAAGCACCTCTTCCCATGGCAAGAAAAATTGATCTAGTTGGCCTAACTAAACCAAAGATGCGAATAAGAAATATGAGGCTATAAGTAATCATGCATATAAGAGATCAAAAGACTCAAATAACTTTCATGAATAAAAACATAGATCTGATCATAAACTCAAAGTTCATCGGATCCCAACAAACACACCGCCAAAAGAGTTACATCAAATAGATCTCCAAGAGACCATTGTATTGAGAATCAAAAGAGAGAGAGAGAGAGAGAGAGAGAGAGAGGAAGCCATCTAGCTACTAACTACGGACCCGTAGCTCTACAATGAACTACTCACGCATCATCGGAGAGGCACCAATGAGGATGATGAACCCCTCTATGATGGTGTCTAGATTGGATCTGGTGGTTCTGGAACTTGCGGTGGCTAGAATTGATTTTCGTCGACTCCCGTAGGGTTTCTAGAATATTGGCGTATTTATAGAGCAAAGAGGCGGTGCAAGAGGCCACCGAGGTGGGCACAACCCACCAGGGCGCGCCTGGGCCTCCAAGCGCGCCTAGGTGGGTTGTGCCCCCTCGGGGCACCCCCTCTAGTACTTCTTTGGCCTATCCTGTTTCTTCTGGCCAAGAAAAATTCTTTGAAAAGTTTCACTGCATTTGGACCCTGTTTGGTATTGATTTTCTGCGAAGTAAAAAACAAGCAAAAAACAACAGCTGGCACTAGGCACTATGTCAATAGGTTAGTCCAAAAAAATGATATCAAGTTGCTATAAAATGATTGTAAAACATCCCAGAATGATAATATAATAGCATGGAACAATAAAAAATTATAGATATGTTGGAGACGTATCAGTGACTGCCGAGGATCTGGGAGAACACATCCATGCTTTTGCGATAGCCAAGGCAGAGCTCGTGGGCGTTGAGGAGCTCAAGAGGGGTGGAGAGCCATAGGGAGCGCCACCGTCGGGAAAGGGAGGTTGTCCTCGCCCCATATTTGATTGAGAGGAGGGATATGATGACTGTCAACATATCATCGGGGAGGCCGCTGATGAAGTCTAGGCCTGCTGGAGTCGCTTGCGGTTCTTTCTCGACCCGCCTCCGTTTGTTGGCAGCCTCGTTCTCCACCTCGTCAGCGGCGACGAAAACCTCTGTCTCCATATTCACGCCGTGCTCCGGTGCTTCAGCAGCCCCGGCGTTGCCACTCCCTCCGACGGCGCGCTTCAACAGCATCCTCATTCACTAACGACTTTGAGGACTGAGAGCGGCGTCGAGGATGAGGGCGGAGAGAGCGGATTGTGTGTGTGGTGAGGATGGAGGGTGCTGGCTTTGAGGACTGAGAGCGGCGTCGAGGATGCGGGTGGAGAGAGAGGATTGTGTGGTGAGGATGGGGGGGTGTGGCTGCTCGGGCGTGCCATTAATACAGACCTGTGGGAGCGAGGCGAGCGGCGGTCAAAGGCTGTCTCGCTTCCCGGTGAGCCTACGCAGGGGACTTATGGCATTCCTATACCATCATTTCACAGAGCGAGGCGGGCGGCGGTCACAATCAATTCTTAAGATCTGGCTACGAATTATTAGCACACACGCTAACCTGCGCGAGACCTCGTCGGTGGCGACATCAACCTCTGTGCCCAGCTTCATGCGTTTCTGGGTGCTTCACTAGCTCCGGCATCGCCACTCCCACCGATGGTGCGCTTCGGCAAAATCCGAATACACTCCATGCGGCGGTGACAACTGTGGACGTGGTGTGCGGCCTCCTATTATGACCAGCAGATCGGGCGCACCATTAATATGGAGCAGTGGGAGCGAGGTGGGCGGCGGTCAAAGGGCTGGCTCGCCTCCCGGTGAGCCTGTGCGGCGGACTGCTAGCACGCCTACTGTCATTTCACACAGCTACTAGCACGCCCCATGGTGAGTGCATAGCGAACATGCGCATGCCTCGGCCTCCCGGTCTGCCTGCTAGCATGCGTCTGTCAACTCACGCATGCTCGTACGGCACACGGGACGCGTTTATAATTTCCTGTATGTAAGAATATTATATCAAAACTTGTCTCAAATTTGAAAAAATAATAATATCACAGTCTATTGGTGCCCATATGACACCACAATAAGTTTCATGAATTTCAACTTAGTTTTGGATTTATTGGATTTTAAAATCAAGATTCTAGATGTTAGAAATTTCTTGCATGGGGACTAAACATGCACCCAGGGACACGCACACATATGATTTTGCAATCCATTTTCGTGCACTATCACGTGTCTCATGTAGATCAAATTTTATTTTTGAACATTTAAATCCCTGGGAAATCAATCAATGTATAAAAAACAAGCAAATGTTATCTAATTTTTTTTCAATTTTCAACACTAAACTCCTTTGGTCACATGTTCGCTGCAGAAATTTTTTGACATGCATCATTGGGCCACATGCACGCGGAGGTCCTAGGACACTCACTCATGTGGGCCCGTGAGGTCGCCGTCCAGCACTATGACATGGGATGAGAGAGGTTAATTTGACCATCAAGGATGGTCATTTTTTGGTTTTTGTTATACGTAAGGTAGGATTATATATAAATAGTACACATTGAAGAGGGTGGTCGGGACAATACTACGTGTCATATAGGACACACACTCGCGTGCGATGCTTCCATCCGTGGGCCCGCGAGGTTGTCCTCCATCACTTTGACCCGACAAGGAGGTTTCTTTTAGGGTTGTGTTGTGGTAGGAGTATATAGTACACGTTGAAGAGGGGAGGAGGGGGGCGGGGCAACACATATATACTACACAAACATCATTAATCGATCTCGCTCCATGTAGGGACTTTTCGGTTTCCAAGGCAAGTTCCGCAAAGAAGTTGTGCATATTGGGTATTAAAAACATCACCAACGCATTGGGCCACATGCAGACGATGGTTGTCACTCATTTGCCTGCGACTCTTCCCTCCATGGGCTGGCGAGGTCGTTGTCCATCTAATATATGACACAACAAGAAAGGTAATTTGACAAACAAGGAGGATTATTTTTGGGTTGTGTTACGGTATGTACGTAGGAGTATATATTACGCGTCGAAGAGGGGAGGGGCAACATATATATACTACATGTCATGAACCTTGGTTCGTGTGGGGGACTTAAAGGTTTCTGAGGCAGGTGCCACATCAAAGTTCTACATATATATATTAGGTATTCAAACATCACAACCACACATCTCCATACATGTGTTTGGCCCACAAGCAAGCAATGGCACTTGTCCTCTAGCACTCACTCACGGAGTTATCAGCGAGATGCTTCGTCCATCTCCGTGTGCCCGCTTGGTCAATCACTTCGACCGACAGCGATAGAGGTTAATTTGACTTATAATTGGGAGGCGATTAAATTTTGGTTCATCTTATACGGTTCAATAGATGCAACTATACTTCCCACGCATGTATATGCACGAATCCCTCCCACCGGATCGAAGTGGGGGGGGGGGGGGGCGAGCACGCGACGCATCATGAACGAGATCTGTGTCGGGACTGTGTGTTTTTTGACGCATGCATGCACCACATCAAAATGTTGTGCTTTTGGTATTCAAACATATATGCATGCATCACTCCATACATATGTTTAGGGCACATACATGCAGTGGTTGTCTTTGGACACTCTCCTTCGCTTGGTTATCATCGATGACCTATATATTTGTGGGTCCGCGTGGACGTCTCCATCACTTCGACCAACAACGTGAGAGAGGTTACCAGGGTGGATTCTTCTTCTCTTGGTTCGTGTTATCGTATAGTCGTACGTCGATCATGGTGAGATTCGAGACCTAAGTTCGAGGGCTCGCATACACATGAATCAAAGTTGTGCATTGGGTATATTCAAACACCACATGACACTTCATGCATATGTTTGGGCCACATGCACGCAGTGGTTGTCTTCAGGCATTCCCTCGCGTGGTTATCGGCGACAAGCTAGCCTATTTTGTGGGGCCGCATGTGGAATGTCAATGACTTTGACCCAACAAACAAGAGAGGTTATACGACCAAGGTGGTGATTCTTCTTGGTCAGTCTTACAATAAGCCTTGGTGAGATGCCCCCTCCCACCGACTCAAAGTGTGTGTGTGTGGGGGGGGGGGGTATAGTACTACTTCGTACTAGATGAACCTCCGTGGGGTCGGTCGGGGATGCCCGATTAATTTGCGGTGCACATGTGACACATCAAATTTGTGATTTGGTTATTTAAATACCATAGCACATTGTTTTCACACACACACACACGCACACACACACACACACAAACACATCAGGCCACCCACAGGTGTGGTTGGTAAGTGGTGTCACCCATCTAACGCCAGAAAAACACATATGTGGGCCCGCACAGGGTCCACATTTGATCGGAAGCAAAGGGGGAGGGGGATTGATGTACTCCTTTCGGTTTTGCATTATGGTACGGTAAGATGTCAGACCTAGCTATTTGGGGGCATGCGATCATAGCTAGGATTCCCCTCCCGGCAACATGAAGTGTGTGTGTGTGTGTGTTTGCCGGGGGGGCTAGCAATAATAACGTGTGCTTTGTGTGACAGGTGCCACATCAAAGTTGTTCATTGGGTATTTGAACATCAAACAATCCTTTTCATACATATATTTGGTCCACATGCAAGTGCAATTGTGTTCTGACCCTTTCCCGCATTTTTTTGCCAAATTTATAAACAACAGACTGGTCGGACGCAGCAACTGTCTGCGATTGGGTACGAAAGAGACATGGTTCCCTAGGACTAACCGTGTGTCGCGCCCCTGCCCCTGTCACCCACATGATCACAGTAGATTGGGCTCCACGAGACTTCCCTCCCCCTCTCTAAAATATCTACTCCCTCGCAATCTTGAAAATATCTACCCGCGTGGATGGTTTTTCTGTTTGATAACACACGTTTAGTGTGTCTGGACCGTGTGTTATGTCTGTTACTCCCGCTCTGCTTCAATCAGTAGATCCAAATTTTCAGTAGCCCCGACATTTTACTCCCACCTCCATCCCTCGCAATCTCAAACATATCTGCTCGGCTGGAGTGTTTTTCTGTTTGATAGCACATTATTATTATGTTTTAACCGCGTGTGATGTTCGTTACTCCCGCCCCGCTCTGCTTCAATCCCTTGATCCAAATTTTTGGTAGCCCCACCATTTTACTCCCGCCTAGTAAAAAATTTAGTGCCCACGACATTTCCTCAAACAGCACCTTGGACCCCCTCAACACACACACCCCAAATCCCCCGCTCACACACATACACACCGCCCCTCCCTTGCTCCAAACCTAGCTAGGTTACTGCCGCCGCTGCCGCGCGGCCTCCATCGTCAACCTCTGCCGGTCTGCACGTGTAGTTTAACCATCGATATACATACCCTCGCTGCCCTGAGTTTCTTAGATGACTCCTGCGAAGTGCCCCCTTTCCTAGAGATCCCCATCCCCACCCATCCCCCACTCCAGAGCATCGCAGCCTAAGCCCAGCTACACTTCCCGGGGAGCGCGAGGAGCGAATGGCCCAAAAGAGCTTTATTGCGGCCTCTTTGCCCGACATCGGCGAGGTGGTCGCCGAGGAAGCTATAGACGATGACTGGACCTGGATTGAGCCTTTCAATCAGCAAGCTAGAGTGTTCTTGCATGTCGCGGACTCCGGTTACGACATCAAGGTCATCGACACCAGCGGCTTGACGCAGGTTATGTCACAGGTTAAGTTGCCCACCCCCACCACTTCGGGTTTGGCAGCCGTTGATCTCATCGATGGTCCTGCCGTTGATCTCCTGCGGTTCATTATGAACAATTTGCCATCCTTCTTCGCCATGGAGCCCCTTTTGTCATTTCCAAAGGACACGTTCTACGACGCTGGCCTGGGATCCTCATTTGGCAAGTCAGACCTCATCGACGGCGACCACGAGGAGGAGCGAATCTGTGACAAGTGAGGAAACCCATGATTTGTTTTCTCGGACCCCTTTTGTAGTGAGAACCTGTCCAGTATTTATTGCTATATTAGGTTGTTTTCATTACGCCTTGTTTCTTTCTATGATTTATGGTTGTTCGGTTGTTTGTAGTTAGCATATGTCCAGTTTCAATTGCCATCTTTGGTTGTTTGTAGTATGCCTTGTTTATTTCAGCTATTAACAGTGTGATGTTCTATATGTGTTAGTATGAACTGTGTAGTTCAATTTCATCAATACCAAATTTAACAATAGCTCTATGGATGACTATATTTGGTTGCTATTAAGCATGTTGTACTCCCTTCAAATCTTTTTAGTTCTCATATAAGATTTGTCTAAAGTCAAGCCTCGTAAAGTTTGACCAACTTTATAGAACAAAATACCAACATTCACAATATCAAATAAATATTAGTACATGTGTCATGACTTAAATTTTCATATTGTATCACTTTAGCATGCTAGATGTTGATATTTTTTCATATAAATAAGGTCAAAATTTATGAAGTTTGACTTCAGACAATTCTTATATGCAGAGTACAAAGGACCGGAAGGAGTATTGAACATGCCTTTCCATTTGATTTAACAATGGCACTGTTTGGGTATTCTAACTTAGCTAGAGGTTAGAGTTAGTTTCTAGCTCATGACAGTTAAAAGGGAGAGAGAGAGATATTGGTGGAATAGTTGATTGAATTGCTTGAGCCTCTTGGGCATATATATAGGAGTACATGGTCATCTTGGAGTACAAGTCAAGGTAGAATAAATCCTACACTATCCTACGTTTCCTAAATAACAATGATACTAAACAATGACTAACCCTGAACCAACTCTTGCCAAAGAGGTATTTGGATGACAGTGTTATATTGACAATAAATGCACTACAAGAACTAGCCCCAATCAGCACCTCTTGGGTGGGATAGTTATTTTGGGTGTGTTTGAGGCAACTAGCTCAAACTAGCCCTCATGTTTGGATACTTTAAGGCTATTTGAGCCCAAACTAGCTCAAACTAACTCTAACCTATGGATCCAAACAGGGCCAATAACTAGTGTACTTAGACCTGCACAATACAAGTTTGAATGACTACATTTGCTTGTTTTTAAATATTAGGCATGTTGTAGTTAATAACACACCATTCCACTTCTTGCTTTTAAATATTAGATTTTTAACAATTTGGTCTGTCGGCATTCTAGGAATGGGGGTCCCCAGACTTGCCTGCCTGCGGCCTACGGCGTGGCTCGAGCAGTGGCCCAGTATGGCCCGTCTACATCGACCCAAGCTCAAGACCCTCGCGAGGGGTCAAGCCTCGCGGGATGGACGATGCAAGGCTTCCTCAGGGGGGCCTCACCAGGCAGGCTCGCGAGGAGGTGGAGAGATCAAGGCAGGAGTACCTCGTGGGGTGCTCATGACGCAAACCATGACGATCGAGACCAGGCAGGCGCCAGGCGGGCGCCAGCCTGCGTAGTGTCCTCGTTTCCTCTTTGGTGCAAAAGGGGGCAAGCGTAGGAGCGGAGTACCGAGGCATCAAGCAAAGGTTACCATTTCTATGCAACAAGACCAAGACCAGTAGAACAACAGGACGGAGGTCATCATGGAGCCAAAGACGGCGTCATCGCCAGTGCCTTTGGCAGTCGAAGACCAACTTTAGTCAGGATAGCTTGTACTAGTTGTTCCCCTTCAAAATGGTCGTTGTTGGCTCCCTTCCCGCTCAATATTTGGGAAGAGGACCAGGCCCCTATATATAGAGCTAGCCACCACAGTAGGAGGGCATCTCATCTAGAGACAGATCGAATCCACCCAAGTAGAACACCGCACCAGCCCAAGAACACCCCTCGCGAGGCTGTTCTTCCTCTATACTGTTCATCATCAGCCCTAGAGGCAATCCACCACCACACACTAGAGTAGGTATTACACCACAACGGTGGCCTGAACTAGTATAAACCTTGTGTTCCTCGTGTTGTTCATCGTGTAGCTTATATTCACGGCGAGGCATTGGGACGTGGATCGGTAGGAAGTAGATCTTCGCGCGCACCCAGAGTTGGAACCTTAAGGGTTTTGCCGGAACCTGATATCCGACATGGTCTTCCACATGTAGGTCCTACTGTCAGAGGTTTTGTCCCACTGTTTGACCCTTTTTGCATATGTGGAAATGAGTTGTCCATTAATATTTGTCAAGTCAAGAAACTCAAAAAGATTGTTAAGATAAAGAAATTAGCAATAAAATATAACAAGATCTTTGTCTGCGCAACAAAGAAGACATCAGTTCACTACAGGATGGTACTAACTATTATACCTTGTCTTTTTAATTCCTTTGCGCCATTTCAAATCTAGAGAAGATATTTATGCATATCCTTGTTTTCAGGCCTTTCCAAAGCAGTTCATTGATAATTACCTCTCAAACCACCTGTATGGTCAAGAGGCGAGGAAGGTTTTCATACAACACCCACGGTTCAGTATTGAAGTGTTCGTAAAGAGGATGAAGGATGGACGGTCAATCATCCACATGCACTAGCCTAAAGTTGCAAAGACCTTCAACATCAATGAAGGCTCAATATTCGCCTTTCCTTCTGCAGTTTTCCAGATTTGATTCATATGTCTATGTTCCGTCTATGATGCTAATTTTGAAAAGTTGTAGACGTTGCATGTGAAACTTGGTGCTGGTGCAGTTGTGTAATGGGGTAGCTGATTGCTGAAGCTATATGATGTTGTACTCGGATGTATTTCAATTATGAAATCCTGCTTCCTTAATATGGAAATGAAATATATTATGCGCTTAATATGAAATGTCAATTAAATTAATAAATGGATTATTAGTAATAGGGCAATTAGCCTGCTAATGGCCAATTAGCCTGCTAATTGGTTTTTTTATTGCAAATGGTTATTGAGAAAACTCCGTGGGCAATGACCTCAGGCAATGCACACATCATCTTGGAATAAACCGTGTTGGGTCAATGAATAATCACACACGACATCCTCTTGAAAATTGTTTGCGTTAGGCCACCTTGAGAAAACATTTACCACATAAAAAGTGTGTGTGATGGACAACCTTTGCCACACAGTTTCTTCTACGCACCGTGTGTGATGCATTCAATAACGCAAATGATAAAATTGTTAACATCGTGTGCAATGGTAACGCGATCACAAATGATTTAATGGGGAAAATTGTGTGTGATGGACCTGCGAACGGAAACGTTTTCCTTAGAGTGACTATGTGGGATGTATATACGAACAGAAACGTATTTCTTAGATTAACTATGTGGGATGTACATACTAACGGAACGTATTCCTTGGATTGACTGTGTGGAATGCACATACGAACAGAAATGTTTAGCGGCGAATGACTGTGTTTAATGTACTTACGACCGATAACGATTTGGCCTATATAATTGTATTTTTAGCACAATTGTACGCATAACCATATTTGATTGCTCGTCGCTCGCACACGGCCTCATTTTGCCGAGCGTGTGTGCCATGAGGGCATATCCCCGACGGTTTCTGGGTCGTGTGGGAAGGACCCCCCTATCGCTCTCACGCACTAGCCGACGATTCAGAACACCGTCGCAGAAAGGGGTTAATAACCGTTTGTATAGTACCTCGTTGTACCAGTGGTGATTATGATGTAGGTGCTATTCTAGGACAAATAGTTGATAAGATTAAATGTTATCCAATATGCTAGTAAAACTCAGTGCTCAAAGAAATTATGCTACTACTGAAAAGGAATTTCTAGCAGTTGTATTTGCTTGTGATAAGTTCAGATCTTATATTGTTGATTCCAAAGTAACTGTTCACACCGATCATGCTGCTATTAAATATCTTATGGAAAAGAAGGATGTTAAACCTAGACTTATTAGATGGGTTCTCTTGCTACAAGAATTTAATTTGCATATTATTGATAGAAAGGGAGCTGAGAACCCCGTAGCAGACAACTTGTCTAGGTTAGAAAATATTCTTGATGACCCACTACCTATTGACAATAGCTTTCCTGATGAACAATTAGCTGTCATAAATGCTTCTCGTAGTGCTCCTTCGTATGCTGATTATGCCAATTATATTGTTGCTAAATTTATACCACCTAGCTTCACATACCATCAAAAGAAACGGGTTTTCTATGATTTAAGACATTACTTCTGGGATGACCCACATCTTTATAAAGAAGGAGTAGATGGTGTTATTAGACGTTGTGTACCTGAGCATGAACAGGAACAGATCCTACACAAGTGTCACTCCGAGGCCTACGGAGGGCACCATGCTGGAGATAGAACTGCACACAAGGTACTACAATCCGGTTTTTATTGGCCTACTCTTTTCAAGGATGCTCGTAAGTTTGTCTTGTCTTGTGATGAATATGCCAAAGAATAGGTAATATTAGTAGACGTTAGGAAATGCCTATGAATTATTCACTTGTTATTGAACCATTTAATGTATGGGGATTTGGTTATATGGGACCTTTTCCTTCCTCTAATGGGTATACACACATTTTGGTTGTTGTTGATTATGTTACTAAGTGGGTAGAAGCTATTCCAACTAGTAGTGTTGATCATAACACCTCCATTAAAATGCTTAAAGAAGTTATTTTCCCGAGGTTTGGAGTCCTAAGATACTTAATGACTGATGGTGGTTCACACTTTATTCATGGTGCTTTCTGTAAATTGCTTGCTAAATATGATGTTAACCATAGAATTGCATCTCCATATCATCCTCAGTCTAGTGGTCAAGTAGAACTACGTAACCGAGAAATAAAGTTGATTTTGCAAAAGACTGTTAATAGATCTAGAAAGAATTGGTCTAAGAAACTTGATGATGCATTATGGGCTTATAGAACTGCTTATAAAAACCCTATGGGTATGTCTCCATATAAAATGGTTTATGGAAAAGCATGTCACCTACCTCTTGAACCAGAACATAAAGCTTATCGGGCAATTAAAAAGCTCAACTATGATTTCAAACTGGACGGCGAGAAGAGGTTATTTGACATTAGCTCACTTGATGAATGCATAACCCAAGCCTATGAGAATGCCAAATTGTTTAAAGAAAAAGTTAAAAGATGGCATGATAAAAGGATATAAAAGTGTGAATTTAATGTAGGTGATCATGTTTTGCTATACAATTCTCGTTTAAGATTTTTTGCAAGAAAGCTTCGCTCTAAATGGGAAGTCCCTTACATTATTGAGGAAGTTTATCGTTCCGGTGCCATCAAGATCAACAACGCCGAAGGCACTAACCCGATGGTGGTCAACAGGCAAAGAATCAAACAATATATCTCAGGTACTCCCACAGATGTTGAAACCAATATTATTAATACCATAACACCGGAGGAGTACATAAGGGAAACCTACTAGAACACGCCAGAACCCCAGAGAGGAATAGGTATGTGATACGGTAAGTAAATCGACTCCAAAAGTCTTCTAAAGGCAATTTTAGTCCGTTTTGGAATATTTAAAAAATTAGGAAAATAAAAAGTAGTCCGAAAAGTGCACGAGGAGGCGACAAGCCTTGGGGGCACGCCATACTCCCCTGGGTGTGCTGCCCGCGCTTGTGGCCACCTCGTGTGCCCTCCGGACTCCGTTTTCTTGTAGTACACTTATTTTGGTCAGTAAAAATTCATTATATAATCTCCCAAAGGTTTTGACCACCGTACCATGACAAAATCCTCTATTCTTGTTTTGAGCTGTTTTTCTGACATATTTAGATTGCTATGACGTCCCCAAGCGCTCTGAAGGACAAGTTCTTTGAGAAGGTCATTAACCCTTGTCTCGCGGAGGTGCTGCAACACCCTCAAACCATTGAGATGCGTGAGGGGGTGTTGCACATCCGCGACACTCAAGGACCAAAGAGGACCGAAAGCGTGGAGACAAGCCCGTAGCAGCCATGTAAAACTTGCAACAACAAAGTAGAGGACATCTAACTTGTTTATGCAGGGCATGTTGTGATGTGATATGGTAAAGACATGATGTGATATAAGTTGTTGTATGAGATAATCATGTTTTGTAAAAGTTATCAACAACTGGCTGGAGCCTTATGGTTGTCGCTTTATTGTATGAAATGCAAACACCATGTAATTGCTTTACTTTATCACTATGCGTTAGCGATAGTTGTAGAAGCAATAGTTGGCGAGACGACCACGACGCTATGATGGAGATCAAGGTGTCAGGCCGGTGACGATGGAGATCATGACGGTGGTTTGGAGATGGAGATCAAAGGCACAAGATAATGATGGCCATATCATGTCACATATTTTGATTGCATGTGATGTTTATCTTTTATGCATCTTATTTTGCTTAGTACGGCGGTAGCATTATAAGATGACCCCTTACTAAAATTTCAAGGTTTAAGTGTTCTCCCTGAGTATGCACCATTGCGAAAGTTCTTCATGCTGAGACACCACGTGATGATCGGGTGTGATAGGCTCTACGTTCACATACAACGGGTGCAAGACAGTTTTGCACATGCAGAAAACATGGGTTAAACTTGACGAGCCTAGCATGTACAGACATGTCCTCAGAACACTGGAGACCAAAGGGTCGAACGTGAATCCTATAGTAGATATGATCAACATAGAGATGTTCACCATTGAAGACTACTCCATCTCACGTGATGATCAAACATGGTTTAGTTGATTTGGATCACGTATCATTTAGATGACTTGAGTGATGTCAATCTAAGTGGGAGTTCTTAAGTAATTTGATTAATTGAACTTTTATTTATCATGAACTTGGTCCTGATAGTATTTGCAATCTGTGTTGTAGATCAATAGCTCGCGATATAGCTCCTATATTTCTTTGATATGTTCCTAGAGAAAAGTTGAAAGATGATAGTAGCAATGATGCAGACTGGGTCCATGATCTGAGGATTATCCTCATTGCTGCACAGAAGAATTATGTCCTTGATGCACCGCTAGGTGAAAAACATATTGCGGGAGCTGATACATATGTTATGAACGTTTGACAAGCTCAACATGATGACTACTTGATAGTTTAGTGCGCCATGCTTTACGCCTTAGAACCGGAACTTCAAAAACATTTTGAACGCCATGGAGCATATGAGATATTCCAAGAGCTGAAATTGGTATTTCAGACTCATGGCTGTGTCGGGAGGTATGAGACCTCTGACAAGTACTTTGCCTACAAGATGGAGGAGAATAGCTCAGCTAGTGAGCATGTGCTTAGAATGTCTGGGTACTACAATCGCTTGAATCAAGTGGGAGTTAATCTTCTAGATAAGATAGTGATTGACAGAGTTCTCTAGTCACTATCACCAAGTTACTAGAACTTCGTGATGAACTATAATATGCAAGGGATGATGAAAACAATTCCCAATCTCTTCGCGATACTGAAATCGGCGAAGGTAGAAATCAAGAAATAACATCAAGTGTTGATGGTTAAATAGACCACTAGTTTCAACATGGCACCCGCCGGGTTCGGGTGCGGGTAATAGTAGCCCAAACCCGTACCCGTCTCATTATTTTTTGCCCATACCCGTACCCGTACCCGCACCTCGGGTTTCAAATTTTTCCCATATCCGTACCCGAACGCGTGTGGATAATACCCGCCGGTAAAAATACCCACCTCGGTCACCGTACCCAATTCACGATTCATCATGTAATTTTCATCATCCACACATATGTACACAACATTTCCGCATGTATACTTCAACATTTCAGTACATATATACCACATTTCAGCATTTGAGCACATATAGATGATGACTTGTTGTGCGATGGAATAAAACGAATGATATTAAATTTCAGAAATGCATAGAAATAAGCACGAAATAGATGGCACTAAACAATGTCCAGTTATATACATGGGTGAGTAGCCTGTACGTGAACTTTTAGAGACACATTCACATCTATTATTTTCTCTCAATTACAAGACAAACAAGATAGACACAATTTTCTCTAATTTTTTTTTGTTGAAGGTACTTTTGAAGCGCCTAATTCGAAATAATCAACCGAAGGAGACTATATAATAAGATCAACAAAACCGTGAGTTCATGAAACAAGATCGACGCATTTAAACAAGATCATGCACATGCGTAAGGGGAGAGAATTTTGGGTCAAGGTTAGCACTTGCGTTACCCTAGGGGTACAATGGCTAGGTTCCTTTAGTGAATGACACATGGAGCCTACTGTTAGAAGAAATTAGTATATGGGTATGCGAGTATGCGGGTGCGCGGGTATGGGTATTGCATTCCCATACCCATACCCTTACCCCATGGGTACAATTTTTTCCCATTTATAAACCCATGGGTATTTATTTGTCCCAAACCCTTACCCTAATAGGGTTTTTACCCACCGGGTTTGCGGGTTGCGGGTACCCATTGCCATATTGACACTAGTTTCAAGAAAAAGGGCAAAGGAAAGAAAGGGAACTTCAATAAAGATGGCAAGCAAGTTGTCGCTCCCGTGAAGAAGGCCAAAGCTGGACCCAAGCCTGAAACTGAGTGCTTCTACTGCAAAGGGAGTGGTCACTCGAAGCAGAACGATCCCAAATACTTGGTGGATAAGAAGGATGGCAAAGTAAACAAAGGTATATTTGATATACATGTTACTGAGGTGTACTTTACTAGTGTTCGTAGCAACCACTTGGTATTTGATACCGGTTCAGTTGCTAAGATTAGTAACTTGAAACATGAGTTGCAGAATGAACAAAGACTTGTTAAGGACGAGGTGACGATGTGTGTTGGAAGTGATTCTAAGGTTGATACGATCACCATCGCACACTCCCTCTACATTCTGGATTAGTGTTGAACCGAAGTAAATGTTATTTGGTGTTTGCTTTGAGCATGAATATGATTGGACCATATTTATTTCAACAGTTATTCATTTAAGTCAGAGAATAATTGTTGTTCTATTTAAATGAATAAAACATTCTATGGTCATGCACTTAATGTGAATGGTTTGTTGAATCTCGATCGTCGTGATACACATATTAATAATATTGATGCGAAAAGATGCAAAGTTGATAATGATAGTGCAATATATTTGTGGCACTGCCGTTTAGGTCATATTGGTGTAAAGCGCATGAAGACACTCCATGCAGATGGGCTTTTGGAATCACTTGATTATGAATCATTTGATACTTGCGAACCATGCCTCATGGGCAAGATGACTAAAACTCCATTCTCCAAAACAATGGAGCAAGCTAATGACTTATTGAAAATAATACATAACGATGTGTGCGGTCCGATGAGTGTTGAGGCTCACGGCGGGTATCATTAATTTCTGACCTTCATAGATGATTTAAGAAGATGTGGGTTATCTACTTAATGAAACACAAGTCTGAAACATTTGAAAAGTTCAAGGAATTTTAGAGTGAAGTGGAGAATCATCGTAAGAAGAAAATAAAGTTTCTACGATCTAATCACGGAAGCAAACATTTGAGTTACGAGTTTGGCCTTCAGTTAAAACAATGTGGAATAGTTTCACAACTCACGCCAGCTGGAAGACCACAACGTAATGGTGTGTCCGAATGTCGTAACCGTACTTTATTAGATATGGTGCGATCTATGATGTTTCTTACTAATTTACCACTATCCTTTTGGGGTTATACATTAGAGACAACTGCATTCACGTTAAATAGGGCACCGTCTAAATCTGTGGAGACGACACCGTATGAACTGTGGTTTGGCAAGAAACCTAAGCTGTCGTTTCTTAAAGTTTGGGGTTGCGACACTAATGTTAAAAGGCTTTCAGCAAGATAAGCTCGAACCCAAATCGGAGAAGTGCGTCTTCAAAGGATACCCTAAAGAAACAATCGGGTACACATTCTACCACAGATCCGAAGGCAAGATCTTTATTGGAAAGAACAGATCCTTTCTAGAGAGGGAGTTTCTTGAAAGAAGTGAGTGGGAGGAAAGTAGAACTTGATGAGGTAGTTGTACCTTCTCTCGAATTGGAAAGTAGCTCATCAAAGAAAACCGTTCCCGTGATGCCTACACCAACTAGTGAGGAAGCTAATAATAATGATCATGAAACTTCGGATCAAGTTACTACCAAACCTCGTAGGTCAACCAAAGCACGTTCCGCACCAAAGTGGTACGGTAATCCTGTTCTAGAAATCAGGTTACTACACCATGACGAACCTACGAATTATGAGGAAGCGATGATGAGCCCAGATTCCGCTAAATGGCTTGAGGCCATGAAATCTGAGATAGGATCCATGTATGAGAACAAAGTGTGGACTTTGGTTGACTTGCCCGATGATCGGCAAGCCATTGAGAATAAATGGATCTTCAAGAAGAAGACTGACGCTGATAATTGATAACCCACAAGTATAGGGAATCAGTTGTATCCTCTTTCGATAAGTAAGAGTGTCGAACCCAACGAGGAGCTAAAGGTAGAACAAATATTCCCTCAAGTACCTAGAAAAAGTATGAAAATAGAAGTACTTTGTACGTGTTGTTGGATAAGTTTGCAAGATAATAAAGAGTGCGTAAATAAAAACTAGGGGCTGTTTAGATAAAGACACAACTTAATTAGTTTTAGTAGAGAGCTTTTTGTCACGAGAAAGTTATTTGTCCCTAGGCAATCGATAACTAGACCGGTAGTCACTATTCCAATTTTATATGAGGGAGAGGCATAAGCTAACATACTTTATCTTCTTGGATCATATGCACTTATGATTAGAACTCTAGCAAGCATCCGCAACTACTAAAGATCATTAAGGTAAAACCCAACCATAGCATTATAGTATAAAGTCCTCTTTATTCCCATACGCAAACAACCTACTTACTCGGGTATGTGCTTCTGTCACTCACGCCACTCACCATAAGCAATCATGAACATATTGCAAACCCTACAGCGGGGATCCCTCACGCTTGCGCGACACGGAGAGCACCATAGGACAACACCAATAATAAAACATGCAACTCAAACCATATCACGATCATCAATGAACCCATAAGACAAAACGGATCAACTCAAACATCATAGGATAGCCATACATCATTGGGAAATAATATATATAGCGTTGAGCACCATGTTCAAGTAGAGATTACAGCGGGAAGAAGAGGTGTTACACCGCTGCATAGAGGGGGAGAGAGTTGGTGATGACGGTGGTGAATTTGTTGGCGTAGATCTCTGTCATGATGATGGCCCCGACGGTGTTCCGGCGCCACCAGGAGAGAGGGGGAGAGAGCCCCCCTCCTTCTTATTCTTCCTTGACCTTCCTCCTAGATGGGAGAAGGGTTTCCCCTCTGGTCCATGGCCTCAATGGTGGCGGAGGGGCGAGAGCCCCTGCGAGATTGGATCTCTCTCTCTCTCTCTCTCTCTCTCTGTGTGTGTGTGTGTGTGTGTGTGTGTGTGTGTGTGTGTGTGTGTGCGTGTGTGTGTGTGTTTCCTTCTATTTCTGCACTCCCTGATTATGCCCTTTCACCTTTTCTTAAATTCCCGGAGATCCGTAACTCCGATCGAGCTGAAATTTGGATAAGATTTTTATCTGGATATTGGCTTTCTTGCGGTGAAAGAAGGGCACCAACCGCCTTACGGAGTGGCCACAAGGGCCCAGGGCACGCCCTACCCCCTGGGGCGCGCCCCCTGCCTCGTGGGCTCCTCGGGCATCACCGCGCGTTAATTCTACTTCCCAAAATTCACATATATTCCAAAAAAATCTCTGTAAGTTTTTATCCCGTTTGGACTTTGTTTGATATGGATTTTCTGCGAAACAAAAAACATGCAACAAACATGAACTGGCACTGGGCACTAGATCAATATGTTAGTCCCAAAAATAGTATTAAAGTTGCCAAAAGTATGTAAAAGTTGTAGAATATTGTTATGGAACAATCAAAAATTATAGATATGACGGAGACGTATCAACATTCCCAAGTTTAATTCCTGATCGTTCTCGAGTAGGTAAATGATAATTTTGGATGTGGAATGCTATCTTAATCATGTAATCTAATCATGGCAGGAATATTAAGACACGAGTGATTCAAAGCAATAGTCTATCATTTGACATTAAGAAAATAATATTTCAGGCATACTGATAAAGCAATTATGCCTTTTCAAAATAACATGGCCAAAGAAAGTTATCCCTACAAAATCATATGGTCTAGCTATGCTCCATCTTCACCACATAAAGTATTTAAATCATGCACAACCCTGGTTTTAGCCAAGCAATTGTTTCATACTTTAGTATTCTCAAACTTTTTCAACTTTCACGCAATACATGAGCGTGAGCCATGGATATAGCACTATAGGTGGAATAGAAGGCGGTTGTGAGGAGAAGACAAAAGGGGGAGAAAGTCTCACATCAACTAGGCAAATTAATGGGCTATGGAGATGCCCATCAATCGATATCGGTGCAAGTGAGTAGGGATTGCCATGCAACGGATGCACTAGAGCTATAAGTGTATGAAAGCTCAAACTGAAAACTAAGTGGGTGTGCATCCAACCTGCTTGCTCATGAAGACCTCGGGCATTTGAGGAAGCCCATCATCGGAATATACAAGCCAAGTTCTATAATGAAAAATTCCCACTAGTATATGAAAGTGACAACATAGGAGACTCCCTCTATGAAGAACAAGGTCCTACTTTGAAGCACAAGTGTGGTAAAATGATAGTATCATTGCCCCTTCTCTCTTATTTTTTTTTGGTGGGCTTCTTTGGCCTCTTTTATTTTTTTTGTGGTCTTCTTTGGACTCTTTTATTTTTTTGTAAAGTCCGGAGACTCATCCCAACTTGTTAGGGAATCATAGCTTCCATCATCCTTTCCTCACATGGGACAATGCTCTAATATTGATGATCATCACACTTTTATTTACTTACAACTCAATATTACAACTCGATACTGGAACAAAATATGACTCTATATGAATGCCTCTGGCAGTGTACCAGGATGTGCAATGATCTAGCATAGCAAAGATATCAAAAAATGGACAAGCCATGAAAATATTATGCTAGCTATCTTACAATCATGCAAAGCAATATGACAACGAATGCTCAAGTCATGTATATGATGATGATGGAAACTGCATGGCAATATATCTCAGAATGGCTATGGAAATGCCAAGATAGGTAGGTATGGTGGCTGTTTTGAGGAAGATATAAGGAGGCTTATGTGTGATAGAGTGTATCGTATCACGGGGTTTGGATGCACCAGCAAAGTTTGCACCAACTCTCGAGGTGAGAAAGGGCAATGCACGGTACCGAAGAGGCTAGCAATGATGGAAGGGTGAGAGTGCGTATCATCCATGGACTCAATATTAGTCATAAAGAACTCACATACTTATTGCCAAAAATTATTAGCCATCAAAACAAAGTACTACACGCATGCTCCTAGGGGAAGGGTTGGTAGGAGTTAACCATCGCGCGATCCCGACCTCCACACAAAGGATGACAATCAAAAAATAAATCATGCTCCGACTTCATCACATAATGGTTCACCATACGTGCATGCTACGGGAATCACAAACCTCAACACAAGTATTTCTACCAATCCACAATTACTCACTAGCATGACTCTAATATCACCATCTTTATATCGCAAAACTATTGCAAGGAATCAAACATATCATACTCAGTGATCTATAAGTTTTATGTAGGATTTTATGACTAACCATGTGAATGACCAATTCATGTCATCTCTCTAAATAGATATAAGTGAAGCAGGAGAGTTTAATTATTTGTACAAAAGATATGCCCACGCTCTAACAAATATAAGTGAAGCAAAAGAGCATTCTACAAATGGCAGTTTTCTATGTGTAGGGAAACAGGCAATCCAAACTTCAAATGATATAAGTGAAGCACATGAAGCATTCTATAAAGCTGTACTCAAAAGATATAAGTGAAGTGCAAAGAGCATTCTATAAATCAACCAAGGACTATCTCATACCAGCATGGTGCAATTATTAAAGAAAAATAAAATGCACACGACGCTCCAAGATTACGCATATCATGTGATGAATAAAAATATAGCTCTAAGTAAAATTATCGATGATCGTTAGAAGAAAGAGGGGATGCCTTCCGGGGTATCCCCAAGCTTAGTTGCTTGGGAGTCCTTGAATATTACCTTGGAGTGCCTCGGGCATCCCCAAGCTTAGGCTCTTGCCACTCCTTATTCCTTCATCCATCGTGATCTCACTCAAAGCATGAAAACTTCAATCACACAAAACTTAACAAAACCCTCGTGAAATCCATTTGTATAATAAAACAAATCACCACTTTAAGTACTGTTGCAAAACCATTAATATTTTAGTTTTGCATTGTAGCTACCATACTTCTGTAACTCCAAAAATTCTGAGAAAATTAGGAAAAAATAAAAAATTTGTATAGAAGTACTATGCAAATAGTTTCAGAACCGTTTGACTTTCCAGTAAAAAATGTAAAATCACGCACTACAGCCAAAGTTTCTGTTTTTGCAGCACACAAACCAAACAAGCAATCTAATCATCCTAAAGGCAAATATTGGCACATTATTTTTATAATACAATGAATTTATATAAGGGGATAATTATTTTTGTTGAAAAGTTTCTGTAATTAAGATTCACAAAGTTTCCATGGGCATGAATAATGTTCAAGGCAAGCTCCCACTTTAACAATGCTCGTCTCTCTCACTTTCACTTTTCTTTTTGAAAAGTTTAGGTTTCCACTTTATTTTTTTGTTTAAACTTTATAAAAGCACACAACAGAAATAAATGACTCTCTAAAACTTCCGGGTTGTCTCCCTGGCAGCGCTTTCTTTAAAGCCATTAAGCCAGGCATATAGTGCTCAAGTAATGGATCCACCCGGATCCCAAGGTATATCAAATCCAATTAATTAACAATGATTTGTAATTTAGTAGTGAGCACAAAGTAACATATATCATGTAATGATGTAGTCTAACTCTCTTCCTATGCATCGGCATGTCATAGAAGAACAATTCATGCACACAAAGTAAAGGCCAATGCATAGTATAAACAGTTTCTTGCAATTTTATCGTGTTCGAAACATAGAGAGGTGGATATGTAGTTCCTCTCTCATAATAATTGCAAGTAGGAGCAGCAAGAACATGCATATTACGTTCATCAAAATTATCATGTGCAACGGTAAAAGGCAACCCATCAATATAATCCTTAATAAGCACAAACTTCTCCGATATAGTGTATTTGGCAGAATTCAAAAAGATAATAGGACTATCATGCATGGGTGCAATAGAAATAATTTCATTCTTAACATAAGGAACTATAGCAAGTTCATCTCCATAAGCATCATTCATATTGGCATCATCGCCACAAGCATTGCAAGCATCAAGTTCATCAAAAAGGGGTATTTCAAATGAATCAATGGGATCATAGCAATTATCATAGCATTCATCCTTTGGTAAGAACGAAGGGACATTAAACAATGTATGAGTTGGAGGGTTACTCTCATTAGAAGGTGGACACGGGTAGCTAATCCGCTCTTCCTCCTTTTGTTCTCCGCTCTCCTCATCATCTCTTTCATCCAATGAGCTCACAGTTTCATCAATTTCTTCTTCCATAGACTCCTGCAAAATATTAGTCTCTTCATAGACAGCGGAGACTTTCTAAATAAACGCATCAATATCGGCATTGTATTCATAATTCTCATAGCAATATTTACGTATAGCAAAAATTTTAGGCCTATAAACATCATCATCAAAAGCTTCATACTTTTCAAATAAAGATTCAATTTCATAAGCACCCTTAAAAGCAACGAATTCTTCTATTCGTTCCACATCGTGATAATCATATATACCATTAGCATAAGAAGCCAAGGTTTCATTATCACTAAATCTGCATGGAAAGGGAAGGTGTGGAGCCTTCATCCTAGAGCAACAAGTATAATCATATCTCAAGCATAGTTGCCGAGCATACCAATGCAACATATGAATTTGATCCCATAATAGTTTCCCTTTTAGAATCAAGCGATAATCACTAAAGTATTCACGTTGATCCAATGTGTCTCCCATTATATAATTGAATGGGGTTTTCTCAGGATTATTAAAGTAGTGCATAATTTCTTTCACATAATGAGCATCAAGGGTTTTAGGACATTCCCCATCTCCATGAGTAGCAAGTACACCTAATTTTTTTGGTATTTTGTGTTCCATATCTATAACTAAAGATAGAGAACAACTTAGAACAGAAAATAAAAACTACTTAGTGATAAAGCAAACAAGCACACACGAGAATATTCACCCCACACTATTGCTCCCCAGCAACGGCACCAGAAAAAGGTCTTGATAACCCACAAGTATAGGTGTCGGGGATATAACTATTAGGTATGACCCACCCAGGAGGGGTCGGGTTATACATATGGCAATTCATCATATGAAGCCCAAGACGATATTTGAAGATGGCGGTTCGGTTAAGGGCCTAAGGCCCAATGGCGGCTTAAGGCCCGTAGAGATAAACCACCATATATGTATAACTTGTATTGTAAGGCAAGAATAGATAGTCACCGATCCAGACACTATTTATGAGCCAACCGGGACTCCGTGAGCCGCTGGGCGTCGACCTCTGTATATAAAGGGACGACCTGGCGGCAGTTCAGAACAAGTAACATCAGATCGAAAGCTAGGTCAAGCGGATTCGCTCCCTGGTAATCGAGACATAAGCATTACCACCTCAAACTGGATTAGGCCTTTACCTTCACCGCAAGGGGCCGAACCAGTATAAACTCTCATGTCCTTTGTCCCGTTTAAACCCCTTTAAGCTTCCTAGTTGCGATGGCTCCACGACTAAGTCCTTTTGCTAGGACATCTGCCGTGACCTTTCCACGACAGTTGGCGCCCACCATGGGGCCAGCGCATGATGGATTTGAGTTCTTAAAGGGCAGCTTCGAAGGGCTCAAGGGATACACTATGGGCCGGATGACTAAGAGTCGTCACGGCAAGCTCTACATCGATGACGCAGGCCGGGCCCATGACGCCGACTCAATTGAGTACGGGTACCGGGTCCCCTTCGGCGGAATCCACATCTTCATTGGCAAGATCGGCGAGCCGGGCCCTGAGCTAGACATCTGCATCGACATCATCGAGACGGCTCAGCGTGCAAGACCCGCCCGAGCTCAGACCGCCGTGAGGCGTGCCTTCATGGGATGCATCCATGGAGGGGAATTTTCTGAAGGATCTATATCTGGCGGTGAGACGGCCATCTACTCTGATGGTGAGTCATCCACAGGCGAGACCGATTCATTGTATCAACTGCAGGATGGCGGGCTTGGGGGCTATTCCAATGGCGATAGTAGTCCGGACCCTTTTGAGCCGCCAAACCGAGTCCGGATCTTCATGGCAGCACGCAACCTGGGCAAAACTGTACGGCTGCGGTAGCAGTGACTTCCGGGTCAGCGGTGGCGATGGCAGCCGGGGCAGGAGGCCCTGCGCGCCCACCGCCTCAGGTTCCGATGGCTCTAATGGATAAATTGACGGCTCTGTTAACAGCCGTGGTCAACCCGGGGAATCAAGCTCAACATGATGTGGAAGTGGCACAGTTACAGCAGGAGGTAGCACAAGCCAAAGAAGACCTGGTGGCGGAGGACATCAGAATGGCCGCAGAGTGAGCGGCTCTGGATGCTCAGGCTCAGCGGATTTAGTCACAGGCCTTTCAGCTTACGATGGATCAGAACACATCAAATGAGATTATGAGGAGAAGGCACCAGTCCCGTCTACATGCGGATTATGAGCCTAGAAACCTCTTCCGCACGCCCGGTGTAGGGCCCAGTAATCCGCCGGAGGTAAACCGGGCCCCGGGGCCCGGGGCCGGGACGCCGGTTCAACCAAGTGTGACGGAACCCCCTCGTCTGAATACTGCTCCACCTCGGCACGTACCGACACCACCGGGTCATTATTCTAATCCTTTGGAGAACATGATCGCTGCGGTGGCACGATTGGCGGCTGTCCCGGTGGATGGCGACTCTCCAACGGCTGTTGAAACACGAAGGGTCACAGAGCTTCTTCAGACAGCATTGGCGCAGCAGGAGGCGTATTCTTATAGTCGAGACATGATTCATTCCACCCCTCGCCCAAGTCGGAGCCGGAGCTATAGCAGGCAAATGGACTCACCAGCCATTTCAAGTAACGCCCAGCGCCGTGACCAGCCGCGCGAGTATGACCCGACACGTGATGGAGCCCTTAACTTGGTTGATTAGGACAGAGTGCATCAAGAAGCCGAGCTGGCGGCTCAGCATGCGGCTCAGCGGGCGGCTTACCAACCCCTTCCGATTTATCCAACGACCTTGGTTGAGGCAGGCATGACCTCGAGATCTACAGGGGTGCACTGTTTGTTGCCGGCTCTATGTAATGAGCGTTTGCCCAAGGATTTCAAAGGACCTCGAAAGGTGCCGAATTACACAGTTGACTTACCCCCTGAGGCATGGATTGAAAGTTATGAGATGGCCATGGAGTTATTGGATGTCAGTGACGCTGCGTGTGCCAAGTACTTCACCATGATGCTGGACGGAACGGCCCGTACTTGGTTAAAGGGGATGCCGGCTAATTCCATCAGTTCATGGGCAGAGTTAAAGGCCCGGTTTATTCAGAACTTTAAAGACACATGCAAGCAGCCCATGTCGATTGTGGACTTGACTAATTGCAAGCAAGTGGAGGGTGAATCCACGACCCATTGGGTGCGCTGGGTCAAATCTATCATACACTCATCCGATCACATGAACGTCGGCTCTGCAGTCTTAATGTTGGAGAAAAATGCCATTTTGAGCCTCTGAAACAGAAGCTAGGGCGGCTCAAACGCGATTGTAATGACATGGGCCAGCTGATGGCGGCTCTAGTCAAATATGCCGACTCTAATAGTACCATGGACCCCAAGTCTGACGATGAGAAGACAGGGAAGGGAAAGAAGAGCGGCAATGCTAAGGGCCCGCAACATAACCCGGCGAATCAAGGGGGCAACGGTAAACGCAAGGCTGATGGTAGCTCAGAGTTTGTGGCTAAAACCAATGCACAGGGCAACAATCAACGTTGTAAGGGTAGGCCGCCTCCTCGGTCCGGCGGGTCAGGTCCCACTCTTGAGCAGTTGCTAAATGAGCCTTGTCCAAGGCATGGCATGCCAGAGAAGCCAGCCACTCACCTTTGGAAGGATTGTATGATAGTGAAGGCTTTCAAAAACTCTAACGTGTTTGACGACAATCATGGACCGGGCGGCGGCTCAGGCGGCGGCGGTTTCCAGGGCCCGGGTTATGGAAGTGGTCGTTCTAATTCCAACTTCTAGGGCCCCCAAGGTCATCAGGGCGGTTTTAATCAAGGTAACCAGGGTGGTTACAATCAGCAATCCGGCCAGGGAGGTCAGCAGTAGCAGCAATCCGGATATCAGAGTAATCCAAAGCAGCTGAATAGTGGACAATATCATGTGTTTACCACCAGTTTGTGCAAATGGGACCAGAAACTTCATAAGAGGGTTGTGAACGCTATTGAGCCGACAGTTCCTCGTTACTTGCAATGGTCTGAGTAGCCTATTCTGTGGAGTAGGGAGGATCACCCTCCCCGGGTTGACAATCTGGGTCACTTGGCCTTGGTGGTGGCACCTCAAGTTGGTGGATACAAATTCACTAAAGTGCTCATGGATGGAGGCAGTAGCATCAACATCCTTTATTATGAGACTTTCCGTCGCATGGGGTTAACTAATAAAAATCATAAGACGTCCAACACTATTTTCCATGGAGTGGTGCCTGGTAAGTCTGCGTACCCGGTCGGCAAGATTGAGCTGGAGGTAGCCTTTGGAGATGAGCATGATTCCAGGGCTGAGAAGTTAACCTTTGAAGTGGTCAAAATCAGGAGCCCATACCACGCTCTTTTTGAATAGCCGACTTACGCCAAGTTCATGGCACGGCCGTGTTATGTTTATCTGCAGCTCAAGATGCAGGGTTATAAGGGAACTATCACAGTGCACGGGAGTCGGAAGATAGCCCTGGAATGTGAGGAAGGCGATGATGCTTATGCTGAGTCTGTCTGTGCAACAGAGGAATTGAAGTTTTACAAGGACAATGTTGACCCGGCGGATATGACGTCTTTGGAAATGCCAACTACAGAGCATGAGCCAGTGATGAAGTTTAAATCGGCCGATGACACCAAGCTGGTTGATTTTGTTCCTGACGACTCATCCAAGTAGTTCAGTATCAGTGCTAACATGGATCCCAAATAGGAAAGCGAGCTCATCAAGTTCATCCGTGAGAACCGGGGCATCTTTGCATGGAAACCTTCTGACATGCCGGGTGTACCGAGAGACACGCTGAGCACACTCTCAATATTGATCCAAAATTTAAGCCGGTCAAGCAGTTTCTTCAGCGGTTCAATGAGGGGAGGCGTAAGGCCATTGGTGAGGAAGTGGCCCGGCTCATGGCAGTTGGGTTCATTGTTGAGGTTTTTCATCCAAAGTGGTTGGCTAACCCGGTGCTAGTGCTTAAGAAGAATGGCACCTGGCGCATGTGTGTGGATTACATGGACTTTAACAAGGCATGTCCGGCTGATCCTTTTGCTCTCCCTCGTATTGATCAAATTATTAATGCTACGGTGGGTTGTGAGTGCTTGAGCTTTTTGGATGCTTATTTTGGTTATCATCAGATTAAGATGACAGTTAATGACCAGGAGAAGACGGCTTTCATCACTCCTTTTGGAGCCTTCTGCTATGTGTCTATGCCTTTTGGGCTCAAGAGTGCCGAGGTGACTTATCAGCGATGCGTGCAGAACTGTCTTCACAGTCAGATTGTGTGCAATGTTCATGCTTATGTAGACGGCATTGTGGTAAAGTCCAGAGAGAAGGAAACCTTGATAGATGATTTGAAAGAAACCTTTGATAATCTCCGGGTCTACAAGATGATGCTTAACCCGGCCAAGTGCGTTTTTGGGGTGCCAGCAGGCAAGCTTTTGGGTTTTCTGGTTTCTAATAGAGGCATTGAGGCTAACCCGGAGAAGATCAAGGCCATCACCTCCTTGGCTAAGCCGGCGTGTATCAATGATGTTCAGTGTCTGGCGAGTCGTATTGCGGCCTTAAGCCGGTTCATAAGCCAGTTGGGTGAGAAGGCTATCCCGATGTATCAGATGATGAAGAAAACAGATAACTTCATCTGGAGTGATGCTGTTAACGACGTGTTTGAGGACTTGAAGAGGCAGTTAGCTAAGCCGCCAGTTCTTGCTGCTCCCATTGATAAGGAGCCATTATTGTTATATGTGGCTGCTAACACCCGTGATGTCAGTGTGGCCATCGTGGTGGAGCGCAAGGAGGCTGGCAAGGAATATCCGGTTCAACGGCCAGTTTACTACATCAGTGAGGTGCTTATTGAGTCCAAGCAGAGATATCCACATTGGTAGAAGCTCGCTTATGGGGTGTTCATGGCCAGCCGGAAGCTTAAGCAGTATTTTTGGGTCACCCCATCACTGTGGTCAGTTCTGCTCCGTTAGGAGATATTATTCAAAACATAGAAGCCACAAAACGAGTCGCCAAGTGGGCCATTGAACTTGGGCCTCATGGTTTAAAGTATGTGCCACACACTGCTATCAAGTCTCAAGCACTGGTGGATTTCATCAATGACTGGACAGAGCTACAGAAGCCTGAAGAGAAGCTGGATAACACGTATTGGACTATTCAGTTTGTTGGGTCCAGGCAATTGGAGGGCTCGGGGGCTTGAGTTGTCTTAGCTTCCCCTCGAGGTGACAAATTTTGTTATGTGCTAAGGTTGATGTTTCCCTGTACTAACAATGCAGCTAAGTATGAGGCCTTGCTCCATGGTCTTCAGATGGCTAAGGAGATGAACTTAAGCCGGGTAAGGTGCTTTGGCGACTTAGATTTGGTGGCTCAACAAGTCTTAGGAAAATGGGATTCCAAGGATCCCCTCATGGCGGCTTATCACCGTGAAGTTGATGCTGTTCCTGGGTATTTCAAGGGTTATCAAGTGGAGCACATTGATTGCGGCTGATGCTTTAAGCCGGTTGGGATCTCAGCGTAAGCCGGTGCCACCTAACACTTTCTAGGATATTCTGCATAACCCTTCTGTCAAGTTGCCTACAGAGGAAGATCTCGTTGTTCTTGACCCGGAAGCACAATTAGTGGCGGCTCTTCACGTCATCCCAGACTAGACAGTACCATATTTGGCTTATATGACCCGGGGCGAGTTACCTGAGGATTAAACTTTGGCCAGACAGATAACCCGATGGTCTAAGTCAATGACAATTGCCAATGGTGAGTTACATCATCGCAGTGTCACTGGGGCATTTCAGCATCGTGTCTCTCCTGAGGAGGGTCAAGAGATTCTTCGTGAGATTCATGAAGGAGATTGTGGCCATCATGCCGGTTCAAAGTCCCTTGTGGCCAAAGCTTTTCGTCATGGATTCTATTGGCTGACAGCTCACGCTGATGCAGAGGATTTGGTCAGTAAATGTGATGGTTGTCAGAAATTTTCACGGCGGGCTCACGTGTCGGCTCAAGAATTGAGGATGATTCCAATTACTTGGCTGTTTGCAGTCTGGGGACTTGACATGGTTGGGCCTTTTAAAATATCCAAAGATAAAAATACCCACCTCTTGGTGGCGGTTGACAAATTCACAAAGTGGGTTGAAGCAGAGCCGGTCAGTAAGTGTGACGCGGCAACGGCGGTTCAATTCATTTAAAAGGTGATTTTCCGTTTTGGCTTGCCCCACAGTATCATAACTGATAATGGCACTAACTTGTCCAAAGGTGCTATGAAAGAGTTTTGTCAATGTGAGCATATTCGTCTTGATGTATCATTAGTAGCTCGCCCTCAATCCAATGGTCAAGCTGAAAGAGCCAATCAAGAAATTTTGAGAGGCATCAAACCCCGGCTTATGGTTCCTTTGCAACGGACACCGGGTTGTTGGGTGGAGGAGTTACCTTCTGTCATATGGAGTATCAATACTACCCCCAATAGGTCTACGGGTTACACACCTTTCTTGATGGTTTACGGAGCAGAGGGGGTTCTCCCTAGTGAGATCCTTCATGACTCTCCTCACGTGGCAGCTTACATTGAAGCTGATAATGAGCAGGCACATCAAGATGCACTAGACCTCTTGGATGAGAAGCGTGACCTTGCAGCAGCCCGTTCGGCGATTTATCAGCAAGACCTGTGCCGTTACCATAGCCGTCGGGTTAAGTCCAGAACCTTTCAAGAAGGTGACTTGGTGCTCCGTCTCATCCAATATCAAACTGATATGCACAAGTTGTCCCCACCTTGGGAAGGGCCTTTTGTGGTCGGCAAGAATTTAAACAACGGGTCATACTACCTTATCGATGTTCGAGAGCACAAAGACTCACGTAAGTCGGAGGAGAACACCCGCCGGCCGTGGAGTATCGCTCATCTTCGGCCTTACTACAATTGAGCCGACGGCTCTTATGATGTACATATTTTTGACGATGTATATATTATGATAAATAATAAAGCAGGACCTCTCTCCTTTTCATCCTCAACGATCATGTGTCTTCATCATAATTCCAAAGACCAATTGGGGGCTGATCGTATTCGAATCTAGCTTAACTCCTTTGGCACAACTTCCTGATCGTATTCGAATCATAGCTGTTCAAACCTCTTGATCATATGGGGGCTGGATTTGTATTCGAATCATAGCTTAACCCCTTTTGGTCCGACCCTGATCGTATTCGAATCAGAGTCGTTAAAAATTTAGACCGCTGGGGGCTGATCGTATTCGAATCTAGCTTAACTCCTTTGGCACAGCTTCTTGATCGTATTCGAATCATAGCTGTTCAAACAATTTGATCATTTGGGGGCTGGATTGTATTTGAATCATAGTTTAACCCCTTTTGGTCCGACTCTGATCGTATTCGAATCAGAGTCGTTAAAAAAGTCTCAAGTAGTCCTGGCCATGGGAAGCCCGGCCCGGCCGACCTGGCCCGGCCCGGCCTGGCCCGACGCTGCTCCCGCGCCGGGCTCGGGCCTAGATTTTGAGCCTGATGGCCGGTCCGGGTCGGGCCTGGGCCCATCGATTTTGCAATTTCCTAAAGGGGCCTGGCCCGTGGCCCGAGGCCCGTTGGGCTTTTACGTGTTCGGGCCGGGATCGGGCCTAAAAACCAGGCCCGATGGCCGGGCCGGGCCGGGCCCGGGCCTGGGTTTATTTCCTCGGGCTTGGCTAGGCCCGGCCCGAAGCCCGGCCCGGCCCAAGGTTTGCCCAGGTATAGTCTCAAGGTCACTTGGGGGCTTCTTGTTCAAACATAGGTGTCATTCACCAAAGAGAACATAGCTGTCGGTACCCACTTGATCGGCGCAATGCCAAAAGTCACTTGGGGGCTTCCTGTTCAAACATAGGTGTCATTCACCACAGAGAACATAGCCTTTAACCTTTTGGTCCGGCTTATTGATCGTATTCGAATCAGAAGCCTCGTGTTTTTTCTCTCCTTGTGGATTTAAGTCTTTTAAAAACAGGTTTCCGGGTTTCTTTTGATACTTTTTTGCTTACGTTTGAAGCATATATGTGGCTTCAATCAATCCGGCTTGACTTTGGACGATAAGTTGCCAGCATATGAGAATCATCAAACACTTGGAAGTTTTGGCTTCTAAAGGTTGGGTTATCACCCTTTACTGCACAGGTCATGTAAATTGGCAGTACAAATTCAATATCACAGGTATGATATTACTATTACAGTTATATTTCAAGCTCGGATTCATAACAGGCTTATCTATGACTCCTTTTTACACATCGATGGTTATATGTGAGATATTATGACCCGCCCTGCGGTAAACCGCCAAGGGATCTTGTGATCTATTTCTGTGTGCAGGATGGTTCAAGGATTTTCTTATGCACAAGTCAAACAAATGATAAGTATCAAAAGGGTAAATATAAGAGGGCGGCTTAACAGTGTTGAGCACCAAAACGTGCACGATGGCACGACAGAGAAAAGTCATTGCTACCCTATTACATGACTCCCCGAGTCTAAATGATCAATTGTTTTTCAGTCACAGATATAAACCGCCCAGCGGATCAATCTTCCTGCCTCTACTGGCCCGAGGCTTCTGGATCAACCCTCTCCGCTTCTTTGTCCTGTTCCACGTCCTGGAAGGTTGATGACGACCAGTTAATGCCATTCAAAGCTTGAAACTCAGCTTCATCATCAATTAGCCTAGACGGGTCAACTTCAGGGGCAAAGGTGTGCTTATGGATTGGGGAGATCGGGCTTGTCACTTTATAAGTCGGTGTTGGCTGCCTCTGATTTCCCACGTCATAAGCCGGATGATACTTGGTGAGATCTATTTCATTGGCAATTAGGCTGGCCACAGGACGTATCTCCTTCACGCAAGCAGCAAAGTCCGTTTGTTCAAACGGAGTGCCATCCTCCTTGAGGCTGGGGTACCCAATGGTGATGTCGGCTGGGTCTAATTCCGGCAGCCATGCTTTGTCCCGGCTTAAGGCAGATACGGCTCCGGCTCTTGCAGATGAACGCTTTACTACATTAAACCGCTGGGGTAGCACAGAAAGCTTCCTTAGCACGTCAACCAAGAGCGTGGGGGCTTCATTGGACAGAGCAACTGTGCCTAATGCGCGCTGGGCACCAGTGTAAAGCTGCTCTACCAATATATAAACCGCCTTCAGCTTCACAAGCATAGTAATAATAGGTGAGTTAAAAATAGTTCATATGATCAAGAGAGAGATTCAACACTTGACACTCGTCAGGTGGCTTACCAAAGATAGCCGAGACCATCTGAGACACATGGCATTTTAAGCCGGAAAATTCAGTGGTCATCTCTTCAAGAGCCGCCTCTGCTTTTTTAGCTCGATGGGTCAAGGCAATCTTTTCTTCAGCCCGGGCCTTTTTCTCAACTTCAAAGTCGGCTTTCAGTTTTTCTTGTTCAGATACGCTAAATTCAAATTTTGAGTTTGCCCTCTGGGTCTCAGTCTCCTGCAACTCCAAGCGATTCTTCAATTCAGACATCTCTGATTGAAGTTGAGTAGTGGTGGTATATTGATAAACCGGATCAACATCATAATTCAAAAGTTAGTTCAACATATCAAGTCTGAAGCCTTTTGCATGCAATAACACTTGGCACTTGGGGGCTAATGTCTACCGAAATTTCTATTTAAGTGGCGGCTTATGAGAATAAGTCCCAAGCACTTTGCAAGCAAGAGTACTTGGCACTTGGGGACTAATGCATATTGCTATTGAAAGCTAAACAAGTATCATCTTCCATACATGAATATAAAGGACCGGCTCATTCATGCTGATTAAACCGGCCCTTGGGGACTACGGATTAAGTCGGATGATCAAAGGGTTCTACCAAAGGATATGACTTATGCTCATGGTTCATCTAAGTCTACAACATATGTATCATAAATAGTAGACTTGGGGGCTAGCATAGTAAGCATAACTCAGTAGAGGAAGAATTCGTACCTCAAATTTCTGGTGCATTTGGGTCACCATGTCTACTTCAAGATTGCGGCTGTTGTGCACTTGGCTAAGATAACCAGAAAAAACCTCGCTAATGCTCAAGTGGGAGTAATCAGCCATATCAAATCTGACTTTACGTCGTTCAATATGCTCCTCCTTGGCAGAATGCTTGGCTAGCACAGTGGGCCTTCCCAGTTCTCTAAAGCCGATGGCAGTGATTGTCACATCTTCATCAAGAACATCAGCCGTCTTCGGTAGACTAGAGACTTCAGGGTTTAAAGACTCATCAATGGCTCGCTCCATAGGGGGGTCAGAAGTTGCTGGCAGGTTATCCAGATGATTGGGGGATAGAGATCTCAGGTGCTGGAGTCTGCAGCTCCGATTCATTGACCTTTGGATCTTCAACTGGCTTGTTCTTCCGAGCCCTCTTGCTGGGTTTTGCTTTTCCGCTGCATGAGTCAAAAAGGTCAGTACAAAGCATAAAAGGATTGTAATGAGTAAAGGATAAGTAAATCTTCATTACCCTGGAGCGGTCTTGAAAGCCGGCATATTGGACTGGATTGAGTCACCGAACGAATGTGAAGTTTCCTGATAATTTGAATCAGAAGAGTTGAGCGGTTGACGAGTGAGACCCGCCAAAGGATAGAAAGAGTTTAAGTCGGAGGTGACCTCATTTCGGTGCTTCTTCGGCATATTCGGTAAGCCGGAGGAGAGTTTCGCATCTTTGCTGGTCTGGGTCTGCCTCCGGCTCTCATGAATCTGTTGCTTCAAAATAAAGTGATGATCCAGATTAGCTAAGGGGTGTGAAAATCTTACTTTTCAGGTTACTCTTCTGATTTTTTGTCTTGGCAAAGGCTCGGAGTCGGAGGAAATAATAGTTACCTCTTCTTCCACTCCCTGACTCGTTCCCGTGTCATCTTGATGATAGTCCGTGTCAATAAGATGGTTGAAAAAAGATCCAAGAGAGTCAAGGGCTACCTCCGACTCAGAGGAGTCCTCCAGTTGAAGCAATTCAGAAGCGCTGGGCTTTTTCCCTCTTTTCTTGGTGGCGGCTCTCCTGGCGGATTTCTTGGCCTTCCTGGCTCTCTTTGCAGCCTCATGATCATATTCTTTCTTCCAAAACTCGTCCTCAGCCTGTGAAAATCAACAAAGGTTTGAGTTAAGACAAAACATCAAAGATGAAGGTAAATTAACTAAGTTTGGCGGCTTACCCCTGGAGCTGGGTTAGCTTTGCAGAAAGGGCTTAGGCCCACCCTACCACAGTGTTCTAGGCTTTCATTCAAAAGCGACTTCGTCATATCATTATTAACATCATCAGGTAAATCGTCAGGGCTGTGACGCAGAGGATCCTTTGTGTCACCTGTGTAAGTGCACATTAACACAGAGCGGCGGCTCAACGGGATGATCCGCCATGCGACCCAGCATCGGACCAAGTCAATGCCATTTAAGCCGTTCTCCAAAAGAGCCTTGACTTTAGCAATGGTAGGGGCGAGCTTCTGGCAATCAACAGTGGACAACTTGTCTGGAAGAGGATGATTGGACTCGAGGCGCAGGGCGCGAAAGCCGGGCAGAGGGTTCTATTCAGCCGGAGAAGTATCTTGGCAGTAGAACCATGTCTGGTTCCAATCCTTGGGATGACTTGGTGGCTGCGCATAAGGAAAAAATGGTGTCTCTTTGTCGTTGGATTGAGACCCCGCCAAGTTCCAAGCTAGGTCCGCTAGAGTATTCATTCTGGCGGTTCAAGTAAAAGTATTCTCTGAAAAGCTCCAAGGTGGGCTCTTCTTCAAGGAACACCTCACTGAACACTTGAAAGTTGCATATGTTAGACACGGAGTTGGGTCCGATGTCTTGAGGATGGAGGTCGAAAAAGCGCAGAAAATCTCTGAAGATCTTAGAGCCGGGCGGCAAGAAGCCCCGGTTCATGTGATCAGTGAAAATGATGACCTCCCCATCTTTGTGTTCAGGCTTCTCTTCTGTCGGTTTAGGAGGGCGATAAGACATGACGTCCTTTTTGGGCAGATAGCCGGTTTTCACAAAATCGTCAAGTGTACTCTCCGTGACGATGGATTTGACCCAATTACAAGAAGTGGTTGTTTTGGGCGGCATTGTGAAGAAGGAAGCCTAAAAAAGAGTAAATTTGCCGGTTCAGTTTTATGCCGGAGGAAAAAGTATTACAAGCACATATTCAGACTGGCGGCTTATAAAGGGGCCTAATGGTATATGACTAATTATGTCAGGTTATTTAAGCCGCCATGAGCAGTCAGATTATTTAAGCCGCCATGAGCAGTGTGGTGTTATCTATTGAGCATTACCATTAAAAGCCACTGGCATGAGCCGCCATGGCTAGGTGGATCTATCAAAGTGCAGTTTTTGGCTAAGTGCTACACAAACAGGTTTCACAGATTGCAATCATTATTTTGGATCAGCGGCAGTTCAGAAAAAGGAAATAATTCAAGACCTAAAAACCGGTATAGGAAGTTCATAAGCTATAATGAGATCTCTTTCCAAAGAAAGGGGGTCCGCTGGTATTAAAGGTGGAGGCAAAACAACCACCGCATAAGTTCTACATTGTTTTTGGATCAAAATATGCTACGATGGAGGAATAATGGAGAAACGATGAAGAACACGACGAACAGTCAGGAACCCTAGTGCAATCTAACGCGCTGGAGAAGAAGCACTTAAAGGTGCAGATTCAATCGTGGCGGGGCGTCGGCGTGCTCTGGTCCAACACAGGTTGATGCAGTGGCCGAGCTTGAGGAGGACGAGGTGCTCTGTGGCGGCGGCGGAGCTCGAGCGGCAGAAGGTCGCGAGAGGAGGAAGACGCTGAAAGGGGGAGAATGATGAAAGACTGGTCGTGGCTATTTATAAGGAAAGACTCATAAGTGGGCGCGAAAAACGAGGAGACCAAAACATGGTTATCTAGATGCTCAGGCGCCTCATCTCGGACGGTTATTAAGATAAAGATCCATTGAGATATGTTGGATAAAGTGTGAATTAATGACAGGTGACGTCATGGCGGGTTATCACAAATCCAGCAGATGACGTCATGGCGGGTTATAAATTTTCGCACGAATGAAGAGCAGAAGATTTTTCTTAAGTGTTGAAGATTGACATGAACCAGTTCAAATCAATCTGGGGCCTAATGTTGGGGATATAACTATTAGGTATGACCCACACAGGAGGGGCCGGGTTATACCTATGGTGATTCATCATATGAAGCCCAAGACGATATTTGAAGATGGCGGTTCAGTTAAGGGCCCAAGGCCCAAAGGCGGCTTAAGGCCCGTAGAGATAAACTAGCATATATGTATACTTGTATTGTAAGGCAAGAATAGATAGTCACCGAGCCGTACACTGTTTATGAGCCCGCTGGGACTCCATGAGCCGATGGGCATCGACCTCTGTATATAAAGGGACGACCCGACGACGGTTCAGGACAAGTAACATCAGATCGAAAGCTAGGTCAAGCGGATTCACTCCCTGGTAATTTAGACATAAGCAATACCACCTCAAACTTGATTAGGCCTTTACCTTCACCGCAAGGGGGCGAACTACTATAAACTCTCGTGTCCTTTGTCTCGTTTAAACCCCTTTAAGCTTCCTAGTTGCGATGGCTCCACGACTAAGTCCTTTTTCTAGGACATCTGCCGTGACCTTTCCACGACAATAGGGGATCAGTTGTAGCCTCTTTCGATAAGTAAGAGTGTCGAACCCAACGAGGAGCTAAAGGTAGAACAAATATTACCTCAAGTTCTATCGACCACCGATGCAACTCTACGCACGCTTAACGTTCGCTTTACCTAGAACAAGTATGAAACTAGAAGTACTTGGTAGGTGTTGTTGGATAGGTTGCAAGATAATAAAGAGTACGTAAATAAAAACTAGGGGTTGTTTAGATAAAAACACAACTAAAATAGTTTTATTAGAGAGCTTTTTGTCATGAGAAAGTTATTTGTCCCTAGGCAATCGATAACTAAAACGGTAATCACTATTGCAATTTTATATGAGGGAGAGGCATAAGCTAACATACTTTCTCTTCTTGGATCATATGCACTTATGATTGGAACTCTAGCAAGCATCCGCAACTACTAAAGATCATTAAGGTAAAACCCAACCATAGCATTAAAGTATAAAGTCCTCTTTATTCCCATACGCAAACAACCTACTTACTCGGGTATGTGCTTCTGTCACTCACGCCACCCACCATAAGCAAATCATGAACATATTGCAAACCCTACAACGGGGATCCCTCATGCTTGTGCGACACGAAGAGCACCATAGGAAAACACCAATAATAAAACATGCAACTCAAACCAATCACGATCATCAATGAACCCATAGGACAAAACAGATCTACTCAAACATCATAGGATAGCCATACATCTTTGGGAAATAATATATAGCGTTGAGCACCATGTTCAAGTAGAGATTACAGCAGGGATAAGAGGTGTTACACCGCTGCATAGAGGGGGAGAGAGTTTGTGATGACGGCGGTGAAGTTGTTGGTGTAGATCTCCGTCACGATGATGGCCCCAGCGGCGTTCCAGCGCCATCGGGAGAGATGGGGAGAGAGCCCCCCTTCTTCTTCTTCTTCCTTGACCTTCCCCCTAGATGAGAGAAGGGTTTCCCCTCTAGTCCATGGCCTCCATGGCAGCGGAGGGGTGAGAGCCCTTCCGAGATTGGATCTCTCTTTCTGTTTCCTTCTGTTTCTCCACTCCCTGATTATGCCCTTTCACCGTTTCTTAAATTCCCGGAGATCCATAACTCCGATTGGGCTGAAATTTGGACACGATTTTTATCCAGATATTGGCTTTCTTGCGGAGAAAGAAGGGCATCAAACGCCTTACGGAGTGGCCACGAGGGCCTAGGGCGCGCCCTACCCCCTGGGGCACGCCCCCTGCCTCATGGGCTCCTCGGGCATCGTCTCACATTGATTCCACTTCCCAAAATTCACATATATTCCAAAAAAAATCTCCGTAAGTTTTTATCCCGTTTGGACTCCGTTTGATATGAATTTTCTGTGAAACAAAAAACATGCAACAAACAGGAACTGGCACTGGGCACTGGATCAATATTTAAGTCCCAAAAATAGTATAAAAAGTTGCCAAAAGTATGTAAAAGTTGTAGAATATTGGCATGGAACAATCAAAAATTATAGATACGATGGAGACATATCAATAGTAATGTCACTATCTACAAAGCTTGACTTGTCGCAAAAGTTTTTCGACAAGTTCAAGGTGTTGACTACGATCAGATTTTCTCAATCGTAGCGATGCTTAAGTCTGTCCGAATCATGTTAGCAATTGCCGCATTTGATAATTATGAAATCTGGCAAATGGATATCAAAATTGCATTCCTTAATGGATTTCTTAAAGAAGAGTTGTATATGATGCAACCAGAAGGTTTTGTCGATCCTAAATGTGCTAACAAAGTGTGCAAACTCCAGGGATCCATCTGTGGACTGGTGCAAGCATCTCGGAGTTGGAATATACGCTTTGATAAGGTGATCAAAGCATATGGTTTTATACAAACTTATGGTGAAGCCTGTATTTACAAGAAAGTGAGTGGGAGCTCTGTAGCTTTTCTGATAATATATGTGGATGACATATTGTTGATCGGAAATATAGAATTTCTGGATAGCATAAAAGGATACTTGAATAAGTTTTTTTCAATGAAAGACCTCGGTGAAGCTGCTTACATATTGGGCATCAAGATCTATAGAGATAGATCAAGACGCTTGATAAGATTTTCAATGACTACATACCTTGACAAGATTTTGAAGTAGTTCAAAATGGAATTCAAAGAAGGAGTTCTTGCCTATCTTGCAAAGGTGTGAAGTTGAGTAAGACCCAAAACCCGACCACAACAGAAAATAGAAAGAGAATGGAGGTCATTCCCTATGCCTCAGCCATAGGTTCTATAGAGTATGCTATGTTGTGTACTGGACCTATTGTGCACCTTGCCATGAGTTTGGCAAGGGGGTACGATAGTGATCCAGGAGTGGATCCCTGGATAGCGGTCAAAATTATCCTTAGTTACCTTAAAGAGGACAAAGGAAATGTTTCTCAGTTATGGAGGTGATAAAGAGTTCATCATAAAGAGTTACGTCGATGCAAGCTTTTACACCGATTCGAATGACTCTAAGTCTCAATCTGGATAGGTATTGAAAATGGGAGCAATTAGCTGGATTAGCTCCAGGCAGAGCGTTGTAGACATAGAAATTCGTGAAATGCATATGGATCTGAATGTGGCAGACCCGTTAACTAAATTTCTCTCACAAGCAAAACATGATCACACCTTAGTACTCTTTGAGTGTTAATCACATAGCGATGTGAACTAGATTATTAACTCTAGTAAGCCCTTTGGGTGTTGGTCACATGGCGATGTGAACTATGGGTGTTAATCACATAAAGATGTGAACTATTGGTGCTAAATGACAAGGCGATGTGAACTAGATTATTGACTCCAGTGCAAGTGGGAGACTGAAGGAAATATGCCCTAGAGGCAATAATAAAGTTGTTATTTTATATTTCCTTATTCATGATAAAGGTTTATTATTCATGCTAGAATTGTATTGATCGGAAACCTTGATACATGTGTCAGTACATAAGCAAACACCATGTCCCTAGTGAGCCTCTACTAGACTAGCTAGTTGATCAAAGATGGTTAAGGTTTCCTAACCATGGACATGAGTTGTCATTTGATAACAGGATCACATCATTAGGAGAATTATGTGATGGGCAAGACCCATCCGTTAGCTGAGCATTTGATCATATAGTTTATTGCTACTGCTTTCATGTATGTCAAATACATATTCCTTTGACTATGAGATCATGCAACTCCTGAATACCGAAGGAATACCTTGTGTGCTATCAAACGTCACAAAGTAACTGGGTGATTATAAAGATGCTCTACAGGTATCTCTGAAGGTGTTTTGTTGGGTTGGCGTGAATCAAGATTAGGATTTGTCACTCCGAGTATCAGAGAGGTATCTCTGGGCCCACTCGGTAATGCACATCATAATAAGCCTTGCAAGAAAATGACTAATGAGTTAGTCACAGGATGATGTATTACGGAACGATTAAAGAGACCTACCAGTAACGAGATTGTACTAGGTATAGAGATACCAATGATCGAATCTCAGGCAAGTAACATACCAACGGACAAAGGGAATAATGTATGTTGTCATAACGGTTCGGCCAATAAAGATCTTCGCAGAATATGTGGGAGCCAATACGAGCATCCAGGTTCCGCTATTGGTTATTGACCAGAGAGGAGTCTCGGTCATGCCTACATAGTTCTCGAACCCGTAGGGTCCGCACGCTTAACGTTCGATGACGATTTGTATTATATGAGTTATGTGATTTGGTGACCGAATGTTGTTCGGAGTCCCAGATGAGATCACGGACATGACGAGGAGTCTCGAAATGGTCGAGAGGTAAAGATTGATATATTGGATGATAGTATGCGGACACCGGAAGTGTTCCAGAATGTATCGGGTACATATTGGAGTACCGGGGGGTACCGGAACCCCCCGGGCAAAGATATGGGCCATATGGGCCATAGGAGGGAGGCACACCAGCCCACAAAGGGGTGGCGCGCCTCCCATAGGGAAGGAGGCCGAATTGGACTAGGAGGGGGAGGCGCCCCCCTTTCCTTTCCCCCTCTCTCTCTTTCCTCCTTTCCCCTTCCGGTAAAAGGAAAGGGGGGTGAATCCTACTAGGAGCCCAAGTAGGACTCCTCCTACTTGGTGCGCGGCTAGGGCTGGCCTCCTCCCCCTCCCTCCTTTATATACGTGGGGAGGGGGCGCCTACAACACGCATCAATTGTTCCAAGCCGTGTGCGCCCCCCCCCCCTCCACAGTTTACGCCTACGGTCATATTCACGTAGTGCTTAGGCAAAGCCCTGCGCGGATCACTTCATCATCACTGTCACCACGCCGTCGTGCTGATGGAACTCTCCCTCGACACTTTGCTGGATCAAGAGTTCGAGGGACGTCATCGAGCTGAACGTGTGCAGAATTCAGAGGTGCCGTACGTTCGGTGCTTGATCGGTCGGAACGAGAAGAAGCTCGACTACATCAACCACATTAACAAACGCTTCTGCTTTCGGTCTACGAGGGTACGTGGACACACTCTCCCCCTCTCATTTCTATGCATCTCCTATATAGATCTTGCGTGAGCGTAGGATTTTCTTTGAAATTGCATGCTACGTTCCCCAACAATATCTCACTTCAGATGATATATCTGTAGTGTAGCACATCGGGTATGGTTTACAAAGGGTGATTCCTCGCTCACCACTCCTGATGATGATTGTCGTGCAACACCTCAAGCGTGAACCCATCGAGGGCGATTCCTCCAAGTTCACCTTGATATTTTACCAAAGGTGTGAACCTATCGAGGATGGTTCCTCTGAGTTAACCATGATGGTAAAGACACACTGTTACCTTTAATTGTTACTAAAGGACTGAAGGGACTGGTGGTATCACCCCGGTGGAGGTGGACCCGGGTTCCCGACAGTCTCGTGATAAGTCGGGTCGATCCCAAGGGTACCCCGCGAGAGTTATTGACGTGGCACGACCGGGCAGGCAGAGACCACCCAGGAGAGAGGTGGGCCTGGTCCCTTGTCGTAAGACCGTGAGACGGGGCGACAAGAGCACCGATCATCTCCGTGAGCTACTAATACACTAACAGGTTTGGATATTTGATATGAGTAGGCCTCTGGACTTTTCGCACTAACCACCACGCGGGATAAGTTACGGGTACTCGGCGTCGTACATTTTTCCGAATGTTCTGTCAGATGTCCAGTTCAGCATTGTGGCATGGCTGAGCCGGCACCATGCAGGATAGAGGTGGTGCCTGGGTCCGCTATCACAGATTACAATATAGATCAGATGTAAGTCTTGCGAGTTCTTTGGATGAGTACTCAGCGTGCACATTTGATACATATGCATATCTAGTATATATCTGATGTAAGTCTTGCGAGTTCTTTGGATGAGTACTCAGCGTTGTTTTGCTACTCTTTTCCTACTACCCGGTTGCTATGATCAGATGATGGATCCCAGGAACCAGAGAATCTCGAGGATGATTACTACAAGGAGACCGATGACCAGGAGTAGTTTGGAGGCCCCGGGCAGGAGGCCTACGCCCTTTTGATCTAGTTTTTATATGAGATCCTAGCTTAATAGGAATAATAGACTACTCATATTAACAAGGAATTGCTTCTTTTTCGGGAGCCCATTCGAAAAGAACTCCAAAGTTAAACGTGCTTGGCTTGGGGTAATTCTAGGATGGGTGACTGACCAGGAAGTAGCTCCTAGGTGCGCACGAGTAAGTACAAAGTGCACAAGAAAAACTAGTGTTGATTTGTGTGGCTAGTCTTGATCCCACGGGCGTAACAGGGTGTTACAATTTGGTATCAGAGCTGACCCTCACGGCTATACGGACATTTTTGCGGGTCAGGTGTGCGGGCAGGTGGCGCATGACGTTGTTTTGCTTAGCTTCTTAAGGCAAACTTGTCTAGTTATGTTTGTACTCATATATTGTTGCTTTCGCTGACTTACGTATTCGGGTCCTCATGACCCTTTGTTTGTAATATAACTCCCTTATGTTTGAATTTGTGTTTAGAGTTCTGTTGTGATATCTTTCTGTGAGTCTCTGATCTTGATCGTGCACATTTGCATGTATGATTAGTGCACGATTGACTCAGGAGTGTCATAGGTGGGTTGTACCTTAATGAGCCTAATGGACTGATATGCATGTTGCTAAATGTAGATTGCTCTGTATATAGGAGATCGTGCACATTTGCGTGTATGATTGTGCCATGTAACGTTTTCTTCCCTGTCTATCACGATTACAATATTTGACACAACCACTCAAACTTCTCGTGACCAATTTAATGGTTTTCACAAAAACTGTAAAACCCGATTGGTAAATCGCTTGAAAGGTAAATATCCAATTCAAACGAAATTTGTCGAAATGCCATTCGGTAAGCCAAGGGGTTTCTCAATTTACCACTCGGTTTTTTCCTCTACATAAAAATGGTATGTAGATTTTCTAGTTTCAATCATGCAATTAAACAGAGCATATGACTACATTGTTTTTTTAAATAACAGAACATTTAGATGTGGTTGGGGAGGAGGAGAGGACGAACGGATGCCGGCTAGCCGCACCTAAACCCTGGCTAGCCCTCCACCATTCATGGCTAGCCAAGTGGTAGCCGCACCTCCTCGTCCCCCAGGAGGACCGCTCGGCTAGCCACCCGAGCCACACCGTTAGCCGGGGTTTGGAGGCAGGGGCGTCTGATTTGGCCGGGATGGAGGGAAGCGGTGGTGGGGATGGAGGGAGGCGAGCGTTGAGGGTGGAATGAGCTCTGGACCACCGGAGAAAAGGATAAGGGTTAGTTTCTCTTTCTTTTAATTATTTTTCTTCATTTCTTCTTTCTTGATTTTTTTTGTCGATCAAACATGTTTGTTTTGATAAACTTCTCTAACCATATTTTTTTATTCATACAGTTTTTTTAAATATAATAAATTTTCCAAAAATTTAAAATTTTGGCCGAAAACCTTTCATCTGCTTAAATCGGACCGGACCTGTTTTGACGAAAACCCTGAAAATTTGCAACCATGCGTGTAGAATACTGACTTTTTTAGGGTGAATACTGACTTTTTAAAGGCACCATCTAGTGGATTCTAGTGGACGACAGCAGGCGATTCATGATCAGATAAAAAACCGATTCATGCCGCCTTTTAGCATTCTTAATTAGCGGACCTAATAAGGGCCTGATGAGAAAACAGGTACCCGAACCGAAAGATCGAGGAACGTACACGAGCTCAGATAATTTTCACACGCTGACTTGGATCGAGTGAGCTCGGGGATGGAAGGCGGCAAGAACCACTTCGTCCTGATCCACGGCGTCTGTCACGGCGCGTGGTCCTGGTACAGGGTGGCCACCGCCCTGGAGGCCGCCGGCCACCGCGTTACCGCGATGGACATGGCCGGGTGCGGCGCCAGCCCCGGGCGCGGCGAGGAGGTGGCGTCCTTCGAGGAGTACAGCCGGCCGCTGCTGGACGCAGTGGCGGCGCTGCCGGAGGGCGAGAAGGCGGTCCTCGTCGCCCACAGCTTTGGCGGGCAGAGCCTCGCGCTGGCCATGGAGAGGCACCCGGAAAAAGTCTCCGTGGCCGTGTTTGTCACGGCCACCATGCCCGCCGCAGGGAAGCCCATGACGTACGCGTTCAAACAGGTACTCGAAATCCCGTGTACGCAAATGCAAATTACAGTAGCTTCCATTTTCTTCCTGACCATTAATCATAGTACGAAAACTGTTAGCTATCGCAAGGGAAAGGGCCAGATTTCTTCATGGATTGCACGCTCGGAAGCACCGGTGATCCCCGGAATCCGGATAAGACGTTTCTGTTCGGACCAAAGTACATGGCGCGGAGAGTGTATCAGCTGAGCCCTCCTGAGGTATATGTTATTACTTTTCAGTGGCCGTTTGTTCCTCAATTTCTCCTTATACTTCCTTCCTCTGATCTGATGTATGGTGCAATATAATACGTATAATGCAGGATCTGACCCTGGGAATTGCGATGGTGAGGCCGTCACGGCGGTTCCTAAATGACGACACGATGAACGGGGACGTCCTGACGTCGGCGAGGTACGGAGGGGTGAGGCGTGTGTACGTCGTGGCCGAGGACGACGAGTGGAAGCCGGCGGAGATGCAGCGGCTGATGGCCTCGTGGAACCCCGGCACTGAAGTCGTGGGATTGCAGGGAGCTGATCATATGCCCATCTTCTCAAAGTCGAGGGAGCTCTCAGAATTACTCATGGTGATTGCCAACAAGTACTACCCAGGAAGCTGAGTTGGTTAGATGGCTTCAGTGGAAGCCAATTTCAGACTGAGGTTAAAAATAATTCCTCAGGTCCCACGTTGAACTTTTCGTGGAAGAGAATTTCAGATTGAGCCCTCATCGGTCCCTTGCGACAATCACGGGCCTAAGGCATGGCCTAGTTGTTGGTTCTCACACAGGTCACGATGCCGCAGTGTAAGAGTGAGACAAGGGTTTGAGGGTTTTCTCAACCTATGTTTTTTTTTTTTTTTTGCGGGGGGTTTTCTCAACCTATGTGACAAGGTTTTCCGTGTGCAAAATGTTGGGGAGCTGTCTTACCTCGTAGGTCAATTTGTTTCTTCATCGACATCGCAGGAAGTCGAAATAGTATCATACTCCCGCCGTTTTAAAATAAGTGTCTCAACTTTATACTAGCTCTAATATAAATTTGTACTAAGCTCAAGACACTTATTTTAAGACGGTGGGAATATTAATTAGTGATTGCCTGCACAAGGAAACTTCAAGCATTGAAATTACGATACATTCATCGTAAATCTACGATTGAGCCACGATGGTGCAATATAAATATATAATGCAGGATCTCCTTACTCCCTCTGTTTTAGTTAGTTTGTTAGAATAAATTCGAACCGTTGATCATTCCAGGACCAAGCAATCATACGAGGCACGATACCGAGATTTGTTAACGAGGTTCATCGATATGGCTACATCCCCGGGGCTTGACTACGGGCGCTCCTCCCCGTGACACCGTCACAATACCGCACACCGGCCACCTAGGCGCCGGCACACGTCGCCGGCTCCCCCTTGCGCGCATGTGCTATTATGTTGGCATATGTTACATCGTGTGTCTAGCCCCGCTATATATGAGAAGTCTAGGATACAAGTGTCTTACTAGGACACGACTCCATATCCTATGTAAACACAATACAACTACAAGTCCAACTGTAACCTACCTTGTACACTATATTCGACACAACTCTAACAAACCCCACCATGGCGAATATTCTTCACCACCCTGGATTTGTCCATGCGCCAAACTTCCATGTACATTGGACTTGAGCTTATCCCATGAGTACCGTTGCTACTCCAAAGACTCCATGTGACTCCACCTGCAACTTGTAGTCCCTTCTTTTCATGACCATAGTCAATACTCGAGCAAAGTTAAGTTCCTTGTTACTCTAGTTTGCGCTTCCAACTTCCAGAGTATCAGTCCAACGCCATCACACACCGATTACTGACATGCGTGAAAGTGAACAAGTCACATATTGGATGTCACACATAAGAGTTACCTAAACTCAACATCACCGCTCCTTTCTTGACCGCCTGTCTGAAACTTGAAGGAATTTCACCGTTGCTTGTAGTCATTCCGAGTCAAATTCACAGTTGTCTCACCACATGTATGACCACCAGAGCCCTGGCCCGTCTCCATGCCCCGTGCACTTACGTCGTAGCCCCTCAATCCAGCTCCACCTTCAACATGACTCCATGGTAGATGATCAGTCCACCCTCGCGCCCCGTCGACTTCAAGCTCTGTGTGTACATCACCTTGAACCAACCCCGCGCCATAGTCTTGTCGAAGCCACACAAGCCCTCATGCCCGTGCCACGTGTTTCCACGCCCCAGAAGTCGGTCACCATCAGCATCACGCTCCTATGTCGTTGTCGCCGATCCCACCACCGTCTTCTGTATCAACCGACTTGCGTCGATCCGTCAGACTATCTAGTCCGACCCAGCGGAACTTGTCCGGCTGCACGACACGCTCAAGGCTCCCAAATCGTCTTTCATGAATTTTCATCCATCACATGATAATTCCATCTCAGCTGACATGACTTCCGGCAACACCTTCAAGCATCCCTGTTGTGCCAACATATCTTTCACCCGTGTCTACCATAACCCAAGGTTTTCATTCCGTCAAACTTCTCCACCTCAAACCTGGTACCCGTTGGCGCCATGGTCCTTTGTACGGCTGACCCAGTGAAAAATTGTCTCAGCTTTGCGAGTGATTCCTCAAGTAGACGAACAGAACCTCCGCATACTACTAGCAATTCCAACTAGCTGGTCTTCACGTGATCCGCTCCTTGGCTCAACCCTAAGATGATAGCTTTGCCTTTCTGCCCTTGCCTTCTAATGGACTATCCCTTGTGATTTTCTAGTTCGCTAGTTGATTTGCCTGCCAATGTGTCACGTGAGGACACGGTCCTCTTTTTGTCTTCAAACAAATCTCGTAAGTGCATAGCTTCCTTAGAATTGATATACATAGCCTGGGCCTCGCTACCCGTCAGCGCCCGCATGTGGGCCACTGCCCGCACAAGCCCTTTGCTCAAAGCGCCTGACCACCGTGCTGCCACCCGATGCTTTCGCCGCTTGCCTATCGATCCGATTTGCCACACCCACACGTGCCTCCGATGCTTCCTCCAGATCAACAACCACGGCCTTGTTTGAACCTTGCTCATGATACCACTTATTAGAATAAATTCGAGGCATACCGTTGATCATCCGGGGACCAAGCAATCACACGAGGCACGACACCGAGATTTGTTAACGAGGTTCACCGATATGGCTATCTCCCCGGGGCTTGACTACGGGCGCTCCTCCCCGTGACACTATCACAATACTGCACACCGGCCACCCGGGCGCCGGCACACGTCGCCGGCTCCCCTCTTGCGCGCCTGTGATATTATGTTGGCATAGGTTACATCGTGTGTCTAGCCCCGCTATATATGAGAAGCCTAGGATACAAGTGTCCTACTAGGACACGACTCCATATCCTATGTAAACACAATACAACTACAAGTCCAACTGTAACCTACCTTGTACACTATATTCGACACAACTCTAACATAGTTTACACTAAATTACGGTCTGGTTGACGTGTATTGGATAACATTAGGCCTTGATTGATCTCGATTTTGGCCGATTTGGTACGAAATGTTCAAGTTAAATCCCTAATTACACATTTGGTAGTGCCACTTGTGGTCAATTAGTGCTAATTGTTTTGTTGTTGTTAATCTTGTCTATTTTGCATCAATTTCTATAAACTAATTATGATTAATGACTAATTAGGCATAATTCTATTTAGGTTTATTTCATGGTAATTCTTACTTAATTCCTCTTTTTAGGTCTTGATTACTTAGATCCAATGATTTGTTATGCCTAGGTTAGCATAAATTGATGCTAATGAAACCCTAAACCCTTTCATCTTTACTCCTAATAGAACCATAGAACGGTGGAATCCCCAAAATTCCTGAGGCACTGTAGCTCACAGGATACTATAGCTGCAGTTCTTTATCATATTGTTGATTGTGTGGGAGTGAGCTCAACTTAAGAGCAAGTACAATAAGGTGATGTAGGCGGGCTGTAAGACATTAAATATTACATTCTTGCTTACTTGGAAGAGAGAGAAGAGGAGAGAGAAGAGAAGCGGGCTACTAGTTAACAGCCGGCTACAGCACGTGCTCCTAGGTACTTTGTGAGAGAGTGGGGTGGGCCATGTATCAACAAAGTAGTACATATTTATATCTACCTATTGTACTTGTTGACTATAAGCTTGACTATATATGACATGGCAACATCATATAGCCAGCAGCTGGCTATATTATTAACCATGCTCTAAATACCCAAGTCATTGTTTTTACGCGAGCGTGGACAAAAGCTATAGAGAGCTACTATTGCGTAGGCGTAGGTAGGGTCCACATCGAAAGTTCTAAACGCACGGACTAATACGGGGAGTTTATGGACTGTCCTTCATTAACTAATCTTTGCCCCCCTGATTTTCAGGGGGTGTGCGCCCCTCACACTTATTTCTCCCAATCATGTTATTCCAGCTAAGCCACCCCGTGAACACAGTAAAAATTATGCCCGTGAGTGTAGCAAAGCTCGGGTCCACATAGTGTGTGAGTGGGCCTGATGCCGCTTTTTAGGGTTGGGATGTCACTGACACGTGCGCGTTTGTCGTCATGGCCACAACTTAGCTCGTCAGGCCACTTCCCTCAAAAAACACTCGTGGGGCCACACATGGCATGAGGTCGCCACTTGTGTGCTCATGCACCTGGCTCCATCACGCGCAGCTACCTAGCGTGCACCCTCTTTGTCATGGTCAATGTCGCCGGAGCAGGCTGAGCCGACGTCGTGTCAAACAACTGCTACGACATTGCGCTCCTCATATTTAGATCTCGAGATCCTGCGCGGCATCGGGTCCTATTTGCCGCTGACCTCTGTCTATTCGCAGCCGTCCTCCGCCCAGCCCCCTCCTCCTCGTTCAAGTCCGGCAACGAACTCCCCACCTCCTGCCGGCTCCGGCGGCGCCCCCGCCGCCTCCGCCACCGCCCTCAACCGCCGCCGTGCGAACTTGGCAGTGGCGCCCTCACCGCCTTCGCCATCTCCCTCAACCGCCGCCGCGCGAAAATCTCGGCAGTGACGCCCCCGCCGCCGCGCGAAAATCTCGGCAGTGGCGCCCCCGCCGCCTCCGCCACCGTCCTCAACCGTCGGCGCGCGAAAATCTTGGCTGTGACATCCCCTGATGCCAGCCGAATTCAATCGCCATGGGGAGTTGATATTTCAATCGGTTTCTCGCTTCTTCTACAAAAATATGCCGGAGGTGCTCGCCCCTCTCGTCCTTTTCTTCTTTTTAAAGAAAAATCTTGGTACAATAAGATTATTTGGTGCCAAGGCTACTTATTACTTGTACGTACAAGTAATAAAACATGCAGTTCCGAACTTCCTTGCAACGACCATAATCACATTAATAAAAGTTCCGAACGTCCTTTTTTCAAGAAGTTCACAGCCTCCTTGCAACTTCCTTGTCAAATAAGTGAATAACCAGTCCACTAATCTTGTCAAGGATTGTTGTGAAAATGTCTGAATATTTGCTGAAATGGTTGTTGTCAATCCACATTAAAATGCATATGAGATGTACCTTTTATTGTGCATTCAGCTCCAGTCTACCTTCTGCAGTACAATGCTATTGATTCGCCTTTATTTACGCATTAACTTGTGAGTTACTGTCTCTTCTGTAATCAGGAAAAAGAGTTTGCACCCGGATGGCTTCACCGAGCTGTTCTTCAAGAACTGTTGGGGCATCATCAAACATGATGTTATGCGGGCCATCTTTTGCTTCGGTAACCTCCGCACTGCCAACCTTCATTGGGTCAACTCCGCAAACATTATCCTACTCCCCAAAAAGGATGGGGCTGAAGAAATCTCCAACTACCGTCCGATTAGTATGATTCATGCTATTCCCAAGAATCATTGCAAAGGTCCCCGCCATCCGTTTTAGTCACCACATGCTCCGCCTTGTCTCCAACGCACATAGTGCATTCATCAAGACAAGAAGCATCCACGACAAATTCATGTATGTGAGGAATCTTGCGTGGAGCTCCACAAGTGCAAAACACCTTCGCTTCTCTTCAAGTTGGACATTCATAAGGCGTTTGATTCAGTCAAGTGGGAGTATTATCATCAACCTCCTTTGTCGTAGGGGGTTCCCAAGCATTTTTCAAGATTGGATCACCACCCTACTTTGCTCCTCTTCATCGCGGATTCTTCTTAATTGCGTCGCTGGCAGCCCCATCTTCCATGGCCAGGGTCTCCGGCAGGAGGACCCTCTATCCCCCTGCTATTTGTGATCGCGATCGACCCACTCCAAAGAATTTTCGAGATGGTAGCTACTACAGGATTATTTTATAAGATTCATGGTCGTGGGATTCTTTTATTAACCTCGCCTTATGTATTCGACGTGGCGATTTTCATGGCACCCATCAAGCACGATATTGACCACCTCTCCAATATCATTTGTCTTTTTGGTGATGTCACCATTCTAGCCACCAACTTTCACAAGAGCTCGGTCGCCCTGATTCGTTGTGGGCACATCAACCTACCTGACATCCTTCAAAACTTCCCGGCGGCACGCAGATCCTTCACCATGAAATATTTAGGTCTCCCGCTCTCTGTGTGGCGGCTCGGAAAGGTGGACTTTCAGTTCCTGGAGGATAAGGCTGCGGCAAAGTTGGTCCCTTGGGACGAGCAAAACATCACTTCTATGGGACGCACCGCCTTGGTCAAGTCAGTGCTTGCCTCCCAAGCCATCTACTTCATCTCTTTGCTCATCGTCCCTCCAAGCACCCTCAAAAATATCAACAAGCTTGAGCGAGCGCTCCTTTGGGAAGGAATGGACAAGACCACCGGGGCCAAATGCAAAGTTAATTGGGACACCATTTGCCGCCCAATCGCCAATGGGGGTCTTGGAGTGCTAAAAACGGAGAAATTTGCTAGGGCGCTTAGGCTTGTTGGATTTGGTTTGAGTGGAAGGAGCCAACTAAGATGTGGTTGGCATGGGCAACCCATGAGAGGATGCAGACTACAACTTCTTCTATGCCTCCTCAACTATTATTGTGGGAAATGGTGCGTGCACCCCCTTTTGGGACTCTCCATGTTGGGGAACATAGTAATTTTAAAAATTTCCTACGCACACGCAAGATCATGGTGATTCATAGCAACGAGAGGGGAGAGTGTGTCCACGTACCCTCGTAGACCGAAAGCGGAAGCGTTAGAACAACACGGTTGATGTAGTCGTACGTCTTCACGGCCCGACCGATCAAGCACCGATACTACGGCACCTCCGAGTTCTAGCACACGTTCAGCTCGATGACGTCCCTTGAACTCCGATCCAGCCGAGTGTCGAGGGAGAGTTCCGTCAGCACGACGGCGTGGTGACGAACTTGATGTTCTACCGTCGCGGGGCTTCGCCTAAGCACCGCTACAATATTATCGAGGAGGACTATGGTGGAGGGGGGCACCGCACACGGCTAAGAGATCAAGAGATCAATTGTTGTTGTGTCTAGAGGTGCCCCCCTCCTCCGTATATAAAGGGGGGAGGAGGAGAGGGCCGGCCAAGGGGAGGATGCGCGCCCAAGGGGGGCAATCCTACTCCAAGTAGGATTCCCCCCTCTTTCCTAGTCCAAGTAGGAGAGGGGAAGGAAGGGAAGGAGAAGGAGAAGGAAGGACAGGGAGGAAAAGGAGGATAGGGGGGGCGGCCCCCTAGTCCAATTCGGTTTGGACTAGGGAGGCCGCGCGCCCTGCCTCCTCTCTTCCACCACTTGGCCCATGAGGCCCATTGCTTCTTCCTCATATTCCCGTAACTCCCCGGTACCCCCGAAAATACCCGAATCACTCAGAACCCTTCCGGTGTCCGAATATAGTCGTCCAATATATCGATCTTTACTTCTCGACCATTTCGAGACTCCTCGTCATGTCCCCGATCTCATCCGGGAATCCGAACTCCTTCGCTACATCAAAACTCATAAACTCATAATATAACTGTCATCGAAACCTTAAGCGTGCGGACCCTACGGGTTCGAGAATTATGTAGAGATGACCGAAACACGTTTCCGGTCAATAACCAATAGCGTAACATGGATGCTCATATTGACTCCTACATATTCTACGAAGATCTTTATCGGTCAAACCGCATAACAACATACGTTGTTCCCTTTGTCATCGGTATGTTACTTGCATGAGATTCGATCGTCGGTATCTCAATACCTAGTTCAATCTCATTACCGGCAAGTCTCTTTACTTGTTACGTAATGCATCATCCCGCAACTAACTCATTAGTCACATTGCTTGCAGGGCTTATGATGTGCATTACCGAGAGGGCTCAAAGGTACCTCTCCGACAATCGGAGTGACAAATCCTAATCTCGAAATACGCCAACTCAACATGTACCTTCAGAGACACCTGTAAAGCTCCTTTATAATCACCCAGTTATGTTGTGACGTTTGGTAGCACACAAAGTGTTCCTCCGGTAAACGGGAGTTGCATAATCTCATAGTTGTAGGAACATGTATAAGTCATGAAGAAAGCAATAGCAACATACTAAACGATCAAGTGCTAAGCTAACGGAATGGGTCAAGTCAATCACATCATTCTTCTAATGATTTGATCCCGTTAATCAAATGACAACTCATGTCTATGGCTAGGAAACACAACCATCTTTCATCAACAAGCTAGTCAAGTAGAGGCATACTAGTGACACTACGTTTGTCTATGTATTCACACATGTATTATGTTTCCAGTTAATACAATTCTAGCATGAATAATAAACATTTATCGTGAAATAAGGAAATAAATAATAACTTTATTATTGCCTCTAGGGCATATTTCCTTCACTCCATGGGTGCACAACCGCAAACCCATGGACATGGCCCCTCGCATCTATGCGGCGTCCATGAGGAAGAATTGGAAGGTGTGAGAAGTGCTACAGAATGGTGCTTGGGTTAAAAAGATCAAGGTGATGTCTAGTTTCTCTATAGAGCATTTCAGGCAATTTCTCGAGCTTTGGGCCACCATCCGAGATTTTCACCTACACGAGAATATTGACGATGACATTGTTTGGAAGCATTCTACTATTGGCCTCTACATGGTGGAGTCCGCCTACAAAGCACAATTTCTTGGACTCATTCGCTCTCCCTCAGAACATGCAGTGTGGAAAATTTGGGCTTCATCCAAGGTCAAGTTTTTTGCTTGGCTGGCCATCCAAAATATAGTTTGGACCACGGATAGATTGGCCAAGCGCGGTTGGCCTAATTGTGGCTCGTGCCCCTTATGCATGCGTGAGAATGAATCGGTTGACCATCTCTTCTTCAAATGCCGGTTCACCATTCGCCTATGGGGTTTGATCAAGGCGTGGCTGCAACTCATTCACGTTGACACCTCCACTTGGCCCCTGAGGAGTTCCACCTTAGATAGGTGGCTTGGGTTCACCGATGCTTCCGTCCCCAACCGGAAGGCCATGACCTCGCTCACCATGCTATGGCTAGGAAACACAACCATCTTTGATCAACAAGCTAGTCAAGTAGAGGCATACAAGTGACACTATGTTTGTCTATGTATTCACACATGTATTATGTTTCCAGTTAATACAATTCTAGCATGAATAATAAACATTTATCATGAAATAAGGAAATAAATAATAACTTTATTATTGCCTCTAGGGCATATTTCCTTCAGTCTCCCACTTGCACTAGAGTCAATAATCTAGTTCACATCACCATGTGATTTAACACTAATGTTCACATCTACATGTGATTAACACCCATAGTTCACATCGTTGTGTGACCAACACCCAAAAGGTTTACTAGAGTCAATATCTAGTTCACATTGCTATGTGATTAACACCCAAAGATTACTAAGGTGTGATCATGTTTTGCTCGTGAGAGAAGCTTAGTCAACGGGTCTGTCACATTCAGAGCCGTATGTATTTTGCAAATATTCTATGTCTACAATGCTTTGTACGGAGCTACTCTAGCTAATTGCTCCCACTTTCAATATGTATCCAGATTGAGACTTAGAGTCATCTGGATCGGTGTGAAAGCTTGCACCGATATAACTTTTTACGACGGGATCTTTTATCACCTCCATAATCGAAAAATATTTCCTTAGTCCTCACTAAGGATATCTTGACCAATGTCCAGTGATCTCCTCCTAGATCACTATTGTACTCCCTTGCCAAATTCAGAGCAAGGTATACAATAGGTCTGGTACATAGCATAGCATACTTTATAGAACCTATGACTGAAGCATAGGGAATGACTTTCATTCTCTTTTCTATTTTCTGCCGTGGTCGGGATTTGAGTCTTACACAATTTCACACCTTTGCAACACATGCAAGAACTCTTTCTTTGACTGTTCTATTTTGAACTACTTCAAAATCTTGACAAGGTATGTACTTATTGAAAAAGTTATCAAGCGTCTTGATCTATCTCAATAGATCTTGATGCTCAATATGTAAGTAGCTTTACTGAGGTCTTTCTTTTAAAGAACTCCTTTCAAATACTCCTTTATGCTTTCTAGAAAAATTCTACATCATTTCTGATCAACACATATTTTATCAGAAAGGCGGTAGTGCTCCCACTAACTTTATTGTAAATATAGGCTTCACCGTAAGTCTGTATAAAACTATATGCTTTGATCAACTTATCAAAGAGTATATTCCAACTCCGAGATGCTTGCACTAGTCCATAGATGGATTGCTGGAGCATGCACACTTTGTTAGCACCTTTAGGATTGACAAAACCTTCTGGTTGTATCATATACAACTCTTCTTTAATAAATCCATTAAGGAATGCAGTTTTGACATCCATTTGCCAGATTTCATAAAATGTGGCAATTGGTAACATGATTCGGACAGACTTAAACATCGATACGAGTGAGAAAATCTCATCATACTTGAACTTGTCGAAATCCCTTTTTGACAATTCGAGCTTTGTTGATAGTAACACAACTATCAGCGTCCGTCTTCCTCTTGAAGATCCATTTATTTTCTTTGGCTTGCCAATCATTGGGCAAGTCAATCAAAGTCCATACTTTGTTCTCATACATGGATCCCATCTCAGATTCATAGCCTTAAGCCATTTCGCGGAATCTGGGCTCATCATCGCTTCCTCATAGTTCGTAGGTTCATCATGGTCTAGTAACATGGCTTCCAAAATAGGATTACCGTACCACTCTGGTGCGGATCTTACTCTGGTTGACCTACGAGGTTCGGTAGTAACTTGACCTTAAGTTTCATGATCAATATCATTAGCTTCCTCACTGATTGGTGTAGTTGTCACAGGAACTGGTTCTTGTGATGAACTACTTTCCAATAAGGGAGTAGGTACAGTTACCTCATCAAGTTCTACTTTCCTCCTACTCACTTGTTTCAAGAGAAACTTCTTCTCTCAAAAGGATCCATCTTAGCAACAAATATCTTGCCTCTGGATCTGTGATAGAAGGTGTACCCAATAGTTTCCTTTGGGTATTCTATGAAGACGCACTTCTCCGATTTGGGTTCGAGCTTATCTGGTTGAAACTTTTTCACATAAGCATCGCAGCCCCAAACTTTAAGAAACGACAACTTTGATTTCTTGCCAAACAACAGTTCATAAGGCGTCGTCTCAACGGATTTTGATGGTGCCCTTTTTAAAGTGAATGCAGCTGTCTCTAATGCATAACCCCAAAACAATACTGGTAAACTGATAAGAGACATCATAGATCTCACCATATCTAATAAAGTGCGGTTACGACGTTCAGACACACCATAACACTGTGGTGTTCCAGGTGGCGTGAGCTATGAAACTATTCCACATTGTTTTATATGAAGGCCAAACTCGTAACTCAAATATTCTCCTCCACGATCAGATTGTAGAAACTTTATTTTCTTGTTACGATGATTCTCCACTTCACTCTGAAATTCTTTGAACTTTTCAATGTTTCAGACTTGTGCTTCATTAAGAAGATATACTCATATCTGCTTAAATCATCTATGAAGGTCAGAAAATAACGATACCCATCACGAGCCTTAATACTCGTTGGTCTGCATACATCAGTATGTATTATTTCCAACAAGTCAGTAGCTCGTTACATTGTTTCGGAGAACGAAGTTTTAGTCATCTTGCCAAAAAGGCACGGTTCGCAAGCATCAAATGATTCATAACCAAGTGATTCCGAAAATCCATCTTTATGGAGTTTCTTCATGTGCTTTACACCGATATGACCCAAACGGTAGTGCCACAAATAAGTTGCACTATCATTATTAACTTTGCATCTTTTGGCATCAACATTATGAATATGTGTATCACTACGATCGTGATCCAACAAACTATTTTCATTGGGTGTATGACCATTGAAGGTTTTATTCATGTAAACAGAACAACAATTATTCTCTGACTTTAAATGAATAACCGTATTGCAATAAACATGATCAAATCATATTCATGCTCAACACAAACGCCAAATAACATTTATTTAGGTTTAACACTAATCTCAAAAGTTTAGGGAGTGTGAGATGATGATCATATCAATCTTGGAACTACTTCCAACACTCATCGTCACTTCCCCTTCAACTAATCTCTGTTTATTCTGTAACTCCTGTTTCGAGTTACTAATGATAGCAACCGAATAAGTATCAAATTCCCAGGGGTTACTATAAACACTAGTAAGGTACACATCAATAACCTGTATATCAAATATACCCTTGTTCACTTTGCCATCCTTCTTATCCACCAAATATTCAGGGTATTTCCGCTTCCAGTGACCATTTCCTTTGCAGTAGAAGCACTCAGTTTCAGGCTTTGGTCCAGATTTGGGCTTCCTTGCGGGAGTGACAACTTGCTTGTCACTCTACTTGAAGTTCCCTTTCTTTCCCTTTGCCATTTTCTTGAAACTAGTGGTCTTGTCAATCATCAACACTTGATGCTCTTTCTTGATTTCTACCTTCGTCGATTTCAACATCACGAAGAGCTCGGGAATCGTTTTCGTCATCCCTTGCATACTATAGTTCATCACGAAGTTCTAGTAACTTGGTGATGGTGACTAGAGAACTCTGTCAATCACTATCTTATCTGGAAGATTAACTCCCACTTGATTCAAGCGATTGTAGTACCCAGACAATCTGAGCACATGCTCACTAGTTGAGCGATTCTCCTCCATCTTTTAGCTATAGAACTTGTTGGAGATTTCATATCTCTCAACTCAGATATTTGCTTGAAATATTAACTTCAACTCCTGGAACATCTCATATGGTCCATGACGTTCAAAACGTCTTTGAAGTCCCGATTCTAAGCCGTTAAGCATGGTGCACTAAACTATCAAGTAGTCATCATTTTGAGCTAGCCAAACGTTCATAACGTCTGCATCTGCTCCTGCAATAGGTCCATCACCTAGCGGTGCATCAAGGACATAATTCTTCTGTGCAGCAATGAGGACAATCCTCAGATCATGGATCCAATCCGCATCATTGCTACTAACATTTTTCAACACAGTTTTCTCTAGGAACATATCAAAATAAACATATAAAAGCAACAACGCGAGCTATTGATCTACAACATAATTTGCAAAATACTACCAGGACTAAGTTCATGATAAATTTAAGTTCAATTAATCATATTCCTTAAGAACTCCCACTTAGACAGACATCTCTCTAGTCATCTAAGTGATCACGTGATCCAAATCAACTAAACCATGTCTGATCATCATGTGAGATGGAGTAGTTTTCAATGGTGAACATCACTATGTTGATCATATCTACTATATGATTCACGCTCGACCTTTCGGTCTCCGTGTTCCGAGGCCATATCTGTATATGCTAGGCTCATCAAGTTTAACCTGAGTATTCCACGTGTGCAACTGTTTTGCACCCATTGTATTTGAACGTAGAGCCTATCACACCCGATCATCACGTAGTGTCTCAACACGAAGAACTTTCGCAACGGTGCATACTCAGGGAGAACACTTCTTGATAATTAGTGAGAGATCATCTTAAAATGCTACCGCCAATCAAAGCAAGATAAGATGCATAAAGGATAAACATCACATGCAATCAATATAAGTGATATGATATGGCCATCATCATCTTGTGCTTGTGATCTCAATCTCCGAAGCACCGTCGTGATCACCATCGTCACCAGCGCGACACCTTGATCTCCATCGTAGCATCGTTGCGTCTCGCCACCTATTGCTTCTACGACTATCGCTACCGCTTAGTGATAAAGTAAAGCAATTATAGGGCGCTTGCATTTCATACAATAAAGCGACAACCATATGGCTCCTGCCAGTTGCCGATAACTTGGTTACAAAACATGATCATCTCATACAATAAAATATAGCATCACATCTTGACCATATCACATCACAACATGCCCTGCAAAAATAAGTTAGACGTCCTCTACTTTGTTGTTGCAAGTTTTACGTGGCTGCTACGGGCTGAGCAAGAACCGTTCTTACCTACGCATCAAAACCACAACAATAGTTCGTCAAGTTAGTGTTGTTTTAACCTTCGCAAGGACCGGGCGTAGCCACACCCGGTTCAACTAAAGTTGGAGAAATAGACACCCGCCAGCCACCTGTGTGCAAAGCATGTTGGTAGAACCAGTCTCACGTAAGCGTACGCATAATGTCGGTCCGGACCGCTTCATCCAACAATACCGCCGAACCAAAGTATGACATGCTGGTAAGCAGTATGACTTGTATCGCCCACAACTCACTTGTGTTCTACTCGTGCATATAACATCTACGCCTAAAACCAGGCTCGGATGCCACTGTTGGGGAACGTATTAATTTCAAAAATTTCCTACGCACACGCAAGATCATGGTGATGCATAGCAACGAGAGGGGAGAGTGTGTCCACGTACCCTCCTAGACCGAAAGCGGAAGCGTTAGAACAACGCGGTTGATGTAGTCGTACGTCTTCACGGCCCGACCGATCAAGCACCAAAACTACGGCACCTCCGAGTTCTAGCACATGTTTAGCTCGATGACGTCCCTCGAACTCCGATCCAGCCGAGTGTCGAGGGAGAGTTCCATCAGCACGACGGCGTGGTGACGATCTTGATGTTCTACCATCGTAGGGCTTCGCCTAAGCACCGTTACAATATTATCGAGGAGGACTATGGTGGAGGGGGGCACCGCACACGGCTAAGAGATCAAGAGATCAATTGTTGTTGTGTCTAGAGGTGCCCCCCTCCTCCGTATATAAAGGGGGGAGGAGGAGAGGCCGGCCAAGGGGAGGATGCGCGCCCAAGGGGGGCAATCCTACTCCAAGTAGGATTCCCCCCTCTTTCCTAGTCCAAGTAGGAGAGGGGAAGGAAGGGAAGGAGAAGGAGAAGGAAGGAGAGGGAGGAAAAGGAGGATAGGGGGCCGGCCCCCTAGTCCAATTCGGTTTGGGCTAGGGGCGCCGCGCGCCCTTCCTCCTCTCTTCCACCACTTGCCCCATGAGGCCCATTGCTTCTTCCTCGTATTCCCGTAACTCCCTGGTACCCCCGAAAATACCCGAATCACTCAGAACCCTTCCGGTGTCCGAATATAGTCGTCCAATATATCGATCTTTACTTCTCGACCATTTCGAGACTCCTCGTCATGTTCCCGATCTCATCCGGGACTCTGAACTCCTTCGGTACATCAAAACTCATAAACTCATAATATAACTGTCATCAAAACCTTAAGCGTGCGGACCCTATGGGTTCGAGAATTATGTAGACATGACCGAGACATGTTTCCGGTCAATAACCAATAGAGGAACCTGGATGCTCATATTGGCTCCTACATATTCTACGAAGATCTTTATCGGTCAAACCGCATAACAACATATGTTGTTCCCTTTGTCATCGGTATGTTACTTGCCCGAGATTCGATCGTTGGTATCTCAATACCTAGTTCAATCTCATTACCAGCAAGTCTCTTTAGTCGTTACGTAATGCATCATCCTGCAACTAACTCATTAGTCACATTGCTTGCAAGGCTTATAGTGATGTGCATTACCGAGAGGGCTCAGAGGTACCTCTCCGACAATCGGAGTGACAAATCTTAATCTCGAAATACGCCAACTCAACATGTACCTTCAAAGACACCTGTAGAGCTCCTTTATAATCACCCAGTTATGTTGTGACGTTTGGTAGCACACAAAGTGTTCCTCCGGTAAACGGGAGTTGCATAATCTCATAGTTGTAGGAACATGTATAAGTCATGAAGAAAGCAATAGCAACATACTAAATGATCAAGTGCTAAGCTAACGGAATGGGTCAAGTCAATCACATCATTCTTCTAATGATGTGATCCCGTTAATCAAATGGCAACTCATGTCTATGGCTAGGAAACACAACCATCTTTGATCAACAAGCTAGTCAAGTAGAGGCATACTAGTGACACTACGTTTGTGTATGTATTCACACATGTATTATGTTTCCAGTTAATACAATTCTAGCATGAATAATAAACATTTATCATGAAATAAGGAAATAAATAATAACTTTATTATTGCCTCTAGGGCATATTTCCTTCACTCCATGGGTGCACAACCGCAAACCCATGGACATGGCCCCTCGCATCTACGCGGCGTCCATGAGGAAGAATTGGAAGGTGCGAGAAGTGCTACAGAATGGTGCTTGGGTTAAAAAGATCAAGGTGACGTCTAGTTTCTCTATAGAGCATTTCAGGCAATTTCTCGAGCTTTGGGCCACCATCCGAGATTTTCACCTACACGAGAATATTGACGATGACATTGTTTGGAAGCATTCTACTATTGGCCTCTACACGGTGGAGTCTGCCTACAAAGCACAATTTCTTGGACTCATTCGCCCTCCCTCGGAACATGCAGTGTGGAAAATTTGGGATTCATCCAAGGTCAAGTTTTTTGCTTGGATGGCCATCCAAAATATAGTTTGGACCACGGATAGATTGGCCAAGCGCGGTTGGCCTAATTGTGGCTCGTGCCCCTTATGCATGCGTGAAAATGAATCGGTTGACCATCTCTTCTTCAAATGCCGGTTCACCATTCGCCTATGGGGCTTGATCAAGGCGTGGCTGCAACTCATTCACGTTGACACCTCCACTTGGCCCCTGAGGAGTTCCACCTTAGATTGGTTGTTTGGGTTCACGATGCTTCCGTCCCCAACCGGAAGGCCATGGCCTCGCTCACCATGCTCACCACATGGACGATCTGGAACGAGAGAAACGTCCATGTGTTCTGCAACATGGCCGCCATGATAACCATCATGCCGGAAGGGTGATTCTTTCTTGTATTGTTAAGGGGTGATTGTAACACAAACTCTTTTTTCTCTTAATTAATATGCGTGGCAAATCTTTTGCCCGTTTCAAAAAAAAAGATTACATGTATGACCAGTAGTACACAAAGCTTTTGGGTGGCAAGATGCAAATATACAAGGGGGAATATGTAAAATAGTCAAGTACTTTGTTCAGATGTCTTGCATGCAGATTTGATGTACCTCAGCGTCTTGGAGCAGGATACCATACTATGGACCGTATCACAGGATATTTTCCCTGCGGAGAGAACCTAGGATGACCAGTCAACATAATGCCCTCCATGTCCATCCCGGAGCTCGACTCGGCAAGTTGTACATCTTCCCGTCCGTGACGAGGTCCAGTGATTCCAAGAATAGAGGATCGCTCTGCTTTCTTAGACACTCAGACAACATCGTGCCACTACCACATCTTCCTTACATACCCCGCCGTCTTCATCAGCGGTGGTATCAACGGCGTCGTAGGGGCAAACGGGCTCAAGTTCCAGATGACAACATACTGCCGCGTTGAGGTGTAGGCGTCATGCTTTGTTTTGATATGCTCTGCTCCGGCGAGGTTTATTTTTTATAGATTTTCCTATGAATCAAAAATGTTTGTTGATTCTTACTAGTCTTGCTGGTACTTGATTGTTATCTACAGGTGAAAAATCTGAAGGTTTAGATCATATGGTCCTTTGATGAACGATTGATACGTTTCATTCATTTTTTTAAATCACGGGAAGTATAAGTTCCATCTTTTTAAGAGCATTTTTTCACCAGCAAAAAGAGAGCATTTTTCATGGTTTTTGAAGTTTGCTAGGATCTGTTTATTCGATAGGGAGAAGTAAAAAAATATTTGTACCCAATCTTGCATAGCCGATGTATCGTGTGTGTCATGCCCAACGTACTTTTTTCAAGCCCATTAGGCTGCTGCCAATGCATGGGTGCTTAGATAAGGTGCTAAGCACATTAAATAGCTTAGCAACTATACTCCCCAATGCACAGGTGCTTAGCTTATGGTTGCTAAGCTTGTTTCATTTAATAATTTAGCAACTAAAGCTCTTCATGTATTGGTGGGCTTCCTTCCTTTAAATGTTTTGCCTAGGTTCACGGGCTTTGCATTGTTTCTTCCTGGGGTCACCACACTCATCTCTCTCCTCTTAAATAACTTGCCACATCATATTTTTTGCCTACGTGGAAGGCTTAGCACATGTACAAGGTGGAGCATTGGGAGAGACCTTAGAGTGAAGATGATTACCACTCCGTGTAATTTTTTTCTAAGTAAAAAACAGCCTGCAGTTCCCAGTTGCAGTCATATGATCTCAAATCAAAAAAGAACTCTCTCTCCTTTTCTTCACAGGAAAAAAAGGAATCTCCTCTGCTTCCGTATGATCCCCACCAAGCTCCTCATAAACATCCGTCATTTTTCCGATTTGCCGCCAGCGAAGGACGATGACGCTGTGCCCCATCAGGAAACCAATCCTCATGCTATCCCAGATCCACACGTCTCTTCTTTCCTCCTGATTTTACTCCTTGGTGGTGGCACGTGTGGCTGGGTGAGTGCATGGATCTTGGTGACCTCGTCGGGTCTGGCAATGCAGTCACGGAGATCTCTAGGGAGAACGCGGGGTGCGCTGCTTAAACATGTCGTCGTCGGAGGCTCTGGATGTTGGGGCTACGGAGGCATTGAGGGAGCTCGCGGAGGATGAAATATCAGCAAGACGTGAGTATCTTCTGCGAGTCACTGTTAGTTGTTGCCCTCCTGCCGTCCGAACTTCTACCAGATGTAAGTGTTATTGCTACCATATAAGTTTTTCTGCAGTTGAATGACCTAGAAATCAGAATAAGCCTTTATCTTTCCATTGGTAAACATTTTTTCCTGTGAAATCAGAAATCACACCACAAATTTATGTTGGAACAAGTGCACTTATACTTGTTCTCTAAATTCGGCAGTAGAGAACATAGTAAAGCAAACATATGGATCTGCTTGAATTAAGTTTAACTGAACTTAACAAGAGAACCTTGCATCTCATTATTGATTGAAGGTAAAAAAAGAGGTTTACATGCACTTTTACTAGCTAGGTAGAAGCTTAGGGCGTGGTTGGTTCACATATCTGTTTTAGGGCATTTTGCATACTTGTCCCAGTTGGGCCTGGTTGTGCAAATGCGCTAAGAATCAACATATGCATGTAGCTTGGTTGCCTGCATTGGGCTTTCTGCATGAGGGAATCAACTAGTCAACATGTTGTTTGGTTGCCTGCGTCGCTGTTGTTAAACAAACAACACATTGATTGGTTGCAAATGGCTAAAGATGTGATCACCGCTTCTCACTAGTGGTGATCTTACCACACACACTGAACATTGTTTTGTCCTAGCTAGGAAACAAATGGCAGTTTATGCTAGCTACTAGCAAATGACAGTACAAGTTATTAAGAGCCAACATGGCTGAATAAGGAAAGTTCAATGATGCTAACTAGGTGCAAGTTCATCCTCTTCCTCTTCGGTTGATGTGTTGCTTCCTCTTCCTCACTTCTGATGCTACATCTTTCTTCTTCTTCCTCTTGTTCTTCTGCTTCAGATCCTCGTATGACCTCTGTTATCCCACATTGCCTGAGCCAACTCCAACCTTTTGTTCTTTCATGATTCATTGTCGAACGCCTCCACACCATGGCTGGAGCTGATCATCTCATCAGGGGTCACATATTCCTCCTCCAGCACAAATTCACCAACTCCCCATTTGTAGGATCCAGTTGTGAATGATGCAACATGCAAGAACAAGCTTCACCTGGGTAGGGTAAGGGTGGAATGGCTTCTAATCCAGGAATTAAACCTGTTCTTCAGAGCTCCAAAGGCCCTCTCAACGGTCACTCTAAGACTGGAGTGTCTGGGATTAGAGGAATTACTAGGGAACGGTCTAGGATTAAAGTTTCCTCTATAAGCATTGTTACCAAAATTATTCCTACCAACAAAATTCACATCCATAGATTCATTATTATTCTCAATCAAAGTAGACAAAGGCATATCATTGGGATCAATAGGAGCACTCTTAGTAGCAAACAATTTCATAAGTTCATCCATCTTTCCACTCAAAACATTAATTTCTTCTATAGCTTGCACTTTTTTACTAGTAGATCTTTCGGTGTGCCATTGAGAATAATTAGCCATAATATTATCAAGGAGTTTTGTAGCTTCTCCTAAGGTGATTTCCATAAACGTGCCTCCCGCCGCCGAATCTAAAAGATTTCTAGAAGCAAAATTCAATCCGGCATAAAACTTTTGTATGATCATCCATAAGTTCAAACCATGAGTAGGGCAATTGTGAATCATCAATTTCATTCTTTCCCAAGATTGGGCAACATGCTCATGATCAAGTTGTTTAAAATTCATAATATCGTTCCTAAGAGTGATGATCTTAGCGGGAGGAAAATACTTAGAGATAAAAGCATCTTTGCACTTGTTCCATGAATTAATACTATTCTTAGGCAAAGACGAAAACCAAACTTTAGCACGATCTCTAAGTGAAAACGGAAATAACTTCAATTTAACAATATCATTATCCGTATCTTTCTTCTTTTGCATATCACACAAATCAACAAAGTTGTTTAGATGGGTAGCGGCATCTTCACTAGGAAGGCCGGAGAATTAATCTTTCATAACAAGATTCAGCAAAGCAGTATTGATTTCACAAGACTCAACATCATTAAGAGGAGCAATCGGAGTACTAAGGAAATCATTATTATTGGTATTGGAGAAATCACACAATTTGGTATTATCTTGCGCCATCGCGACAAGTAATTCAACACACAAGCAAACAGGAAGGCAAACGAAAGAGAGAGGATATTGGGAAAGAGAGGGCGAATAAAATGGCAAGGGTGAAGTGGGGGAGAGGAAAACGAGAGGCAAATGGCAAATAATGTAAATGCGAGGGAGATGAGTTTGTTATGGGTGCTTGGTATGTCTTGACTTGAGCGAAGACCTCCCCGGCAACGGCGCCAGAAATCCTTCTTGCTACGTCTTGAGCTTGCGTTGGTTTTCCTTGAAGAGGAAAGGGTGATGCAGCAATAGTAGCGTAAGTATTTCCCTCAGTTTTTGAGAACCAAGGTATCAATCCAGTAGGAGGCTCCTCAAAAGTCCCACGCACCTACACAAACAAACAAGAACTCGCAACCAACACAATAAAGGGGTTGTCAATCCCTTCACGGCCACTTGCGAAAGTGAGATCTGATAGAGATAATAAGATAAGATAAATATATTTTTGTTATTTGTATGATAAAGATTGGAAAAGTAAAGATGCAAATAAAAGTAGATTGAAAGCTTATATGATAAAAGATAGAGCCGGGGGCCATAGATTTCACTAGTGGCTTCTCTCAAGATAGCATAAGTATTATGATGGGTGAACAAATTACTGTCAAGCAATTGATAGAAAAGCGAATAGTTATGAGATTATCTAGGCATGATCATGTATATAGGCATGACGTCCGTGACAATAAGACCGACTCCTGCCTGTATCTACTACTATTACTCCACACATCGACCGCTATCCAGCATGCATCTAGAGTATTAAGTTCATAAAGAACAGAGTAACGCATTAAGAAAGATGACATGATGTAGAGGGATAAACTCATGCAATATGATATAAACCCCATCTTTTTATCCTCGATGGCAAAAATACAATACGTGCCCCTGCTGTCACTGGGAAAGGACACCGCAAGATTGAACCCAAAGCTAAGCACTTCTCCCGTTGCAAGAAAGATCAATCTAGTAGGCCAAACCAAACTAATAATTCGAAGAGACTTGCAAACATAACTTAATCAGACATAAAAGAATTCGGAGGAGATTCAAATATTTCTCATAGATAAACTTGATCATAAACCCTCAATTCATCGGATCTCGACAAACACACAGCAAAAAGAGTTACATCGAATAGATCTCCAAGAAGATCGAGGAGAACTTGGTATTGAGATCCAAATAGAGAGAAGAAGCCATCTAGCTAATAACTATGGACCCGAAGGTCTGTGATAAATTACTCACAACTCATCGGAGAGGCTATGGTGTTGATGTAGAAGCCCTCCATGGTTGATTCCCCCTCCGGCGGAGCGCCGATGAAGGCTCCAAGATGGGATCTCGCGGATACAGAAGGTTACTATGGTGGAACTAGTTTTTTGTGGTCTCCTTTGATGTTCTCGGGGTACGTGGGTATATATAGGAGGAAGAAGTAGGTCGGTGGATGCCCGAGGGGCCCACGAGATAGGGGCGCGCCTAGTAGGGGGGCCTCCACCCTAGTGTCCTCCTCGATTGCTTCTTGACTTGCACTCCAAGTCCTCTGGATCACATTTGTTCCAAAAAGATCGCCCCCGAAGGTTTCATTTTCTTTGGACTCCGTTTGATATTCCTCTTCTTCGAAACACTGAAATAGGCAAAAAAACAATACGGGTTGGGCCTCCGGTTAGTAGGTTAGTCCCAAAAATGATATAAAAGTGTAAAGTAAAGCCCATAAACATCCAAAACAGGTAATATAATAGCATGTAACAATAAAAAATTATAGATACGTTGGAGACATATCAAGCATCCCCAAGCTTAATTCCTGCTTGTCCTCGAGTAGGTAAATGATAAAAACAGAAATTTTGATGTGGAATGCTACCTAGCATAATTCTCAATGTAATTTTATTTATTGTGGCATGATTGTTCAGATCCAAATGATTCAAGATAAAAGCTTATAAAACATAAAAATAATAATACTCGAAGCATACTAACAAATAATCATGTCTTATCAAAATAGCATAGCCAAAGAATGCTTATCCCTACAAAATCATATAGTTAGGCCATGCTTCATTTTCATTACACAAAATACTCCCATCATGCACAACCACGGTTTCAGCCAAGCAGATTGTTCATACTTTTTAACGCGCTTCAGCTTTTTCAACTCTTACGCAATACATGAGCGCAAGCCATGGACATAGCACTATGGTGGTATAAGGTGGTGGTTGTGAGGACAAAAAGGGAGAATATAGTCTCACATCAACTAGGCGTATCAACAGGCTACGGAGATGCCCATCAATAGATATCAATGTGAGTGAGTAGGGATTGCCATGCAACGGATGCACTAGAGCTATAAATGTATGAAAGCTCAACAAAAGAAACTAAGTGGGTGTGCATCCAACTTGCTTGCTCACGAAGACCTAGGGCATTTTGAGGAAGCCCATCATTGGAATATACAAGCCAAGTTCTAGAATGAAAATTCCCACTAGTATATGAAAGTGACAACACAAGAGACTCTCTATCATGAAGATCACGGTGCTACTTTGAAGCACAAGTGTGGAAAAGAGATAGTAGCATTGTCCCTTCTCTCTTTTTCTCTCATTTTTATTTATTTATTTATTTGTTTGGCCTTTCTCTTCTTTTTTATTTGGCCCTTCCCTTTTTTTTATTTGGTGGGCTCTTTGGCCTCTCTTTTTTCTTTCTTTTTTTATTTAAAGTTCGAAGTCTCATCCCGACTTGTGGGGGAATCATAGTCTTCATCATCCTTTCCTCACTTAGGACAATGCTCTAATAATGAAGATCATCACACTTTTATTAATTTACAACTCAAGAATTACAACTCAACACTTAGAACAAAATATGACTCTATATGAATGCCTCCGGCGGTGTACCGGGATATGCAATGAATCAAGAGTGACATGTATGAAAATTATGAGGGTGTCCTTGCCACAAATACAATGTCAACTACATGATCATGCAAAAAGCAATATGGCAATGATGGAGCATGCCTTAATAACGGAACGGCAGAAAGTTGCATAGCAATATATCTCGGAATGGCTATGGAAATGCCATAATATGTAGGTATGGTGGCTGTTTTGAGGAAGGTAAATAATGGGTGCATGATATCGGCGAAAGTTGCGCGGCACAATAGAGGCTAGCAAAGTGGAAGGGTGAGTGTGCGTATATCCATGGACTCACATTAGTCATAAAGAACTCATATACTTATTGCAAAAGTCTACTTGACCTCGAAGCAAAGTACTAGTATGCATGCTCCTAGGGGAAGGGTTGATAGGAGTTAACCATCGCGCGTTCCCTGCCTCCACTCATAAAGAAGACAATTAAAAGAGCACCTCATGCAACAAATTTGTCACACAACTTTTACCATACGTGCATGCTACGGGACTTGCCAACTTCAACACAAGTATTTCTCAATTTCATAATTACCCAACTAGCATGACTCTAATATTACCACCTTTATATCTCAAAACAATTATCAAGCATCAAATTTATCCTAGTGTTTAATGCACTTTCTATGATAGTTTTTGTTATACCCAACTTGGATGCTCATCATTCTAGGACCAAATTCATAACCATAGCAAATACCATGCTGTTCTAAAAGAATCTCAAAATAATATAAGTGAAGCATGAGAGATCAAAAATTTCTTCAAAATTAAGCCACCGCCGTGCTCTAAAAGATATAAGTGAAGTACTAGAGCAAATACTATCTAGCTCAAAAGATATAAGTGAAGCGCATAGAGTATTCTAATAAATTCTAATCAAGTGGGCTTCACCCAAAAGGTGTGTACTGCAAGGATGATTTTGTAAACAAAAAAGCAAATACTAATATCATACAAGATGCTCCAAGCAAACCACATATCATGTGGCGAATAAAAATATAGCTCCAAGTAAAGTTAGCGATAAACAAAGACAAAAGAGGGGATGCCTTCCGGGGGCATCCCCAAGCTTAGGTTTTTGGATAATCTTGAATATCTTGGGGTTCCATGGGCATCCCCAAGCTTAGGCTCTTGCCACTCCTTATTCCATAGTCCATCAAATCATTACCCAAAACTTGAAAACTTCACAACACAAAACTCAACAGGAAATCTCATATGCTCCATTAGTGAAAGAAAGAAAAACCACCACATAAAGTACTGTAATGAACTCATTCTTTATTTATATTGGTGTTAAACCTATTGTATTTCAAGTTCTCTATGGTTCATACCACTTAATACTAGCCATAGATGCATCAAAATAAGCAATCAACACACGAAAGGCAGAATCTGTCAAAAACAGAACAGTCTGTAGCAATCTGTAACTATAGAATACTTATGGAACTCTAAAATTCCTACCAAAATAGGAAGTCCTGGGAAATTTGTTTATTGATCTACAGCAAAACGAATCGACACAAAATCACGTTTCTGTGAATTACTAAAATTATTTTTGTGCGTGCAAAGTTTCTGTTTTCCAGCAGAATCAAATTAACTATCACCATAGGTTATCCTATAGGTTCTACTTGGCACAAACACTAATTAAAACATAAAAACACATCTAAACATAAGGTAGAATCAAAATTTATTACTAAACAGAGACAAAAACAAAAAAACACAAATAAAATTGGGTTGCCTCCCAACTAGCGTTATCGTTTAATGCCCCTAGGTAGGCATAAGAGCGAGGATAGTTCTAAGTGGTGCCATCTTTGACACTCAATTAATAAGTAGCTTGCATGATAGATTCATCAGGTAATTTAACTTTATTTTTTGCAAAGTGCTCCATGCCTTTCTTTAATGGAAATTGGAATCTAATATTCCCTTCCTTCATATTAATAATTGCACCAATCGTTCCAAGGAAAGGTCTATCAAGAATAATAGAACAAGAAAGATTGCAATCTATATCAAGAACGATAAAATCTATGGCACCAAATTCCTATTTGCAACAATTAGAACATCATTGATCCTTCCCATTGGCTTTTTAATGGTGGAATCCGCAAGGTGCAAATTTAAAGAGCAATCATCAAGACCATAGAAACCTAGAATATCACATAAAGTTTTCGGAATCGTGGAAACACTAGCACCCAAATCACATAAAGCATAACACTCATGATATTTAATTTTAATCTTTATAGTAGGTTCCCACTCATCATAAAGTTTTCTAGGTATAGAAACTTCCAAATTAAGTTTTTCATCAAAAGATTGCATCAAGGCATCAACAATATGTTTGGTAAAAGCTTTATTTTGACTATAAGCATGAGGAGAATTCACAACGGATTGCAACAAGGAAATACAATCTTCTAAAGAACAATTATCATAATTAAATTCCTTGAAATCCAAGATAGTGGGTTCAATACTATTTAAAGTCTTGACCTCTCCAATCCCACTTTTACCAAATTTAGCATCAAGATCTAAAAACTCCGAATCATTGGGACGCCTTTTAACTAAGTTGACTCATCTCCAGTCCCATTATTATTAAGATTCATATTGCAAAAAAAGATCTAATAGGGGACACATCAATAACTTTAAGATCTTCATCATTATTTTCATGGAAACTAGAAGAACACGCCTTTATAAAGCCATCTTTCTTAGCACGCAATCTAGCGGTTCTTTCTTTGCACTCATCAATGGAAATTCTCATAGCTTTGAGAGACTCATTGATATCATTCTTAGGAGGAGTAGATCTAAGTTTCAAAGAATCAACATCAAGCGAGAGTCTATCAACGTTCCTAGCCAAATTATCAACTTTGAGCAATTTTTCTTCAAGCAAGGCATTAAAATTATTTTGAGAGATCATAAATTCTTTCACACTATTCTCAAAATCAGAGGGCATCTTACTAAAATTACCATATCAATTATTGTAGGAATTTCCTAATTATTAGAGGAATTACTAGGGAATGGTCTAGGATTAAAGTTTCCTCTATAAGCATTGTTACCAAAATTATTCCTACCAACAAAATTCACATCCATAGATTCATTATTATTCTCAATCAAAGTAGACAAAGGCATATCATTGGGATCAATAGGAGCACTCTTAGTAGCAAACAATTTCATCAGTTTTATCCATCTTTCCACTCAAAACATTAATTTCTTCTATAGCATGCACTTTTTTACTAGTAGATCTTTCGGTGTGCCATTGAGAATAATTAGCCATAATATTATCAAGGAGTTTTGTAGCTTCTACTAAGGTGATTTCCATAGACGTGCCTCCCGCCGCCAAATCTAAAAGATTTCTGGAAGCAAAATTCAATTCGGCATAAAATTTTTGTATGATCATCCATAAGTCAAACCATTAGTAGGGCAATTGCGAATCATCAATTTCATTCTTTCCCAAGATTGGGCAACATGCTCATGATCAAGTTGTTTAAAATTCATAATATCGTTCCTGAGAATGATGATCTTAGCGGGAGGAAAATACTTAGAGATAAAAGCATCTTTGCACTTGTTCCATGAATCAATACTATTCTTAGGCAAAGACGAAAACCAAACTTTAGCACGGTCTCTAAGTGAAAACGGAAATAACTTCAATTTAACAATATCATTATCCGTATCTTTCTTCTTTTGCATCTCACACAAATCAACAAAGTTGTTTAGATGGGTAGCGGCATCTTCACTAGGAAGGCCGGAGAATTGATCTTTCATAACAAGATTCAGCAAAGCAGTATTGATTTCACAAGACTCAACATCATTAAGAGGAGCAATCGGAGTACTAAGGAAATCATTATTACTGGTATTGGAGAAATCACATAATTTGGTATTATCTTGCGCCATCGCGACAAGTAATCCAACACACAAGCAAACAGAAAGGCAAATGAAAGAGAGAGGAGATTGGGAAAGAGAGGGCGAATAAAACAACAAGGGTGAAGTGGGGGAGTGGAAAATGAGAGGCAAATGGTAAATTTGAGGGAGATGAGTTTCTGATGGGTACTTGGTATGTCTTGACTTGAGCGAAGACCTCCCCGGCAACGGCGCCAGAAATCCTTTTGCTATGTCTTGAGCTTGCGTTGGTTTTCCTTGGAGAGGAAAGGGTGATGCAGCAATCGTAGCATAAGTATTTCCCTCAGTTTTTGAGAACCAAGGTATCAATCACTAGGAGGCTCCTCAAAAGTCCCACGCACCTACACAAACAAACAAGAACTCGCAACCAACACAATAAAGGGGTTGTCAATCCCTTCACGGCCACTTACGAAAGTGAGATCTGATAGAGATAATAAGATAAGATAAATATATTTTTGGTATTTGTATGATATAGATTGGAAAAGTAAAGATGCAAACAAAAGTAGATTGAAAGCTTATATGATAAAAGATAGACCCGGGGGCCATAGGTTTCACTAGTGGCTTCCCTCAAGATAGCATAAGTATTACGGTGGGTGAACAAATTACTGTCGAGCAATTGATAGAAAAGCGAATAATTATGAGATTTTCTAGGCATTATCATGTATATAGGCATCACGTCCATGACAAGTAGACCGACTCCTGCCTGCATCTACTACTATTACTACACACATCGACCGCTATCCAGCATGTATCTAGAGTATTAAGTTCATAAAGAACAGAGTAACGCATTAAGAAAGATGACATGATGTAGAGGGATAAACTCATGCAATATGATATAAACCCCATCTTTTTATCCTCGATGGCAACAATACAATACGTGCCTTGCTGCCCCTGCTGTCACTGGGTAAGGACACCGCAAGATTGAACCCAAAGCTAAGCACTTCTCCCATTGCAAGAAAGATCAATCTAGTAGGCCAAACCAAACTAATAATTCGAAGAGACTTGCAAAGATAACTTAATCACACAAAAAGAATTCAGAGGAGATTAAAATATTTCTCATAGATAAACTTGATCATAAACCCACAATTCATCGGATCTCGACAAACACACAGCAAAAAGAGTTACATCGAATAGATCTCCAAGAAGATCGAAGAGAACTTGGTATTGAGATTCAAAGAGGGAGAAGAAGCCATCTAGCTAATAACTAGGGACCCGAAGGTCTGTGATAAACTACTCACAACTCATCAGAGAGGCTATGGTGTTGATGTAGAAGCCCTCCATGGTTGATTACCCCTCCGGCGGAGCGCCAGCGAAGGCTCCAAGATGGTATCTCGCGGATATAGAAGGTTACGGTAGTGGAAATAGTTTTTCGTCGTCGCCTCTGATGTTCTCGGGGTACGTGGGTATATATAGGAGGAAGAAGTAGGTTGGTGGATGCCCGAGGGGCCCACGAGATAGGGGGCGCGCCCAGTAGGGGGGCGCCCTCCACCCTCGTGTCCTCCTCGATTGCTTCTTGACTTGCACTCCAAGTCCTCTGGATCACGTTTGTTCCAAAAAGATCTCCCCCGAAGGTTTCATTCTGTTTGGACTCCCTTTGATATTCCTTTTCTTCGAAACACTGAAATAGGCAAAAAACAGCAATACGGGTTGGGCCTCCGGTTAGTATGTTAGTCCCAAAACTGATACAAAAGTGTAAAGTAAAGCCCACAAACATCCAAAACAGGTAATATAATAGCATGTAACAATCAAAAATTATAGATACGTTGGAGACATATCAAGCATCCCCAAGCTTAATTCCTGCTCGTCCTTGAGTAGGTAAATGATAAAAACAGAATTTTTGATGTGGAATGCTACCTAGCATAATTCTCAATGTAATTTTCTTTATTGTGGCAAGATTGTTCAGATCCAAATGATTCAAGATAAAAGCTTATAAAACATAAAACATAATAATACTCAAAGCATACTAACAAATAATCATGTCTTATCAAAATAGCATAGCCAAAGAAAGCTTATCCCTACTAAATCATATAGTTAGGCCATGCTTCATTTTCATTACACAAAATACTCCCATCATGCACAACCCCGGTTTCAGCAAGCAATTGGTTCATACTTTTTAACGCGCTTCAGCTTTTTCAACTCTTACGCAATACATGAGCGCAAGCCATGGACATAGCACTATAGTGGTATAAGGTGGTGGTTGTGAGGACAAAAAGGGAGAATATAGTCTCACATCAACTAGGCGTATCAATGGGCTGTGGAGATGCCCATCAATAGATATCAATCTGAGTGAGTAGGGATTGCCATGCAACGGATGCACTAGAGCTATAAATGTATCAAAGCTCAACAAAAGAAACTAAGTGGGTGTGCATCCAACTTGCTTGCTCACGAAGACCTAGGGAATTTTGAGGGAGCCTATCATTTGAATATACAAGCCAAGCTCTATAATGAAAATCCATACTAGTATATGAAAGTGACAACACAAGAGACTCTCTATCATGAAGATCACGGTGCTACTTTGAAGCACAAGTCTGGAAAAGAGATAGTAGCATTGTCCCTTCTCTCTTTTTCTCTCATTTTTTTATTTATTTGTTTGGCCTATCTCTTTTTTTTGGCCCTTCCCTTTTTTTGGTGGGTTCTTTGGCCTCTCTTTTTTCTTTCTTTTTTTATTTAAAGTCCGAAGTCTCATCCCGACTTGTGGGGGAATCATAGTCTTCATCATCCTTTGCTCACTTCGGACAATGCTCTAATAATGAAGATCATCACACTTTTATTAATTTACAACTCGAGAATTACAACTCAACACTTAGAACAAAATATGACTCTATATGAATGCCTCCGGCGGCGTACCTGGATATGCAATGAATCAAGAGTGACATGTATGAAAATTATGAGGGTGGCCTTGCCACAAATGCAATGTCAACTACATCATGCAAAAAGCAATATGACAATGATGGAGCGTGTCATAATAACTGAACGGTGGAAAGTTGCATGGCCATATATTTGGAATGTCTATGGAAATACCATAATAGGTAGGTATGGTGGCTGTTTTGAGGAAGGTAAATAATGGGCGCATGATACCGGCGAAAGTTGCGCGGCACAATAGAGGCTAGCAAAGTGGAAGGGTGGGTGTGCGTATATCCATGGACTCACATTAGTCATAAAGAACTCATATACTTATTGCAAAAGTCTACTTGCCCTCGAAGCAAAGTACTACTATGCATGCTCTTAGGGGAAGGGTTGGTAGGAGTTAACCATCGCGCGATCCCGACCTCCACTCATAAGGAAGACAATTAAAAGAGCACCTAATGCAACAAATTTGTCACACAACTTTTACCATACGTGCATGCTACGGGACTTGCCAACTTCAACACAAGTATTTCTCAATTTCATAATTACCCAACGAGCATGAATCTAATATTACCACCTTTATATCTCAAAACAATTATCAAGCATCAAATTGATCCTAGTGTTTAATGCACTTTCTATGATAGTTTTTATTATACCCAACTTGGATGCTCATCATTCTAGGACCAAATTCATAACCATAGCAAATACCATGCTGTTCTAAAAGAATCTCAAAATAATATAAGTGAAGCATGAGAGATCAACAATTTCTTCAAAATTAAGCCACCGCCGTGCTCTAAAAGATATAAGTGAAGTACCGGAGCAAATACTATCTAGCTCAAAAGATATAAGTGAAGCACATAGAGTATTCTAATAAATTCTAATCAAGTGGCTTCTCCCAAAAGGTGTGTACAGAAATGATGATTGTGGAAAACTAAAAATCAAATACTAATATCATACAAGACGCTTCAAGCAAAACACATATCATGTGGCGAATAAAAATATTGCTCCAAGTAAAGTTACCGATAAACAAAGACGAAAGAGGGGATGCCTTCCGGGGGCAGCCCCAAGCTTAGGCTTTTGGCTAATCTTGAATATCTTGGGGTTCCATGGGCATCCCCAAGCTTAGTGTGACGCCCGGATAATCAAGCTACAGTAACCTCTGCTAATAATGCCACGTCACCTCGATTATTGTTGCTAATCTCACGTTAGTTCGAAATCGATTCAAATTCAAATTCGAAAGAAAAGCAAACAACAAAAGTTTTCAAAAATTAAAACTAAAATGTTCGGGTTGTTTCAAATAAATCGTAAGCAATTATGGTGGAGAAACCAAGCTTTTATAAAATGCTTAAATGAACTATAAGGATTTAAACAGTAGCAAAAGCAATTAATTAAATGCCTTTACAATTAATAAATTACTAAACTATTTTATTTTGTCACCAAACTTTTTGTGGCATGGGGGTATTTTGTAACACTAATTTAGATACTACTTGTATATTATATAAAACAAAATATATACAAAATAAAATAGAAAACTAATAAACAGAAAACAAATAAATACAAAAAAGGGAGAAAGACCCCCCCCCCCACTGGGCCGACTGGCCCAGCTGGCCACCAACCCACCGGCACGCCACAGCCCCTGCCCCCGGGACCGCAACCAGCCAGGCCGGCCACCTGGCCCCTCCGGCCAAACCGGCCCGCCTCCCCCTGCCGCCTCCCTTCCCTGTTCCCCCGACCCGGGTCGGAACAGGGGCGCGTTCCCGCCGCACCCTCTCGCCGGCGACGACGAGTGGATAAGGACGCCGACGCCGCGCCCCCTCGGTCTCTCCTCCCACTCGCCCCCACTCTTCCCTCGGCCCCCACGCCTCCCCCCTCAGATCCACCTCGCTCTCGCCCTCGTTCCCCACCACGTCCGAACGCCACCATGGACCAGTGGTCGTGAATGGCGCGGCCACAGCCATCGCCTCGCCGCGCCTGCGTGTCCGTCGTCACCACCGTTGTCCTCCTCATCGACTGGTGGCCACAGCTGGAGCTCGGAGGCGCTGCTGCAACGCCCCCCCCCTTCTTCCACATCTCCGGTCGCCGCCGTTCTTCTTCATCTCCGGCGACGCCCCTGCTGCTACTAAACTATCACGGGCCATCTTGCGTGCCGCACGGTGAGCCCCTCCTCCTCCTGCTCCTCCTAGATGGGCCTCTTGTGCACCGTAGCTACCTCGTGCCGTTGTCGTGAGCCCATCGCCGCGGATCACCTCGCCGCCGTGGCCATGCTCTCCGTCCTGCTCGCCTGAGCACGACATCGTGCTCCTGATGCTCACAGGAGCCCAACGCGCACGCGCACACTCCCTCCCGTGCCTCCTAACTCCGTCCCCGTCGAGCTGCGATTCCGGCTGCCGCCTGATCTCGAAGCACCGCTCAACCCCGGCCACCCCCGTGACTGCGACCACCGCCACTCGGCGTGCATTGTCGCGTGCGTTCGAACGCACCTAGCCCCGCAACGAACCGTGCCCCGCAGCCCCGCCTTCAAACTCGCTCGGGCCCCGGCGTTCACCCCGCTCGTCGCCGGCGACAGCTCCGGCGACCTCGGGACGAACCGCCCACGCCACTAGATGCGCCTCTGCGCGCTCGTTCGAACGAGCCCAGGCGCGCGCGGATCCGTGCCCTGTGCAAAATTTCCGGCGAACTCCAGCGGGTCTGCGTCGTGCCTTTGGACGCCGGCGGCGAGAGCCGGCCCTGCTGACCTGGCACCTCGGGTCCCACCACCTAGGTCACCGACTGGTGGGCCCAGGGCCCCCCTGTTGACCAGTTGACTGAGTCAACTGCTGACTGGGCTGCCCCTGTCTCACTGACCTATGGGCCCCACCTTAATAAACAAATAAAAATAAATAGATAATTTGCTAATTAATTAAATTAGTTAATTAAACACTAACCTCTCACTGACTACCGGGGCCCACTCGCTAATTAACCCATTTAGTTAGGTTAAACTCCCCTGTTAGTGTCCTAACAATGACATGTGGGTCCCACTGGACCCACGTGTCTGGTTTGACTGGTTAACCGACCAGTTGACCTGCTGACATCACTCTGATGTCATGCCTGCGTCATCATTCACTGTTTTGGATAATGTTGGATTTGAATAAATAAATAAAATCAAAAAATGATTTAAATCTTTAGAAAATCATATCTTTTAATCCGTAACTCGGATGAAAATACTTTCTACATGAAAGTTGCTCAGAGCGATGAGACGAATCTGGATATGCAGCCCGTTCGTCCGCCACACACCCCTAGCATACCGAACACGCAACTTTCCCCCTCCGGTTCACCGGTCCGAAAACGCGAAACACCGGGAATACTTTCCCGGATGTTTTCCCCCTTCATCGGTATCACCTACTACCGCGATTGGGCACACCTAGCATCATTACTTGTCTTGTCATGCATCGATATGCATCTGTTTGCATTGTATTCATTGTTTCTTCCCCCTCTTCTCTCCGGTAGACTACGAGACCGACGCTGCTGCTGCCCAGTTCGACTACGGAGTTGACGACCCCTCCTTCTTGCCAGAGCAATCAGGCAAGCCCCCCCCCCGGATCACCAGATATCGCCTATTCTCCTCTATACTGCTTGCATTAGAGTAGTGTAGCATGTTACTGCTTTCCGTTGATCCTATTCTGATGCATAGCCTGACATTGTTGCTACATCTGTTGATACCTTACCCGCAATCCTAAATGCTTAGTATAGGATGCTAGTTTATCATCATTGGCCCTACATTCTTGTTAGTCTGCCTTGCTATACTATCGGGTCGTGATCACTTGGGAGGTGATCACAGGTATATACTATACATACATACATACTATACAGATGGTGACTAAAGTCGGGTCCGCTCGAAGAGTACCCGTGAGTGATTCACGAATTGGGGGCTGAAAGGACCTTTGTCCCGACGGCCCTCTGTGTGGATCTTTGTGGCAGAGCGATAGGGCAGGTTGAGACCACCTAGGCGAGAGGTGGGCCTGGCCCTGATCAGCGTCCGCGGTTGCTTCATAATAACACGCTTAATGAGATCTTGGTATTTGATCTGAGTCTGGCCATTTGGTCTATACGCACTAACCAACTACGTGGGAAAGATATGGGCACTCGACGTCGTGGTATCAGCCGAAGCCTTCTTGACGTCACCGACTGAGCGGCGCGCGCCAGATTGGACCGTGTAACGTGACTTCCTTTGTAATGGAGGTTGCTAGGTCTGCTTCCGGCCGCGTACGCAACGTGCAGGTGTGCAATGGGCGATGGGCCCAGACCCCTGCGCGCATAGGATTTAGACCGGCGTGCTGACCTCTCTGTTGTGCCTAGGTGGGGTTGCGACGTGTTGATCTTCCGAGGCCGGGCATGACCCAGTAAAGTGTGTCCGGCCAAATGGGATCGAGCATGTTGGGTTATGTGGTGCACCCCTGCAGGGAAGTTTATCTATTCGAATAGCCGTGTCCCTCGGTAAAAGGACGACCCGGAGTTGTACCTTGACCTTATGACAACTAGAACCGGATACTTAATAAAACACACCCTTCCAAGTGCCAGATACAACCCGGTGATCGCTCTCTAACAGGGCGACAAGGAGAGGATCGCCGGGTAGGATTATGCTATGCGATGCTACTTGGAGGACTTCACTCTACTCTCTTCTACATGCTGCAAGGCGGAGGCTGCCAGAAGCGTAGTCTTCGATAGGACTAGCTATCCCCCTCTTATTCTGGCATTCTGCAGTTCAATCCACCGATATTGCCTCCTTACACATATACCCATGCATAAGTAGTGTAGCTCCTTGCTTGCGAGTACTTTGGATGAGTACTCACGGTTGCTTTCTTCCCCCTTTTCCCCCTTTTCCTTTCTTTTTGGTTGTCGCAACCAGATGCTGGAGCCCAGGAGCCAGTCGCCACTATCGACAACGACTACTACACTGGAGGTGCCTACTACTACGTGCAGGCTGCTGACGACGACCAGGAGTAGTTTAGGAGGATCCCAGGCAGGAGGTCTCCGCCTCTTTCGATCTATATCCCAGTTTGTGCTAGCCTTCTTAAGGCAAACTTGTTTAACTTATGTCTGTTCTCAGATATTGTTGCTTCCGCTGACTCGTCTATGATCGAGCACTTGTATTCGAGCCCTCGAGGCCCCTGGCTTGTATTATGATGCTTATATGACTTATTTTATTTTTAGAGTTGTGTTGTGATATCTTCCCGTGAGTCCCTGATCTTGATCGTACACGTTTGCGTGTATGATTAGTGTACGATTGAATCGGGGGCGTCACACTTAGTCTCTTGCCACTCCATATTCCATAGTCCATCAAATCTTTACCCAAAACTTGAAAACTTCACAACACAAAACTCAACAGGAAATCTCATAAACTCCGTTAGTGAAAGAAACAAAAACCACCAAATAAGGTACCGTAGTGAACTCATTCTTTATTTATATTGGTGTTAAACCTACCGTATTTCAAGTTCTCTATGGTTCATACCACTTAATACTAGTCATAGATGCATCAAAATAAGCAATCAACACACGAAAGGCAGAATCTGTCAAAAACAGAATAGTCTGTAGCAATCTGTAACTCTCGAATACTTATGGAACTCTAAAATTCATATCAAAATAGGAAGTCCTGGGCAATTTGCCTGTTGATCTACAGCCAAAAGATTCAACGCAAAAGAGGTTTATGTGAATTACTAAAATTATTTTTGTGCGCGCAAAGTTTCTGTTTTTCAGCATAACCAAATTAACTATCACCGTAGGTTATCCTATAGGTTCTACTTGGCACAAACACTAATTAAAACATAAAAACAGATCTAAACAGAAGGTAGAAGAAAAATTTATTACTAAACAGAAACAAAAACAAAAAAAACACAAATAAAATTGGGTTGCCTCCCAACTAGCGTTATCGTTTAACGCACCTAGGTAGGCATAAAAGCGAGGATAGATCTAAGTGGTGCCATCTTTGGCACTCAATTAATAAGTAGCTCGCATGATAGATTCGTAAGGTAATTTAACTTTCTTTCTTGCAAAGTGCTCCATGCCTTTCCTTAATGGAAATTGGAATCTAATATTCCCTTCCTTCATATCAATAATCGCACCAATCGTTCCAAGGAAAAGTCTATCAAGAATAATAGAACAAGAAAGATTGCAATCTATATCAAGAACGATAAAATCTACGGGCACCAAATTCCTATTTGCAACAATGAGAACATCATTGATCCTTCCCGTTGGCTTTTTAATGGTGGAATCCGCAAGGTGCAAATTTAAAGAGCAATCATCAAGACCATGGAAACCTAAAATATCACATAAAGTATTCGGAATCGTGGAAACACTAGCACCCAAATCACATAAAGCATAACACTCATGATCTTTAATTTTAATCTTTATAGTAGGTTCCCATTCATCATAAAGTTTTCTAGGTATAGAAACTTTCAAATTAAGTTTTTCATCCAAAGATTGCATCAAGGCATCAACAATATGTTTGGTAAAAGCTTTATTTTGACTATAAGCATGAGGAGAATTCACAACGGATTGCAACAAGGAAATACAATCTTCTAAATAACAATTATCATAATTAAATTCCTTGAAATCCAAGATAGTGGGTTCAATACTATTTAAAGTCTTGACCTCTACAATCCCACTTTTACCAAATTTAGCATCAAGATCTAAAAACTCCGAATCATTGGGACGCCTTTTAACTAAAGTTGACTCATCTCCAGTCCCATTATTATTAAGATTCATATTGCAAAACAAAGATCTAATAGGGGACACATCAATAACTTTAAGATCTTCATCATTATTTTCATGGAAACTAGAAGAACACGCCTTTATAAAGCCATCTTTCTTAGCACGCAATCTAGCGGTTCTTTCTTTGCACTCATCAATGGAAATTCTCATAGCTTTGAGAGACTCATTGATATCATTCTTAGGAGGAGTAGATCTAAGTTTCAAAGAATCAACATCAAGCGAGAGTCTATCAACGTTCCTAGCCAAATTATCAACTTTGAGCAAATTTTCTTCAAGCAAGGCATTAAAATTATTTTGAGAGATCATAAATTCTTTCACACTATTCTCAAAATCAGAGGGCATCTTACTAAAATTACCATAGCAATTATTGTAGGAATTTCCTAATTATTAGACGAATTACTAGGGAATGGTCTAGAATTAAAGTTTCCTCTATAAGCATTGTTACCAAAATTATTCCTACCAACAAAATTCACATCCATAGATTCATTAATATTCTCAATCAATGTAGACAAAGGCATATCATTGGGATCAACAGGAGCACTCTTAGTAGAAAACAATTTCATAAGTTCATCTATCTTTCCACTCAAAACATTAATTTCTTCTATAGCATGCACTTTTTTACTAGTAGATCTTTCGGTGTGCCATTGAGAATAATTAGCCATAATATTATCAAGGATATTTGTAGCTTCTCCTAAGGTGATTTCCATAAACGTGCCTCCCGCGACCGAATCTAAAAGATTTCTAGAAGCAAAATTCTCCAGCATAAAAATTTTGTATGATCATCCATAAGTTCAAACCATGTGTAGGGCAATTGCGAATCATCAATTTCATTCTTTTACAAGATTGGGCAACATGCTCATGATCAAGTTGTTTAAAATTCATAATATCGTTCCTAAGAGTGATGATCTTAGCGGGAGGAAAATACTTAGAGATAAAAGCATCTTTGCACTTGTTCCATGAATCAATACTATTCTTAGGCAAAGACGAAAACCAAACTTTAGCACGATCTCTAAGTGAAAACGGAAATAAGTTCAATTTAACAATATAACTATCCGTATCTTTCTTCTTTTGCATCTCACACAAATCAACAAAGTTGTTTAGATGGGTAGCGGCATCTTCACTAGGAAGGCCGGAGAATTGATCTTTCATAACAAGATTCAGCAAAGCAGTATTGATTTCACAAGACTCAACATCATTAAGAGGAGCAATCGGAGTACCAAGGAAATCATTATTATTGGTATTGGAGAAATCACACAATTTGGTATTATCTTGCGCCATCGCGACAAGTAATCCAACACACAAGCAAACAGGAAGGCAAACGAAAGAGAGAGGAGATTGGGAAAGAGAGGGCGAATAAAACAGCAATGGTGAAGTGGGGGAGAGGAAAACGAGAGGCAAATGGCAAATAATGTAAATGCGAGGGAGATGAGTTTCTGATGGGTACTTGGTATGTCTTGACTTGAGCGAAGACCTCCCCGGCAATGGCGCCAGAAATCCTTCTTGCTACGTCTTGAGCTTGCGTTGGTTTTCCTTGAAGAGGAAAGGGTGATGCAGCAATAGTAGCGTAAGTATTTCCCTTAGTTTTTGAGAACCAAGGTGTCAATCCAGTAGGAGGCTCCTCAAAAGTCCCACGCACCTACACAAACAAACAAGAACTCGCAACCAACGCTATAAAGGGGTTGTCAATCCCTTCACGGCCACTTGCAAAAGTGAGATCTGATAGAGATAATAAGATAAGATAAATATATTTTTGATATTTGTATGATATAGATTGGAAAAGTAAAGATGCAAATAAAAGTAGATTGAAAGCTTATATGATAAAAGATAGACCCGGGGGGCATAGGTTTAACTAATGGCTTCTCTCAAGATAGCATAAGTATTACGGTGGGTGAACAAATTACTGTCGGGCAATCGATAGAAAAGCGAATAGTTATGAGATTATCTAGGCATGATCATGTATATAGGCATCACGTCCGTGACAAGTAGACCGACTCCTGCCTGCATCTTCTACTATTACTCCACACATCGACCGCTATCCAGCATGCATCTAGAGTATTAAGTTCATAAAGAACAGAGTAATGCATTAAGAAAGATGACATGATGTAGAGGGATAAACTCATGCAATATGATATAAACCCCATCTTTTTATCCTCGATGGCAACAATACAATACGTGCCTTGCTGCCCCTGCTGTCACTGGAAAAGGACACCGCAAGATTGAACCCAAAGCTAAGCCCTTCTCCCATTGCAAGAAAGATCAAGTAGGCCAAACCAAACTGATATTTCGAAGAGACTTGCAAAGATAACTTAATCACACATAAAAGAATTTAGAGGAGATTCAAATATTTCTCATAGATAAACTTGGTCATAAACCCACAATTCATCGGATCTCGACAAACACACCGCAAAAAGAGTTACATCGAATAGATCTCCAAGAAGATCGAGGAGAACTTGTTATTGAGATCCAAAGAGAGAGAAGAAGTCATCTAGCTAATAACTATGGACCCGAAGGTCTGTGATAAACTATTCACAACTCATCAGAGAGGCTATAGTGTTGATGTAGAAGCCCTCCGTGGTTGATTCCCCCTTCGGCGGAGCGCTGGTGAATGCTCCAAGATGGGATCTCGTGGATACAGAAGGTTGCGGTGGTGGAAATGGTTTTTCGTTGTCGCCTCTGATGTTCTCGGGGTACGTGGGTATATATAGGAGGAAGAAGTAGGTCGGTGGACGCCCGAGGGGCCCACGAGATAGGGGGCGCGCCCAGTAGGGGGGTGCCATCCACCCTCGTGGCCTCCTTGATTGCTTCTTGACTTGCACTCCAAGTCCTCTGGATCACATTTGTTCCAAAAAGATCACCCCCGAAGGTTTTATTCCATTTGGACTCCATTTGATATTCCTTTTTCTTCGAAACACTGAAATAGGCAAAAAAACAGCAATACGGGTTGGGCCTCCGGTTAGTAGGTTAGTCCCAAAAATGATATAAAAGTTTAAAGTAAAGCCCATAAACATCCAAAACAGGTAATATAATAGTATGGAACAATCAAAAATTATAGATACCTTGGAGACGTATGAAGAACATGCATAGCCAGCATCTCCAAGGTAAAACTTGCCATCAGGGATGTTGATGCCATCATGAAGACTCATGCTGTCACTGAGAATGTTAGGATCATGTGTTGATCCTTCCTAGCCAGCCAAACTTGTCGGGTCTGGCAATGCAGTCACGGAGATGTCTAGGGAGAACGTGGGCTGCGGTGCTCAAACTTGTCGTTGCCGGAGGCTCTGGATGTTGGGGCTACGGAGCCATTGAGGGAGCTCACAGAGAATGAAATATCAGCAAGACGTGAGTATTTTGTGAAGCTGAATGATCTAGAAATCAGAATAAGCTTTTATCTTTCCATTGGTAAACAATTTTTCCAGTGAAATCAAAGATAATACCACAACTTTCTATGGGAAGAAGCACTTATACTTGTTCTCTGAATTCTGCAGTAGAGGACACAGTAAAGCAAACATAGGGATCTGCTTGAATTAAGTTTAACTGGACCTAAGAAGAGATCCTTACATCTAATTATTGATGGACGGTAAAAAAAAGAGGTTTACATGCACTTTTACTGAGCTTGGTAGCAAAAGCACCAGCTTAATGTGACACATGCATGCGTCTTGCAGCAGGTTAAGTTTTAAAGTTCAATGATTTACGTGCGGCTAGTTTTCTTGTTGGCTTCTTGCCTCTTAAATGTAGAGGCAGTGGTATATGATGAACATACACAATGTTATATGGTACAAATGCAAGGCGTCTAAATTAGCTACACAGATGGTTTCTTATCATGACTAGGGAATCTTGTCGTCTAATAGTAGAATTTTGAGGCCTAAATTAAGGTTCGTGCCACTTTTACTAATATTGTAGGGTAGTAGTCCTATGATTTTTGTACGCATTTATATTTTCTGGATTAGACAACCTTTGCACTCATCATGGTTTTTAAGGCGACCTAAGACGAGGAACCACCGCTCTGACGCCTAGGCTCCTAAAGTGGGCATAATTGCCGCCTATGCATCCAAGAAAAGACGCCACCACTAGAGCATGGACCCGTGCGTTGCTACGGAACAAAAAAAGATTACTCCCTATGTCCCATAATATAAGAATGAAACTGAGTAGTATCACACATCCTTTTCCTATTCCTTGCCCTATCCGATCCTTATCGACGATTTTTGTTGATATGTGAAAATAGAGAAAAGAGAACAAATATTACATAATCGGTTTTAGTGTTATGCTAATTTCCAACATTAGGTCAAGTGGTGTATATAATTGTACTACCCTTATTTTATATATGTAATTTTTTGTGTGAGTTGCATACTATTTCTTTTTAATGAAAATTGATGCTATTTTTCTCTAAGTTGTTATTCAAAAATTTATATATCAAATAAAGTTTTGTTATCAAATTTAGCTGCCAGTTTCTTAGAAGATTATTGAAAATAACAATTTCTCATGAATAGATTGAACCTCCATAAGAAGATAACGTAAGATCGGAGTTGTAACAATCCGAGACCAATTTTATCCTCATTATAATTTTTATTGTATTTTACATTTCATCATGATTGAATATTTCACACCAAATTAAAATTATGGACATTTTTGGAAAATCATTTGAGCTTTCCTTGTATTTTATTTAATTGCTTTTCCAATTTCTATTCCAACCTTCTCCAAAATCCTTTCGCGCTGGATCGGTTGTGGCCTCACGCCATCTTGGCTGGCCGCCGCCGCCCTTTTTCATCCGCATCGGACTGCCTACCTCCTCCTCTGGCCTTCTCCGCCCTCTGCGTCGCTCCGGGAGTTCCGCGAGCTGCGTCTCCGCTTCCTGTCCCCGGCGACGCCATCTTGGGCGGCCGCTGAAGCCCTTTGCCGTTCGCGCCGAACTGCCTCCCTTCTCCGGGAATCTCCATCCCTTCTCTTTTTCTCTTGACTCGTACTGTGTTTGTTGATCCAAGAGGCTAGTTGTTGATATTACAGGCAATTTGCGTAGGTATATAAATTAGTAGGATTTCACGAAAGCAATCGAGGTGGGATTATTATTGTGAGTAACGTGTGAAAATCAGTTTTTTTAGTTGAAGTTTGAAAATCAGGTTTTTTTTTTGAGACAATCTCCCGAAGCTTTATTTAGACCAAAACGATGTTCATAGGTACAAAAGAGAGATCACCGGGGTGCCCTAACCAAACATGGCGGCCCACCCCTAATTTTAAACAATGCTTCGCTAGATTGTGAGCCTCGAAATTCGAGCTCCTAAACTCATGCACAAAGCTACATCTACTTAAAGAAGAGCTCTGGTCTATTATTTCATGTAGAATCACCCCATAGCTTACCGGGTTCCTTTGCTTAATATCCTCTACCACCGTTCTGCAATCTGAAGCTACATGTGCACTCTGTATGTTAAGATCTGCAGCAAGTGCCAAAGCTTCCCGAATAGTAAGAGCCTCAACAGTCGGAGGATCAAAACCTCCTTTCGCCACTAAAGCTGAAGCTCCCTGAAACAAACTGTCCTGGTCACGGCAGATGGCCACTGCTATCCCACGACTCCGGCTCTGGGGTACTGCCGCATCGACATTGAATTTGAACACTCCGTCAGGGGGTTTTAGCCACTGGACCGGTCTGCTTTGTCGCCTGTCTGGAGGTTTGCTTCCTTTATCCTCAAGTGTGTCAAGATCCCTTAGTTATGCTTTAATAAACTGATTTGTGGAGTCTGGACTCTCAAAAAGACCTTCATATATTGCCTTACGTCTTGCCTTCCATACCGACCAGAGTGTTACAGCTAGAAGCACGAATTCCCTCTGTGGCATATGATCGTGCATTGCAAAAAGCCAATTCCGAGCATTCGTATCAGTGTTCATGCTTACTCGTTCAACCAACGAAGCCTCAGACAAAGCCCAAATGCAACGTGACATTGTGCAATCGAAAAGAGCGTGCCTCCATGAGTCAGCACACCCGCACAGTGCACAGATGTGCGTAGTCGCCATGTTACGCCGATGCAGCACATCCATCGATGGCATGGAGTGTTGCGCCAGTCTCCATAAGAACACCCTCAGTTTAGATGGGACTTTAGTAAGCCAAAGATCAGTCCAAGCTTTGCCTCTAGCACTCATATCAGATGCTCCTGCTCCTTCCTCTATCCAATTCTCTCTATGGTATTTTTTGTTCATGACCATACGGTAGCATGATCTTACTGTGAATCTACCGCTCCTCTCGGCCCCCCAGGCCCAAAAATCATCCACAACCCTGGTGCACAACGGGATGGACATGATGGCGTCAACATCGAAAGGTATAAAGTTTGCTCTTATCAGCTCTTCTCTCCATGTTGCTGTCGTTGCATCAATCAACTCAGAGACAAACACTGGGGGATTATCTGATATAGCTACTATGGGACGCATCGGTCCCTCCCTCGGTATCCAATTCGTCTCCCAGATCCTTATGATGCTCCCATCTCCGACTCGCCGAATAAGTCCCTGCCTTAACACGTCCCTTCCATCAATAACAGCTCGCCAAATTTGCGATGGGCGATTCCCCAACTCTGCTTCCAAGAAACCAGAAGTTGGGAAATATGCAGCTTTTAGTATCCTTGCACTTAACGAGTTCGGGTCATCCAGGATCCTCCAAGCTTGACGAGCCAACAAAGCCAAGTTGAAAATTTCTATATCTCTGAAACCCATACCTCCCATGAATTTTGGTTGCGTCATCATGTCCCATGCTACCCATGCTGGCTTCCTCCTTCCTTGCTTGCTCCCCCACCAAAATTGCCTAATGATTGAGGTAATATTTTCACACAATCCCTGGGGCAACCTGAAACAAGCCATAGAATAAACTGGGATAGCTTGAGCCACTGACTTGATGAGCACCTCCTTGCCCGCTGCAGACAACAATTTCTCCATCCATCCTCTAACTTTCTCCCATACTCTGTCCCTCAGATATTTGAACGTGCCCATTTTTGACTGTCCAACATCAGTAGGCATCCCAAGGTACCTGTCACTCAAAGATTCATTGTGCACATTCAAAGTTTGTTTTATATTATCCCGCTTCACCTGAGGACAGCCCTTGCTAAAAAAAGATGGATGACTTTTCAGTATTTATCCGTTGCCCCGAAGCTTTGCAATAAATCTCCAACAGGTTTGACACCGTCACAGCTCCCTCAACACTTGCCTTAAAAAGCAGCAGGCTGTCGTCCGTGAAAAGGAGATGGTTCACAACCGGAGCTGTTGGTGCCACCTTGATCCCTTCTAGACTGGTCGACTCAGAACTCGATTTTAGTAGGCACGAAAGGCCCTCTGCCGCAATCAAGAAAAGGTAAGGAGAGATAGGATCTCCCTGCCGGATACCGCGAATGGGTACAAATTGTTCTAGTTTCTCGCCATTGAATAGAACTGAGAATTTAACTGACTGCACCATGTTCATTACTACCTGTATCCATGCTTGTGCAAAACCCAACTTCTCCATCACAGCCTTTAGGTAAGGCCACTCCAAACGGTCATAAGCTTTCATCATGTCAAGCTTTAAGGCGCAATGACTGTTTGATTTGGCTTTGCTTCTCTTCATGAAGTGCAAACACTCATAGGCACAAATAATATTATCTGTGATTAACCTTCCCGGGACAAACGCTGACTGTTCTTCAGATATGATTTCAGGAAGGATCCTCTTAAGCCTGTTGGCAACCACTTTGGACGCAATTTTATAAATGACATTACACAAACTAATCGGGCGAAATTGAGAGAGATGGGTTGGGTTCAAAACCTTAGGGATGAGTACCAACACCGTTTCATTGACACATTCAGCTCCTTCCTCCCCTTTAACAATTCTCAGCACAACATTCGTCACCTCGTCCCCACAAATATCCCAATGCCTTTGATAGAAGTGTGCCGGAAAACCGTCCGGTCCCGGTGCCTTTGTTGGCACCATCTGAAAGAGAGCAGTTTTTACCTCGTCCTTTGTGTACTGTGCAAGTAACATGGCATTCATCTCCTCCGTTACTTTAGTTGGAACCTTTGTTAAAACTTCTTCCATCCCTGAAACTCCCTCTGACGTGTATAAACTCTTGTAAAAATCTGTTACAAGTGATCTTAAGGCGCCCGGTTCCTCTATCAACACCCCCAAAGAATCAGCAAGGGCCTTGATCATATTTCTCTTCCGTCTCTGGCTTGCTCGCAAATGGAAAAAACGTGTGTTTTTGTCTCCGGCCGAGAGCCACTCCAGCCTAGAACGTTGCCTCCACATCAACTCTTCCCTATGGTAAAGCTAAATGAGTTTCTCATTGATTTTCAACTCAACATGGGATGGTGCCGCCCTGGCTGGGTCACCACGCAACCGCTCCAGTTCACATTTCAGATTCTTTATCTCTTTCCTTACAGAACCGAAAGTGTCCCTGTTCCACGCCCCGATCTCATTCGATATTCGCTTCAGCTTTGTCCGCAGCTCAGCCATGGTTTCTATCGGACCACCCCCAGCCCAACTTGATGTTATAGTCTCTGACCATGTTTCATGGGTCTCCCACATTACTTCGTATTTAAAACTTTTCTTCCGATCTGGAGGTCGGGTTCCATTAAAATTCAGCAAGATAGGGCAATGATCCGAAGTTGCAGCCGTCAAATGCCTAAGATGGGCGTCCGGGTACCTCTCGCTCCATTCTGCCATGGCTAAAGCCCTGTCCAGCCTCACCCGGGTGTAGCTCCCTCCGGCCACCTTCTTTTCATAAGTCCAAAAATGGCCTTGAAAACCAATGTCCATCAACATGCATATATCCACCGCGTCCCTGAATCCCTGAATCTGTGCATTGCTCCTTTCTTCAACACCTTCTTGTTCATCTGGACGTAGCACTTCATTGAAATCCCCGATGCAAATCCACGGGAGATTGCTCAAAGACCCAATCCCTTTCAAAACATCCCAAGTCTGGTATCTTAGGTGTGTTTGTGCTTCACCATAAAACAAAGACATTCTCCATGGATCAGTGTGTGGTTCTTCCACCAAACAATCAATATGGTACACCAAGTAACCCAGAATTTCGATCTTTATTGGATTATTCCAAAATACTCCTAAGCCACCGCTCCTACCTTGACTACTTACAGCATAGCCATGATCATAGCCGATGGTTCCCGCTAGACTTTCTACCCTTGTCCTTTCAATTTGTGTTTCAACGATACAAAAAAAGGTAGGGGCAAACTCCTTCGCGATTTCGCGAAGTTCTCTAACTGTCGCAGCGTTGCCCGCGCCGCGACAGTTCCATCTTAAAACACTCATTGCGCCCGGCGGTACTCCTCGCCGGAGCCCACCGATGATGCTTCATTGTTGGTTGTTGTCCTTCCCATCTCTTCTTCAAACTCACTTGTCCCTTCACCCATCTCTGGCATGTCGCCCGTATTTATCTTCTTTGGCCTCTTCCGTTCCTTCCTTGGTGATACATACACCGGCGGGAGGGGAGGGGCTGGGGGCTCCCTGGGCACCAGCACCATTACTTTATCTTGATTTTCTTCAGTAATCACAGTTCCGGACGAGCTTGGTATATTATCCACTGATGTACGTTTGTTCGACACCTGATTGTTTCTAGCTACTGGACTCACCACTCCATGCGTGATCAACTGCCCCGCTGACGGATCCTCAGCAGCGTCCCCTGACTGATCATCCATAGCTTGGTTCTGTTGTGGGCGTGCATTGAAACGCCAACTCTGGCTTCGATTGTACTGTTCTCTTCCTCTCCCTCTTCCAGCTGCCCCAGGTCCGCCTCTTCCTCTTTGAGATGTAAAACCTCCCCTACCTGCCTGCCTGAACCTCACGTTGTCAGCAAGAACAAAGTCGCCCCATTCAAACATGGATTCGTCATGCACTCCGTCTCCGCATTCTTCATGCCAGTGCCCAAACTCACTGCAATTGAAACAAAAGATGGGTAACTTCTCATATTTCACCTGGTACTTCACCCTCTCTTCACCCTTCTTACCCGTCACAAAACGCTTTATCTTACTGTTAATGTCTATCTTTACCTTGACTCTCATGAATTCTCCAAAGAAACCAGCAGGCAGTTTCAGTTGCACTTCCTCCACCTCTCCGATCCTCGACGCCAAGCCCCTCACCGCTGGCTCAATCAAAAATTTATCCGGCAGGCGATGAATCTGCGCCCACACCGAGAGTTTGTCAAGTTTGAAAGACTCTGGATTCTTGAAACCATCATATTCTTCCATCATCACAGCCTGGTCCCTGAACAGCCACGGTCCCTCCTGCATCGCCTTCCTCCAATCACCCAGACACCCGAATTGAGCCGTGAACAAGTTACTCTTGATCTTCCTCCATTCAACCTTTTTTGCGGGGTTCCAGGCTGCATGCATATCTCCATATAGCGCGTTAGGGCTGAACGTCTTTGGCGTGTGTACACGGACAATGGCTAACCACTTTGCCGGCTCAACCATATCTGGCAGTTCCTCTTCCCAGATGAAGTCGTCGTCCTCCTCCTCTTGCAAAGTCAGCCGTGACAGCAGTTCCTCCGCGGTCTCCTTCCCGTACTTCCTCTGAGAGCTTGCACCTTCTGCCATCGCGATCGGATATGGAGCGGAGGTAGCCTCCCCCCCTCGCCCGAGCCTTGCACGAGAACTCAGCGAAGATCACCGATCGATAGGGGTAGATTCTGGCGTGCGCCGCCGGAAGATGTCGAAACCCTAGATGTCGAAACCCTAGGGGACTTTTCACGCAGTCGGCTAGGTGGGAGGGACAACTGGCGAGCGCAAAGAAGCTGCGGGTGGAGGCCGAAACATGCGTGCAGGCCGAAACGTGCGTGTAGGCCCATTGAGAGGATATGGATGTGGACCGATTGGATGGACAAAAAATTTAGTACCACCTCGCAATTGGACGGACCGTCGATCAAAACTAAGGAAAAAACATCTAATGCGGGACGAAACCAAAAATATCACCTTGGTTTAATAGTAGTTATAGGTATAGATATAGATATAGATATAGATATAGATATATAGATATTCCAGTTGCCAACAATACGTCGATTAGATCAGTTGGACATTGCATCGTCGGGTGTCGAGTGTGCTTTGGCGTGACTTCGTCGGACGTTGGGTGAAGCGGCTGAAGGTGGCTTTTCTTGCGGATGTCTACTCGCGTGTGGTGTGTTCAAGTCGTTAGGTTGCCAACTTCTAATTGTTTGGTGGGTACTGTATAATGGGTTGAGGTGTCTAGATTGAGGTGGCCGAGACAGTGTTTTTTCCGAGAGTATGCAAAATGCGTACCATAGCTTTATAGAAGGAGAGAATAAAAATTACAAGACAACTAACACTCGCTGCGAACAACAAGCGTAGCACTAAATTCACATCCGACTAATCCAAAGACAGCCACCAACGACAACACAACTACAAAGCAAAAGAGCCTGCCCAACACCGAAAACCTCGCCGCGTCTCAACCGACATCGGTCACCACCGAAGAGCAGCAACTTCCGTGAAGCATCTCTTGTCGACGCACCATCCTTCCTTGATGCCTAAAGGAGATGGCAAGAGGATGGCAGGACTCGATCTGACCCGAGGGAGGCGCCATCTTGAAGTCACCGTGAAGACAGTACATAGCGCCGTAGAGAGCGATTATGGGCAGCGGCAAACACCGAAGGAGCGCAACATGAACAAGCATGTCTCCTGGCACGATGCACCCAACAGAGGGACGACGTTGAAGACGCCGCCATCATGCCGATCCAGCACCGGATCAAGGCTTTCGCCCGAAGACAATTGCCAACACCAAGTGAGTGAGGAAGATGGCGACACACTCGGTGATGCCTCCAAGGAGGGAAGCGACACCCACGCGTGCCATCGCCGTGGCTCGGTCACCACCGGACAGGATTTTCATCCGTAATGTCACGCATCTCCGCACCTCCAGGTGTAGGCAGTACCGACCATGAAGTCTCGCACCGCTGTCACCGCAGCAACTTGCCATCGAAGCCGTGCAGCCAAGGTCCTCGGGTCAACATAGATAGCAGACCCGAAGAGTCTCACCACCAACCCAGGGATCCAACCAGAACTAGGTACCTTCCACAACCTATGCAGAAGGAAAGCCCAAGATGAATATCCTCCTTAATCTGCTGGATGGATTTTTCAAAACTAGGAACCACTCGAGCGAGAGTATGTCATGGGAGACTGGCCAAAAAGGTATTTTGCCAGGATTTGCTGCAGCCAGAGTCCACCTTCTCCCTCGCCCCATAATCTTAAGTAGGTTAGCAAAGCTCGTTTGAAAGCTGAAAATTTTCAGTGAGAAAATGCTACATCTATGTAAAGCTTCTAACATAACCTACGTAATTACCTTCCGCACTAACTAAACTATCCTCTGATTTCAAGGTTGAGTGCCCGAATTACTAAGGGCTTGCTACACCTACGAAGGGTTTTTTTTCGAGTGTACGCCAAAGGCGTACCTTATCTTTATAGAAGGGAAGAAAGAGTTTTACAAGACACCGTGATCAGGCAAGAAGCCTACACTGACTCCGACTCCTAGGAACAACAAAAGCCTACTCTCTCACGAAATGATCTAACCCCTCAACTCCTATGCCTGCCCTCTTCCAAAGCTTGATCTCTTCGTGGATGAGATGAACAAGGTTGTTCTCCGAGCGCACGTGATCGTTGTGGTTGAAGACCCGAGCGTTCCTCTGCTTCCATAGATGCCACGCGGTCAAGATGACAAGCGAGTCGAAACCTCTCTTGAGCTTTCCATGGAAGGGTTTCCTCACCTTGTCCCACCACTCCATGAAAGTATCCTCAGGGGTTGGAATTTGAATGTTGATTTGAAGCGACTGGAAGCAACCACTCCAGACTTGCCTCGCACAGACGCATCTAGCGAGGATGTGATCAGTTGTATCCTCCTCTTGGCAACAAGTGTAGCAAACTGAGGTCGTATCCTGGAGACCATGCCTCGCACGTCGGTCAGAAGTCCATAACCTATATTGAGAAGCAAGCCACGCAAAGATTTTGCACTCGAGAGGCGCCCAACTCTTCCATATGCATTGGGCGGCAGCGAACCAGGTCATGCCCTGGCAAAGCATACTGTAAGTGGATCTGGCGCTATATGAACCCGAGGCACTCCATGGCCAGTAGAACACGTCGTCGTCCATCACATTCCTTTGGATCGTCGCCAAAGCCTGCTGCAAGTGGATGAGCTGCATGTGAGCCGTGAAGGATAGCTCACCCGATATGTCATTGATCCAAGAGTCCCCGACGAGCGCCTCCCGGACCATTCTCTTTCTCTTTGTCAGCTTGTCCACCATGTCGGCGATCAAAGGGGCGATATCTTTCGTTGCAAACCCGTGAATCCATCTGTCCGTCCAGAAGAAGATCTTGCTGCCCTCTCCAACCTTAATGTGCACTAGACTGTCGAACACCGCCTTGGCCTCCTTGTCCACCATGAGATGCAACCCTTGCCAAGGCCTCAGGGGGTCTGTCCTACTGAGCCACTCCCACTGCACGCGCATGGCCAAGCCTTGGGTCCTCAGATTCTTGACTCCCAACCCACCGAAAGGCTTAGGTCTGCAGATGGTGTGCCAAGCAACCAAGCACTGACCGCCGTTTACCTCCTCCTTCCCAGCCCAGAAGAACGCATGCATCCATTTATCCACTTCTTCGAGGACCCAATTGGGCGCTTTCATGACTAGCAGATGATGAATGGGGCGGGCCGCAATGACGCTATTGACGAGCACAAGTCTCCCGGGTCTTTGAATCATGCCACGCTGCCAAGCTGGGAGGAAGTTCTTGACCTGGTCCAGCATTGGCTGCCATTGCGCCTTGGAGAGCTTGTGGATGCTTAGTTGCAGCCCTAAGTACTTGCAAGGGAACTGCCCAATTTGACAGTTGAACAGCTGCTATACTCTTTCCTGATCTCCTTGTTGCCCTCGGATCAAAGTTGCCGAAGTCTTACGATATTTTACTCGAAGGCCGGAGGCGTGCCCAAAGATATGTAGAGGTTCTTTAATGCATATGAGATCCGGCTCCGTGGGGCGCACGAAAAGCGCGACATCATCGGCGAAAAGAGAGAGCCTCTGGCTTGCCATCACACCGTTGAAGGAGGACAAAACCCCCACAGCAGCAGCCTTACACAAGAGGGCCGAGAGGACGTCCATCGCCATGACAAAGAGAAGCGGCGAGCTGGGGTCTCCTTGGCGTAGTCCGCGAGCGTGATCAAGCCTCCAACCTTGATTCCCATTGACAATGACTCTAGAGGACGCGGACTGGAGCAAGATCGCCACCCACTTCCTGAAATTGTCTCCGAACCCCTTTGCTCTCAGAACTTCAAACAGGAATGGCCAAGAAATGGTGTCGAATGCCCGCGAAATATCAAGTTTCAGGAAGACGGTGGATGTCTTGCAGATGTGCATCTTCCTCGCCATTTGCTTCACTAAGAGGAAATTATCACGTAAACTTCTCCCACAAATGAAAGCGGACTGGTTCGCGTTGACAAGTTCAGGGAGTCTCTTCCTCATTCTCACAGCCAAAATTTTGGAGAAGAGCTTGCCGAAGCTATGGGGCAAGCTGATCGGGCGGTAATCACCCACCTCCTCCGCGTCACTGCGCTTAGGGATGAGAACCATTAGAGCTTTGTTAAGTTTCGTGAAGCCCCTGCCATCTCCCACAAACACCTACGAAGGGTTATTACGTTCTTTACGTAATTGCTAATCTGGCAGCTTCTAATTTTTTATTTGTGGGCCGCACGGGCCCACCCTAGAATAAGGGGGGGGGGGGTTGATTTGTGTTTTTAAAAATTACTTAGGGTACATAGCACCTCTTCGTAAGCACTGGCGGAGCTTCGGCAAGGCCGAGTGAGCCGTGGCCCGCCCATGGCCAGAGCAAAATAATAATTTATATGAAGGCATGAAGCCCAACCCACAAACGATGACCGACACAAATACACCAATATGACACGCATCATCCTCGCTCGCACGTGTAGCACTCGTTCCTCTAGCGCAGCCGCGCCGGGCACCATGCTCCCGCTCTACTCTCACCTCATTCGGGCGGGCCTCCACTCCTTCCTCAAGTCGCTTGCCCTCTCCCCCGCCGCCCCCGGCACGCGCCGCCTCGCGCTGGCCATCCACGCCCACGCCCACGCCCACGCCGTCAGGCTCGGCCTCGCGGGGTTCCTCGTCGTGAACAACACGCAAAACCCGCTTCTACGCGGGCCTGCTCGGCCGCCTGTTTGACGAGCACCTTCTGTTGCACACCTCGGCTGCCGTGGACGCCTCCACGTTCAACATGCTCAATCGCTCATCACAACGCACGTGAGGGCTGGTGTGAGTCGCCGACGCTTGCTCGCTCTTTGACGAAATGCCAGCGAGGAATGTTGTGTCTTGGAGCGCCATGGTGAATTCGTACGTGCAGGCTGGGGACGGGAGGGAGATGCTGGGGTGTTCTTGGATGCATGCTAAAGGTGTCCGCCTGGACGACATGCTTCTTGTTGTAGCGCTCGCCGCTTAGATGGGAGCTCTCTGGCCCGCGCACCTTTTTTTTGGTAGCTCCGCCACCGTTCGTAGGTGTAGCATTTTCGAATTACTAACCAATATAAGACTGCCAAATCAGAATATACATAAGATACGTACGAACCATTTTTTTTGAAACTAGGCAAAAGATTTGCCATTTTCATTGATTAAGAGAGAAGTTTTAGAGGTTAAGGCCAAAGGCCGAATTGCAACAATCACTCTCGCGATATTATGCTATTCAAATGTCTTGCTCCTGCAATGCTCCAAAGTAAGGTCTCCTTTTTAATCCTAGCAACGACGACTCCCACCGGAACGGCATTATTATAAACGATTCGTGCATTCCTCTCTTTACATAACTCCCAAAAGATTAGCAGCATCAAGGAAGCAAGCGGCCTTCGCGATTGGGTCTTCTTGTTAGCATTGTGGCTCCACCACTCTTTAACGGAAGTCGCGTCACTCCAATCGAAAGGATGCACATCACGGAGACCAAGCCAATCTTTGATCATAGGCGTAGCTTTACTATTTTCAGTGTCATTTCTCAAAATGACAAAATATACAAGTGCAATTAACCAATATTTTTTCAATAAAGAATTACTAACCAATATAAGAGTGCCAAATCAGAATATACCTAAGATGCGTAAGAACCATTACGTAGGCATAGCTTTACCATTTTCAGTATCATTTCTGAAAGTTGACAAAAAAATAAAATGACATTTTTGCAATTAAGCAAAAGAAGAAGAAAAACTATCTCGGTACAAATACTAGCATTGTCCAAATCATCACACCTGCAGAATTGTAAGGTCGCCAATGCTGATGGCAGCGAATGGCCTATCCAAGGTAGACCGCCGTTGAGCAGAGAGCTCCTGTGCGACGGTGCGCATGGTCGGCCTGGCATCAGGGTTCGTCCGAACGCACGACAAGGCCACAACAAAGAGGAAGACCAGCTGCCCGGCCAATTTCCCGGCAGGAAGGTCCAGCCTCTGGTCCACCACGTCCTTGAGCAGCAGGAGCGCCGACTCGCCCATACCACGCGCCTCGTCCAAGCTGTACAAGGAGCTTATGAGCTCGCCGGGGAACTTGCCCGTCAGGATCTCCATGGCCACGACGCCGAAGCTGTACACGTCGCATTTGGTCGTCACCCTCAAGTACGCGAGCTCTGCGGCAAGAAACACGCCGACAAATGTGAGATTGCGGGCAGCTAGAATGGCGTCATGCGTGTAGGAAAAGGTGTGTATGGTTGGTACGCACCTGGTGCCATGTAGCCGTAGGAGCCAGCCATGCTGGTGCAGTTGGAGCGCCCGGGCGCGAGAAATCTCGCCGTGCCGAAGTCCGACAGCCGCGTCTCGTACTCGGCGTCCAGCAGGACGTTGTTGATGGACACGTCGCGGTGGATCATCGGCGGCGAGCAGTCGTGGTGCAGGTAGGCCAGCGCGTGCGCCAGTCCCCTGATTGCGCGCACCCTTGCCGGCCAGTCGAACCTTTCGCAGCTGCCTCCGTAGAGCACCTTGGTGAGGCTGCCCCTCTCGACGCGCTCATAGACCAGGTACATGTACCTGCTGGAGGCGCAGAACCCGTGGAGCTTGACGATGTTCCTATGCCGGACGTGCGTCAGGGCCCTCACCTCGTTCTCAAAGCTCTTCTCACTGATGCCCCTAAACGCGTCGTCAGTCTCCGACGCATCGAGCTTCTTCACGGCAAGGCAGTGGCCGCCTGGAAGGTCGGCCTGGTACACGCTCCCGAAGCTGCCTTTGCCTATGCAGTAGGCCTCGTCGAACTGCTCCGTCGCTGCCAGGATGTCACCGAAGGAGATCTCCACATCTTTGCCCCATATCGAAGCCTGCAGAGCCATTACGCTGCCGTCTCTCACCGTTGTGTTGGTCTCGGGCGTATCTTCGCCGGTTCGTCTCTTCCTGTGCACCACCACGCATGCCACGGCAGCGACGGAGGCCAGCAGCGCAGCGGCAACAGCCAGCGGTATGACAAGGTTCAGCCTTGCCTTGTGCCGCCGAGAACCACCGCTGTCAGAATTCAAGTTGCAGGAATTCAGGCCAGCCACGTCGCCGCATAGACCCGGGTTGCCACTGAGGTCCAACTTCTCCAGCGAGCTCATCTTACCGACCAGAGCTGGAACCTCGCCGGTGAGACTGTTGCCGCTCAGGTTCAGGTACCAAATGGAGCTTAACATTGTCAGCTCCGCCGGTACGCCTCCGTGAAGATCATTCTCGGACAGGTCCAGCAGGAGCATCGTGGCGACGTTTCCTAGTGTCACAGGGATTCTGCCAGACAACATGTTGTGACCAAGATTTAGCTTGAGCAGTGCTAATTTTCCGAGCTCGGGCGGGATCGTGCCGGTGAGACGGTTGGATGCCAGGCTCAGATCTCGCAATGCAGCCATGGCACCGTAACCAGGAGCAATTGTTCCGCTGATTTGCCCCGGAACTCTTCGAGGTGGCTCGACGCAAGTCGCGCTCCGTGCAGCAAGCGCTGGCCGGCGACAAATGGGTCCAGGACCTGCGAGGCAGGGTAACCGGGCGGTCACTGCCATCGTTCGTGCGATTGTGGGTTAACATCCGAGCCATGCAGCCCCTAGCTGCCGGTGTCGCAGATGGCTTCCGTTGGAGGCTCACGGAGAACGGCACCTACTCGTCTGCCTCGGCATACCGGCTGTTCTTCATTGGCTCGACCTTGTACCCACTTCAGAAGGAAATCTGGACGGCGTGGGCGCCGGCGAAGTGCCGCCTGTTCGCCTGGCTGCTCACTCAGAGACGTATCCTGACGGCAGATCGGCTGCTGGCTCGGCACTGGCCTAACTCCTACTTTTGCCCGCTATGCTATCGCAGCTTGGAAACGGCAGCGCGCTTGGCCATAGATTGCCCATGGGCGCGGCAACTTTGGTCACAGGTCGCTGCCAGATTCGGCGTCCCTGAGCTCCAGCCAGCTGCGTCGTCTAGCTCCTCCTCTCTCATGACCTGGTTCAGCGAGTTGACTGGCAGCCCGACTTCGACCAAATTGGCACGGTCGGTGGCCCTACTCACCTTGTGGTGGATCTGGAAGGAGCGTAATGCTCGCATCTTCGATGGCGGCGTCGAGCGTTCGACTACTCAGGTTTTGCACCTCCTTCTAGCGGAGGCACGCGATTGGACGCTGGCCGGTGGCCAGCACTTAGTGCTGCGAGAATAGGTTTTTGTAGCAGGCTCTCTAGGCGTCTGTGTTGTCTTTCGTTCTTTGTTTTGGCCTGCTCGCTGGCTTTTGCGCTAGCTTGTAACCTGTAACCGGCTTCTTTGCCCTTCTTCTAATCAATCGAAATACGCAGCTCTCCTGCGTTTATTTCAAAAAAATTGTTCCGCTGATTTTGTTGCCATCCAAGTGCAGGTATGAGAGGCTCCTGAACTGAGCCCAGTGCTCTGGGAGCTCGCCTTCAAACAGGTTCCTGGACAGGTCAATGTAGTACAGGTCCGGCAGCTGCGATCCGAGGATCTCTGACAAATTTCCGGCCAGCCGGTTGCCTGCCACGCGGAAGCGCTCGAGCTTCTTAAAGTTGCTGTAGCAGGCGGGCACGTCGCCGGTTAGGTGGTTGTTGTCCAAGGCGAGAAACCGGAGGCGGGGCGCGCTCTTGCACAGCCCCGGAGGCAGCCCACCGGAGAACCTGTTGTCTGACATGCTGACCATGGAGAACAAGCCGTTCCCGCCAAGACCTGGCGGGATGGCGCCGGAGAAGAGGTTTTCGAAGGCGATCAGGCCACGGAGGTTTGGCAAGCGGGCGAGCTCGGCCGGAAACTCGCCCTCGAGCATGTTGGTGCTTATGGACAGCCTCTGCAGCGCCGTCATGTCCCCGAACTCGGCCGGCAACCGGCCGGTGAGCTTGTTGTCATACAGCCGAAGAACCTCTAGGCTGGTGAGCTCGCCCATTGTCCGTGGGATAGTGCCGGAGAGTTTGTTCTCGGAGAGGTCCAGCAGCTTCAGGTCTGTCAGCCTTCCGATGACCGACGGGATCGGGCCGGAGAGGTTGTTGGTCGCCAGGGAGAGGAACTCCAGCCTCAACGCCATCCTGATCTCCGTGGGGATCTCGCCGTTGAAACGGTTTCTGTCAGCCTGAAACACCGTGAGCTGGGCCCAGGCAGTGAAGTAGTCCGGCAAGATCGTCCCGGTGAGCATGTTCTTGGACACGTTGAACTCCCGTATTTTGGTCAGCTTGGCCAACGACACCGGCAGCTTCCCAGAGAGCTTGTTCCCGGCGAGGCCAACGACGGTAAGGTTGGCGCAGCCGCTGAGTTCCGTGGGAATGGTTGAGTCCAGCATGTTAGAATATATAACCGTATTATGTGTATAGATATACGGTTGTATATGTGTAGTCCTTGTATAGGTGTCCGTATATTGTACGATACGAACTCTGCCTTGTAACCTCTATATATTGATCAATACAAGGCACCACAACGTGTGGTTTTCCCCAATCTTACATGGTATAGAGCCTAAAACCCTAACCCTAGCCTGTGCCGCCCTCCTCCTCTTTCCGCTGCCACCGAAGCCACCACCCCTCTCGCCGCCGCGCCCCGATCGCCGCCTCCATGTCGCAGCCTGACACGGACGCCACGAACCAGGCGCTGGCCGCGGCCAAGGAGCGCCAGGACGCCGCGGACGCCGAGGCCGCCGAGGCCGCCAAGGCCAAGCTACCTCTCGCGACCGCCCCCGATGGATCTGGGACGAGCACGGGGTCTTTTTCCTTGACCTCGCTGCACGCCTAGGCCGTCGGCCTGCACTCCATCAAGGGACACGTCCCCGTCGAGCTCGCGCTCGACACCGGCGTTCATCGTCAATGGCGCACCTTCTTCCGCGCCGCTTGCCGCAAGTATGCCCTCCTGGATCATCTCGACCTTGCCGCCCCCGACGCGCCGAACCCGGAGTGGTCTCTCCTCGACGCCACCGTCGTCTCTTGGCTCTATGGGTCTGTCTCGCTCAGCATCCTCGACGCCGTCATGACGCCCGGTGACGATCCCCTCGCCGTCGATCTCTGGAACAGCATCAACGGTCTCTTCAACGACCACAAGATCAATCGTCAGCTCCACCTCACGGCCGAGCTCGGCGATCTCAAGATGGGAGAGATGAGCATGGCCGACTACCTTCAGAAGGTCAAATCCCTCTCCGATGGGCTTACGGATCTTGGCGCCCCCGTTGATGACGCTGAGATGGTGGTCCACTGCCTCAACGGCCTCTCCGAGCAATACGAGGCCGCTGCTGATCTCATCTCCCTCATGCCGGGTATGACCTTCGCGCAGTGCCGCTCGTTGCTCGCGCTCCAGGACATGAAGTGCAAAAATCGCCGCGCCCGCAACTCAGACACGGCCCTCTTCACCAACAACACCGGCAATCCTGGCAAGGCCTCTGGAAAAGGGAAGAAGAAGAAGAAGGCCGCCGCTGGCGTCTCCAAGGAGATCATCCCGGCGCCCGCGACCCCGCTAGCTGCCACTCCCTCCTGGCCTTCACCACAGCACCCCTGGAACGGTGCCATCCAGATGTGGCCCTATGGCCAGGGGGGCCTGCTCGGCCGTGCGCCGCCCGCCTATGCCCCAGCTCCCGGCTACGCGCCCCGGCACACCCCGTCGCCGCATGCGTTCTACGCCTAGAACCCGTACGGCCTTGCCCCCTACGGTTACGGCTACACCCCCGGACAGCCCTCCTACGGTCCGGCTCCATCATCACCGGCATCACCAACTGCTTCATGGGACCAGGCCGCGCTCATGCATCAGTTCCAGACCATGGGGCTGCAAGCACCCAGCAGGGAGTGGGTGATGGACACCGGCGCCTCCTCCCACTTCGCGTCCGATCCCGGTATGCTCAACTCCGTGTCTCCCCCCTCCTCCTCTCAGCGTGTTGTCGTTGTCGGTAACGGTTCCACCCTTCCGATCACCGGTACCGGGCATGCACGTCTTCCTATTTCCACCACCTCTCGTCCTCTTTACCTTCGTAATGTCTTAGTTGTTCCTAACATAGTTAAAAACCTTTTGTCAGTTCGTCAATTCACCATTGATAATCGTGTATCCGTCGAATTTGACCCCCTCAGTTTCTCTGTGAAGGATCTTCTAACCAGGACCGAGATTCTCAGATGCAATAGCTTCGGAGCTCTTTACTCCATCCATCCTTCCACTGCCAGTCAGCCACACGCCTTCCTGGTCGCCGATGTAGCACTCTGGCACCGTCGGCTAGGGCACCCTGGGCGGCCCGTTATGGAGTCATTAGCTCGTTCTTTGATCATCCCTAGGGAAAAGAATAAAAGTAGTTTGTGTCATGCTTGTCAGTTAGGTCGTCATGTTCATCTTCCTTTTTCTTCTACCAATCGTGTCACCACTACTCCTTTTCAGATAATTCACTGTGATTTGTGGACATCTCCTGTTGAGAGTATTTCTGGCTTTAAGTATTATCTCGTTTGTCTTGATGATTTTACTCAGTATGCATGGGTTTATCCTCTGCGGTCTAAGTCAGAAGCTTTCTCGCACTTGTCGTCCCTTCATGCTTTAGCGCTCACCCAGTTTAGTGTACGCTTGCAGGCTATTCAGTGTGATAATGGTCGTGAGTTCGATAATTCACTCCTCCATTCCCTTGCCCAGCACCATGGAATTGCACTCCGCTTTTCATGTCCATACACTTCGCAGCAGAATGGTAAAGCCGAACGCATTATTCGTACTCTTAATGACATTACTCGTACACTCCTTATCCAAGCTAGTATGCCACCTCGCTTTTGGGTTGAAGCTCTTCACACCGCCGTTATGTTGCATAATCGGCTGCCTTCCAAGGCAATCTCAGATCGTATTCCCTTTCATGCCTTACTTGGCGTAGATCCTACATATGCTGGTCTTCGGGTTTTCGGATGTCTATGTTACCCTAACACCACAGCCGTCGCTCCGCACAAGCTTGCGCCTCGCTCCGTGCCATGCGTGTTTCTAGGGTACCCATCACGGCATCATGGCTATCGTTGCCTTGATCGTTCAACCCAAAAGATCATCATCTCTCGTCATGTAGTGTTCGATGAGTCCACCTTTCCCTTCGCCTCCCCTACATCTTCGTCAACTCCTACTCCTTCCCTGCACACTTATGATTTTTTGCAGGGAGCTGAGCAGCCGGTTTCGTCGATGCCATTCACCGTGCCAGGCACGGTGCCCCCGGATGCGACTACACCGTCGCCGCCACGGTCGCCATCGCCGTCGCCACGGTCCTCTTCACGGTTGCCGCCACCGACTTCGCCTCGGTCGCCGCCACCGACCTCGCCCCGGTCGCCTGGGTCCCGGGCCACTGCCGAGAGCCCTGATGGGAGCTCCGATTGCGACCCTGCTGGGAGTCCTTCTCCTACTACAGCTGCGTCACCACCAGCAACGTCGTCGCCAGCTCCTGTAGCTGCGGATCCACCGCGGACCCGCCGGCCGCGGGCCCCTCCACCGCCTCCATCTCATGCCATGGCCACTCGTGCTAAACAGGGCATTGTGAAGCCCAAAAAGATATTTGATCTTCATGTTGAGGGTTTATCTCCCATACCGAAGACATATCGTGGTGCTCTCAAGGATCCTAATTGGCATTCCGCTATGGTTGAGGAGTATGGTGCTCTTCTCTCCAACAACACTTGGGACCTCGTTGATCCACCTCGCAATGCTAATATTGTTACTGGTAAGTGGATCTACCGTCACAAGATGAAGTCTGATGGTTCTTTGGATCGCTACAAGGCTCGTTGGGTGCTTCGTGGATTTACTCAGCGCGAAGGTATCGATTTTGATGAAACTTTCAGCCCGGTCGTCAAGCCAGCCACTATTCGTACGGTGCTCTCCATTGCTCTCTCCAGTGACTGGTCCATCCACCAACTTGATGTCAAGAATGCATTCCTTAATGGAACTCTCATCGAGACTGTTTATGCTCGTCAGCCTTCTGGGTTCACTGATCCTCGTTTCCCTGACAAGATTTGTCGTCTCAACAAATCACTCTATGGTTTGAAACAGGCGCCTCGTGCATGGTTTCAGCGGTTTGCTTCGTTCATTGCATCGGCTGGTTTCATTGGCTCCAAGTCCGACAGCTCGCTGTTCGTTTATCGGCGTGGTGCTGACATGGCCTATCTCCTGCTCTATGTGGATGACATTATCCTGACTGCATCATCCTCGACATTGTTGCATAGTTTGATTGCCACTCTTCGTATCGAATTCAGTATGACGGATATGGGCGATCTTCATTATTTTCTGGGCATCTCTGTCACCCGCAGCAAGGACAGTCTGTTTCTCTCACAAGAGAAGTATGCATTGGATCTTCTTGACAGAGCTGGCATGTTGCAGTGCAAACCCATCTCTACTCCAGTTGATACTACCTCCAAACTTTCAGCCAAGTCCAGTGATCCCGTTGTAGATCCCACCGAGTATCGTAGTATTGCAGGCGGTCTTCAGTACCTCACGTTCACTCGGCCGGATATCTCTTATGCTGTGCAGCAGATTTGTCTTCATATGCATGATCCTCGGGCTAATCATTTGCTACTTGTGAAGCGTGTGCTTCGCTATATCCGTGGCACCATCGGCCATGGCCTCACTTTGTTTCGCCGCAGCTCCAACACATGGCTGGCCTACTCTGACGCTGATTGGGCAGGTTGCCCTGACACTCGCCGGTCTACCTCAGGTTATTGTGTCTTCCTTGGCAATAACCTGGTGTCGTGGTCTGCTAAGCGGCAGCACACGGTCTCTCGGTCCAGCGCCGAGGCCGAATACAGGGCAGTTGCAAATGTCGTGGCTGAAACATGTTGGTTACGGCAGCTTCTTCAGGAGCTTCATCGACCGGTGACTGGTGCCACTGTGGTGTTTTGTGATAATGTGAGCTCTGTTTACATGACACAGAATCCCGTTCATCATCAGCGCACCAAGCATGTGGAGATCGATTTGCACTTTGTGCGCGACCGTGTCACCACAGGCGAGGTCCGGGTTCTTCACGTTCCGAGTTCTTCACAATTTGCGGACATTTTCACCAAAGGATTGCCATCCCCTCTCTTCTTGGATTTTCGGGACAGTCTTAACATTCGTGGACGCCCGTTTACGACTGAGGGAGGGTGTTAGAATATATAACCGTATTATGTGTATAGATATACGGTTGTATATGTGTAGTCCTTGTATAGGTGTCCGTATATTGTACGATACGAACTCTGCCTTGTAACCTCTATATATTGATCAATACAAGGCACCACAACGTGTGGTTTTCCCCAATCTTACACAGCAGAGCGAGGCTGACATTCATGCGCTCCAGCGAACCGAGGTTGCCGAGAGAGGCGGGGATGGCGCCGCCCAGCGGGTTACTGTGCAGCTCGAGCGCTGTTAACCCTGAGATGGAACCGAGCACCGGTGGTATGCCTCCGGAAAGCCTGTTGGAGCCGAGAATAAGGCTCTGAAGCTTGGTCAACTTGGCGAGGGACGTCGGTATCTCCCCCACAAGCTGGTTTGACGAAAGGTTGAGGTGCTCGAGGTTGGGCATGTACACCGGCAGCATCGCCGGGATCGAACCCGAGAAGCTGTTGTTGGACAAATCTACAGACCTGAGGCCGAGGAGCGGCACGGACACGTTCGACGGGAACGATCCCATCAGCGAGTTGAAGCTGAGGTTGAGGCGGCCGAGGCTGGGCAGCGACGAGAGGTCCAGCGCGTCGAGCGTGCCCGCGAGGCCGGCACCGGACATGTCGACGCTCACAACCCGGCCGAGGACGTCGCACGACACGGAGTTAATTGCACGTTGGTACCACACTTGCTCACCTACTCAAGAATCAGTACCACTACTCGTGCATGTCGCAGTTCAGTACCAACTCAGGGCCTAAGTGATGCATAACGGGCGGACAGCCGTATAAGCGCGTATTGACCGCGTATCCGACAGGTCGGGCCCACATGTCAGGTGACATGCTGGCCGAATCGGCGCGTGCCCGGTGCGTTGACTAGGACGAGTCCGGTGCGGTCGGTTACATGGGCTCAGTCGGACTCGCCTCACTCTCGCTCGACCTCACTCTCACTCTCGCTCTCCCTCCTCTCTCCGATTCGCAGCCGCCCTCCGCCCGCTGCCGCCGCCACCTCAACCGGCTCGCCGTCGCGCCATGGAGGAGGAGAGCAGCCAGGACTCAATCGCACAATACATGAACCTCTCCGACGATGAAGCCATGCATTACCGGGTGAGTTGTAGAGCTAGGGTTAGGGTTGGGTTATCAGATTTGGGGGGATTTGATTTAATTTGGGGATTTTGTTTTCCTTTTGTTCCTGTAGATCCCTGCTAGCATTGAAGACAAAGACTACAGTGGCATTGAGACAGCATCCAGAGTTCTTTGCCATCAGCATGGTGTGGCGGCTGAGAGGCATGTAGCATTCGAAGCATTTAACACGGGAAGGAGGTTCTTAGTCTGTCCTATGAGTGTAAGATTCTGTCCAAACTCTGTGTTAATGGTATTGTTTAATCTAGCCATGTGCATAGAATTGTGCAGTCCAGTGCATGGAATTCATGTTCTTTAATCTAGCCATGTGCTGATGCACATTGTTTAATGAGTACTCTTGTACCATAGCTCTGATGGTCATTTTGTAGCTGTGTGAGGGTCATTTTTGTAGCCATTTAGTACTACTGGTGCTAATCAGTGGATTAGAAAATGTTTGCAGTACAAGAGTACTCACTTTGCAAATTATTTGATTGTTTAAGGTCAGAGAGATTCAATGTCAGAAGCTTAAAATTCACCTAGTGTTATATTATTAAAGTTGGCTATATTATTAAAGTTGTTTCCCAAGGATGCTTAAAGTTCATTTTTAATTCAGTGGCTAGTCATTTAGGGTCCTACATTGTTTTAAGATGCTCATGCTATGGTTGTTTATATTGCAGGAAGATGACAACTGTGGTGTTGTTCTCTGGGTTGACCCAGAGTGGCCTCCTACATTGCAGAATGCCTTGTTGAAGCTATGGGAAATGTATCATGACAGCAAGAGTGATAGGAGGAAGGATAACCTGGAGAGTTCATTCACTATTCACCAGTTGACTGAAGAAAAAAATAATCTAGAGGCCAACTATGACAAATTGGTTGAAGATGTGCACCAACTGTTCAATGCTCAAGAGGATAGGATGGTAGATTTCAGCTATTTGCAGGCTAAGATGCAGAATGTGCATGTTTCTGATTCAGTATCTGACATGAAGATAGAGATGGTGAAGAAAGATGCAGAGATCTTCAAGCTGCAGGAGAAGTATAAAGTACTGATGAACCTGACAGAATCTCAAGGCACTTGCATCAGGAACCTGAAGTTTAATCATCTAAAAGAGAAGGAAGTGCTTAGTACATCCACCAGGAACCTGCAATTCCAGGTTGATGAACTCAAAAAGTCTGAGGAAAAGCTCACCCAGGAGAACACCCAGCTGCTCCTTCACATGGGTGATCTCAAGAAGGGGCATGAGAAGCTCACAACAAGGAGGGATCAGCTAAAGATTCAGATTGCTGAACTGTTGAAGTCAGAGGAGAAGAACAAGCAGAAATTAAAGGGGATCCTGGACATCTTGTCAGAATGAAGATGTAGAGGAAGAGCAAGAGCAAGATCCAGATCAACATGAAGAAGAAGAATGCTTGCTTTGCTGACCTTTTGTGAAGTATGGTGTTGTTGTGAACTAAGTTATGTACTATGTTGTGGCTTAAAGTTGTTGTGAACCACTATGGTATTGTGGTGAACCACTATGTTGTTGCTTTAAGTTGTTGTGAACCACTATGGTGTTGTGGTGAACCACTATGTTGTTGCTGTGAACCACTATGTTAACTCTTAGTTGCTGTGAACCACTATGTTAATCAATATGTTGTTGTTGTGAACCAGTAAGTTGTGAACCTTGTTGTGAACCAGTAAGTTCTGAACCTTGTTGTGAACCTTGTTGTGAACCACTATGGTGTTAGGCATTTAGGGTCCGTCGACGTCGAGAACCCCCTAAACCAAAGTGGTTAGGCATTTAGGGTCTGTCGACGTCGAGAACCCCCTAAACCAAAGTGGTTAGGCATTTAGGGTCCGTCGACGTCGAGAACCCCCTGAGCCAAAGTGGTCAGGTAAACAAAGTGGTTAGGCATTGCCAATAACCTTAATCAAACCTTAAAACATTGCAAATAACACTAATCACCAAATTGATAGCATAACATTGCCCATAACATTAAGATAGTTGATAGCAATTCAGTACACTCAAACATAATCATCCAACCAGTTTGACTTGTTGGTTCAGTACAATCAAACCTAAGCATCCAACCATGCCATGGTTCAGGACACAAAACATTGATCACTTGCCATAGTTTTGAGAAACAACAACTCATTTCACACACTCATCAGTTACCACTAGGATCAAACCACCTCATCCAACCAGTGTGACTTCTTGGGGCAGAAGATGTAGAAGGAGTTGCATATCTTGGGGCAGTGAATGGCCTTGCACCACTAGTTGATGGGTGTGAACTTGCACCAGTCCTTGCACCAGACCTTGCTCCAGATCTTGCACCAGTCCTTGCAGGTGGAGGCTGTGATCTTGGTGCAGGCTGGGATCTTGCAGGTGGAGGCTGTGATCTTGCAGGTAGGGGCTGTGATCTTGCAGGTGTAGGTTGCTGCTGTGACCTCTTGGTCTTGCAAAAAGAAGTGAGATTGGTATTAGTAGACAACATTAAAATATTAACAAATGCACTAGTCAACAAATAAAAAAGAAGTGAGATTTGGTATTACCACATGTTTGTTTTTCCTCATAGACAAATCTGGTTTCAATTGTTTCAGGCAGTTGGTGTATCTATGGCCTTGGAGACCACAGTTAGAGCATGTTATTGTGGCCATTCTACTGCTGTCTTTTGGCTTTGGCACTTCAAACTTGCCCTTCATCCTCTTCTCTTGCTTTCTTCCTCTCCTAACATGAAATTCTGGTGGCTCTATGTCTGGTCCAGGTGTCCTTATCCAGTCATGTTCACCAGGAACAGGAAAGATCATAGGTTCATATGCTGCCACATAAAATGGTTTTCTGAAGAATTTACAAACAAAGTCCTCTGGAAACCTCTTGGCCTTGTTAATTGCTGAAATTGCATGGTTACATGGTAGGCCACTGAGGTCCCATTTTCTGCAACCACATGTATGATTATCCAAGTTCACAGGGTGTGTTTGCTGCCCACTGGTCACTTGCCATAAATTAACACCAGCTTGAATGGGTTTGCAATATCTAGCCCTCTCCTTTTCCAGCTCTAACTTCTCAGCATAGTGTGGTGTGATCTCCCAGAAAGCTGCCTTTCCTCTCTCTCTCTTCTCATGCCACCTCACCATTTGCTTGTCCTTAATACCATCAACCATAGTCCTAATAGGCTTTTTCCTAAAATCAAGGATATACTTGTTGAACACCTCAGATAGGTTGTTAACAACCAAATCTGTCTTGCAGTTAGTGTCAAAAGCATGCCTTGCCCATGTATTCTTAGGAATTGCATTAAGCCACTTCCAAGCATCCACACACTCATTTCTCAAATCATTCATAGCAATATTAAACTTATATTCATTGTAAGCATAACTGGCATTATCCATGCATTTCTTTAGATCTTCCCCCCTAAAACCAGCATTCTGGAAATTTGCATATAAGTGTCTAAGACAATATCTCTGGTGGCAGTTTGGAAATACTCTATTCACTGCATTGAGTAGCCCCTGTTGAAATTACAACAACAAACTAAGCTACTGACTACAGATATAGTTGAAAAAAACCAAGAAACTATGCTACTGAAATTACACAGCAAACTAAGTACTTACCTTCTGTCTATCTGACATGATAGTATAAGGACCAAATTGGCCAACTTCTCCTCCTAGACATATCTTGAGTTGGTGCAGAAACCAGCACCAATTTGCTGTATCCTCCTGACCAACAATGGCAAATGCAATTGGATAAATGTTGTTATTGCCATCTCTGCCAGTGGCAGCAAGGATCTGTGCACCTGTGGTCAGCTTAATAAAGCATCCATCAACACCTGTTTTGCAAAAAAAGAACCAATTAAGTCAGTACATAGCAAAGAAACTACAGCAAAGGTGGAATCATGTACATAGCAATGAAACTAAAGAAAAGAAACAAGTAACTAACCAATGAAAGGTCTGCATCCAGTGAGAAATCCCTCCCTTGCTCCATTTAAGCAGAAAAACATTGCATGAAACCTTGGCCCTGGATGTGGTATTTTTTTGTTGCTTTAGGAACTAGAGTTGTAACTACAACCCTACTTCCAGGGTTTGTCTGCATGATGGTTGCTGCATAGTCCCTTAACCTGGGATACTGCTTCTTGTGCTCTCCTAAGACAGCTTCCACAGCTAAGTTTTTGGCCCTATAGGCCATGTGCTTAGGAACCTCAACACCATACTTCTCATTGCAGGCATCAATCAGAGTTTGTATGCTAGTGGTTGGATCAGACCTGAACAATGACTCATATGTCTTTGCAAGCCACTTTGCACTAACCCTGGAAGACTCTGTACTGGTAGGGCAAGTGTGCTCCAGGTTCATTTTTTTATAGCAAAAGTCTTTTCACCTTTGATCACAGCAGCAACAATGTGGAACTGACAGTGCTCATTTCTGCAACTTGCAATGATCCTTTGGTCAGAGTTTCTATGATATCTGAAATCTCTTGCCTGTGAAATGTGCAAGCTCAACAGAGCATCTCTGAATTGCTGCTGATTTGTGAAGCACATGTACTTACATAATTGCTGGTGTGGGTGCTCCATTTTTTCATTGAACCATATCCTAGGTTTTCTTTTCTGTGCCCTACTCTTCTTATTTTTCTTTAGGACAAATTGCAGTGGCTCATGCCCATCATCTTCACTATCCATCAGCCAACCAGTTTCTTCTTCATCTGATGAAGGAATGAAATCTTTCTTCAACTCCTTTAAAACACTAGAATGTGTTCTAGTGGTGGGGCACCTCCTAATTGGCAGCTTCTGTTTCTTCTTTGGAGGTTCTACCTGCAACTGTTGAGCTAACTCCACATTCAAGCTCTCCTCCATCTCTTCATCCCCACTCTCTTCCTCCTCCATCTCAAACGGATCCTCAACCTCAGTGTCACCCTCATAATGAAGTTGTTCCTCCTCTTCTGACTCATCATCTGAATATTCATCTTGATCATCTGCTAGTTGTTCCTCATCTGCTTGTCTCTTTCCATCTATTATCTCTGTGTCTTGAGAAATCCTGTACTTCTCCAAGTAGTTGTCACTGTCATATGCCCCTTCTGAATTATCACTACTGTGATATCCCTCCTGCAACAAGACTTCATCCTCCATCACAGATTTCAGCTTTTGTTTACCTAGATTTTTGCTCTCTTGTGTGCAAAAACCACTAGCACCAACATTGGTACTACTACTACCCTGACTATTAAAAACAACACCTTGGTCATCAACAGCAAGCACAGCTGGCTCACTGAGATCATACACAACTGGTGGTGCATAAAGAATGGTCTGTAGTTCAGCATTTCTCTGAATTGCAGCACTGTCAGTGGCTGTTGCTCTAACTAACAGATTCAAAACTAAAGTATGCTCATGTTGCTTCTTAATATTCTGCAATTTAATGTTTGTGTCAATCAAGTCTAGGCCATGCTCTCTCTGCTCTCCTATGCATGTGTTCTCCATGTGATACAATTCATCAGAGAATGTAAATCCTTGTGTATGCAACAGTGCATACAGATTGAGAAAAGTGACATCAGAACTGCATATCTTTCTATCCAAATTATGTAGGGCATCAAAGTGAATCCTAACATCCCAGATAGCCTCCTCCACACTACAAGTGCCAGCAAATTTGGACATTTTCATTAACACTAACCCTAGCCCCCAAATTGGAAGAAAGAACAGAGGAGAGGGAGGAGGACTTACAGCACCCCACCACATCCATGGGTCCAGTGATGGCTAGTGAAAGGGTTGGCGACCCACATCTCTGCCATCCGCAAGCGCTGCTCCATGCTCAGCGGGGCCTCCTCCATTTCTTCCTCGCCGCTCGAGTAGTACGACGAACTGTCGCCGTCATCCTCGGCCAATCCTGGGTGCGCATCGGGCCCGAGGCCAGGAAGATCTCCGTACCCGCCCACACCGCCACCGCTGCTCGAGCTGCCGCCTACACCGCCGCCGCCCGGATTCGCCGTCGCCATTGACACAGAGGAGCACGGGGAGGAGAGGGAGAGGGGAACGAGAGTTAGGGTTCGAACTGGCGGCTCGGTTCGACCTAGCCTGTTAGGTCGGCCTCGTCCTAGTCAACGCACCGGGCATGCGCCGATTCGGCCAGCGTGTCACCTGACATGTGGGCCCGACCTGTCGGATACGCGGTCAATACGCGCTTATACAGCTGTCAGCTCGTTATGCATCACTTAGGCCCTGAATTGGTACTGAACTGCGACATGCATGAGTAGTGGTACCGATTCGTGAGTAGGTGAGCAAGTGTGGTACCAACGTGCAATTAACTCCACGACACGCCGCGCCACGAGCACGCCGCGGAGGTGGAGTTGGCGGCGGCCTCCCGGTCCCACGAGGCGAGAGCCGCGAGACGCGGCAGGCTGCTCTTCCATTCCACGAGCGCCTCGGCTTCGCCCGGCGCGGGCTCGCGCCGCGCAGCTGTGAGGACGATATGAGCAGGAAGAGAAGGAGCGCGCCCCACCATGCGGCGGCGCGCCCGGACGCTTGTCCTTGCTGGGCACGGCGCTCCATCGCTAAGCAGCTTCGGATGAGTTGGATCGCGGATGCCAAGCTGAATTGCGCGCGCATCCTTTGAATTCAGCACCAGGACCTGGTGCTGGAATCACACAACACGTGTTGATCCATCCAGAGTGCAGCTGCCGTCATGGCGACCATTACCACGCACGAACGAGTCGATACAGCTTGGAATTTGGAAGCTGGTCGGGCTGGTGGTTGCAGAGGCGCTATCACCGAGTAGGAGTACTATATTCAGGTGCTGCTGTGTCGGATACTATTATCAATCAATGGAGCTAAAGAGGTGACATGTCCATGAGAGGAAATCCATGAGGCGCCCTTGATACTACTTCTGTCGGGCCACCGGGAAGGAAGAATCCTGCAAACCAAACGGCGGAACAATGGAAGAGTTATTAAAAAAAATCAAGTGCTTTTTCTATAAAAATCATTCCAAACCAAAATGCCCAATGAAAGGTTCTCCGGATTATTTCTGGGGCAATAATCCTACACTTATGGACGGTTTACACAAAAGTCCGGTTGCACATAGTGTAAAAAATAACACATAGTGTAAAAAATATTATTATGGCTCCAATATTTTACTTCAGTGCATTTGCGACAAGTATCAAAAAAGAATTTGTCCAGTACTTTTTATGGCACACAATTCTTACATTATGAATCTATATAATATGGTTTTTGCGGGCGTATTATTAGTCTAGTCAAATGATTAAAATTAATTTCAAATTAGTGTCGGTCTCTAACCCAAAAATCGGTAGCAAGTACTCCCTCCGTCCTTAAAATAGTGTACCGTCCTTAAAATAGTGTACTTTCAACTTTGTTGAAAAGTCAAACATTTTTATGTTTGACCGTATTTATACGATAATAGACCAACATGTATGTCATCAATTTAGTAGCATTAAATTCATAACAAAATATATTTCCATCATATACTTATTTGTTTCGCAAGCATTGACATATTTTCGCACAAACTCGGACAAATTTTGACATAGTTTGACCCTCCAACAAAGTTGAAAGTACACTCTTTTAAGGACAGAGGGAATATATGTTACATTGTCACCCCTTGTGAACATCACAATATAAAAGGTAGCAAAAAAGTAAACAATTGTATAATTTTAGGTTAACAAACTTGATGGACTGTTCTACTCACATGTAAAGTTTGACCAATAAATGACATTTGTGGTACTCTTGGAAAAAATAAATTAATTAAAATAAACCTGTAAATTGCTTTAAAGATGATTTTTTTTCATAACATCAATGTGGTCTGTTTTTGCACAAAATATCACGGATGCCATTTCTTCTCAAAAGTTAACAAGTGAGTAGAGCACTCGACCATATCTGTTAAAAAAAATAAGAATTGTTTGACTTCTTTTACAGTTTTTGTTATTTTATTACTGTTCGCATTAGGTGTGTGTGAACCCATGTTTCAGTATTCCGCCTCCGACGTGTGCTTCCTTAATTAGCACTGAGGGTTGCATTCTGTCCTTCTCCTGGCAGTTGGCACCAAGTGATAAAGTATATATACAGAAAACATTTGCATTAGGTCAGCCTGTTTGTCAACGACTTTTATCATTTTTCTATCGATCCTGCTGGCTGGAGTGCACTACGCTTATTCTTTTTTGCGTTTTGCCGAATATGGTCGTGATCTTCATTGCCAGGGCCGTTTCAACGACAGAACGTGGTCAATCAAGGTTGAGCTGCAGAGACAGAAACTACGAGATTTTGTCCATGATAGGATAGCCGGAAAATTCCACCAAAAAAGAATCTCTGAAATGCTAGTCTTAACAATTGGGGTTTTGCTGGAGGAGAGTTTAACTGTACGATCATATATGTTTTTTTTCACGAATATGCAAAAGCTTTGCATATCATTGCATTGATAGGGGGGAAGAATGGTAACATATACAGGGGTAGCGTCGCAAGCACGTACATCTAGGGCGTGATCGAGAGCTACAAGGGCGCATACATAGAGGGGGGGGGATGCGCGCCCCCCTAGAGGGGGACTACATAGGTGGGAGCAGATTGTTAAGCCCCTTGGCTCCGGCGGCGGCCCAGCTGCGGGCGTCCTCCTTGATGTCGTTCACAATGAGCGGAATGGAGGGAGAGGCTCCATTGAAGACGCATGCGTTTCGTGCCTTCCAGATGCGCCATGCGGTGAGGATGATGAGCGAGGCAAGGCCGCGGCGAAGGGCGGCGGGGGCGTCCTGCACGGACTGGGATAACCAGTCGCGGAAGCACAACCCGGGGCTAGGAAGCGGCATGTCGGTGATTCGCAGCCAGGAGAGGACCTCATGCCAGGTTTGTCTAGAGAAGACGTAGCCCGCAAGTAAGTGCATCATGGTCTCGGGCTCTTGGTCGCAGAGGAGGAAGAGTGGGGCGTGCGTGAGGCCACGTCGAGCGAGGCGGTCGGCGGTCCAGCAGCGCCCTTGAAAGGCGAGCCAAAGGAAGACCTTGATGCGGAGAGGTGCCAGGTGAGGCGCCAGGAGGGCTCGATCGTAGAGCCGGCGAAGAGGGCTTTGTAGCAGGACTTGGCGGAGTACACGCAATTTGTGGTCCACCGCCAGGTGAGGACGTCCGACGCGTCGGAGAGGGTGACCTGCTGGAGCCGCGTCCAGAAGAGGACGTATTGCACCAGCGCCTCGGGGGAGAGGTGGCCGCGCACGTCCTGGACCCAGGCACGGGAGGCCATGCCCGCGACAATGGTGGGGGCCTTACGGAGGCGGCTAGGGACGAGGTCGTGGAGGAGCAGGGCCAGCTCGGCGACGGAAAGCCTGTCGATCCAGTGGTCATCCCAGAAGAGGCAGGAGTTGCCGTCGCCAATCTGCCAAGATGTGGAGGCGTGAAAGATGGCCTGGACAGCCGGGTTGCATGGGATGTGAAGGTGCTGCCAGGGGCGGGAGGGGTCCGTCTTGCGCAACCAGAGCCAGCGGGCTTGCAAGGCGTGGGCGGAACGCTATAGGTCGGGGATGCCAAGGCCGCTGTAGGCCAATGGCGGCAGACCTTGGCCCAGCTGACGAGGCAGTGGCCTCCATTAATGGTCTTGCGTCCTTGCCAGAGGAAAGCGCGGAGGAGACGATTCACTTGACGAACGATGGCAGAGTGCAGCTGTAAGGGCATATTTATCCCTTAGGTGTTTTGGTGATTGATGACAATGCTTTTGCGGACTAATCGTGTGCCTTGAGTCTCTCAGATACTTCATCACTAGGCACGAAACGATTCGGTGCCCCTCGGAGACTATTGAAGTCGGCGTTGTTCTACGTTTCTCTTTGGTGGATTTGAGTCGTAGGAGAGCCGTACTATTAAGAGGGGGTCCGCGTCGGAAAGGTTTGGGTGGAATCAACACGTACACTTGTCCTACCTTTCCGTGCACTTTGGAGCTTCTCTTCGTTATCCTTGTTGTGCCGAAATCTGACGGCTACTGCTGTACTTGCGGTAGTACCGCAAGTACCAGCGGTAGTACCGCTGTGGGTCACGGTAGTACCGCTCCTCTGGAGCCATAGTACCGTGGCTCCCAGGCCTAGTGCCGCTCCGGTACGGTAGTAGGGGCGGATGTAATTTTTTACATCCGCGCCACCCACGGTAGTACCGCTCGTCAAGCGCGGTAGTACCGCGGGAGCCCACGGTAGTACCGCTCCCCAGGAGTCGTAGTACCGTGGCCCTCCTACCTAGTACCGCAGCGTCACGGTAGTAGGAGCGGATGTAATTTTTTACATCCGCGCCGCAACGGTAGTACCGCGCCTCGTGAGCGGTAGTACCGCGTCGGATTTTTGCACCACCTCATTTTCAGCGGAAGTAGGCACAGATGTAATTTATTTCATCCGCGCCCTTCCCAGGCAATGACTTTCCTGCCTTGCGGTAGTACCGCAAGGGGGAGCGGTAGTACCGCGCAAGCGGTAGTACTGCACCCTAGTCAGGCAAGTCCCGGCCTCTGCTGCTGTCACGGAAGTACCGTGGTCCGCCACGGTAGTACCGCGCGGCCTCGCGGTAGTACCGCGCCCCTGGAGCGGTAGTACCGCATGTCGCGGGCTGAACATGTGGATAATGGTTGGATATTTCCCATGACTATATAAGGGGCGTCTTCTACCTCTAGTTGACCACCTCTTCCACCTCTAAGCTCCATTGTTGCTCCAAGCTCCATTTTCGCCCGATCTCTCTCCCTAGCCAATCAAACTTGTTGATTTGCTCGGGATTGGGTGACAAGGGCCCGATCTACACTTCCACCACAAGATATTTGATTCCCCCCACTTATCCCTAGCGGATCTTGTTACTCTTGGGTGTTTGAGCACCCTAGACGGTTGAGGTCACCTCGAAGCCAACTCCATTGCGGTGAAGCTTCGTGGTGTTGTTGGGAGCCTCCAATTGTTGTGGAGATTGCCCCAACCTTGTTTGTAAAGGTTCGGTCGCCGCCTTCAAGGGCACCAATAGTGGAATCACGGCATCTCGCATTGTGTGAGGGCGTGAGGAGAATACGGTGGCCCTAGTGGCTTCTTGGGGAGCATTGTGCCTCCACACCGCTCTAACGGAGACGTACTTCCCCTTAAAAGGAAGGAACTTCGGTAACACATCCTCGTCTCCACCGGCTCCACTCTTGGTTATTTCGTGCCTTTACTTTTGCAAGCCTACTTGTGTTGCATCCCTTGCTTGCTTATGTGCTAGTTGTTATTGCATCATATAGGTTGCTCACTTAGTTGCACATCTAGACAACCTATTTTGTTACAAAGTTGAATTTGGTAAAGAAAAGCTTAAAAATTGTTAGTTGCCTATTCACCCCCCTCTAGTCAACCATATCGATCCTTTCAATTGGTATCAGAGCCTCGTCTCTTTTTAAGGACTTTACCGTCCGAAGAGTATGGTTGATGTCGTAGATGAGGTGGGAGAGCACTCCGGTGCGAATCCGATATCATCTACGGGAGATGGGGGTAACTCGATCTCACGTGAGGAATTCAATGTGGCTTTGGAAACATTGAAAACCTCCATGACGACCGAGGTCAAGGACATGTTTAAGGAATTCCTAGAAGGACTTAAACAATCTACCTCGCCGATGAAAGTGGGTGATCCCACCAACAAGGTGACGGATGCTACCTCCGACAAGGGGGAAGCTAACATTGAAAAGAGTCCTTCTATTAGTGGTAGAAATGGCACCGGCATCTTTGCCCATGTGGAACCCCCAATTTATGGAGGGCCGATCCCTTCCACGCATTTGAATCATGCCGGTCCTCCTCCTAAATATGAGAAACATGAAGATTTTGATTCTTGGGTTTATCGCTTCAAGCATCATTTGAAACATGTGAACACTAACCTTTGGAGAATCATTGAAGAAGGTTTCTATCCTCATGACCCAAGCAACTTCACCCCTCGAGAAGCCGTGGACAATCAATTCAATGAGAGTGCTCTCTTCATCATCCAAGATGCAATCCTTCCCGAAGATCTCCCTCATCTTCGACCTCATGCCATGGCTAAAGAAGCATGGAAATGTGTTGAGTCTCTCTATCGAGGAAGTGCTAGCATTCAACGCTCCAACTATGAAGTGGTGCAAGATGAAGCCGATGAGTTTGCAATGAAAGAAGATGAAGAACCTCGTGAGCTCTTTCGAAGAGTGACCAAACTCGCGGTCTCACTCCGAGATCATGGAAGCAAGGACACGGATGACAATTGGATCAAGCGCAAGTTCCTCAAGGCCATGATGCCCTACAACAAGGCCATGTCCTCCGTCATTCGTCAAAGACCGGACTTCCACTCCATGACCTCAAGTGAAGTGTTGGATGAGTTCGTTGCAATGAGCATCTTGGACAAGACCGCCGACAATGCGGTGCTCCGTTCTCAAAGGGCAAAGAAGCCCAACCTTGCTTTGAAGGCCAAGGTCATCATGGAAGAAGAGGAAGAAGTGGAAGATGAGGAGAGCAATCCCGAAGACACCAAGTATGATTATCATGAGCACATGGCCCTTGCTTCAAGACAATTTTGGAGCAAGAAGAATACAAGACCCAACTTCAACAAGAACAACTCAAGTGGCGTCAAGGGCAAGCAACGAGTTAGAACTTGCTTCAACTGTGGCAATGTGAGCCATTTCGTTGCGGATTGTCCTTACGAGAAGCGGGAAGACAATGGTGGCAAATTCATTCGAAAAGACAAAGCCAAGTCCTTCCCCAACAAGAACAACTTCGCCAAGAAGACTCCAACTCGTGGGTTGGTGGTTCAAGAAGAATACCAAGAGGATGACGATGATGATGAAAGTGGAGAAGCAATGGCCATGGCATCCGTTGCCATTGCTACTACTCCCCCGGTGTCTCTCTTTGATTCACCCAACGAAAACATCACCGCCAAGTGCCTCATGGCTAAAGCTTCAAACAAGGTAACCCCCAACATCACAACCACCATCATTACTAATCCCTCCTTGGAGGATTGCATTGATGAACATGTTGAGTCTAATGAGGAAGTGAATGAATTTGAGTCTTTTATGAGTAAGCTCAAGGGTAAGTCCAAGAAGCACTTTGTTGCTCTCTTGGAACAACTTGGTGAGGCCAATGACATGATCGAGGCTCACGAAGAAACCATCTCTAAGATGGAAGGTCATAGTCGTGACTATGCCGATGAGATATCGGATCTCTCTAATGCTCTTGAGGAAGAGCGTGTGCATCGTTTGACTTTTGAGGAGTCACACAATGATGACCATGCTAAGTTAAAGAAAGATCTTGATCATGCTCTTGTCGTGTCTCGTGTGCTAACTTCCGAGAAGGCTAAACTTGGGGTTGATCATGCTAGACTCAAAGAGGAGTTTGAGATACTTGACAAGGCCCACAAGGTCTTGAAGGGTGCTCACGCTAACCTCAAGGAGTCTCATGCTCAACTCCAAGTTAAGCTAATCAAGGAAAAGGCCACCTTTCCTCATATGGTATTAATTGATAATGCATGTGCTACTAACCCGTGTTGTGAGCATGTGCATATTGTGGAGGAGAATGCCAAGTTGAAGGATCAACTTGAGAAAGGCCTTGTGACATGCATTCAAGGTGAGAAGAACCTCAACGACCTTTTGAGCAATCAAAAGGAAGTTGTGGCCAAGGAAGGAATTGGGTTTGCACCCAAGTCCAAGAGCAAGAAGAAGAAGAACAACAAGACCAAACGTCCTCCTCCTCTCAAGCAAACGTTTGTGAAAGAGGGAGAGGGTGATCCTAAGGAGAAGAAGGAAAAAGTGAAGGGAGTTGACGTCCAAAAGGGCAAAATCATTTCCTCAAACAAAGCCGGCGACTTTAACCCGTCATATGTGTTGTGCCGTGCTAGTGATGGACATGTTTATGCTAAATTTGTTGGTTCTCCTTATGAGTACATTGAATGGTCTATTTGGGTTCCCAAGACCCTTGTTACTAACATCAAAGGACCCATTACTAAATGGGTACCTAAAACCAAGCATTGATCTCTTGTAGGTGTTTGCTTCCGGTGGGGGATCATGGTTGCTCGATAGTGGAGCAACAAATCATATGACCGGGAGCAAGGACTTGGTGGTGGACATGCAAGAGATTCCATCTATGCCCACCAATGTCGAGTGGGGTGATGCATCACATTCTAAGGTATTGGGTCTCGGCAAGGTTGTCATTTCTCATGATCTAACGATCGAGAAAGTCATGCTTGTTGAGTCCCTTGCATACAATTTGCTTTCCGTTCGTCAACTTGCACTCATGGGTTTTGCTACTTCTTTGACATTGATACCGTGGCCCTCTTGTGGAGCAAGACTCTTAAAGTAGCCTTTGTTGGGCATGTCGAGAACGGTCTCTATGTGATTAACTTTTCGGAGCGACCCACTAAGACCGCGACATGCCTAATGGCTAAAGTTGACGTGGGATGGCTTTGGCATCGCCGTTTAGCCCACGTCAATATGAGATCTTTGCAAAGTCTTCTCAAGGGGGACCATGTCCGTGGACTAACAAATGTTAGTTTTGCCAAAGATCGTGCTTGCAGTGCTTGTATCGAAGGAAAGCTTCATGAAAAGGCTCACCCTCCATCAACCATCATCTACTCGAAGAGACCCTTGGAGCTCCTTCACATGGATCTCTTTGGGCCTCCATCTTTTGATAGTCTTGGAGGTAGAAAGTATTGCTTGGTGATTGTGGATGACTATTCAAGATACACTTGGGTATACTTCTTCAAGAGGAAGAGTGAGACTCAACAAACCGTCATCGACTTTGCAAATGAAGCTCAACGTCAACACAATGCAAAGATCTTGACAATAAGAAGTGACAACGGCACCGAGTTCAAGAACTACACCTTGGATGAGTTTCTTAGTGATGAGGGGATCAAGCACCAATATGCTGCTCCATACACCCCTCAACAAAATGGTGTTGCGGAGAGGAAGAACCGGACGTTGATGGATGCGGCTAGGACCATGATGGCGGAGTTCAAGTCTCCATACAACTTTTGGGCCGAAGCCATCAACACCGCATGTCATGCATCCAATCGGCTCTATCTTCGCAAAGGCTTGAACAAGACTCCTTATGAGATACTCACCGGCAACAAGCCCAACCTCAAGTACTTCCGGGTGTTCGGTTGTAAGTGTTTCATTCTCAAGAAAGGTGTTCGTTTGTCTAAATTTGAGGCTAGAGCTCATGAGGGCATATTTGTTGGTTATGCTACAAACTCTCATGCTTACCGTGTTCTCAACAAGTCCACCGGACTCATTGAGGAGACGTGTAACGTGGAGTTTGACGAAAATAACGGCTCCCAAGTGGAGCAAAGTGGTACTTGTGATGTAGGTGATGAAATTCCTCCCCAAGCCATAAGAAGAATGGGTATTGGTCAAATCCTACCCATTGAGGAACCCCTTGTGGCCGAAGGAGAAGGACAATGCTCCACTCAAGTGGAGCCATCACCTCCCCAAGACCCACACGCTTCCGAAGAACAAAGTGAAGGCCCTCATCCTCGTGAACAAGACCAAGGGCAAGATCAACCTCAAGATGGTGGTGAACCTCTAAATGATGCCCAAGGTCAAGTTCTCCCCCTCGAGCAAGTTCAAGATCATGAGCAAGCTCAAGATCAAGAAAGCTCAAGACGGCGCTCAAGATGATCAAGTTAACCCTCCTCCTTCCACACCCGAGGAGGAATTAGAGCGTCGTGCCGCGAAGATTGCTTCCAAGCTCACCACCCAAGGCCATCTCATGGAAAACGTGGTTGGAAGCCTAAGAAAGGGGGTAAGCACTCGTAGACAATTAGCAAACTATTGTGAACATCACGCGTTTGTCTCTTGTGTTGAACCCCAAAAGGTCTATGAGGCGCTCGAAGACTCGGATTGGCTCAATGCCATGCATGAAGAACTCAACAACTTCGAGTACAACAAGGTGTGGAGATTGGTGCCAAGACCATCGGGGAACCACAACGTCATTGGAACCAAGTGGATCTTCAAGAACAAGCAAGATGCTCATGGGAACATCATTCGCAACAAGGCAAGATTGGTAGCACAAGGCTACTCCCAAGTCGAGGGTATCGACTACGGTGAAACCTTTGCTCCCGTTGCTCGTCTTGAATCCATTCGTTTGTTGATTGCTTATGCTTCCCATCACAACTTTAAGTTGCAACAAATGGATGTGAAAAGTGCTTTTCTTAATGGTCCTATTAATGAGTTGGTCTATGTCAAGCAACCCCCCGGGTTCGAGGACCCCTACTTCCCGGATCATGTGTATCAACTCGATAAGGCACTCTATGGCCTTAAACAAGCCCCACGTGCGTGGTATGACCACCTTACCGAGTTGCTACAAGATCGTGGATTTGAAGTAGGACAAATCGATCCCACTCTTTTTACTAAGAAGGTCAAAGGGGAGTTGTTTGTATGCCAACTATATGTTGATGATATTATCTTTGGTTCTCCTAACAAAGCTTTCAATGAGGAATTTGCCGCTCTCATGACCTCCAAGTTCAAGATGTCTTCGATGGGAGAGTTGAAGTTCTTCCTTGGTTTTGACATCAAACAAAGAAGAGAAGGAACCTTCATCAACCAAGCCAAATACACTCAAGACATGCTTAAAAGATTCAAGCTAAGTGATGTCAAGCCGGCTACTACACCAATGCCTACCAAGTGCCAACTTGACATTGATCCCAATGGTAAAGCGGTGGATCAAAAGGTATATCGCTCCATGATTGGCTCCTTGCTTTACCTTTGTGCATCTAGACCGGATATCATGTTGAGTGTGGGGATGTGTGCACGGTTTCAAGCCGCACCGAAGGAAAGTCACTATGTGGCGGTCAAGCGAATCTTTCGATATTTGGCTCATACCCCAAACTTTGGCTTATGGTACCCAAGAGGAGCAAACTTCAAGCTTGAAGGTTTACGGATTCCGATTGGGCGGGAGACAAAGTGGATAGGAAGTCCACTTCCGGAGGGTGCCAATTTCTTGGTTGCTCTTTGGTAAGTTGGTCTTCCAAGAAGCAAAGTTGTGTGTCTCTCTCGTCCACCGAAGCGGAATATGTGGCGGTCGGTAGTTGTTGTGCTCAACTCCTATGGATGAGGCAAACTTTAAAGGAGTACGGTGTCATTTGTGACAAAGTGCCTCTTTGGTGTGATAATGAAAGTGCCATCAAGATTTCTCTCAACCCGGTGCAACACTTCAAGACGAAGCACATTGAGATTCGGTATCACTTCATCCGGGATCACATTAGGCGAGGGGAGATCGAGCTCAAGCATGTCAACACTCATGATAACCTTGCAGATATTTTCACGAAGCCCTTGGATGAAGCAAGATTTCGCGAGTTAAGGCATGAGCTAAATATCATTGATTTGAGCAATGTGACTTGAACCCGTGTACCCCCCACCACACTCAACTTGTTGTCTAGTTTAGGTGTAGGCATGGACATAGGGGGAGTGTTGTTCTCTCAATGAACTCTCCCTCCCCCCATTATGCATAAATCGATCACCTCTTTCACATTAGCCATTTTTGATGGTAATTGTGCGTCAAAGACGAGTTTTGGTCATGGGCCCAAGGATAATTCTTCGCGGTGCCATACCATCCAACTCAAACATAGGTGGCTTCGGCCACCGCCCTCTCTCTTCGAGAGGCTTTGTCGCTTGGTGGTTTCTTGTTGTCTTTCTGCCTCTGGTTTGTGCGTGTTCTTGTGGTTTCCTGTGTGTGAAAAGTTTCCGTGCAAAGGCCTTCTTCTCGTGTTGAAACATGCGGTGACTTGAGTTCACGGTACTACCGCGGCCAGCTACGGTACTACCGCAGCCAGCCACGGTACTACCGCTTGTGGGAGCACGGTACTACCGTCACCACGCGGCAGTAATTTTTTACTGCCGCCTGGGTGAGCGGTACTACTGCCTCGGTGCGGTACTTCCGCCCGAGCGGTACTACCGCGATGATACGCGGTACTACCGCGCCGGTTTGGGCACGTGGGGATAAGGACGGGCAGGGGGAGTTCTAACTCCCCATACCCATTCGCAGTTCTTCCCCCACGTCGCCTCTTTCTCTCCCTCGCTCAAGAACGGAGCCGGCGTTCGTCGCCGGATCTCCTCCACCGGCTGCCCTCCCGTGATTCCGTCCGGTGGGATCGTTCCCCACCACGTGCTCTTGCTATGGACCAAGGTCTTTCCCCAACTCCCTCTCCTTGTTGATTGTGTTTGGTGTTTCTAGGTTTTGGGGGAGACTTGTGTGTTCTTGAGATTCATAGGCTTAATCTATGCAAGAGTAGGATGAAGGAGCGTAGTATTGCGTAGGATTTATACTTGTATTTTTGTCTTGCGCTAGATTTGATCACCGTAGCACCGCCGTTGTTTCGCGGTTCTTTTCAGATTCGAACCACCGTTTGGATCTGACGCGACGCGGTACTACCGCCCGTCTGGCGCGGTACTACCGCCCGTCGGGAGCGGTACTACCGCGCTCACTGCGGCACTAAAATTTTACTTCCGCTCCAACCACGGTACTACCGTGACCTCGCACGGTACTACCGCGTTTTGGAGCGGTACTAATATTTTAGTACCGCAGGCACTGGCAGTTCTACCGTGGCTCACATCTATCGCATGACAACTTTCTCGTATGCCTTCTATGTGTTTCTTGTGCTTTACCGTGGCCTTTGCATTGATCTTCTTCGCGTTCGTTGGTGTTTTGCGTGTGTGTCTCAGGTGGTGGCTCTCGCCGGTCCAATCCCAGTCGTGACACTGGCTCCAAGCGTCTGCGCAACCCAGGTGAAGTACCAGAGGGCTCTTCTGCCTCCAAGCGCAATGTCAAGACCTCAGCTAGCAAGCACAAGGAGCCCGCTAAGGGCATGGATGAGATAGCCCCATCTGAGTACGTCCGTCTCAGGCAGCTTCACCCATATGTGAACCCTCGTTCCACTGTCAGAGGCTGTGAGCTGTTCTGGAACAAGCAACAGACTAACATCTATCTGGATGTCATCAAGAACAAGCAGAATACCTACATGGAGGTGAAATGGATTGATATGCATCACATGAGGAAGGACAAGTTCCGTGACTACTTTGGAGAGGCTCTGGACTTGGTGGAGCAGTTTGGCATTGAGCATGTGATATCCTTTCACCTTGACTATGACCCTGAGCTTATCTGTCAGTTCTTTGCCTCAGTTTACTTTCACTCCAATGAGGAGCGGGGGATGACCTGGATGACCAATGGCCATCAACTATCTGCTACCTGGAAGGAGTTCATGGATCTTCTCCAGGTTCCTGATGATGGGCTCAACACTCTAGTGGGTGTTCGCCCCCATGCCAATGCTGAGTCTGCCAACAAGGACAAGCTTGCACTGTTCATGGTTGAGAAGGCGCTCGCCAATGGCAAGACAGCGTTGGTGCTCAACTCTTTTCTGGATATCATGTATCGCATCTTCCGCAACTCCTTGTTCCCTCACATCGGTGACAAAGACAAGGTTCATGCCTATATGGTGGATATGATGCTCATTTGTGAGGAGGCTCGTTCGTCTCAGTCTTAGCCACTTGATATCTCACACATCATGTGGTATGAGCTTCGGTTTGCAGTGTTCAACCGCAAGGTGCCTATCTATGGGCCCTATCTGTTTCGGCTGATCTCGAAGACTTGGGAGAAGATGTTCCCTGGTGAGGAGTTCCTTGCTCCAGACTGGATTCGCCATGAGCCCATATGTCTGCGTATCAAATCCAACTGGGCCAACACCACTACTCATGCCGAGGCGACTGCTGCTAGGGCTGCTGTTGATGAGGAGGATGCTGGCGCCGAGGATGTTGCTGAGGGTCATGCTGCTAGGCCTTCCCAGAGTGCCACTATGCCATCATGGGCCAAGAAGCTAAAGGACAAGATGAAGACTCTTTTCTGCATGCAAGCCAAGGGGCAGTACAGGACTCACGTGGCGTCCAAGAAGAGTCGTCGCAGGGACAAGAAGATCTTGTAGCTCTATGGTGAGGAAGTGTCTGGCGGGTCTGAGGAGCGCATCACTCCAGAGGCAGAGTGGATGGAGAAGCAAGGCTACAGGTGGACTGATTCTGAGGAGGATGTCGAGGAGCCCATCCCTGCTGCGAGGAGACCGACGGAGAGGGTTGGGACGAGTTCCCTGCTTGAGCCACCTCTTGTGTGTAGGTGTCCTCTCTGCCTTTTTGGCGTCTCGATGCCAAAGGGGGAGAGAGTGTAGGATTGCGAGTTTGCGAGTCGTGTGTGTCGTGTGTTTGCTGCTTTCTCGGTTGAACTATTTGCTGCTTTCTCGTTTGAACCTCGGTTGCTTTACTTCGTTATGGTGTAAGACATATGCACTCTATCTATCCTAGCGAGCTTGTGTTATATTGTGCTATCTTTATGCTATGCTTACTTGATGTTAATTATCGTGCCTTGGTCTCTAAAATATAGGGGGAGTGTTGATCCTAGTCTGTGTGCTATGCAGTCCAAAGCATTCATCTAGAGTGCACACATCTAGGGGGAGCCCGTCTATATTTTAGAGAGGTGGGGTTTGCCCTTTCTCAAAATTATCTTATCTATGTGCAAATCCCGTGTTGTCATCAATCCACCAAAAAGGGGGAGATTGTAAGGGCATATTTATCCCTTAGGTGTTTTGGTGATTGATGACAATGCTTTTGCGGACTAATCGTGTGCCTTGAGTCTCTCAGATACTTCATCACTAGGCACGAGACGATTCGGTGCCCCTCGGAGACTATTGAAGTCGGCGTTGTTCTACGTTTCTCTTTGGTGGATTTGAGTCGTAGGAGAGCCGTACTATTAAGAGGGGGTCCGCGTCGGAAAGGTTTGGGTGGAATCAACACGTACACTTGTCCTACCTTTCCTGCACTTTGGAGCTTCTCTTCGTTATCCTGTTGTGCCGAAATCTGACGGCTACTGCTGTACTTGCGGTAGTACCGCAAGTACCAGCGTAGTACCGCTGTGGGTCACGGTAGTACCGCTCCTCTGGAGCCGTAGTACCGTGGCTCCCAGGCCTAGTGCCGCTCCGGTACGGTAGTAGGGGCGGATGTAATTTTTACATCCGCGCCACCCACGGTAGTACCGCTCGTCCAGCGCGGTAGTACCGCGGGAGCCCACGGTAGTACCGCTCCCCAGGAGTCGTAGTACCGTGGCCCTCCTACCTAGTACCGCGGCGTCACGGTAGTAGGAGCGGATGTAATTTTTTACATCCGCGCCTCAACGGTAGTACCGCGCCTCGCGCGGTAGTACCGCGTCGGATTTTTGCACCACCTCATTTTCAGCGGAAGTAGGCACGATGTAATTTATTTCATCCGCGCCCTTCCCAGGCAATGACTTTCCTGCCTTGCGGTAGTACCGCAAGGGGGAGCGGTAGTACCGCGCAAGCGGTAGTACTGCACCCTAGTCAGGCAAGTCCCGGCCTCTGCTGCTGTCGCGGAAGTACCGTGGTCCGCCACGGTAGTACCGTGCGGCCTCGTGGTAGTACCGCGCCCCTGGAGCGGTAGTACCGCGTGTCGCGGGCTGAACATGTGGATAACGGTTGGATATTTCCCATGACTATATAAGGGGCGTCTTCTACCTCTAGTTGACTACCTCTTCCACCTCTAAGCTCCATTATTGCTCCAAGCTCCATTTTCGTCCAATCTCTCTCCCTAGCCAATCAAACTTGTTGATTTGCTCGGGATTGGGTGACAAGGGCCCGATCTACACTTCCACCACAAGATATTTGATTCCCCCCACTTATCCCTAGCGGATCTTGTTACTCTTGGGTGTTTGAGCACCCTAGACGGTTGAGGTCACCTCGAAGCCATACTCCATTGTGGTGAAGCTTCGTGGTGTTGTTGGGAGCCTCCAATTGTTGTGGAGATTGCCCCAACCTTGTTTGTAAAGGTTCGGTCGCCGCCTTCAAGGGCACCAATAGTGGAATCACGGCATCTCGCATTGTGTGAGGGCGTGAGGAGAATACGGTGGCCCTAGTGGCTTCTTGGGGAGGATTGTGCCTCCACACCGCTCTAACGGAGATGTACTTCCCCTTAAAAGGAAGGAACTTCGGTAACACATCCTCGTCTCCACCGGCTCCACTCTTGGTTATTTCGTGCCTTTACTTTTGCACGCCTACTTGTGTTGCTTCCCTTGCTTGCTTATGTCCTAGTTGTTATTGCATCATATAGGTTGCTCACTTAGTTGCACATCTAGACAACCTATTTTGTTGCAAAGTTGAATTTGGTAAAGAAAAGCTTAAAAATTGTTAGTTGCCTATTCACCCCCCCTCTAGTCAACCATATCGATCCTTTCAGCAGCGACATGGCGATCAGGATGTGGGTGGGCATCTCGCAGAACACATGTCGGATCAGGGCCAACCACTCGCCGCGGGATAGCATAGACGCCCACCATGGGGAGAGCTTCTTCTCTAACCTCTCGAGGAAGGGTTGGAGGGAGGAGGCGGTGATCTTGCGAATGGAGAGCGGGAGGCCGAGGTACTTGGAGGGGAACTCGCCGATCGGGCATGGGAAGTGGTTGGAGATGGAGTCCCGGAGCTCGGGGGGGCATTGGATGGGCATGGCCATGCATTTGTCGAGGTTGGTGTGAAGGCTCGAGTGTTGGGGAACATAGTAATTTCAAAAATTTACCTACACACACGCAAGATCATGGTGATGCATAGCAACAAGAGGGGAGAGTGTTGTCCATGTACCCTCGTAGACCGTAAGCGGAAGCGTTATGACAACACGGTTGATGTAGTTGTACGTCTTCACGATCCGACCAGTCCAAGCACCGAACGTACGGCACCTCCGTGTTCTGCACATGTTCAGCTCGATGACGATCCCCGGACTCCGATCCAGCAGGGTGTCGGGGATGAGTTCTGTCAGCACGACAGCGTGGTGACGGTGATGATGTTCTACCGACGTAGGGCTTCGCCTAAGCACCGCTACGATATGACCGAGGTGGAATATGGTGGAGGGGGGCACCGCACACGGCTGAGGAACGATCACGATGATCAACTTGTGTGTTCTAGGGTGCCCCGTGCCCCCGTATATAAAGGAGCAAGGGGGGAGGCCGGCCGGCCCTTGGGGGCGCGCCAAGGAGGGGGGAGTCCTCCTCCTAGTGGGAGTACGACTCCCCTTTCCTAGTCCAACTAGGAAGAGAGAGGGGGAAGGAAAGAGAGGGAGAGGGAGAGGGAAAGAGGGGCCGCGCCCCCCCTCCCTAGTCCAATTCGGACTCCCCATGGGGGGGGGGGCACCTCCTGGGCTGCTGCCCTCTCTCTCCCCTCAGGCCCACTAAGGCCCAATACTTCCCCGGGGGGTTCCGGCAACCCCTCCGGCACTCCGATTTTCTCCGAAATCACCCGGAACATTTCCGGTGTCCGAATATAGTCATCCAATATATCGATCTTTATGTCTCGACTATTTCGAGACTCCTCGTCATGTCTGTGATCACATCCGGGACTCCGAACAACCTTCGGTACATCAAAACTTGTAAACTCATAATAAAACTGTCATCATAACGTTAAGCGTGCGGACCCTACGGGTTCGAGAACTATGTAGACATGACCGAGAACTGTTTCCGGTTAATAACCAATAGTGGAACCTGGATGTTCATATTGGCTCCTACATATTCTACGAAGATCTTTATCGGTCAAACCGCATAACAACATACGTTGTTCCCTTTGTCATCGGTATGTTACTTGCCCGAGATTCGATCGTCGGTATCCAATACCTAGTTCAATCTCATTACCGGCAAGTCTCTTTACTCATTCCGTAATACATCATCCCGTAACTAACTCATTAGTTACAATGCTTGCAAGGCTTAAGTGATGTGCATTACCGAGAGGGCCCAGAGATACCTCTCCGACAATCGGAGTGGCAAAACCTAAAATCTCGAAATACGCCAACCCAACATGTACCTTCGGAGACACCTGTAGAGCACCTTTATAATCACCCAGTTACGTTGTGACGTTTGGTAGCACACAAAGTGTTCCTCCGGTAAACGGGAGTTGCATAATCTCATAGTTGTAGGAACTTTGTATAAGTCATGAAGAAAGCAATAGCAACATACTAAATGATCAAGTGCTAGGCTAACTGAATGGGTCAAGTGAATCACATCATTCTCCTAATGATGTGATCCCGTCAATCAAATGACAACACATGTCTATGGTTAGGAAACATAACCATCTTTGATTAATGAGCTAGTCAAGTAGAGGCATACTAGTGACACTTACTTTGTCTATGTATTCACACATATATCATGTTTCTAATAATAACTTTATTATTGCCTCTAGGGCATATTTCCTTCAGTCTCCCACTTGCACTAGAGTCAATAATCTAGATTACATAGTAATGATTCTAACACCCATGGAGTCTTGGTGTTGATCATGTTTTGCTCGTGGAAGAGGCTTAGTCAACAGGTCTGCAATATTCAGATCCGTATGTATCTTGCAAATCTCTATGTCTCCCACCTGGACTTGGTCCCGGATGGAATTGAAGCGTCTCTTGATGTGCTTGGTCCTTTTGTGAAATCTGGATTCCTTTGCCAAGGCAATTGCACCAGTACTGTCACAGAAGATCTTCATTGGTCCCGATGCACTAGGTATGACACCTAGGTCGGAAATGAACTCCTTCATCCAGACTCCTTCATTTGCTGGTTCCGAAGCAGCTATGTACTCCGCTTCGCATGTAGATCCTGCTACGACGCTTTGTTTGGAACTGCACCAACTGACAGCTCCACCGTTTAATATAAATACGTATCCGGTTTGCGATTTAGAATTGTCCGGATCAGTGTCAAAGCTTGCATCGACGTAACCCTTTACGACAAGCTCTTTGTCACCTCCATAAACGAGAAACATATCCTTAGTACTTTTCAGGTATTTCAGGATGTTCTTGACCGCTGTCCAGTGATCCACTCCTGGATTACTTTGGTACCTCCCTACTAAACTAATAGCAAGGCACACATTAGGTCTGCTACACAACATTGCATACATGATAGAGCCCATGGCTGAAGCATAGGGGACTCCTTTCATTTTCTCTCTATCTTCTGTAGTGGTCGGGCATTGAGTCTGACTCAACTTCACACCTTGTAATACAGGTAAGAACCCTTTCTTTGCCTGATCCATATTGAACTTTTTCAAAACTTTATCAAGGTATGTGCATTGTGAAAGTCCTATCAAGCATCTTGATCTATCTCTATAGATCTTGATGCCCAATATGTAAGCAGCTTCACCAATGTCTTTCATTGAAAAACTTTTATTCAAGTATCCTTTTATGCTATCCAGAAATTCTATATCATTTCCAATCAACAATATGTCGTCCACATATAATATCAGAAATGCTACAGAGCTCCCACTCACTTTCTTGTAAATACAGGCTTCTCCAAAAGTCTGTATAAAACTATATGCTTTGATCACACTATCAAAGCGTTTATTCCAACTCCGAGAGGCTTGCACCAGACCATAAATTGATCGCTGGAGCTTGCACACTTTGTTAGCTCCTTTAGGATCGACAAAACCTTCCGGTTGCATCATATACAACTCTTCTTCCAGAAATCCATTCAGGAATGCAGTTTTAACATCCATCTGCCATATTTCATAATCATAAAATGCGGCAATTGCTAACATGATTCGGACAGACTTAAGCATCGCTACGGGTGAGAAGGTCTCATCATGGTCAACTCCTTGAACTTGTCGAAAACCTTTTGCAACAAGTCGAGCTTTGTAAACAGTAACATTACCGTCAGCGTCAGTCTTCTTCTTGAAGATCCATTTATTCTCTATTGCTTCCCGATCATCGGGCAAGTCAACCAAAGTCCACACTTTGTTCTCATACATGGATCCCATCTCAGATTTCATGGCTTCAAGCCATTTTGCGGAATCTGGGCTCACCATCGCTTCTTCATAGTTCGTAGGTTCACCATGATCTAGTAGCATGACTTCCAGAATAGGATTACCGTACCACTCTGGTGCGGATCTTACTCTGGTTGATGTACGAGGTTCAGTAACAACTTGATCTGAAGTTTCATGATCATCATCATTAACTTCCTCACTAATTGGTGTAGGTGTCACAGGAACCGATTTCTGTGATGAACTACTTTCCAATAAGGGAGCTGGTACTGTTACCTCATCAAGTTCTACTTTCCTCCCACTCACTTCTTTTGAGAGAAACTCTTTCTCTAGAAAGGATCCATTCTTAGCAACGAATGTCTTGCCTTCGGATCTGTGATAGAAGGTGTACCCAACTGTCTCCTTTGGGTATCCTATGAAGACACATTTTTCCGATTTGGGTTCGAGCTTATCAGGTTGAAGCTTTTTCACATAAGCATCGCAGCCCCAAACTTTCAGAAACGACAACTTTGGTTTCTTGCCAAACCATAGTTCATAAGGAGTCGTCTCAACGGATTTTGATGGTGCCCTATTTAACGTGAATGCGGCCGTCTCTAAAGCATAACCCCAAAACGATAGCGGTAAATCGGTAAGAGACATCATAGATCGCACCATATCTAGTAAAGTACGATTACGACGTTCGGACACACCATTACGTTGTGGTGTTCCGGGTGGCGTGAGTTGCGAAACTATTCCACAATTTTTCAAATGTAGACCAAACTCGTAACTCAAATATTCTCCTCCACGATCAAATCGTAGAAATTTATTTTCTTGTTATGATGATTTTCAACTTCATTCTGAAATTCTTTGAACTTTTCAAATGTTTCAGATTTATGCTTCATTAAGTAGATATACCCATATCTTCTTAAATCATCTGTGAAGGTGAGAAAATAACGATATCCGCCACGAGCCTCAATATTCATCGGACCACATACATCTGTATGTATGATTTCCAACAAATCTGTTGCTCTCTCCATAGTACCGGAGAACGACGTTTTAGTCATCTTGCCCTTAAGGCACGGTTCGCAAGTACCAAGTGATTCATAATCAAGTGGTTCCAAAAGTCCATTAGTATGGAGTTTCTTCATGCGTTTTACACCGATATGACCTAAACGGCAGTGCCACAAATAAGTTGCACTATCATTATCAACTCTGCATCTTTTGGCTTCAACATTATGAATATGTGTATCACTACTATCGAGATTCATCAAAAATAGACCACTCTTTAAGGGTGCATGACCATAAAAGATATTACTCATATAAATAGAACAGCCATTATTCTCTGATTTAAATTAATAACCGTCTCGCATCAAACAAGATCCAGATATAATGTTCATGCTCAACGCTGGCACCAAATAACAATTATTCAGGTCTAAAACTAATCCCGAAGGTAGATGTAGAGGTAGCATGCCGACCGCGATCACATCGACTTTGGAACCATTTCCCACGCGCATCGTCACCTCGTCCTTAGCCAGTGTTCGCTTATTCCGTAGTCCCTATTTCGAGTTGCAAATATTAGCAACAGAACCAGTATCAAATACCCAGGTGCTACTGCAAGCTCTATTAAGGTACACATCAATAACATGTATATCACATATACCTTTGTTCACCTTGCCATCCTTCTTATCCGCCAAATACTTGGGGCAGTTCCGCTTCCAGTGACCAGTTTGCTTGCAGTAGAAGCACTCAGTTTCAGGCTTAGGTCCAGACTTGGGTTTCTTCTCTTGAGCAGCAACTTGCTTGCTGTTCTTCTTGAAGTTCCCCTTCTTCTTCCCTTTGCCCTTTTTCTTGAAACTAGTGGTCTTGTTGACCATCAACACTTGATGCTCCTTCTTGATTTCTACCTCCGCAGCTTTTAGCATTGCGAAGAGCTCGGGAATTGTCTTGTTCATCCCTTGCATATTATAGTTCATCACGAAGCTCTTGTAGCTTGGTGGCAGTGATTGGAGAATTCTGTCAATGACGCTATCATCCGGAAGATTAACTCCCAGTTGAATCAAGTGATTATTATACCCAGACATTTTGAGTATATGCTCACTGACAGAACTATTCTCCTCCATCTTGCAGCTATAGAACTTATTGGAGACTTCATATCTCTCAATCTGGGCATTTGCTTGAAATATTAACTTTAACTCCTGGAACATCTCATATGCTCCATGACGTTCAAAACGTCGTTGAAGACCCGGTTCTAAGGTGTAAAGCATGGCACACTGAACTATTGAGTAGTCATCAGGTTTGCTCTGCCAGACGTTCATAACATCTGGCGTTGCTCCTGCAGCAGGCCTGGCACCCAGCGGTGCTTCCAGGACGTAATTCTTCTGTGCAGCAATGAGGATAATCCTCAAGTTACGGACCCAGTCCGTGTAATTGCTACCATCATCTTTCAACTTTGCTTTCTCAAGGAATACATTAAAATTCAACGGAACAACAGCACGAGCCATCTATCTACAACAAACATAGATAAGCAAAATACTATCAGGTACTAAGTTCATGATAAATTTAAGTTCGATTAATCATATTACTTAAGAACTCCCACTTAGACAGACATCTCTCTAGTCATCTAAGTGATCACGTGATCCAAATCAACTAAACCATAACCGATCATCACGTGAGATGGAGTAGTTTTCAATGGTGAACATCACTATGTTGATCATATCTACTATATGATTCACGCTCGACCTTTCGGTCTCCGTGTTCCGAGGCCATATCTGCATATGCTAGGCTCGTCAAGTTTAACCTGAGTATTCCGCGTGTGCAAAACTGGCTTACACCCGTTGTAGATGGACATTGAGCTTATCACACCCGATCATCACGTGGTGTCTGGGCACGACGAACTTTGGCAACGGTGCATACTCAGGGAGAACACTTCTTGATAATTTTAGTGAGAGATCATCTTAAAATGCTACCGTCAATCAAAGCAAGATAAGATGCATAAAGGATAAACATCACATGCAATCAATATAAGTGATATGATATGGCCATCATCATCTTGTGCTTGTGATCTCCATCTCCGAAGCACCGTCATGATCACCATCGTCACCGGCGCGACACCTTGATCTCCATCGTAGCATCGTTGTCATCTCGCCAACTATTGCTTCTACGACTATCGCTACCGCTTAGTGATAAAGTAAAGCAATTACAGGGCGTTTGCATTTCATACAATAAAGCGACAACCATATGGCTCCTGCCAGTTGCCGATAACTCGGTTACAAAACATGATCACCTCATACAATAAAATATAGCATCACGTCTTGACCATATCTAATCACAACATGCCCTGCAAAAACAAGTTAGACGTCCTCTACTTTGTTGTTGCAAGTTTTACGTGGCTGCTACGGGCTGAGCAAGAACCGTTCTTACCTACGCATCAAATCCACAACAATAGTTCGTCAAGTTAGTGTTGTTTTAACCTTCGCAAGGACCGGGCGTAGCCATACTCGGTTCAACTAAAGTTGGAGAAACTGACACCTGCTAGCCACCTGTGTGCAAAGCACGTCGGTAGAACCAGTCTCGCGTAAGCGTACGCGTAATGTCGGTCCGGGCCGCTTCATCCAACAATACCGCCGAACCAAAGTATGACATGCTGGAGAGCAGTATGACTTGTATCACCCACAACTCACTTGTGTTCTACTCGTGCATATAACATCAACGCATAAAACCTGGCTCGGATGCCACTGTTGGGGAACGTAGTAATTTCAAAAATTTCCCTACGCACACGCAATATCATGGTGATGCATAGCAACGAGAGGGGAGAGTGTTGTCCACGTACCCTCGTACACCGTAAGCAGAAGCGTGATGACAACGCGGTTGATGTAGTCGTACGTCTTCACGATCCGACCGATCCAAGCACCGAGCGTACGGCACCTCCGTGTTCTGCACACGTTCAGCTCGATGACGATCCCCGGACTCCGATACAGCAGGGTGTCGGGGATGAGTTCTGTCAGCACGACGGCGTGGTGACGGTGATGATGTTCTACCGATGCAGGGCTTCGCCTAAGCACCGCTACGATATGACCGAGGTGGAATATGGTGGAGGGGGGCACCGCACACGGCTGAGGAACGATCACGATGATCAACTTGTGTGTTCTAGGGTCCCCCCCTGCCCTCGTATATAAAGGAGCAAGGGGGGAGGCCGGCCGGCCCTTGGGGGTGCGCCAAGGAGGGGGGGAGTCCTCCTCCTAGTGGGAGTAGGACTCCCCTTTCCTAGTCCAACTAGGAAGTGAGAGGGGGAAGGAAAGAGAGGGAGAGGAAGAGGGAAAGAGGGGCCGCGCCCCCTCCCTAGTCCAATTCGGACTCCCCATGGGGGGGGCGCCACCTCCTGGGCTTCTGCCCTCTCTCTCCCCTCAGGCCCACTAAGGCCCAATACTTCCCCGGGGGGTTCCGGCAACCCCTCTGGCACTCCGGTTTTCTCCAAAATCACCCGGAACATTTCCGGTGTCCGAATATAGTCGTCCAATATATCGATCTTTATGTCTCGACCATTTCGAGACTCCTCGTCATGTCCGTGATCACATCCGGGACTCCGAACAACCTTCGGTACATCAAAACTTGTAAACTCATAATAAAACTGTCATCATAACGTTAAGCGTGCGGACCCTACGGGTTCGAGAACTATGTAGACATGACCGAGAACTGTTTCCGGTTAATAACCAATAGTGGAACCTGGATGTTCATATTGGCTCCTACATATTCTACGAAGATCTTTATCGGTCAAACCGCATAACAACATACGTTGTTCCCTTTGTCATCGGTATGTTACTTGCCCGAGATTCGATCGTCGGTATCCAATACCCAGTTCAATCTCGTTACCGGCAAGTCTCTTTACTCGTTCTGTAATACATCATCCCATAACTAACTCATTAGTTACAATGCTTGCAAGGCTTAAGTGATGTGCATTACCGAGAGGGCCCAGAGATACCTCTCCGACAATCGGAGTGACAAAACCTAATCTCGAAATACGCCAACCCAACATGTACCTTCGGAGACACCTGTAGAGCACCTTTATAATCACCCAGTTACGTTGTGACGTTTGGTAGCACACAAAGTGTTCCTCCGGTAAACGGAAGTTGCATAATCTCATAGTTGTAGGAACTTCGTATAAGTCATGAAGAAAGCAATAGCAACATACTAAACGATCAAGTGCTAGGCTACCTGAATGGGTCAAGTCAATCACATCATTCTCCTAATGATGTGATCCCGTTAATCAAATGACAACACATGTCTATGGTTAGGAAACATAACCATCTTTGATTAATGAGCTAGTCAAGTAGAGGCATACTAGTGACACTTAGTTTGTCTATGTATTCACACATGTATCATGTTTCCGGTTAATACAATTCTAGCATGAATAATAAACATTTATCATGATATGAGGAAATAAATAATAACTTTATTATTGCCTCTAGGGCATATTTCCTTCACCGAGGTGGTGCCGAAAGGCCTGAGAATGTCGCGCACCGCAGAAAGGTCACTCGCATCAGGGTGGCAAAAAAGCACGACGTCGTCCGCGTAGAGGGAGGGCTGGAGGCCATGTGATGATTGGTGAGCCGTTGCAGGAGGCCCAGGGAGGTGGCGCGCTGGAAGAGGTGGTTCAGGACGTCGATGACGATCATGAAGAGCATGGGGGACACGGGGTTGCCCTGGCGAAGCCCCTTGCAATGACGAATCGGCGGTCCTGGGAGCCCGTTAATGAGCACCTTGGTGCCAGCCGTGGAGACGAGGATGGAGATCCAGTTGCACCATCGAGGCCCAAACCCCAAGTGATTCAGGACCTCGAGGAGGAAGGGCCAGGAGACAGAGTCGAAAGCACGAGCGATGTCCAGCTTGAGAAGAACACGCGGCAGACGAAGAGTGTGGAGCTGCCTGGCTATCTGTTGGACAAGCTTGAACTTGTCGTGGATGCTTCGGTCGGCGATGAAGTGTAGGACCTTGAAGTATGTCTAGAGGGGGGGTGATTAGACTACTTGACCAATTAGAAACTTAACCTTTTCCCAATTTTAGAGTTTGGCAGATTTTAGCTATCTTAGGACAAGTCAAGCAATCATCACACAATTCAAGCAAGCATGCAAAGAGTATATAGGCAGCGGAAATTAAAGCATGCAACTTGCAAGAAAGTAAAGGGAAGGGTTTGGAGGATTCAAACACAATTGGAGACACGGATGTTTTTGGCGTGGTTCCGATAGGTGGTGCTATCGTACATCCACGTTGATGGAGACTTCAACCCACAAAGGGTAACGGTTGCGCGAGTCCACGGAGGGCTCCACCCACGAAGGGTCCACGAAGAAGCAACCTTGTCTATCCCACCATGGCCATCGCCCACGAAGGACTTGCCTCACTAGCGGCGTATCTTCACGAAGTAGGCGATCTCCTTGCCCTTACAAACTCCTTGGTTCAACTCCACAATCTTATCGGAGGCTCCCAAGTGACACCTAGCCAATCTAGGAGACACCACTCTCCGAGAAGTAACAAATGGTGCATTAATGATGAACTCCTTGCTCTGGTGCTTCAAATGATAGTCTCCCCAACACTCAACTCTCTCTCATAGGATTTGGATCTGGTGGAAAGAAGATTTGAGTGGAAAGCAACTTGGGAAGGCTAGAGATCAAGATTCATATGGTAGGAATGGAATATCTTGGCCTCAACACATGAGTAGGTTGTTCTCTCTCAGAAATGGTAAGTTGGAAGTGTAGGTTTGTTCTAATGGCTCTCTCCACGAATGAAGAGGAGGTGGAGGGGTATATATAGCCTCCACACAAAATCTAACCGTTACACACAATTTACCAAACTCGGTGGGACCGACTCAACAGACTCGGTCGGACCGATTTAGCAAACCTAGTGACCATTAGGATTTTCGGTGGGACTGACATGCAACTCGGTGAGACCGATTCGGTTAGGGTTAGGGCATAACGTAATCTCGGTAAGACCGATTACACAAACTCGGTGAGACCGATTTTGGTAATAAGCTTTCCAAAGAGTTGGTCAGGTAAACTCGGTGGGACGTTTGCTCTTTTCGGTGAGACCGAAATGTTACAAAAAGGAAACAGAGAGTTTACATTGCAATCTCGGTGGGACCGGTCGCTCACTTCGGTTAGACCAAAACGTTACGAGGGAAACAGAGCGATTACAATCCCATCTCAGTGAGACCGAGATCCCTATCGGTAAGACCGATTTTCCTAGGGTTTGTGGCAGTGGCTACGACATTCAAACTCGGTGGCGCCGGATAGAAAGAATCGATGTGACCGATTTTCGCTTTAGGTTTAGGTCATTTGTGGATGTGAGAAAGTAGCTGAGGGTTTTGGAGCATATCAGTAAGCACATGAAGCAAGAGGCTCATTAAGCAACACCTCATCCCTCCTTTATAGTATTGGCTTTTCCTATAGACTCAATGTGATCTTGGATCACTACAATGTAAAATGAAGAGTCTTGAGCTTTTGAGCTTGAGCCAATCCTTTGTCATTAGTATTTTGAGGGATCCACTTTCATCATCCATGCCATGCCATTTTGAGCTTTCCTGAAATAATAGTCTTGGAGTAGCATTAGCTCAATGAGCTATATGTTGTTATGAATTACCAAAACCACCTAGGGATAGTTGCACTTTCAATCTCCCCCTTTTTGGTAATTGATGACAACATATAGATCAAAGCTTCGACATATGATAATAAGATTTAACAACATCGTCGCTTTGAGAAGTATGTGATCAACAAGAGCTCCCCCTAAATTTGTGCATAGTTTAAGATTTGCTTTGGACTGGAAATGCACAAGGAATTAGGCTTATGGGTTACTCTTCCATGTCACATACATCTTGGTGGAGCGCTCAAAATAATAAAGATTGAATACATGCACTCATTACCAAGCAAATTGAATGATCACATAGGATAGATAAGATAATATCATCAAACATGCATAAGTGTAGCTTATGATCAAACACATGATCAACAATGTCTCACAAAACATAGTATAGTATCTCAAGCAATCAAAAGCAAACAAGTTTAACCACCAAAGCAAAGCAAGAGAGAACAAAAGCAACACACTCTCTCTCTCGAAGCCTATGATCTATACATTTTTCTCCCCCTTTGGCAACCAGTTACCAAAAAGTTCATAGAAAATGCATAGTGCTAGTTCGACTCTCAGGCTTGATCTTCAGGTGGTGGTGTCCGGATAACTCCAAGAATGAAGGCTTCAGTTGAAGTGGATGGAGCTGGAGGAGTTGATGCTGGAGCTGGTTGCACTTGAGCTGTAGGGGCTGTAGCTGGTGCAGATGATGTGGCTCTGGTGTCTGTCACAGGCACTGCAACTGACCTCTGGGCTCTAGGCACTCTGGCAAATACATTTGTGGTAGTCCTGCCTTGCCTCTCCTACATGTCCTCCTAGAGCTGCTCCACAACTGACTGAATCTCAGTTACTTTGACATCTAGATCATGGAATTTGAGTTCCATGATTCTTTCCAAGCTCTCCTAATTTCGAGTGAGGGTGGCCAATCCCTTATCAATCCTTAGAGTTGATGCTATCAACTAACCAAGCTGCTCCTGCTTGTTTTCCAAGAAATACTTAGATGCCTCCTCTTGAGTTGGCATCTTGGCAGCCTTCTCTTTCCTTGCCTTCTCCTTCTTTTCTTGAGCTTGTACTGATGATGGATCATTCTCATTCATGACAACATGATTGTCCTCAAAGTCTGGATAGAGAGGAAAATGTTCCTTATCCCATAGATATTTGCCTGTACCCATCTATGAGTTAATCAACTCCTGAATCTAAGGGGCATATCCACAACTCCTCTTTTGATCTGCTGCAGTCCTCTTAATGGTCTCTACCATAAGGCTCATGACCTTGAATTTCTGTGGCACATAAAAAAATGCAACATGTTGATTGCATGCCCTCTGATCATGTTGTGGTCACCAGACTTAGGCAACAGAGTGTGCCTTAGGATCTAGTTGATAGTTGGCAGCCCTGACAGAAGAAAATGGACTGATCCAAACTTATGTGTCTCAACATCTTTGTCTGGGATCTCCTTGTACATGTGTGCCATGGAATTGTGGTCCATCTTCTTCTTGGCATAGATATCCAAGTCATCTTCACTCTCCTTTGGGGCATTTATCAGACTTGCCCACTCCGCAACTGTTGACTGGTACCTTGTACCTTCAGACATCCAAACTATCCTTCCATCTGGATAGAAGTGTGCTGTGGAGTAGAATTGCATGATAAGTTCATCATTCCAGTTGGTGAGCTTTTGCCCAACAAAATCTGCAACTCCACAAGCAACAAAACTTTCTTGCACTCCAGGATAGTGTTCTTCATTATCTTTCATGTAGGTCCAGTCGACCCACCTCATATCACACATTATGGGCTTCTTGTCCAATAAGATTGTCTCATAGAAGTCCTGCTGTTCCTTTGTATGGAACCTGTAATCAACAGCAGTTCTTCTCCTTGAGGCATATGGATCTGTCATCCTCCATAGTCTCAACCATGAGTCCTTTCTGATCCTCATGTCCTCAGCCACAGGATGGGCATCATTGTGGTCTGGTATCTTGGGCTTCAGCTTCCTTAGGACATGTCCTTCTTCATCTTCCTCATCAGCAACATTGGGCACTGGGGCCTTGTTCTTCTTAGCAGCTGGAATACTCTTGGTATTCCTCTTTGGTGCAAGCTTGGGCTTGGGGGCAGCTTTCGGTGCATCCTTGGGCTTTGATGTTGCAACCCCTGATCTAATAGCATCACCCATAAGCTTTGGTGCCTTGGGTGTTGATGCAGCAACCTCTTCTTCCTCTTCAGAGTCTCTCCTCATAGAGGGATTTCCAAGAACCTGAGTAGTAGTGGTTCTGACTCTCTTCTTCTTCTTACCCTGATCAGCTTCATCTTCTGACTCAATTGCAAACTTCATAGTTTCTCTAGTAGGAACCTTCTTGGGTTTGGAAGTTGTGACTCTCTTTGCAGGTGCCTCTTTGGGTTCAGACTATTCAGGCACTTGAGTAGATCTTCTGACTTTTGGCATAGGTGTCCTCTTGGCAGGAATCTTCCTATTGAGTCCAAGCTTTGTGTTCTTTGCTGAGCCATACTCCTTTTTGAGCACTACCTTCTTGGAAGTAGCCTCATCTTCAGCTGCCACATAGTCCTCATCCTCAGAGTCTGAGGTTCTCTTCCTTCTGGTTCTTGTGGCTACTTTAGGCAAATTGCTAGGAGTGCTTCTGCTGCCATCATCAGAAGAACTTGAGGGACTAGTGCCCTCACTCATGTGAATCTGCTCTTCTTCCCTGTTCTGGCTGTCACTCTGGTCTGACATGCTGCAAACACTGACTGCTAACCCTGTGAAGAGTTATAGATGAGATAGAGTGGATGAGCATCACAAAATGCAGAGAGTTTTGCAAAAGAGTGATTCAAAAATTCAGTTTTAGTTTTCCACAGAAAGCATTTTGGATCAACCGATTTTCAAACTCGGTGATACCGAAGCAGTTTTGGAACCTAAACTGATGAACTCGGTTGGACCGAGTCACAGTTCGGTGGCATCAAGACTGCTAGGGTTTCACAAAGTCCTAAAATCGGTTTCACCGATTAGCAATTCTCGGTCAGACCGAGAGTTACTAGTGCAATGGCGTTAGCCAAATCGGTGGGACCGAGTTTTTCAACTCGGCGGGTCTGAGATGGTTTCGGCGGAAACCTAACCCTAAAATTTCGAATCTCATCTAATCTAAGGATTGCATTGACTGGATAGGAGTGTTTCAATCGTGGCAAGAATCAGTAAGAACACAATGTGCTAGGAATCAGACGAGGATAGCACAGTGATCGAGTCCATACCCTAGCTTGGCGATGAACTCGCTACGGCGGCAACGGCGGGGTTAAATTCCGTTGGCGGCGGCGGAGACCAGCGACAGGAGGCGGCTAGCGACGAGGAGACGATCCGGAGACCCTGGAGGCAGAGCGAGCTATTGCGCGGGCGAAGAGGTTCGGAGAAATTTCCAAATTTTTACCTGTGACTATATATAGCCCGACCCTATCGGTGTGACCGAGTGGAACAACTCGGTGGCACCGAGATGCATAACTGTGTACAGTTACGGCAACTCGGTGTGACCGAAAAGTTCAAATCGGTTGCACCGAGATTGAAAACCTAGATCGACTTAGTGATCTCGGTGGGACCAAAATGTAGGAATCGGTCACACCGAGAATCACAAAGAAGTTTTGGAAGTTTAAGTCTATGACGAATCGGGGACTCCGAGTGCTCCTCACACAGAGTGGTTCGAATCTGACTTGATCAAATTTTGTGATGTAGCATGAATAGAGTTTGAGACGAGAAAAGCATAGATAGCTAGAGAAGGTTCTTAGGCATTCTTGTCCATTCACTTGGCTAAAAGAAAAGAAGCTAATCAATCAAAACAACAAGTGGATGTCCTTGAATGAGTAAAATATGCACCAACATGCTCACACAATAAGATGGCAAATGAAATATGTGGCAAAACATGCACAACCAATTCTAGCATCTATGAAACAATTGGCGATGACTAGGTCATCTATATATGAGTATATTGACTTAGGAGTCAAATGAGAACATTTGATCATAGGTCATACTCATCGTTTAAGCTCAAGTGGGGTTACCACTTTTACATAATGCATTGATGTGTTCACACCATTAGAGTTGCTTTGACTCAGTTCTTAGAGTTAAGCTCCCCCTAGATGTGATATCCCCTTTTAGAGGGATGAACTAACCTTGGGTTTTGTCGATGATGACTTCATGTAGGTGTTGAAGATGTGGATGCTCAATGTTGATGTAGACCATTTGGAGCAATCCTTTGGAGTGAGTTGCACTTTCAACTTTCCTACATGGGTTAGTCCCACAAGGAACAAACAAGAATATACATAGACATAGAGTGATGCACACACAAGATGATGTCCATGAAATCATTAGGTTACCTTGTCCTTTGCCTTACCAACATGAGGGTTTGTGACTCCTTGAACTAGTGCAAGATGTGGAAGTTGATTGCACTTGTTCTTGCCATAATAATATGAGTGAAGAATGTTGGCGGAGTCACCCTCAAGAACTCTTCTAGTTCTTCTTCTTCGGGATCCACATCATCTTGATGGGAATCCTTGGAGTTGTAGTTGTACTTGATGAAGTAGAACTTGACGTAGTCTTGGGAACCCACTTGAACGAGGCCTTAGGTGCTTCTTCAAATGCATCAATCTCTTCTTGAAGCTTGTCCTTGCCTTTGTTCTTGTGGTCTTGTGGTGGAAGATCATCTTGTGCTTGTGTTCCCTTGAAGGAAGTAGGATCATACTTCTCTTGTTGAGGAACAAACTTCGTCTTGGGGTATTGATCTTCTTCCCACTCAACTCCATTGGCATTGAACTTTCGTTCAAAACCAACACCTTCCGGTGCCTTCCTTGCTTGTGTACAATTTCCTTGAATTGCTTACTCCCGGCAAGGCTCTTGTAAACACCTTTCTCTATAATTCCCTTCAATAAGCTATTTTCTTGCTCAAGTGTAACTTGGCTAAGAGAATCATTAGTGGAATCAAGAGAACTACTAGAAGCAACAATATTGGATTTGACATTATTATTATTGTTACTACTAGAGGAAGGATCTTTCTTGTACTTGTTACTAGACTTGACTTGAGGCATGTAAGTAGATAAGAGTAAACGCTTGGCAATGTAAGAAGAACTTTTCTTAGGGAGATCATGATGTCTACTACACAACCTTCTTCTTGTAGACGTTGTTGGGCCTGCAAGTGCACAGGTTTGTAGGACAGTGGCAAATTTCCCTCAAGTGGATGACCTAAGGTTTATCAATCCGTAGGAGGCGTAGGATGAAGATGGTCTCTCTCAAGCAACCCTGCAACCAAATAACAAAAAGTCTCTTGTGTCCCCAACACACCCAATACAATGGTAAATTGTATAGGTGCACTAGTTCGGCGAAGAGATGGTGATACAAGTGCAAAATAGATAGTAGATATAGTTTTTTGTAATCTGAAATAATAAAAACAGCAAGGTAGCAAGCGGTAAAAGTTAGCGTAAATGGTATTGCAATGATAGGAAACAAGGACTAGGGTTCATACTTTCACTAGTGAAAGTTCTCTCAACAATAATAACATAGATAGAACATATGACAATCCCTCAACATGCAACAAAGAGTCACTCCAAAGCCACTAATAGCGGAGAACAAACGTAGAGATTATGGTCGGGTACGAAACCACCACAAAGCTATTCTTTCGGATCGATCTATAAAAGAGTTCGTACTAGAAATAACACCTTAAGATACAAATCAACCAAAACCCTAATGTCACCTAGATACTCCATTGTCACCTCAAGTATCCGTGGGCATGATTATACGATATGCATCACACAATCTCAGATTCATCCAACCAACATAAAAGTACTTCAAAGAGTGCCCCAAAGCTACTACCGGAGAGTCAAGAACGTGTGCCAACCCCTATGCGTAGGTTCCCAAGTGTCACGAAACCCGCAAGTTGATCACCAAAACATACATCAAGTGGCACATGATATCCAATTGTCACCACAGATAATCATGGCAAGACATACATCAAGTCTTCATAAAAGACTCAATCCGATAAGATAACTTCAAAGGGGAAACTCAATTCATCACAAGAGAGTAGAGGGGGAGAAACATCATAAGATCCAACTACAATAGCAAAGCTCGGGATACATCAAGATCATGCCATAGAGGAACACGAGAGAGAACACGAGAGAGAGAGATCAAACACATAGCTACTGGTACATACCCTCAGCCCCGAGGGTGAACTACTCCCTCCTCGTCATGGATAGAGTCGGGATGATGAAGATGGCCTCCGGTGATGGGATCCCCCTCCGGCAGGGTGCTGGAACAGGGTCGCAATTGGTTTTTGGTGGCTACAGAGGCTTGCGGCGGCGGGACTCCCGATCTATTTTCTTTTCTGGAAGTTTTAGGGTACGACGGTATATATGGGTGAAAGGGGTACGTCGGTGGACCTCCAGGGGGCTCACGAGGTAGGGGGCGCGCCCAGGGGGAGGGGCATGCCCCCCACCCTCGTGGGCAGCCCGGGGATCCCCTGACGTGCACTCCAAGCCCATCTGGTTGGTTTCCTTCCAAAATTAACTTCTCCAGTTGATTTCTTTCCGTTTTGACTCTGTCTGATATTCCTTTTCCTCGAAACACTGAAATAGGCATAAAACAGCAAATCTGGGCTGGGCCTCCGGTTAATAGGTTAGTCCCAAAAATAATATAAAAGTGGATAATAAAGCCCAATATTGCCTAAAACAGTAGATAAAGTAGCATGGAGCAATCAAAAATTATAGATACATTGGAGACGTATCAAGCATCCCCAAGCTTAATTCATGCTCGTCCTCGAGTAGGTAAATGATAAAAAAGAATTTTTGATGCGGAGTGATACTTTGGCATAATTTCAATGTAAATCTTCTTAATTGTGATATGAATATTCAGATCCGAAAGATTCAAGACAAAAGTTCATATTGACATAAAAATAATAATACTTCAAGCAGACTAATGAAAGCAATCATGTCTTCTCAAAATAACATGGCCAAAGAAACTTATCCCTACAAAATCATATAGTCTGGCTATGCTCCATCTTCCCCACACAAAATATTTAAATCATGCACAACCCCGATGACAAGCCAAGCAATTGTTTCATACTTTAACATTTTCAAAACTTTTTCAATCTTCACGCAATACATGAGCGTGAGCCATGGACATAGCACTATAGGTGGAATAGAACGGTGGTTGTGGAGAAGACAAAAAGAGGGAAGATAGTCTCACATCAACTAGGCGTATCAACGGGCTATGGAGATGCCCATCAATAGATATCAATGTGAGTGAGTAGGGATTGCCATGCAACGGATGCACTAGAGCTATAAGTATATGAAAGCTCAACAAAAGAAACTAAGTGGGTGTGCATCCAACTCGCTTGCTCACGAAGACCTAGGGCATTTTGAGGAAGCCCATCATTGGAATATACAAGCCAAGTTCTATAATGAAAAATTCCCACTAGTATATGAAAGTGACGAAATGAGAGACTCTCTATCATGAAGATCATGGTGCTACTTTGAAGCACAAGTGTGGTAAAAGGATAGTAGCATTGTCCCTTCTCTCTTTTTCTCTCATTTTTTAATTTTTTTATTTTTTATTTGGGCCTTTTCTCTTTTTTTTATGGCCTCCTTTTTTTATATTTGGGCTTCTATGGCCTCTTTTATTTTATTTTTTCGTTCGGAGTCTCATCCCGACTTGTGGGGGAATCATAGTCTCCATCATCCTTTCCTCACATGGGACAATGCTCTAATAATGATGATCATCACACTTTTATTTTTCTTACAACTCAACAATTACAACTCGATACTTAGAACAAAATATGACTCTATATGAATGCCTCCGGCGGTGTACCGGGATATGCAATGAAACATGAGTGACATGTATGAAAGAATTATGAAAGGTGGCTTTTGCCACAAATACGATGTCAACTACATGATCATGCTAGCAATATGACAATGATGGAGCGTGTCATAATAAATGGAACGGTGGAAAGTTGCATGGCAATATATCTCGGAATGGCTATGGAAATGCCATGATAGGTAGGTATGGTGTCTGTTTTGAGGAAGGTTTATGGTGGGTGTATGATACCAGCGAAAGGTGCGCGGTATTAGAGAGGCTAGCAATGGTGGAAGGATGGGAAAAAGTGCGTATAATCCATGGACTCAACATTAGTCATAAAGAACTCATATACTTATTGCAAAAATCTAGAAGTTATCAAAGCAAAGTATTACGCGCATGCTCCTAGGGGGATAGATTGGTAGGAAAAGACCATCGCTCGTCCCCGACCGCCACTCATAAGGAAGACAATCAATAAATAAATCAAGCTCCGAGTTCATCACATAACGGTTCACCATACGTGCATGCTACGGGAATCACAAACTTCAACACAAGTATTCTTTAAATTCACAACTACTCAACTAGCATGACTCTAATATCACCATCTTCATATCTCCAAACAATTATCAAGCATCAAACTTATCTTAGTATTCAACGCACTCAAAAGAAAGTTTCACATATCTTGAACACCAAGTATATTAACATTAAGCGAATTACCATGCTATTAAAGACTCTCAAAATAATCTAAGTGAAGCATGAGAGATCATATATTTCTTCAAAATAAAACTACCACCATGCTCTAAAAGATATAAGTGAAGCACTAGAGCAAAAATTATCACGCTCAAAGGATATAAGTGAAGCACATAGAGTATTCTAGCAAATTCCAATTTGTGTAAGGCTCTCTCTCATTAAAGAATTTCAGATCTTGATACTTATTCAAACAGCAAGCAAAGCTAAAGAAAACTACATCGCAAGGATAGCACAACTCATGTGAAGAAGCAAAAACTTAGGCTCAACCGATACTAACTGATAGTTGTTGAAGAAGAAAGGTGGGATGCCTACCGGGGCATCCCCAAGCTTAGATGCTTGAGACTTCTTGAAATATTATCTTGGGGTGCCTTGGGCATCCCCAATCTTGAGCTTTTGTGTCTTCCTAATTCCTCTCATATCATGGTTTCTCTTTTTATCCAAAGCTTCATTCACAACAAACTCAACAACAACTCGTGAGATAGGTTAGTATAAACCAATGCAAAACCTTATCATATTATACTGTAGAAAATCACTTAAATTATTATTCAACATTGCATACTAAATGCCTCTGTATATTTAATACTCCTATCCTCAAATAGAATCATTAAACAAGCAAACATACGCAAACAATGCAACCATAACAGCAATCTGCCAAAACAGTACAGTCTGTAAAGAATGCAAGAGTATCAGTACTTCCCTGACTCCAAAAATTATGAACTAAAATTTGCACTGTAATAAATTTATCAGAGCTCAATATGCAAAAATATTCAATGTTAGACCATGCTCTGACTTTTTTAGGGAATTTTTGCAACAGCGGTAAACTTTCTGTTTTCAAACAGCAACATGCAAACTAGCAAAATAAGCATGGCAAAGGCTATCCTTAACTTTTTTTATTGAAACTAAAGAGGAAAAACACAATTCTAACTAGCAGCAAGCAAAAACTAACAAAATAAATCGACGCTCCAAACAAAGCACATATCATGTGGTGAATAAAAATATAGCTCCAAGTAAAGTTACCGATGAACGAAGAGGAAAGAGGGGATGCCTTCCGGGGCATCCCCAAGCTTAGTTGCTTGGTTGTCCTTGAATATTAACTTGGGGTGCCTTGGGCATCCCCAAGCTTAGGCTCTTGCCACTCCTTATTCCATAGTCCATCGAATCTTTACTCAAAACTTGAAAACTTCAACCACACAAAACTCAAAACAAAACTCGTAAGCTCCGTTAGTATAAGAAAATAAAAACACCACTTAGGTACTGTAATGAACTCATTCTAAATTCATATTGGTGTAATATCTACTGTACTCCAACTTATCTATGGTTCATACCCTCCGATACTACTCATAGATTCATCAAAATAAGCAAACAACACATAGAAAACAGAATCTGTCAAAAACAGAACAGTCTGTAGTAATCTACATAAAACGTATACTTCTGGAACCCCAAAAATTATGAAATAAATTAATGGACCTGAGAAATTTTTCTATTAATCTTCAGCAAAAATAATCAACCTAAAATCACTCTCCAGTAAAAAATGGCAGCTAATCTCGTGAGCGCTAAAGTTTCTGTTTTTCACAGCAAGATCACATAAACTTCACCCAAGTCTTCCCAAAGGTTCTACTTCGCACTTTATTGAAACAAAAGCTATAAAACATGATCACTACAGTAGCATAATCATGTGGACACACAAAAACAGTAAGGATAAATATTGGGTTGTCTCCCAACAAGCGATTTTCTTTAATGCCTTTTAGCTAGGCATGATGATGACAATGATGCTCACATAAAAGATAAGAATTGAAACATAACGGGAGCATCATGAAGCATATGACTAGCACATTTAAGTCTAACCCACTTCCTATGCATAGGGATTTTGTGAGCAAACAACTTATCGGAACAATAATCAACTAGCATAGGATGGCACAACAAGCATAGCATCAAGAATTTAAGCACATAGAGAGGAAACTTGACATTATTGCAATTCCTACAAGCATATGTTCCCCCCTCATAATAATTTTCAGTAGCATCATGAATGAATTCAACAATATAACCAGCACCTAAATCATTCTTTTCATGATCTACAAGCATAGAATTTTAATACTCTCCACATAAGCAAAATTCTTCTCATTCGAATAGTAGGAGTATCATAAGAGACTTGAACACTAAAAATTGTTTCCACATTAAAAGAGTAATGTTCAGAAAAAGGGTAATCATAATCATGACAAGATTTGTAAATATAATCATCACTACTTTTTATAGCATAAGTTTCATCACAATAATCATCATAAGTAGCAACTTCGTTCTCATCATAATCGATTGAAACCTCTCCCAAGATAGTGGAATCACTAAATAAAGTTGACACTCTTCCAAATCCACTTTCATATTCATCACAATAAAATTCAACATCCTCCAAAATAGTGGGATCACTACTTCCTAAAGTTGACACTCTTCCGAACCCACTTTCATCAATATAATCATCATACGTAGGAGGCATGCTATCATCATAACAACTTTGCATATCAAAACTTGGGATGCTAAAAATATCATCTTCATTAAACATAGCATCCCCAAGCTTGGGACAAACATTAATTCCAGCAAATATATTCTCAAATATTTCATCCTCATCAAACATAGCTTCCCCAAGCTTGGGCCCTTTCATATCATAAGCATAATCACTCTCATCACTAAAAATATTGATAGCACCAATAGTATAGCAATTATCATCATCACAATGAGTAGTAGGAGCAACATCATTTGGGAGGGATACCTTTCTACCTTTGTTGCTCCTTCTTTTCTTTTTCTTCTTCACATTATGTGTGGGTTCAACCTTCCTCTTTGAGCTCCTTATTGATGAGATTGGTTGAATAGAAGCTCCTCCTCGTTACCTGATTCATCATAAGAAATAATAGGAGGATATTGGGAAGTCTCTTCCCTTTCATTAGTATTCCCATCATCTTCTATTTGTTTTCTTTTCTTTATGTAATTGGCAATATAAGGATTTCCAATGCAATTCACCGCACAATACATATAAATCTTCTCTAGATCAAAATGAAGAATTCTATCAAGGTTAAATTTTGGAATACCCTCAGTTATACGTTTCATTTCTTCATAACCCAAAAGAAGGCTAAGCTCTTTATGATGCTCAAGGGTAATCAAATTATCACAATATTTGGACACGACGCGATCATGAAACAAATAGCATTGGAGCTTTAAATGACCATGTTCATTGCAAAGTTCACAAGGAGCGCGAAAAATATTGAATCTTTCAGCACATTCATCTAGCTCTTCTTGCAACAATTTGGTTTCTAAGTACTTATGCCTCTTGCAATAAATATCTTCTCTATTTGGTGTGTTCATGCAAACATGCACTCCACAAAAGTTGACATGCTCATAAGAGATATTTTCATCGTAACTAGTGCAATCATCATTAGTATCATGGATATTCAAAGAATTCGTACTAACAACATTGCAATCATGCTCATCATTCAAAGATTTAGTGCCAAACAATTTAGAGATTTCTTCTTCTAGCACTTGAGCACAATTATCCTTTCCATCATACTCACGAAAGATATTAAAAAGGTGAAGCGTATGAGACAAACTCAACTCCATTTTTTTGTAGTTTTCTTTTATAAACTAAACTAGTGCTAAAACAAAAAACAAAAAGATTCAATTGCAAGATCTAAAGATATACCTTCATTTACCTAGCCTCCCCGGCAACGGCGCCAGAAAAGAGCTTGATGTCTACTACACAACCTTCTTCTTGTAGAGGTTGTTGGGCCTGCAAGTGCACATGTTTGTAGGACAGTAGCAAATTTCCCTCACGTGGATGACCTAAGGTTTATCAATCTGTAGGAGGCGTAGGATGAAGATGGTCTCTCTCAACAACCCTGCAACCAAATAACAAAAGTCTCTTGTGTCCCCAACACACCCAATACAATGGTAAATTGTATAGGTGCACTAGTTCGGCGAAGAGATGGTGATACAAGTGCAAAATAGATAGTAGATATAGGTTTTTGTAATCTGAAATAATAAAAACAGCAAGGTAACAAGCGATAAAAGTGAGCGTAAACGGTATTGCAATGATAGGAAACAAGGCCTAGGGTTCATACTTTCACTAGTGTCAAGTTCTCTCAACAATAATAACATAGATAGAACATATGACAAGCCCTCAACATGCAACAAAGAGTCACTCCAAAGCCACTAATAGCGGAGAACAAACGTAGAGATTATGGTCGGGTACGAAACCACCACAAAGCTATTCTTTCGGATCGATCTATAAAAGAGTTCGTACTAGAATAACACCTTAAGATACAAATCAACCAAAACCCTAATGTCACCTAGATACTCCATTGTCACCTCAAGTATCCGTGGGCATGATTATACGATATGCATCACACAATCTCAGATTCATCCAACCAACATAAAAGTACTTCAAAGAGTGCCCCAAAGCTACTACCGGAGAGTCAAGAACGTGTGCCAACCCCTATGCATAGGTTCCCAAGTGTCACGAAACCCGCAAGTTGATCACCAAAACATACATCAAGTGGCACATGATATCCCATTGTCACCACAGATAATCACGGCAAGACATACATCAAGTGTTCATAAAAGACTCAATCCGATAAGATAACTTCAAAGGGGAAACTCAATTCATCACAAGAGAGTAGAGGGGGAGAAACATCATAAGATCCAACTACAATAGCAAAGCTCGGGATACATCAAGATCGTGCCATAGAGGAACACGAGAGAGAACACGAGAGAGAGAGAGATCAAACACATAGCTACTGGTATATACCCTCAGCCCCGAGGGTGAACTACTCCCTCCTCGTCATGGATAGCGCCGGGATGATGAAGATGGCCTCCGGTGATGGGATCCCCCTCTGGCAGGGTGCCGGAATAGGGTCCCGATTGGTTTTTGGTGGCTACAGAGGCTTGCGGCGGCGGAACTCCCGATCTATTTTCTTTTCTGGAAGTTTTAGGGTACGACGGTATATATGGGTGAAAGGGGTACATCGGTGGACCTCCAGGGGGCTCACGAGGTAGGGGGCGCGCCCAGGGGGGAGGGGCACACCCCCACCCTCGTGGGCAGCCCGGGGATCCCCTGACGTGCACTCCAAGCCCATCTGGTTGGTTTCCTTCCAAAATTAACTTCTCCAGTTGATTTCTTTCCGTTTTGACTCTGTCTGATATTCCTTTTCCTCGAAACACTGAAATAGGCATAAAACAGCAAATTGGGCTGGGCCTCCGGTTAATAGGTTAGTGCCAAAAATAATATAAAAGTGGATAATAAAGCCCAATATTGCCTAAAACAGTAGATAAAGTAGCATGGAGCAATCAAAAATTATAGATAGGTTGGAGACGTATCAGATCATCACTGATTGCTTTTAAAAACTCATGCTCTTGCTCAAGATTGAGCTTTTCAAAGCGTAACTTCTCATGAGCCCTTAAAAGTTCTCGATGATCTTCGAAGATAGTTTCATGAGCTAACTTAAGAGTGTTTAGTTCTTTAGTTAGAAGCTCAATCTTCTCCTTATCATTGTCATTCATTTTATCTTGATTAGCACGATTAGTTGACGTTTCATCATAGTATCCATCAATAGAGTTGTCAACAAGTAAATCATCATCCACAAGCAAGTCATCTTCATCACTATCGAAATCAACATACTCAGGATGTGTTACCTTTGGACCTTTGGCCATGAAGCATCTTCCAATTTCTTCATTTGGTGAATCAAATATGTCGTAGGAGTTGGTTGATACAAGTTCTAGACCGGCAACACCTTCATCTTGAGTATATTCGGAGTTCGAGTGATAGCTTCTCTCGGAGTGATTGTCGGAGTCGGAGCCGGATACCCATTCACCAACATGAGTTTGATGTCTTCGTTTTGTGTAGCTCCTTGATGACTTGTCCTTCCTTTCCGAATCCTTGCTTCTCCGTGAGGGTCTTCGTTCATAACGGTCATCTCTACTCCTCCTCTCTCTTGATGGTGATTCTTCTCTTTTGCTTCTTCTTTTTGGAGAATCTTCTCTTCTTTTGTAGGGTGTCGTACACTCATTGGAATAGTGTCCGGGTCTCCCACAATTGTAACAATTTCGCTCTCGGCTAGAAGATCTCTTGTCATTGTAAGAACTTGACTTGGAGATTCTTTCTTTGCTTCTACTCTTGTAGAATTTGTTGAAGTTCTTCACCATTAAGCTCAATTCTTCATTGAAGGTTTGTTTCTCACTTGATGTTGTGGGGGCTTCACTTGAGGCTTTGTAAGCACCACTTGACTTGTTGTGAAGTTCCTCCTTATCCTTGAGTGACATCTCATGAGCAACAATTCTTCCAATGACTTCCGTTGGCTTGAGATCTTTGTAGTTTGGCATCATTTGGATCAATCTGCACACGGTATCATTTGGATCAATCTGCACACGGTATCATACTTTCTCTTCACTCCCTAAGCCGGCAATCTCATTTGTGATAAGTGCAAGCCTAGAGTACATTTCAGCGACACCTTCACCATCCTTCATTTTGAACTTGTCAAGATGACTTTGGAGCACATCCAACTTGGATTCCTTCACGGAGTCGGTACCTTCATGCATATCAATCAAAGTATCCCAAATTTCCTTTGCATTCTCAAGACGACTGATTTTGTTGAATTCTTCGGGGCACAATCCGTTGAAGATGATATCACAAGCTTGAGCGTTGTATTGCAGCATCTTCAATTCTTCCGCATTAGCTTCACGGTTCGGCCCTCTCCCATCAAAGAATTCACCTTGCAAGCCAATACAAATAATTTCCCAAACGGCGGGGTTATGTCCCAGAATATGCATTTTCATCTTATGCTTCCAACTAGCAAAATTTGTACCATCAAATTAAGGACCTCTACGGTGATAATTTCCCTCACTAGACGCCATACTCTCCTAGGTTGTGAAACCAAGGCTATGACCACCAAAAGCTATGGAAATCAAAGCAAATGGAGACCAAAGCTCTTATACCACTTGTAGGACCTTGTAGTATGTCTAGAGGGGGGGTGATTAGAATACTTGACCAATTAGAAACTTAACCTTTTCCCAATTTTAGAGTTTGGAAGATTTTAGCTATCTGAGGACAAGTCAAGCAATCATCAAATAATTCAAGCAAGCATGCAAAGAGTATATAGGCAGCGGAAATTAAAGCATGCAACTTGCAAGAAAGTAAAGGGATGGGTTGGGAGGATTCAAACGCAATTGGAGACAGGGATGTTTTTGGCGTGGTTCCGATAAGTGGTGCTATCGTACATCCACGTTGATGGAGACTTCAACCCACGAAGGGTAACGGTTGCGCGAGTCCACGGAGGGCTCCACCCACAAAGGGTCCACAAAGAAGTCTATCCCATCATGGCCATCGCCCATGAAGGACTTGCCTAACTAGCAGTAGATCTTCACGAAGTAGGCGATCTCCTTGCCCTTACAAACTCCTTGGTTCAACTCCACAATCTTGTCGGAGGCTCCCAAGTGGCACCTAGCCAATCTAGGAGACACCACTCTCTAAGAAGTAACAAATGGTGCGTTGATGATGAACTCCCTGCTCTTGTGCTTCAAATGATAGTCTCCCCAACACTCAACTCTCTCTCATAGGATTTGGATCTGGTGGAAAGAAGATTTGAGTGGAAAGCAACTTGGGGAGGCTAGAGATCAAGATTCATATGGTAGGAATGGAATATCTTGGCCTCAACACATGAGTAGGTGGTTCTCTCTCAGAAATGGTAAGTTGGAAGTGTAGGTTTGTTCTGATGGCTCTCTCCATGAATGAAGAGGAGGTGGAGGGGTATATATAGCCTCCACACAAAATCTAACCGTTACACACAATTTACCAAACCCGGTGGGACCGATTCAACAGACTTGGTCGGACCGATTTAGCAAACCTAGTGACCGTTAGGATTTTCGGTGGGACTGACATGCAACTCGGTGAGACCGATTCGGTTAGGGTTAGGGCATAACGTAATCTCGGTAAGACCGATTACACAAACTCGATGAGACCGATTTTGGTAATAAGCTTTCCAGAGAGTTGGTCAGGTAAACTCGGTGGGACCGATTTGCTCTTTTAGGTGAGACCGAAATGTTGCAAAAAGGAAACAAAGAGTTTACATTGCAATCTTGGTGGGACCGATCGCTCACTTCAGTTAGACCGAAATGTTACGAAGGGAAACAGAGAGATTACAATCCCATCTCGGTGAGACCGAGATCCCTATCGGTAAGACCGATTTTCCTAGGGTTTGTGGCAATGGCTATGACATTCAAACTTGGTGGCGCCGGATAGAAAGAATCGGTGTGACCGATTTTGGCTTTAGGTTTAGGTCATTTGTGGATGTGAGAAAGTAGCTGAGGGTTTTGGAGCATATCACTAAGCACATGAAGCAAGAGGCTCATTAAGCAACACCTCATCTCTCCTTGATAGTATTGGATTTTCCTATAAAGTCAATGTGATCTTGGATCACTAAAATGTAAAATGAAGAGTCTTGAGCTTTTGAGCTTGAGTCAATCCTTTGTCATTAGTATTTTGAGGGATCCACTTTCATCATCCATGCCATGCCATTCATTGAGCTTTCCTGAAATAATAGTCTTGGAATAGCATTAGCTCGATGAGATATATATTGTTATGAATTACCAAAACCACCTAGGGATAGTTGCACTTTCATGAAGGCGCTCTGGTTGGTGGAGATAAGCTCGCCAAGACGCGGCGCGAGCCGGAGGGAGAGCACCTTGGCAAACAGCTTGGCAAACAGGTGGATGAGGCTGATCGGCCTATACTCGGAGAGGGATGAGGCTTCCGGATGCTTGGGAAGGAGGGTGAGCACGGGTAAAGCTACTCCTATGTAATGGTTCTTACCAATCTTACGTATAGTCTGATTTGGCAGCCTTATATTGGTTGGTAATTGGGTCACGGGCCCACCCTTAAAATAGGGGGAGGGGAGGATAGTTTACTTAGTGGGAAAGGTAATTACATAGGTTGCCTTAGAAACTTTTCATAGATGTAGAATTTTCGTAGGGGGGGCAAAGTTTCCCAGCCATGCCCCCCGCCCAACAGTTAAACGAAAAGAGAGATCTCTTAAAAAAAGAAAAAAAAAGAAAAGAGAGGAAGGAGATAACGAGCAAGCGCGGGCAAGCTGGAGGCATGTACGTGGGTGGGCCTGGGAGGAAAAAGAAATGAGAGAGAGAGAGGAGAGAGGGAGTGGGAGACTGACAATGAGCCTGTTGTGTGTAAATAATAGCGCCGGCGCCCGCAGCTCCCTGGGTTTGGGTTGAGATCGCTGGATGTAATTTTGGTCGAATCCAGGGCAAAACGAGATGCTGGGGGCGTGATTGGGGCAATTTTCACTGCCGATGCTAAAAAAAGCCTTGGGGGCGTCCTAGGGGGCTGGGTGGAGATGCTCTTAACAATTGGGTTTTCACTAGAGCAGGAGAGTTTAACTGTACGATCATATATGTTCACGGGTAAAGCTACACCTATGTAATGGTTCTTACCAATCTTACGTATAGTCTGATTTGGCAGTCTTATATTGGTTAGTAATTGGGTCACGGGCCCACCCTTGAAATAGGTGGGGATGGGATAGTTTAGTTAGTGGGAAAGGTAATTACGTAGGTTAAGTTAGAAGCTTTTCATAGATGTGGTATTTTCATATGTTCACTATCCTCTCCACGGAGCTGAGAGGGACAACGCATCTGCTCATGAACATCTTACTATAAACACCCTGTAACTATACTATTTCGTCAATGACAACATTGTTTCACAAAAGTATGTTCGAGTCATATTTTCATGAAACTTTGTTAATGTTCTTAGTGAAGTACGCATTCTCATTTTTTTTGGAATGTCTCGTATAAGTCCAACGAATCTTTGAACATAGTTTAGATGGTTTCACTATTTTCCATATGAAATAATTTAATTTCACCTGGCTTTTGCAAAATCTTGAACATTTATAATATTTTTTAATATGCACATTTTGTCCAGGTTTCACATATCACTGCTAAAGAATAAGTCATCATTGATGGAATGTTGAGGAGCCCCTACTACCAATACACAATCCCGAGTCTGCTAAACCAGCGTGTCCGGGCCATATGCGCCATAGGCCCACTACATGAGCATCTTGGCCGATCTACTAGGCCAAACCAGTGAGTAACACAAGCTTTATAAGTGGTCTTGGCCATTTCTGCAAAATGCTAGCATGACATGATGGGGCGTTCTCACCCTTATAAGTCGTGCTATACCTCCTCCAACAATCGATTCGGGACTAAACCAAATGAATCTTCTCTCACATATCTATTATCATGAACCGCTAACACCAATGCTAAAATCCACCAACCATGACCTATCACCTATGAGTCATCGGGATCTATATTCGTGTGTCTCAGCTCTCGTACCACTTTTTTTGCAATCCGGATCCACCAAACAACATATGTGACCCACATTAGTCATGGCTGCTACACGAGTGTCATGTCTCACCAACCAAGACTCAGTAGGAGAGCAACACAAGCTTATAAGAGGTCTTGGGACCTCTCTCGCAAAATACTGGCCAGATAGGAAAGGATAACCTCAGCCATACAAGACGTTCCCTGCCTCCTCCCACAACACGTTCAATTTTTGGAAATACAAGGAGTAGTCACTAGATGTCGCGCACATCAACTCAACTATCAGGTACTGACTTTTCTAGGAACTAATTCTCATGTTAATGAGAATACAACACTACTTAAATCATTTGTTTTGTATTATCGGGGAATAATGGACCATATGGATGAGAGGAACAAATGACAGAGCATGACCATCACGGAGATGGACTCAAACACACAAGGAATGAAGACATAGCTTCAAGTGGAGATTTAGGTACTCCGAAACCACCACAATGATGTACACAAACGTGGACAAAATATACAATTTTATTTAGTTTAGTGATTGCTATGGTAAATCATAGGTAAAAGGTGTAGTCTTGTCGTCAAAGTTGTCTCCGCCAAAATCGATGGATTGTTTCTTTTTGAAGGACCAGGACACACATAGTGCTTTCATGGAACAACGCAAAATGGGCAAGATTTTTTATTTGTAAATTGCACTGGACCCCATCATAGAAGGGTCATTACGGTTGTTTTTGATAGGCCTAGGGGGAAACTTGAATACGTGATCAATTCAAATTCATGAATTTCCGTTTGTGATGAATCATCACAAATGTTGGAATACCTGAAATGGGTGGTAGCCTACACCAATCTAACAAGACTCCACAAACGCCTTTAACTTTTGACCGATATGCCACCTTGTTCATGTCTCAGTCCCTTGTTATTTACCAAACCAATCTAATAAATCTTGGTGCCATTATTGGACGCGTCTAGATCCAGATTGTGTGTCCAGTTCGCTAGAGGGCAAGAGTTGGGAGAGAACATGTGTCCTTGTTGGTGCCCTCCTAGAGAAGGAAAGGCCTTCCCTCCTAATTTTTCTTGCCTTTGGGTGCAACACTATCATCGTGCAATTCAACCAATGGTCCACATACGCGCTTAGGGATATTACATATTTTAGTCAAGTGGTTTAAGGTCCGGAGATATTTGGAAATCCCCTACTATCTTGTAGCTCTTTCATAGCATTGGCATTCATGTTTGGAGGCTAACCCAGGCACCCATCACTCTCCTCCCCAAATGAACTCATTTCCATTAATTCCTGTCAACCCCAATGGCTCACCGATAGTGTTGCAGGGTACAACAAGACACGTTGACCTATAATTGACTATCTGCATTGGCACAAAACTTCAATTGATGGTTGATCATTTCTACTTTCCAAACTTCCTTGTTTTCATGTAGGTATTGTTGTTCTAACAAGTGCAAGGGTATGTGGATGCAACAAATTTCCTTTTAGTGATTGACCTAACGTAATTAGTCCATGGGAGCTAATGAGCAATTTTCCCCCCTTTGTTAAACAATCCGAAAATAATAGTGTCCCGAACATTCCTAGTGTAATTTCACAACATTCATAAGACAATGATATTAAAAGTGGTTCTTTATATATAATTTGACAGAATACAAGGAAGATCGACCACTTTTTAATATATGTCATCATATTTTCATGCAAGAACCATTGTTTTCCTCTCGACGATGTGCATTGGTTGAACTGAGAGTGGTGTCCTCATGGGTTGGGCCCCAATTCATGAGCCTACTATAAATCTCAAGAAATGTGGATAAAACATGCTAGCAAAAGAAACAAGAAAAATAACAAAATTTACTATGGTAGACACAATTTCATTGAATAATATTAGCCTGACGGAAAAATAAAACAAAATGAAACAAATATATATATATATATAGTATATAGATATAAAACCAAAATGTTATAGTAGACACAACTCATGGACTAATATTATCCCAAAGAAAAAAAGATTAATACCAAAATGTTATTATAGTGGATATAATTCATGGAATAATATGACCATGGTAAAAAATGAAATATAAAAATACAAAGCCATAATAAAGGAAAAACAAAATATTCATTATTTGCACATAAGTTCCACAAAACTTGGAACATTCCATGATCTACGAGAACACTTATAATTTAATGCAACTTTAAGAATAACTATGAGCTAAGTAGACCAAGGTGATGATCCATGTAACATGATCATTAGGTCCCTATCTCGCTGCTTTTTTATCACGCGTATGTTAAACTTAGCCTCTCTCTCTCTCTCTCTCTCTCTCTCTCTCTCTCTCCACTGTGAAAACCCTAGCATCATAACCAAAAATGATTTCTTCGTTTATTTTAGAACGAGTGAATGAACATCATCACATAGTTGATGCATCACACTATTCCTGGATGGATTATTGAGAAAATTAGATGGCCAAACAACCGGTTGAGAAATAAGTAAAGAACTACCAAAAGTATCTGAAGTGAGGAACAAGAATAAAATAGAGTTTAATTACTATAGAAAGAATTTGAGTTTGAGTTATGAGGATAGAAGATATAATAGTGAACCCGTGCGAAACAAAAGAACTAGAAAGACCCACATTGAAAAAATCCACACATATTGCATGGAACTTGTAATGTTTCATAATGTGCAAGGACCAGCGAAACCAATGCAACTCTAAGAGATCAATATGATGTGTGTGTATGTGTTAGTCTAGACACAACAAACACTTGGCACTAGGTTAATAGGTTAGTCCTAGAAAATGATATATAATTGCATATAAAACATCCAAGATTGATACTATAATAGCATGGAACAATAAAAAATTATAGATACATTGGAGACGTATAATGAGCTTGTCACGCTTTATGATTCTATCACAGATTGAATCTTCTTGCTTTTTCCGGGCCAGCCAGGGGTCCTCAATGGTGCAAAATTTTGACACCATATCAGATAGCTTAGAGAACGTTTAGACGCAGTGGCGGGTGAGGTCGTTTGAAACGCCTTTGTCTTTGCAACCATGCTGAAATGAGGCTATTTTGTCTGAGTTCCAGTAGTCCGGTATATTGTTCATGACGAACAAAAACCTGGCCCAGAATTGCATGATTGATTCGCGAGGTAGCTGTTGCACGTAGACTAAATCCCAGACATCGGAGACCGAATTATCCAGGCAGTACTTGATGTGGGGGGGGGGGGGAAGAGAAAAATGGATCCCCTTTGACCGCGGGCTCAAGGCTCCGACGTCTTTATCCTGAGAAGGGTGTATCTGCGGGACCAGCTGAGCTGATTTTAGGATATGATTCGTCGGCTGCTTCCGCCTGGTTGTTGCCGGGGTTGTTCTCCAAGTAATACCTCAGCCCTTCACCCTTTATGGGATGTTTCTCGGTCGGGGAGGATGGAGAGGTGAAAGGTTCTCGTGCCACTTCTTTTCGTCATGAGGGAGAAGGCGCGATCCGACGACGAGGGTTCGGGCATGGAAACGGCGCCCTAAAGGTTAAGTTCTTTGACAGACGATACCATCGATCCTTATTTTGGTCATGCAACGTAACTCTCAATGAAAGAACCAGTGTCGGTACTAAAACCGACAGACCTCAGGGTAGGGGGTCTCGAGCTGTGGATCTCGGATCGGTGGGTAACAAGGGATGAAGAAACAATATTTATCTGGGTTTGTGCCCTCTCAAAGAGAGAATACCCTACGTCCTCTTTTGATTGTATTGATGATTGTGTATCGAGTACAAGCTTGATCTACCTCGAGATAGTAAGTAGTGTTCTAACCCTAGGGCTAGGTGGATGTGATTATGATCGGATCCCTTCTACAGGGTAAACTACTCAGCTTATATACACGCCACGGGGTACCTAGGGTTACATGGTCGATTGCTGATCTACCACTACTAGGGAAAACCTTATACACAGAGGTATAGCAGTAGCGCTGGTCAAAACTAAGCGCTACTGCTACTTAGTAGTAGCGCTTGTCACAAAAGCACGCTACAACTATAGTTGTAGTAGTAACGCGTCTGCCCAGAAACGCGCTACTAGTATAATCCCCACACTGTTGCCGGTATGCTAGGAATAGTAGTAGTGAGTCTGAGGGAAACATGCTATTGCTAAGTGCCTTGTAGCAACGCGTTTGTGTTGTAGAGCGCTACTGCTAAGAAAAAGAAAATAAGTAGAAAAATAATAGAAAAGTAAATGAAAATGAAAGAAATAGAAAAATGAGAAATAAAAAAAGAAAAACAATAGAAAAAGAAAAATAGTGGAGAAAGGCATAGCAGTAGCGCTTGTTAGCAAAGCGCTATAGCTATATTAGCAGCAGCGCGTTTTGTTGATAAGTTCCTTAGATAAACGGAAAAGAAAAAGGGAAATAAATAGCTACTTCCTGTAGCAGTAGCACGTTTGGCTGAAAGCTCTATAGCTAACTTAGCAGTAGCGCGTTTTCCTACTAGCGTTACTGCTAGTTTGACTTAACCACACGCGGGCTCAAATTTTTTGTTAAGTCTTTTCCCCCCTCTCCCCCCTATTCTCCCCCAACTCCTCTGTCGCCGTCGTTGATCCCACACGCCCTCTACCTCACCGCCGCTGCCCGAGGCCGCCCTCAACCTCACCGCCGCCGCCCGAGACCGCCCTCGACCTCATCGCCGCCGCCCGAGACCGCCCAGGACCGCCACCACCTGAGCCCGCCCTCGCTGCCGACCGCAAGGCTCTCCCTCTCCTCTCCCCTGCCCTCTCTCTCTCTCTCCCTCTCTCTCTCTCTCTCTGGTAGGGCAATTCATATGTTGCTTCTTGATGATGTTCATATATATGAATCCTAGGTGTTCATATGAACCCTAGATTTGTTTAGGGCAGTAGACATTTTTTTTAGCATTTAGGAAAAAAGATGAGCAATTTTTTTTAGGAAATTAGCATTTTTTTAGCATTTAGGATTTTTTTTAGGAAATTAACATTTTTTGCATTTAGGAAATTAGCTAGGGCAAATTTTGATGAAAATGCCTAAACAGTAATTTCATTTAGCTTTAAATTAACAGAGGGTGTATAAATTATAGTAGCATTTAGCTTTAAATTAATAGAGGCTATAAACAAAAAAATAGTAGCATTTAGCTATAAAAAGTTATTTGAACTATGGACATGAATCTGGTCCAAATTTCATTTAAATGAAATTTGAATTATTTGGGCTATGGACCTAAATATTTTTGAGGAAATTGGGTGTAGGTACTAAGGTCTTGCTGTGGAAATTTTGGTGAGTTTAGAAGGGTTTGAGAAAATGGAGTTACTTTATAATTTTTAATAAGGTCAAGTATTGTTGGAATATTTGCTCTAAAACAATTTGGATGAAAAAAATAATGTGTGTGTGTGTGTGTGAGGAATAGCTAGAACAGAATTTGGGTTCTGTCCTTGGCAGAGAAGTGTTTAGTGAGGTCATTTTGCAAAGGTTTTTGATTTTTGAAAAGACCACTATTTTTCAAGGAAAATAATTTAGGCTATAAACAAAAAACATAATTGATGTTATATGATATATTTCATTGATGTTCATTTGCATATTCCATTATTGTTGATTATATCTTTTCTTTGAAGTGGTCATGTTATATATTTTCATTGAAGTGGTTCGATTGTGCCCAAGTGGCCTTTTGTTGTTTCCAGGGAATGAAGCCGAGTGGCCTATGTTTTGCCGGAATGTTGATTCATTTCTGTTCCGGCAAAGTTCAGGTGCTCGATTTGTCCACTTTTTAGCAAAGGTCATGCCAAAATTTTCCGTGAATTTTGGCATGACTTGTGCTACAAACTAGGACATATTGAGTGCCCAGGATTTGCCGCACAGGGAAGGAATCAACGTTCCTGCAAAACAAAGGCCTTTTTTATGTTATTATTCATTTTATTAGGTCTAGAATTAATTGACTAGATTTAATCTTAGGAAACATGGCTAGCAATGGTGGAGGACAGGGTTCTGGTGATTGCGACGACGTCTACCTGGCGGCAGAGGAATTTTTGAACCTTGTCGACGATCAACGGTTGTTGTTGCTGGGCCCACCCGTCACATCCAAAACCGACATCGAGACCGGCGTCGAGACTGGCGTTGAGACCCAGACCGGCACCGAGACTGGCGGAGCCGGTATAGAACAGAAACTGAAGAGGATATGTCGACGCCCAAACCATCTCATCACTACTAGACTAGTAGTCACGAAGGTGGACGACCGCAATTTTGAGCCAAAAGAGCCCGAGGAAGCGCGATCGTGCTACGGCAACCAAATAGGCTGCATCGTACGGATAACCGCCACCATCAACGATGAGAAACTAAAGAAGATAGAAAATATGAGGCCCTCCCTCCTAAAGAAGCTGCACCAGGTATTGTTGTTCCCGGGCCGGGATGAAAAGAAATTTACTGATCCAATAAAGACCCGACAATGAAGAAGATAAAAAAATGTGCCATGAGCAAGTTTAGCGTCGCGTCGGCCGCCTGGAATGTAAGGGTGAAACATCGGATCATCAACAAAAAGGAACCCTACTGCGAGATTGTAAAGGATAATCCGACAATCACGGAAGAGCAATTTGAAATATTCAAAGTATAATCACCCGTTTCCATTGCCTTTCGGATGTCTCACATCGCAGACATGTCTTTGCAGGCCGACGTAACCCCGTGCACCATATTGTACACCATCAGAGACCAGAAGGTGGACATGGGGAAGGCGATGATAATGAAGCTGAAGGAACAATTGTTCCACAGTCAGCCGACCCCCCTGACGTCTTCAAGGTTTCCGTGGCCAGTGTCAAACCGGGCCACGAGAATTTGGCTCCTCCAGTACTAGGGGGATGACGAGGAGACCCCGCGGCGGCTTGATGATTGCAAGGGGTGGATCCTGTTGTGGCCAAAGAGTCTGCTTCGTCTGGAGGCGGCCGGGAGCACACCCATGATCACGCAGTCTCAGCAAGGTATGAACATCTACACCCCACCTACCGAATTAGCGTCATCTGTCGTGCTGGGTGATAGAGGACGGGGTGAGGAAGAGGCTCCATTAATTGCTGATGATGTCGCCATAGATGAGAATGAGGACGACGATGACACTCAACAGTATCTCAATACTGGCGCCTATGATGACGGAGGATTGATGGCTTAGCACTATGAGTACTCAGGGTTTGAGCGTCATGAGTTGGTGCCTGAATTGCCGCCTCCGGAGGCTGAACGTATTATAGATGACCTTCTAGCATGAAAGAAGCATAGGAAGAGAGCGAGTAAAGGCAACAAAGGTGCTCCTATGATCCAGCCGCCTCCGCAGCCCCGGGTTCAAGACTGTATACCTATCATGGGTGCGGCGAAATACCATATCTCGGGTAAATCAATCATATCTAATAAGGTAGCGGTAGATGCCATATATGGCGATCTAAGTAGACTTCATGACGATGTGCTGCGGAGAGAGAAAATCCTAATTACCTCGGAAAATCCAGGATACCCACTCTACGTGGTTAACGTGTCGTGACAAAGGTCATACATCAACACATTCCCCGCAGAGAAGTTCTTCCTTCGATTCGATTACATCTTCGACATGTTTCACTTGAAGAAGCTGAATTTTACGTTTGTCCGCCTTTATGCCTTGTACATGAATTACATCATTGGGATTGAGCAGATACCTTATATCTGTGTGGCTGACCCATACTTCATGCACGAGGGCTTCTTGGCAGTCTGCGCAAAGCACCGTGAATACACGAGGGACTACATCATCGATTTCATGGTCGCCAATAAGGATAAGGAGACGATTCTTGTGCCTTATCATCCCCTGTAAGTCATCCGCGTGGATATCCTTCTTTCGATTTCAATCATTCATTTGCACGATGGAGGCTAATTAATTTGAGGTGTACTTATTTTGCGCAGCCACGGGCGCGCCGTCCTCATCATCCTTTACCCCTGATTCTCCCACGCTCTTTACTTGGACTCGTCGAAGAACATGCACAAAAAGTATTACACCCATATCAAGTCTGTTATCGACAGCGCTATCTTTTTTACGGCGTACGGGGTGGAGAGATCTAGACCAAGAAGAAAAGGAACGCAGGCCCGCCTTCGGCCATAAGACTGACTTCTGTTGCATCCAGCAACCGAGTGAGACTCTTAGTGATGGATTCTATGTCCTCCACCACATGCTGGAGTACAGACGGGATTAGCAGAACCTTCGCATGTCACCTAGATCTGGTGATGCCCATATTCTGCAATGGGCAAAGAACGTAGGAGATATCCCGGATCATCAAATTCGAGCTGAGTTCTATCACATCCAACATGAACTTGCCCAAATCATCATGAAGGAGGTCCTTGAAAAAACAGGGTTGTTCTACGAGGAAGGGCAACTGTCGCAGGAAGACATCCGAACGTGCGTAGCCGCTCGGCATCTCGACCTGAAGCCTTTCACTAAGCTCGGAGACTATCTCCCTGACTTGGATGGATGGCACGACATGTTGGAGTGATTGTCAATATATGACAATGTGTCCGTTTAGTCCATACTTTCTGTATGACGAAACTTTATTTGTGATGTAATTAAACCATCCTCCTCGACTAGCGAAGATCACTCTAGTTAGGGCATTTTGGGTACGATGAACTTTGTTATTTATGCTTATGATATGTCGCTTCTATTTTTGCTAAGTCTATCTCTTTCTGTTGCTCAACTGTATATCTTGCATATCATCGACTCATGTGACGATGCAGGTGCATAGATCATCAATGGCGAAGAAGTGCTACGCCAGGAGTATACGATGAGTGGCCAGAGTGTCAGGCCCAGGTGTACTAGTTTCCGGTTTCCGAGCGACAGCCAGTAGTTAGTTTAGGTTCGCGCTAGTGCGAGAGAGGGATACGAACTCATGTACTACATAGTTCCGCTCTCACTCATAATGATAGCTCTTCTCGCGTATATCATTGTTTAGATGGATGACGATGTAGTTGCAAGTAATCGAGACTTGTACCGCTATTTTCGAGATGATGACGAGAGACCACTTTGTGTTGGATGATGATTATGATGATGACATGATTTGATGCTATGCTTACATTTGTATGTGTATGATATGCTAAAGATTATTGTATAAAGCCTGTTCAAATACAAAACAAATATGTAAAAAAAACTAATAAAACTAACAGTATAGAGGGGAATAAAGTTAGCAGCAGCGTGCTCTTACCAGTAGCGCGCCCTAGTTAAAAGCGCTGCAGCTATTAGCAGTAGCGCGTTGCACTAAAGCTCGCTGCTGCTAGCCATGTATAGCAGTAGCGTGGGGCAGCAAGCGCTACTGACACATGTTAGCTGTAGCACCGTATTAGTAGCGCAGGGCCCGCGCTACTGATACACCTAATACCCGCGCTACTGCTAGGCTTTTTCCTAGTAGTGTACAGATGCACATGGCGGCAACCGAAGCTGTCCTTGGAGTACACGTTATGTCTTCGGCAGGGTCCATCTTGATCATGTTGAGGGACGAGGCTTTCAGAGTCCTTCCTTTGAGAATGATGGCCCATACAGGTTGACCCGAGGACTGTGGCCCAACTAGGTTGGTAACCCCCTAGTCCAGGACACCGTCAACCGGGTTATGTCATGGCGCGGTAGATACAACCCGTCTGCTGCGAAGGTTTGCCTTTTAATGTGTCTCTCTCCTTTCTTCCCATGTTCACCATGGGATTCTATCGGTTATCTCAGGGGACTCATGATAGTTTTGACAAACATAGACGTGCCTTCTACTGGAATGTTGCCGATAACAAGCGTAAATATAGATTTTTCAAATGGAAAATTATTTGCACCCCCAAAACCTTGGGGTTGGGCATCTTGAACTTTGCAGTTATGAATAAATGTTTGATCATCAAGTGGCGGTGGAGGATTATGTCGGCTACTCCTGGTACCTTTGGTTTGATCTTCTTAAAGCTAAATACTTCCCTCTGGTAGTCCCATGTTTGCCTCAGCAAGGGGCTCCGGGTTCTGGAAAGATTTGAACAAAGCCCGCGAAGTGTTTCGTGATCATGTTAAGTTCGTTGTTGGGAATGATGCTTCCACTCGCTTTTGGTTAGACTAGTAGTCCGGTGATGGTCTGTTAGCTGCCTCCTTTCCTGTGTTGTTTTCGTATTGCTCTGATCCTGAGATCTCAATCTTTCAGCTCTCTAGTAATAATTGGGACGCGGGGCTCAGGAGACCCCTCTCTCTTGTAGAGTTTGAAGACTGGCACCGGCTTGTTGCCCTGTTTCCTATGCTCTCGGAGGAGAAGGACACTGCGGTATGGCATGAGGTTGCTTCTGGGAAGTTTACTGTTAAGTCCCTTTATTCTTGTCTTATCTCTGGGACCCCCACTTCTAAATTCAAGCCTGTTGGGTAGCCAAAGTTCCCCCCAAGGTCAAAGTCTTTCTTTGGTAGGCTATCAGGGGGTGGTTACCCTCGGCTGATCAAATTCGGAAACGGAATGGGCTGGGTTCTGATCGCTGTGCTTTGTGTTTTGATTTGGAAGATACCAACCACATCTTTTTTGGGTGTGTGTTGGCCCAGTTTGCTTGGTGTTGTGTGCAGTCGTGGCTAGAGGTTACCTGCCCCCCCCTCCCAATTCTTTCGATGAGCTCCGTTTGCTTTCCTCTGGGCTCCAGGGTGTTTCTAAACGTTTGTCCTGGGTTGGCTTTGGTGCCCTTTGCTGGGAGGAACAAATTCACCATTGCGGGTGTCTTTCCTAACAAGCATGTTGATGTCTTGTTTAAAATGTTCATCTTTTTGCGGCAGTGGAATTTATTGACTAAACCGGCAGATCGGGGCGCCTTGGAGATGTTGCTTTCGAGAGTTCGGGCTTCTGCCATCCTTCTATCTTCTCCAACCGATGCTGCCCCTGCTTAACCACGTCGTCTGGCGAGCCTTTTACCTGTAGGTTGTTGGCATGCGTGCATATCCTGATTTTGTGTAGTGGGCCTGCGTGACTGTGAACTTGGCCTGCGCGCCCTTGGATGTAGGCTGTTGGCATGATACTCTCTTATGTCATGTGTTGGTGGACCTTATTTGTTATGTTTCGGTACTCTGCAGTGTGGTTTTATTTATAAAATCGGACATATGCCTTTTCCCTAAAAAAAACAGCTGAGTACTCTAATGCCGTGAGAGTAGGCTAATCATTTTGAGGTGAGTTAAAGCTTTTTCATTCTTTCAAGAAGAAAAGACTGGCATGAGCTATTTTTCAGGCGACCGAAGATTAGCAAACCATACATTAAACATTATTTTTGTATTTTTGAAGAAAAACTAAATGCCAAAACTAAATGGATTCACTCATACGATTTCGCACAGTAAACAATCCCTTCTCACCGCCTCAGACGGGCTGTTTATTTTGGTTGACGTTGAAACAGCATGGGTAACGAAGAGGGAGCACGACTAAATGCAAGGAAGCGCGTCCTTGCCGATAAAATACCGTAAAGTGCACTCCAGCCCGTCAGCCAGAATCTATTACGCTGACCTTTGTATAAATAATACTATGACAGAGATACAAATACTAGTCGCTACACAAACTGGCTGACCTAGTTCAATGCTTTATATACACACGTATGAATCGGTGTAACTACCGGTGCCAGCACATTGACAGCAGCTCATCGATGAGTTCAACTAATAAGACATAAGTACGTACAATGGGATTATCTTACTAATTAAGGAATCAAACAACTGTTTTCTATCAGTCCAGTAAGGAAAAAAAGAATATGCTAGTTCCTTGCTAAAATAGATGGAAGACTGCGTCCCCGGATAAACCATACATAACGCAGGCAAGGGCACCTTTAAGGCGGACCCATGCTCCAAATGTTGGGATCATTTGGCCTCTAACACGCACGCACGCACGCATACTTTGAGCCAGTTGCATTGGAACGTCTAAAATTTCTCGGTCCGACTCTAAATCTAGGAGTGGAATAGGGGAGTTTAAACGTAAGAGCATTACTAGTAGAGCCCTCAAATTTTCAAACCCCTAAAAATAACCGCTTTTTTACAGTTTTCGCCAAAATAACGCCGTAGACTAGAACCTTTAAACTCTCAAACCCGTAAAAAAATTTAGAGGTCCAACCCTCAAACCACTTTGCAACATGAAGAAGTAGGGGTTGAGAGGAAAATCTCCCCCAACCCGCACTTCTCCTCCTCTCTCGCGCGGGAGCCAAATGCCTCCTCCTCCCGGCCTCCTCCTCCCGCCGCCTCCCACCGCCTCCTGCCGCGCCGGCCATGGAGGGCCCCGCCGCCGCCGCGCCCCCGCCCGCCACGCTCGCCCCGCCCGTCCCGCCCGCCTCGCCCGCCCCCGCCCCCGCCCACCCGACCGTGGCCGACGTGGTGGCGGCGACCCACGTCGGGGCCAAGCGGCGGCGGGCGGGCCTCGCACCTCCTCCTGCCGCCTCCCCGACTCCCGCCCCGGCCATCGTCACGCCCCGGCGCCCGCCCTCGCCGCCTCCCCGGCGCCCGCCCCGGCCACCAAGAAGAGCCGGCCGAAGGCAGCCTCTGATGGGCCGCGAGGGGCGGCCTCCAAGGTCGACGGCTCGTCCCCGGCCGTGACCGATGGAGATGCTTGATGGAGCCCGCTTGTGGTCTAGGAGATGGCGCCGAGGTGCAACTTTTTGGTGATGGTGCCGATGAGAGGAGGAAGATGATGATTTTGTGATGTAAACTATTAAACCATGCATCAATGATTGCCATTTGGTAGTTTGTTTGGAAGTTGATTGTGTTCTTGTTGTCATAAATTGTGAGATGTTAAGTGATAGATTTAAAGGTTGGGGTCGAGGCAAAGACTAGAACCCTCAAATTTAATCCTTAAAGCAGTTTAAGGGTTGGGTTTGAGAGTTCTAGTATTTGCCCCTGTTTTTCAACCCTTAAAAGTGTCAAAAAGTGGCACTTCTGAACCCTTAAAATTGCTTTAAGGATTTGAGGGTTATACTAGTAATGCTCTAAGCCACTTCCTAATTCAACCCGGATCAACCCCCTCCCCCCTCCTGATTCCTATGTTGTCCGCCACCTGCCATCGTTGTCGTGGGCAAACGTGTGACTTGGTATGCGTAGCTCACCGTCGAGAAGCGTGCGTACCACACACATGGTGGTCGGCGAAGACCCGAGCTCGGAGTAGGATGACGACCCCATGGATCGGGGGGAAGAGCTCGTGGCCATTGGCCTCGAGGTCGTCACCGTGGGAAGGGGCACCATCGGTGACGGTACAATGTACTAGAGTTGTACCACCAGACACCTTAGACATGTTAGAAGAAATCAATTTAGTTGATCTAGGGTCATACTTGACAACAACACGGATACAATGTTGGGTTGGTTGGCGTGGCAGCTGTTAGCTCTTTACACATGTCAATTAAAGCCTTGAACGTTTACTCCTGCATGAGTGTTACATGAAGTAGGAGTACTTCTAGAAATCAAGATTTATTTGTGATTATCATTAAAGAAAATTATTCTTACTAATTGAGCTTTAGGGCATCTCCAGCGACGACCCACAAACCGGACACCACATCCATCCGTGGACAAGGTCTAGTCCGCGAACACGGATGTGGGAGCCGGCCATTCAATGTAGTCCGCCAGTAAAAGCCAATTTGAAATTCAAATACGTCTGATCTATAGCGCACGCCAGATCACACCAACCCAGATCATGTCATCGGCCGATCACAACCAAAAGGAGGCAGATTTGCTTAGTTTTTACTTGCCCAATCACAAAACAATATCAGTCCGACAGTTTATGAAATATGAAACACTTAATCTGCCGTCGCCGCCATGTTGGCCGCCTCCGCCTCCTTGTCCGTCGGCTGGATCTCCTCCTGCTTTGCCCTCTCCAGCTCATCCTTCTGCTGCTACAACATCTTGAAATGGACGGCTTGCACGATCATTCTTGTGTCGTCATCCAACTCTGCCAGCTTGAAGGTGAGCATCTTCGCATCCTCCGAAGCGGCTGTGATCTCCACCTTCTTCTCGTCAACCATCACCTTCTTCTCCTCGATCATGGAATTCTTCTCTTCGAGCTTGAGCTTCTTCTCGGTCGCCGTCATTAACAAGTCAAACCTCTTCGCCTTTTTTCCGCCTTGATGTCGGAGCGCTTGATGTATGCCTCCTCCTTCTTCCTCAAGATGTTCTCAAACCTCTCTGTCAACTTGGCCGCCTCACCTTCTCACTTCGCCCTCTCCTCCTCCCATTTCGTTTCCCATAAAATCCTCTAACCTTCTTCGGCGGTTCTTGGGTTGGGTCGGTAGGGTCACCAGTTTCTTTCTCGATGGCTTGGGTGGCGGTCTTGGCTGTGAAAAGGTTCCACTTCGGTTTCCCATTCAACTTCAACAAGCAAGGCATGACGGTGAAGTTTTTATTCTCCAACTTTTTGAATACACTACACACACGAGAAGGCTAAAAAATAAAACATTGTCAACAATGCATATCCGGCTACAAAACTTTGCATATTCGGCTACGAATGATCTACACAATAATGCATACATATCCAACTACAAAAACTGTGCATATATGGCAACAAAACTATGCATATCCTGCTACAAATGATGTACACAAGAATGCATACATATTCGGCTACAAAACAATGCATATTTGGCTACCAATGATCTACACAAGAATGCATATCCGGCAAGTGATGTACACATATTATAAACTTACTTGCACGGTGATTTGCACACCACTAGGCCACCGTGCGATGAGTTGCCTCAAGTGGCCACAATACTTTGACACGGTCTCTTGGATGGTGTATCATGGTTGAGAAACTTTGATTCATGGTTACGGATGACCGCGTCGCAGTAGGGCACAAAATGCTTGTGCTCATGGAACCAAGTATGAATGTTGGCCCAAAAGGTTGTGCCCTTTTGCTCGGTGCCATGGATCAGACTGAGGCTAGTAGATGATGAGTCCAACCTATGTAATGCTTTTACAAAGTATTTTGTTCCTACTTGGTAGGCTTTGTGGAATTTTACCGCGTTCGCGCACCTCTTTTTGTTGGCAATCCTTCAGATGACGTCTTTTGGACCATACATCATATAATAGAAGAAATCCTCAGAAATGATAGTGGAATCACGTATTTAATGTGATAATCACCTACCATAAAAGAATCAAACAAGAAGGCCAAAGAAAAATTTGTTGTAGCGCTCCTAGAGCAAAAGACGGTGTTCCATATGACCGCGTGCGCTCGTATGAGCGGTCATATGGAGTGCCGCTGACACCGCCGGATTGACTAATTCAAACCCGTCGAATCGGATCATGGATCAAAATCCCAAAGACACCCGAAGCGCATCCATAAGGCAGAAGTCTAGCCTCCAGAGTTCATTGAAAGGAGGGATTGGCAAGCAGAAGAAGGGAATCCTCCCTGTCGCGCACGGAGAAGAGACAACATCATCACCACTGAGATCGTCATCATTATCCACTCCATTATCGTCATCGTCATCCACATCCTTATCATCTGCAACACCAAGAACCCTAGTGGATCCTATGGTGTATCATTTGAATCATTCATCCATGTGTGCCATAACCATTGCTATGACATTTGTTGTCCCCATGTGTGAGTAGACCCCTAGTTCTCGAGGATATGGATGAACCTTGGTACATGTAGGATCTGAAATGTTATTATGGATATGAGATTCTCTCATGAATGCTTAGTTTAATAACTTCGTGAATGTTGTGAAGGGGCCCCACTTAGCATTTGTGCCTTATGGGCACGACGTATATCATTGTCGTTGTAAAGTGGTAGGTTGTGGAGGTAATTCGAGGTGACAGTAAAAGCCTACTGCTCCTAACCTTTGCAATTGACCGGGGAATTACAGAGAACCCTTAGAGAGGTCGCTTCCATGGGGTAACCCTTAATTATCATGAGTTGTAACCCTCTGGGGGAGACTATGATGGTGGTGGTGTGTGGCATGAAGTCTACCTCGAGTAGAACGTGTATTGTACCCAGTTCCGCCCAGCATAATCGTCGACAGTGGCTCAAGTATCCATTCCATGCTATGCTTATGCATAGGTGCGCTAGAAACATATCAATGGGGATTCCTGACTCCCTGATAATGCATTTTCCCTTATGTTGTTTCATCAGTCACTTTAATCATCACTCTTTATTTACTTTTTGTTGGAAATATGCCCTAGAGGCAATAATAAAAGGGTTATTATTATATTTCCTTATTCATGATAATTGTCTTTTATTCATGCTATAACTGTATTATCTGGAAATCGTAATACACGTGTGAATACATAGACCATAACATGTCCCTAGTGAGCCTCTAGTTGACTAGCTCGTTGGTCAACAGATAGTAATGGTTTCCTGACTATCGACATTAGATGTCATTGACAACGGGATCATATCATTAGGAGAATGATGTGATGGACAAGACCCAATCCTAAGCATAGCACAAGACCGTGTAGTTCGTTTTGCTAGAGCTTTTTCAATGTCAAGTATCTCTTCCTTAGACCATGAGATCGTGTAACTCCCAGATACCGTAAGAGTGCTTTGGGTGTACCAAACGTCACAACATAACTGGGTGACTATAAAGGTGCACTACAGGTATCTCCAAAAGTGTCTGTTGGGTTGACACGGATCGAGACTGGGATTTTTCACTCCGTATGACGGAGAGGTATCTCTGGGCCCACTCGGTAATGCATCATCATAATGAGCTCAAAGTGACCAAGTGTTTGGTCACGGGATCATGCATTACGGTACGAGTAAAGTGACTTGCCGGTAACGAGACTGAACGAGGTATTGGGATACCGACAATCGAGTCTCGGGCATGTAACGTACCGATTGACAAAGGGAATTGTATACGGGGTTGTTCGAATCCTCGACATCGTGGTTCATCCAATGAGATCATCGAGGAGTATGTGGGAACCAACATGGGTATCCAGATCCCGCTGTTAGTTATTGCCCGAGAGCCGTCTCGGTCATGTCTACGTGTCTCCCGAACCCGTAGGGTCTACACACTTAAGGTTCGGTGACGCTAGGGTTGTATGAATATGAGTATGCAGTATACCGAATATTGTTCGGAGTCCCGGATGAGATCTTGGACGTCACGAGGAGTTCCGGAATGGTCCGGAGGTGAAGAATTATATATAGGAAGTGATATTTCGGCCATCGGGAAAGTTTCGGGGTCACCCGGTATTGTACCGGGACCACCGAGAGGGTCCCGGGGGTCCACCGGGTGGGGCCACCCATCTCGGAGGGCCCCAAGGGCTGAAGTGGGGAGGGGAACCAGCCCATAGTGGGCTGGTGCGCCCCCCTTGGCCCACCCCCTGCGCCTAGGGTTGAAACCCTAGTGTGGGGGGCGCCCCACTTGCCTTGGGGGGTACTCCACCCCCCTTGGCCGCCGCCCCCTTGGGAGATTGGATCTCCCAGGGCCGGCGCCCCCCCTTGGGGGCCTATATAAAGGGAGGGGGAGGGGGCAGCTGCACCCTGAAGTTCTGGCGCCTTCCTTCCCCTGCTACACCTCTTCCTCCTCCGTCACATGCTTGGCGAAGCCCTGCCGGAGTGCTATTGTTCCACCACCACCATGCCGTTGTGCTGCTGCTGGATCCATCATCATCAACCTCTCCTTCCCCCTTGCTGGATCAAGAAGTAGGAGACGTCATCCGCTCCGTACGTGTGTTGAACGCAGAGGTGCCGTCCATTCGGCGCTAGGATCTCCGGTGATAGGATCATGACGAGAACGACTACTTCAACCCCGTTCTTTTGAATGCTTCCGCTCGCGATCTACAAAGTGGTATGTAGATGCATCTCCCTTGACTCGTTGCTTAGATGAACTCATAGATGGATCTTGGTGAAACCGTAGGAAAAATTTTAATTTTCTGCAACGTTCCCCAACACTTTTTATGTTATTTTGTTACGAAGTCACTTCATTAAAAAATATCAATTTATATCCGCCCTCACTTTGCTTTAAGTCTGCAACTATCTGCAGGCATAGTAATATTTAATTCACTAAAAGAGGCAAAAGTCTGATTCATGTGCTACCTGTGGGATCGATACTCTTACTTCGAAAAGGCTACAACTAAACCTTGTCCACTTGCAGGCCATTAGTAGCCAACCATGAATATGGACGACGATGTTCTTGAACACCAATGCCTTCGAGAAGGGAGCGATGCTCATTCACCATCGTCACTGGATCCAACCAGTCAAGGCCAGAATCTAGGTTTTCACCTTGAAGAAACAATACGAGCATATCTGAGCAATGCCATCAACAAGGTAAGGACATATAAACATCGCCATCGCCAGGCATAACCGACTTGGGTCAAACCTAGGCTTTCACCCCAGAGCCTGAAACTGGGTATGCGAGAAGCACCACCATGGAAGTCGCTCATGTGTTGTCGCCACCACTTTTCGACAATCTCATCAGCTACATGTGATGCGATCGCCGCCACTGTCAAACTATCCCTCTACGCCAAGCCAGCGTCCATAGTTTGCATCTCATAGCCGACTCAACCATCAGATCTGGAGAGATGAACTCCAATCTTTCGATGGCCATTTCCGCCATGGAGCCGCGGGAGGTAGCTGCATCACGACACAATCTGTAGCCACCATGAGTAGGCCGACCAAGATCTGGATCACCAACATTGCCCGATGTACCACGCGCCGACAAGGGAGGCTGATACGTCTCCAACGTATCTATAATTTTTTGATTGTTCCATGTTGTTATATTATCATTCTTGGATATTTTACAATCATTTATAGCAACTTTATATCATTTTTTGGGACTAACCTATTGACATAGTGCCCAGTGCCAGTTGCTGTTTTTGCTTGTTTTTTACTTCGCAGAATATCAGTACCAAATGGAGTCCAAATGCAGCGAAACTTTTTGGAGATTTTTTCTGGACCAGAAGACACCTAGTGGGCCAAAGAAGTAGCAGAGGAGAGGCCCGAGGTGAGGACAAGACACCGCGCTAGGAGGGCCAGACGCGTCCAGGTGGGTTGTGCCCACCTCGGTGACCTCCCGCACCGCCTCTTCGCCCTATAAATTCCCAAATATTCCAGAAACCCTAGGGGAGTCGACAAAACACAATTCCAGCCGCCGCAAGTTCCAGAACCACGAGATCTAACCTAGACACCATCACAGAGGGGTTCATCCTCATTGGTGCCTCTCCGATAATGCGTGAGTAGTTCATCATAGATCTACGGGTCCGTAGGCAGTAGCTAGATGGCTTCTTCTCTCTTTTTGATTCTCAATACAATGGTCTCTTAGAGGTATATTTGATGTAACTCTTTTTCGGTGTGTTTGATGGGATCCGATGAACTTTGAGTTTATGATCAGATCTATATCCATGAAAGTTATTTGAGTTTTCTTGATCTCTTATATGCATGATTACTTATAGCCTCGTATTTCTTCTTCGAATCTTTGGTTTAGTTAGGCCAACTAGATCGATTTTTCTTGCCATGGGAAAAGGCGCTTTGTGATGGGTTCGATCGTGTGGTGTTCTTTCCCAGTGACAGAAGGGGCAGCAAGACACACATGTATCGTTGCTATTAAGGATAACAAGATGGGGCTATTCCTACATGAATAGATGTCGTCTACATCATGTCATCGTTCTTATTGCATTACTCCATTTCTCCGTGAACTTAATAAACTAGATGCATGCTGGATAGCGGTCGATGTGTGGAGTAATAGTAGTAGATGCAGGCAGGAGTCGGTCTACTAATCCTAGACGTGATGCCTATATAATGATCATTGCCTGGATATCGTCATAATTATTCAATCTTTTATCAATTGCCTAACAATAATTTGTTTACCCACCGTGTGCTATTTTCTTGAAAGAAGCCACTAATGAAATCTATGGCCCCCGAGTCTATTTTCCCATCATATACTTTCAGATCTATATTTCTATTTGCCTTTTCTTTTATTTTCATCTTTTATTTTCAGATCCATATTATCAAAAACCCAAAAATACATCGCTGAATTTTATTTGCCATTATTCTGTTTGCATCTATCAAGCTATCACAATTTTCCCGTCAACTTGCCAATTTCTGGCGCCGGTACCCAAGAGGGATTGACAACACTACCTCTTACGCGTCGGGTTGCAAATATTTGTTCTTTGTCTGCAGGTACCGTTTACATAGTGTTTCTTGGTTCTCCTACTGGATTCATACCTTGGTTTCATAACTGAGAAAAATACCTACCGTAGCTGTACTGCATCATCCCTTCCTCTTTGGGGAAATACCGATATAGTTCAAGCGACATCAGAGGCCAAGCCGACATCCAGCAAGGCCTAATCCAAGAGCGGCTTGAGGATGCATGCACCCGCTAGTACCAGTCCACGACTGCCACACGGCACCACCCCCAGCCAGTGCCCGCCGAAAGGCACGACGCTCTGTCGAAGGATGCACGCACCCGCTGTAACATGTCCAAACCTGGCCGCGGCACTACCCCGACCCACACCCGCACAAACATGCACGCACACCCCCACCATCGTCGCATGAGACCAGCTGTTAGGGACCGTGACACCACTACTACCCAGCCACTGAGCCCCGCCATCGACCGCCAGGACCTCGTGTCCTAGCGCGCCGCCCACCTCTGTGCCCACCAGATCTAGGTGCCGCCAAGAGAGGAAGCTCCACTACCGATGTTGGTCGCACAGGTTTTGCTTGGCGGCATCCTCCAGCGGCGCTGCGGCAGGAGGAGGGGAAAAGGGTGGCGCCTCTAGGGTTTGTGGAGGCTCATCCGAGCCGCCCTGGGCAAGACGACGTGAATGGTAATATGTAGATACATGCATATATGTGCTCTTCCAAATGCAGATAATGCAGTCAACGAGTTCAGCTGAAGTAGTATGTACGCATTCTTGAATATATTATCGAGCATATGTCCAAGGGGTGTGCTTTGGGTTCTCTAATATTGTTGATGGTAAATTAGCATGTGAAGCTAATCAGGGTTTTACCCGTTGGTCCAAATGTTTTATGGTCATTTAAGTCTTTCATATATATGATTTTTACCTACCAGAAATCGCTGGTATGGTTGAACTGTCCAAATCTCTTATTTTCACATGTTAAAAATATTGAACTAGATGAGAGTTTAGCTCTCGAGACATGCTTTGAACAGATAATTAAATTTTGTTTCAAAAAAGATGACTAATAGTTGCTGTGAGTTTGCCTTAATGAAGGGGGTGGTCACACAATGCTGAATAAGTTGTCGAATTGGCATGGTTGGACTGTCCAAATATCTGATTTCACATGTTAAAACTGTTGAACAAAATGAGGGTTTGTCTTTTGAGACATGCTTTGTACCAAGTATTAATTTTTGAATTTTGAAAATATTACTAGCAGTTGTTGTGAGTTTGCCTTAATGAAGGAAGGAGTCACACGTTGTTTAATAAGTTGTCGAACTTGGCTATTGTTTATTACTGCAATTGTTCGTGTTATTCAGCTGATATGTGCCTTAGATAACTGCATCCTTCAATTGAAATGTATCTTCGGTAATTGCATCCTTCTATCGGACTTTCAGGAAGAAGAATTTTTATTTTTCGAGATGTTTCCTTCTCAATTTATGCACATTGTCGCTACCTCATGGTAAAGTGGTGACTACAACAACCTATGCATTCTCATTCTTTCAACAATATTCTATCCCAAACTTGGAATTTACTTTGTTGCTCTTTTAATTTTTTCATCATGATTTAGTTTATTCATTTCCCTTACTTCTTCGGCATGTTATATTTTACAATATATTGCTTGAAATGCCTAGAATGACATACGGAGAAGTATGCAAAAATTGTAGTGACATTTTTTAGAAGTCAAAAGTTTCATTGTCATACCTCGAATTGACAAAAAATAAAGTATGTAGCATCTATCAAATTAACTAACAACCATGACCGTCTTTATTATGGTTGGGTTTACATCTGCATTTCTTTGTTTACATCGTTTGATAGTTTTCTACAACTATTAGAAAGAGAGGCTTGTGATGCATTGTGGCTGAAGGCACCACTAGGGGCCAGCTGTAAGTGGGTGACCCGTTTGCGGAGGGTCGTTGAACTCAACCACAATATATGTGTCGCGTGTGTATAGCCTTGTGTGTTTGATGTGTTGGTGTTCTATATTGTGTGCTACTAGACGTAGACAATTGCATATGTAAGTTACGTAAAACTGTCTACGTAGGTGTAGCACTACTGTTCATGTTTGTGCGCGCGCGTGTGCCTCTTTCCTCTCATGTCTAGACCATATATTCAATAAATTAAGGGAAATGCTAATAATCAACCGGCGGATCGCTCGGCCGCATCCACCGCCTGCCCAATTGCCATGTGTCTTTCTTGGGGCCACACTTAGTCTTGTCTCCTTGGCTCAAAAGTGTTGTGTGTTCGCTGCAGTGAATTATCACCCGAGGTGCTTTTGCAACACTTGTTGTGTTGCAATGAGGTTCTGCAACAGGATCTATGTTGCAAAAAAATTGTGCAAAAAAAATCCGCAACAGGACTTCTGTTGCAAAAACATCATGTAATAGGACCTGTGTTGCAAAAGTTTTTACAACTTGAGCTTTGTTGCAAAAGTTTCCGTAACATGACATCTGTTGCAAAAGTTTCCGCAACACTGACGTTGTTGCAATTGCAAGAACGCGTCTAGGTCAAAGGTTGACACTAAATCTAACGGCTGCCGAGCCAGCGGATATTTAAAAACTATCCGCCGGAAACGCGTCCCCCATAAATTAAATGATTGCACCATCGTAAAAAAAGATACCGAGCCTAGCATAATTATAGCCTATGACTTTATTTAACTGGAATACACATTCCATTAACTTAACCGTGCACAGCAGAGTCGCTGGCAACCAAATCGCACACAAATTCTGGTGCTTGGTCCTTCGACCAAGAGCACATCACACTTGCCCGATAGCCAAAAGCAGCAAGGCTATGGGCTACAAAATTACTAGTACACTTACAGAAGGTGAATTCAAAAGCATCAAAGGATGGGTAACAAAGGCTTCGAGCTTCACGGATTAGGACGCCGATTGAAGACAAATCCCTCTTGCCAGAGTTCATGGCATTCACCAGCGTCAACGAGTCTGATTGAAAAATAGCCTGATGGACTCCTGAGGGAGTCCCGGACTAGGGGGTGTCCGGATAGCCGAACTATCATCTTCGGCCGGACTCCTGGACTATGAAGATACAAGATTGAAGACTTCGTCCCGTGTCCGAATGGGACTTTCCTTGGCGTGGAAGGCAAGCTTGGCGATACGGATATGTAGATCTCCTACCATTGTAACCGACTCTGTGTAACCCCAACCCTCTTCGGTGCTTATATAAACCGGAGGGTTTTAGTCCGTAGGACGAACAAAAATCATACCATAGGCTAGCGTCTAGGGTTTAGCCTCTCTGATCTCGTGGTAGATCTACTCTTGTACTACCCATATCATCAATATCAATCAAGCAGGGGTAGGATTTTACCTCCATCGAGAGGGCCCGAACCTGGGTAAAAACATCGTGTCCCTTGTCTCCTGTTACCATCCGCCTAGACGCACAGTTCGGGACCCCCTACCCGAAATCCGCCGGTTTTGACACCGACATTGGTGCTTTCATTGAGAGTTCCTCTGTGTCGTCATCTTTAGGCCTGATGGATCCTTCGATCATCAACAACGATGCGGTCCAGGGTGAGACTTTCCTCCCTGGACAGATCTTCGTATTCGGCGGCTTTGCACTGCGGGCCAATTCGCTTGGCCATCTGGAGCAGATTGAAAGCTACGCCCCTGGCCATCAGGTCAGATTTGGAAGTTTGAACTACACAGCTGACGTCCGCGGAGACTTGATCTTCGACGGGTTCGAGCCACAGCCAAGCGCGCTGCACTGCCACGAGGGGCATGATCTAGCTCTGCCACCGGACAGTGCCATGGAGGCCGCACCAGAGTCTGCTCCGACTGAGGGATTCCTGGACTAGGGGGTGTCTGGATAGCCGAATTATCATCATCGGCCGGACTCCAAGACTATGAAGATACAAGATTGAAGACTTCGTCCCGTGTCCGGATGGGACTTTCCTTGGTGTGGAAGGCAAGCTTGGCGATATGGATATGTAGATCTCCTACCCTTGTAACCGACTCTATGTAACCCTAGCCCTCTCCGGTGTCTATATAAACCGGATGGCTTTAGTCCATATGACGAACAACAATCATACCATAGGCTAGCTTCTAGGGTTTAGCCTCCTTGATCTCATGGTAGATCCACTCTTGTAACATACATCATCAATATTAATCAAGCAGGACGTAGGGTTTTACCTCCATCAAGAGGGCCCGAACCTGGGTAAAACATTGTGTCCCTTGTCTCCTGTTACCATCCGCCTAGACGCACAGTTCGGGACCCCCTACCCGAGATCCACCGGTTTTGACACCGACATTGGTGCTTTCATTGAGAGTTCCTCTGTGCCGTCACCGATAGGCTCGATGGCTTCTTCGATCATCATCAACGACGCAGTCCAGGGTGAGACCTTCCTCCCCGGAAAGATCTTTGTATTCGGCGGCTTTACACTGCAGGCCAATTCGCTTGGCCATCTGGAGCAGATCGAAAGCTACGCCCCTGGCCGTCAGGTCAGATTTGGAAGTTTGAACTTCACGGCTGACATCCGCGGGGACTTGATCCTCGATGGATTCGAGCCACAGCCGAGCGTGCCGCACTGTCACGGCGAGCATGATTTAGCTCCGTAGCCGGACAGTACCCTGGAGGCCACACTCGAACCCGCTCCGATCATCAACTCAGAGCCGGCTGTGCAGGTCGAGAACGGATGGCTAGACACCGCCTCGGGGGCTGCAACCTCTATGGCGATAGAGCCGAACACTGACCTTGTCCCTCATGAAGCTCGTGACTCCGAGGTGCCGGACTCCGAACCTCCCGCGCCCCCTCCGATCGGATCTGATTGGGCGCCGATCATGGAGTTCACCGCAGCGGACATCATTCAACACTCACCTTTCGGTGACATCTTGAGTTCTCTAAAGTATCTCTCGTTATCAGGAGAGCCCTGGCCGGACTGCGGTCAGGACGGTTGGGATGCGGACGACGAAGAAATTCAAAGCCCACCCACCACCCACTTGGTAGCCACTGTCGACGATCTAACCGACATGCTAGACTACGACTCCGAAGACATCGACGGTATGGACGACGATGCCGGAGACGACCAAGAACCAGCGCCCACCGGGCACTGGAAAGCCACCTCATCATATGACATATACATGGTGGATATCCCAAAGGATGGGAATGGCGAAGGAACAGCGGAGGATGACCCCTCCAAGAAACAGCCCAAGCGCCGGCGTCAGCGGCGCCGCTCTAAATCCCGCCACAGCAAGAATGAAGATTCCGGCACCGGAGATAATAATACACCGGACAGTGCCGAAGACAACCCACTCCAGCAAGATCCAGCGCAGGAGGACGGAGACGCCAGCCCTCATGAGAGAGCGGCAGAAGAAGAGGTAGAGGATTATATGCCTCCCTCCGGAGACGAGGCAAGCCTCGACGACGATGAATTCGTCGTGCCTGAGGATCCCGTCGAACAAGAGCGTTTTAAACGCAGGCTTATGGCCACGGCGAACAGCCTCAAGAAAAAGCAGCAACAGCTTAGAGCTGATCAAGATCTGCTAGCCGACAGATGGACTGAAGTCCTCGCGGCCGAAGAGCATGAGCTCGAACGCCCCTCCAAAAGCTACCCTAAACGCAAGCTGCTCCCCCGATTAGAGGAGGAGGCGTATGAACCCGCATCACCAGGAGACAATACGGCTGATCGACCACCCCGTGGTCGCGACAGAGAGGCCTCTAGGCCCTTCACTAGACCCGTACCCCGGCATCGCTCGAAAAGCACAAGGCCACAGGGGAACGCTCCGGACTTGCGAGATATATTGGAGGATAGGGCAAGACAATCAAGATCGATCTATGGATCGCGTGGGCGCCCCATGATACGTGACGACAACCGTCGCGCCGGACACAGTAAGTCCGGCCGGGCCGAACAAAACAGACAAAGCTCTTTTGAGCTCCATCGTGATATCGCCCAGTACAGAGGCGCCGCACACCCACTATGCTTCACAGATGAAGTAATGGATCATCAAATCCCCGAAGGGTTTAAACCCGTGAATATTGAATCTTACGATGGCACAACAGACCCCGCGTTTTGGATCGAAGACTATCTCCTTCACATCCACATGGCCCGCGGTGATGATCTTCACGCCATCAAATATCCCCCCCCTCAAGCTTAAAGGACCAGCCCGACATTGGCTTAACAGCTTGCCAGCAGAGTCAATTGGGAGTTGGGAAGACCTGGAAGCCGCATTCCTCGATAACTTCCAAGGCACGTATGTGCGACCACCAGACGCTGATGACCTCAGCCACATAATTCAGCAGCCAGACGAATCGGCCAGATAATTCTGGACACGGTTCTTAACCAAGAAAAACCAAATCGTCGACTGTCCGGATGCGGAGGCCCTCGCGGCCTTCAAGCATAATATCCGCGACGAGTGGCTTGCCCGGCACCTGGGACAGGAAAAGCCAAAATCCATGGCAGCCCTCACATCACTCATGACCCGCTTCTGCGCGGGTGAGGACAGCTGGCTAGCACGCAGCAACAACCTCAGCAAAAATTCTGGCAGTCCGGATATCAAGGACCGTAATGGCAGGTCGCGTCGTAACAAAAACAAACGCCGCATTAATGGCGACAATAGTGAGGATACGGCAGTCAATGCCGGATTCAGAGGCTCTAAACCCGGTCAGCGGAAAAAGCCATTCAAAAGAACTACTCCGGGTCCGTCCAATTTGGACCGAATACTCGACCGCTTGTGCCAGATACATGGCACCCCCGAAAAGCCAGCTAACCACACCAACAGGGACTGTTGGGTATTCAAGCAGGCAGGCAAGTTAATTGCCGAAAACAATGACAAGGGGCTGCATAGCGATGACGAGGAAGAGACCCGACCGCCGAACAATAGAGGACAGAAGGGTTTCCCCCCACAGGTGCGGACGGTGAACATGATATACGCAACGCACATACCCAAAAGGGAGCGGAAGCGTGCACTCAGGGATGTATACGCGATGGAGCCAGTTGCCCCGAAGTTCAATCCATGGTCCTCCTGCCCGATCACTTTTGACCGAAGGGACCACCCCACCAGCATCCGCCACGGCGGATTCGCCGCATTGGTCTTAGACCCAATCGTCGATGGATTTCACCTCACCAGAGTCCTGATGGACGGCGGCAGCAGCCTGAACCTGCTTTATCAGGATACAGTGCGCAAAATGGGCATAGACCCCTCAAGGATTAAACCTACCAAGACGACCTTTAAAGGCGTCATACCAGGTGTAGAAGCCAATTGTACAGGCTCAGTTACACTGGAAGTGGTCTTCGGATCCCCGGATAACTTCCGAAGCGAGGAGTTAATCTTCGACATAGTTCCGTTCCGCAGCGGCTATCATGCCCTGCTCGGACGTACCGCGTTTGCAAAGTTCAACGCGGTGCCGCACTACGCATACCTCAAGCTCAAGATGCCAGGCCCTCGAGGAGTCATCACGGTCAACGGAAACACTGAACGTTCTCTCCGCACGGAGGAACATACAGCGGCTCTCGCGGCAGAAGTACAATGCAGCCTCTTAAGGCAATTCTCGAGTCCGGCCGTTAAGCGGCCGGACACAGCTAAGCGCGCCCGGAGTAACCTACAACAAGACCACCTGGCACGTTCCGAGCACGCGTAGCAGTGCGGCCCCAACCCCAGCCCCTGTAAAACGTCAAGACAGGTCCTTCGCGTACACCATTACGCTCTGAAGATACCATGGGCATGGGGAGAGGGGCACGACCACGATAGGCCCAGACTGCGGCTCAACCACACCAGGGGCTCTCAAGTGTGTCGTTCTTTTTTCTTTTTCTTTTTCCTTTTATTTTTTTCCCACAGGACTCCGTTCGTCAGAGGCCCTGTCCGGCAGCAGACATGCCGAACTCACGATGCAACAGCCAGGGAAGGAGAAAGGCTACAACGAATATCCAGGTGGTCTCCATTACGAGCATTAAATCTGTTTTATGCACCATTCCGCAGCCTACCCCTGGAGGGGGACATGTTTAACAGTCCCATCCCTTGCTTATCGCACCATTTGTATCGTTCTGCACTTACAGCAGTTTTTCTTGAATAAAGTAATGCAGCACCTTTTTGCTTCCAATTGCATTTCTTTCTTATACATATGTTCATCTATGACATGTTGCATCCGTACATTTTGGTACGGCTAATACACCAGGGGCTTACGTTTCCCGCATCATGGTGTGATAAGTCCGAACACTTTCACAAGTGCGGCACCCCGAACTTATAGCATTGTATGCATCGGCTCTGAATCATGTCTTGGGTCAATAGTTGGGTTTGCCCGGCTCCCATGTTTTGGTACCTTACGTTCCGTTGTATCGGCTAAGGTAGCACTGGGAGAACCACTGCGATTGCGCCCCAGTTGAGCTGGGTTAACGCCTCAGTGGAGAAAGCTAAAACTGACCGTCATGATGAGGCGAGAGCTGGTCGCTGTTCGAGAGGTTTTTTGCGAGTCCTTAAAGACTTATGCCGCTTAGAGCGAGGAGCCGACTTAGTCCGGCCCAGGCGTGGATAGTGCCCCAAATTCGGCCTTCCGAAGACTAGGGGCTTCGCCGAAATTTAAAATTATAGAATTCTATGGCTAAGTGAGAGTGTTCAAGCATTATAAGTCCGGTTGCCTTGTTCGTTGTGTTGAGCGCCTCCCTAGATGGACCCAAATATGGGAACAAGAGTGCTCAAATTTATCCCGAACACCCCAGCACTCGTGGCATGGGGGCTGAAGCCGACGACTTGCCATCTCTCAGATTTGATAAACAGCCGCACAGAAGGTAATATTTTAAATTAAAATGCGTTGCTTAGCGCAAATGAACTAAGTTTTCAGCGCACAGGATAACAAAATGCGAGTCTACTCAAATATTACATCTTTGGAGCACTCACCCGCAATAGTGCGGGCGCCCTTCAGCACACTCTTATAATACATCTCGGGCGTGCGATGCTCCTTGCCCTCTGGTGGCGGGTCCGTCACGAGCTTCTGGGCATCCATCTTGCCCCAGTGCACCTTTGCGCGGGCAAGGGCCCGACGGGCACCTTCAATACAGGCGGAGTGCTTGATGACTTCAACCCACGGGCACGCATCCACCAGCCGCCGCACCAGGCCGAAGTAGCTCCCAGGCATGGCCTCCTTAGGCCACAGCCGAACTATGAGGCCCTTCATGGCCTGTTCGGCCGCCTTGTGGAGCTCGACCAGCTGCTTCAGCTGGTCGCTAAGGGGCACCGGATGTCCGGCCTCAGCATACTGAGACCAGAAGACCTTCTCCGTCGAGCTCCCCTCCTCGGCCCGGTAGAACGCGGCAGCATCGGACACGCTGCGAGGAAGATCTGCGAACGCTCCTGGAGAGCTCCGAATTCGGGTAAGCAACAGGTAATTAACACTCACATGCTTACTTTGCATGAAAAATGCCTTACCCGCTGCTATTTTCTTCAACGCCTCGATTTCCTGGAGGGCCTTGTAGGCTTCGGCCTTAGCGGCTTTGGCACTCTCAAGAGCCGTTGCAAGCTCAGACTCTCGAGTCTTCGAGTCACGCTCCAGGCTCTCATGTTTTTTCACGAGATCCTGGAGCTCTTGCTGTACCTCCGCCACCCGCGCCTCCTGCTTCTCTCGCTCGGTGCGCTCCGCGGCCGCATTGCGTTCGGCCGCGGCCACCGCCTCTTTCAGGGTCGCCACCTCGTTAGTGGCCCCTGCAATACCCACGTTATCCTTGTCATTCTTTTTGCAACCAAAATCCTTTTCTGTAAGGTACAATTTTAATAAGGTGTTACTCACCTTCCTTGTCCTCGAGCTGCTTCTTGGCACGGCCGAGCTCGTTCTCGGACCGCTCAAGGCTTTCCTTCAAAGTATTGACCTCCGCAGTCAGTGCGGCAGAGGTCAGCAGCGCAGCCTGCAATCCCATATTGACATATTTTTTATGACTCCTGCGTATATCTTCTTAGATCCTCAGTCCGGCTTTTCTTTCCGAACACCGAACCGAGCATCAGGGGCTACTGTCTATGCGGTACTATTTTACATATATCAAAATTCTTACCTCAAAGCCTGTTAGAAGGCTGCTGCAGGCTTCGGTCAGCCCGCTCTTGGCGAGCTGCACCTTCTGAATCACCGCACTCATAACAGTGCGGTGTTCCTCTTCAATGGAGGCGCCATTGAGCGCCTCCAGCAAGCTATCCGGCGCCTCCGGTTGGGCGGAGGCTGTCGGCGTCACGGTCTTGCCCTTCTTACGAAGGGGCCGCCCGCCGGACTCCGGAGCCACTATGGGATCCGGAGCCGAGTCCGGTGCAAAGTCCGGGAGGTTGTCCTGCGACACCTCCGGGGCCTCCTCCTCCTGGCGGGTCCCTTCCCGGGATCCCACCTCGGCATCGTCCGTGTCACGGGGGGTGGAGGCGGTCGGAAGAGAATCCATATCCGACGCACCTAAGGACCCGCTCGACGAAGCGGGAAGATCGTCCTTGGGCGGACTGCAGGGTTGTATGCGGCATTAGAAAGACATTGTGTGGCAAAAAAAAAAACCATGAAGTTATTCGGGAGTCCGGATACTCACGATCTCGCCAGGGGCTTGGCCCTTGGAGGCCAGTCCTCGTCGTCGTCACTGGCATTGGCAGAGCAGTCCGGGGGAAGAGTTTTTCCCTTCTTGGACCCTTCGGCCTCCCTCGTTGGGGAGGCCTTCCTTTTCTTCTCTCCCCCCACTGGGGGAGAGGCTTTCTTCTTCTCCTCCTCACCTTGGTGAGAGGAGTCGGCCTCGGAGTCGTCATCCGATAGGACCTGAAAACGGGAACTCTTCCGAGTCCCCGTGGCCTTCTTCTTGGCCTTCTTCTCCGGCACCACGTGGGGTGCCGGAGCCAGCAGCCCCGTTAGACGGGCGTCCGCTGGGTCCTCTGGCAATGGGGCCGGACAGATAGTCTGTTCGGCCTTCGCCAGCCAGTCCTGTCAAAGGAAAAGGGAGTTTAGATCCCGCATAGAGTCAAACTATGGAAAACGAGCGTTCCGTAAAGGACAAAATCACTTACCTCGTCAGCCGGACGCTGCGAGCTGAATCCGCGATCTTCGGTAGCGGATGCGGGAGCCTCGGCGCCCTTGAACAGCACCTTCCAGACATCTTCGTACGTAGTGTCGAAGAGCCCGCTCAGAGTCTGGTGCTGCGCCGGATCGAACTCCCACATGTTGAAACCCCGTCGTTGGCACGGGAGAATCCGGCGGATGAGCATGACCTGGACTACGTTGACAAGCTTGAGCTTCTTGTCCACCAGCTTTTGGATACAGGCTTGGAGTCCGGTCAGCTCCTCCGAATCACCCCAGATCCGGCCACTCTCTTTCCAGGAGGTGAGCCGTGTAGGAATGCCAGATCTGAATTCGGGGGCCGCTGCCCAATCAGGGTCACGCGGCTCGGTGATGTAGAACCACCCCGATTGCCACCCCTTAATGGTTTCCACGAAAGTGCCCTCCAGCCAAGTAACGTGGGACATCCTGCCCACCATGGCGCCTCCGCACTCCGCTTGGCTGCCCTTCACAACCTTCGGCTTGACACTGAAGGTCTTGAGCCACAAGCCGAAGTGGGGCTGGATGCAGAGGAAGGCCTCGCACACGACGATGAACGCCGAGATGTTGAGGATGAAATTCGGGGCCAGATCATGGAAATCCAGGCCGTAGTAGAACATGAGCCCCCGGACGAAGGGATGAAGTGGGAAGCCCAGTCCGCGGAGGAAATGGGGAAGAAATACTACCCTCTCATGGGGCCTGGGGGTGGGGATGAGCTCTCCCTCGTCGGGGAGCCGGTGCGCGATGTTGCTGGACAAATATCCGGCGTCGCGCAGCTTCTGGATCTGCCCCTCCGTGACGGAGGAGGCCATCCACTTGCCTCCCGCTCCGGACATAGTTGGAGAAGGTTGAGGTGAGAAGTGCGGACTTGGGCGCTGGAGCTTGAGTTCGCGGAGATGGATAAGCCAAGGAGGAAGAAGGCGCAGGTAAAAGGGTTGGATCTTTATCCCCTTATATGGGCGGACAAAAACATGTGTCCCCACCGGCCTGGTAAAACTCGCTTATCTCCCAAGCGCCGCAATCAATGGCGCGGTTGGGTTACCCACGTCCGTATTGATGGGAATCCCGGAATAAGGGGAACACGATCTCTGCTTCGACAAGACGTGCCAAGGAAACCGCTTCGCTAAACGCGCTGAGGTGGTACAATAAAAACAATTCAAGTAAAGGCTTGGTAGTGGTGTGATGTCACGCCACAAAACGGTCAGCAGATTGAACTGGTGTAATATTATTCTCCCTACGGTGGTACGTGGAATTTATTTTTGCAGAGCCGGACACTATCCTGGTGTTCACAATCTTCTATAAATTATTCGGAGGAGGAACCCGCCTTGCAATGCCGAAGACAATATGCGCGCCGGACTCGTCGTCATTGAAGCCTGGTTCAGGGGCTACTGAGGGAGTCCTGGACTAGGGGGTGTCCGGATAGCCGAACTATCATCATCGGCCGGACTCCAAGACTATGAAGATACAAGATTGAAGACTTCGTCCCGTGTCCGGATGGGACTTTCCTTGGCGTGGAAGGCAAGCTTGGCGATACGGATATGTAGATCTCCTACCATTGTAACCGACTCTGTGTAACCCTAGCCCTCTCCGGTGTCTATATAAACCGGATGGCTTTAGTCCATAGGACGAACAACAATCATACCATAGGCTAGCTTCTAGGGTTTAGCCTCCTTGATCTCGTGGTAGATCCACTCTTGTAACACACATCATCAATATTAATCAAGCAGGACGTAGGGTTTTACCTCCATCAAGAGGGCCCGAACCTGGGTAAAACATTGTGTCCCTTGTCTCCTGTTACCATCCGCCTAGACGCACAGTTCGGGACCCCCTACCCGAGATCCGCCGGTTTTGACACCGACACCGACCCTTAGCTCGGAGCCGACTGCGCCGATTGAGGACGGATGGCTGGACACCGCCTCGGGGGCTGCTATCTCTATGGCGATTGAGCCGAACACCAACCCTGTCCTTTGCGAAGCTCGTGACTCCAAGGTGCCGGACTCCTCTCCGGACTCCGAACCTCCCGCGCCCCTGCCAATCGAATCCGATTGGGCGACGGTCATGGAGTTCACTGCCACGGACATCTTTCAGCACTCACCCTTTGGCAACATCCTGAATTCACTAAAGTCTCTCTCTTTATCAGGAGAGCCCTGGCCGGATTATGGTCAGGAAGGTTGGGATGCGGACGACGAAGAAATTCAAAACCCACCCACCATATTGACATACTTATGTTAGACTCCTGCGTACATCTTTTTTAAGATCCTCAATTCGGCTTTTCTTTCCGAACACCAAACTGAGCATCAGGGGCTACTTTCTATGCGGTAATATTTTTACATATCTTAAATACATACCTCAAAGCCTGTTAGAAGGCTGGCGCAGGCTTCAGTCAGCCCACTCTTGGCGGACTGAACTTTCTGGATCACCACACTCATAACAGTGCGGTGCTCCTCGTCGATGGAGGCGCCGTTAAGCGCCTCTAGCAAATTATCCGGTGCCTCCGGTTGGACGGAGGTCACCGGTGTCGCAGTCTCGCCCTTCTTACGAAGGGGCCGCTCGCCGGACTCCGGAACCACTGAAGGTTCTAGTGCGGAGTCCAACCCAGGGCCAGACTTAGAGCCCTTTGGGGTTTGATCCCCCTTGTGCCTAGAGTTCGGGAGGTCGCCTTGCGGCGCCTCCGGGACCTCCTCCTCCTGGGTAGCCCCCTTTTGGGACCCCACCTCGGCGTTATCCGCAGCACGAGGAGAGGAGACGGCCGGAAGTGAAGTGCTATCCACGTACGATGGCGCCAGGGAGCCGCTCGTTGAAGTGTCGAGCCCGTCCTTGGGCGGGCTGCAGGGTTATATTTGGCGTTAAGAGATTCTATGCGACAAACGAAACACCATGAGTCATTCTGGTATCCGGACACTTACAAAGTCGCCAGGGGCTTAGTCCTTGGTGGCCACTCCTCTTCATCATCGTCGGCGTTGGTGGAGTAGTCCGGAGGGAGGGTCCTTCCGTTCTTGGACCCTTCGGCCTCCCCCATTGGGGCGGCCTTCCTTTTCTTCTCTCCCCCCGCTGGGGGAGAGGCCTCTTTTTCCTCCTCCTCGCCTTTGTGGGAGGAGTCCGCCTCGGAGTCGTCGGACGATCAGTCCGACAACACCTGGCGGTGGGAACTCTTTCAAGTTCCCGTGGCCTTCTTCTTGGCCTTCTTCTCCGGCACCACGTAAGGTGCCGGAACCAGCAGCCCCGTCAATCGGGCGTCCGCTGGGTATTCTGGCAAGGGAGCCGGACAGTTAACCTACCCGGACTTCTTTTGCCAGGCCTGTCAAAGGCAACGGAGTTTAGACCCCGCATAGAGTCAAACTATGGAAAATAAACGTCTTGTAAAGGGTAAAATAGCTTACCTCGCCGGCTTGACGCTACGAGCTGAATCCGCGATCTTCGGTAGCGGATGCGGGAGCCTCGACGCCCTTGAACAGCACCTTCCAGGCATCTTCGTACATAGTGTCGAAGAGTATGCTCAAGGTTTGGTGCTGTGCCGGATCAAACTCCCACAAGCTGGAGGCCCGTTGTTGGCACGGGAGGATCCGGTGAATGAGCATGACCTGGACTATGTTAACGAGCTTGATCTTCTTGTTCACAAGGTTTTGGACGCAGGTTTGGAGTTCGGTCAGCTCTTCTGAATTACCCCATGTCAGGCCCTTCTCTTTCCAGGAGGTGAGCCGTGTGGGGATGCCAGATCGGAACTCGGGGGCTGCTGCGCATTCTGGGTCACGCGGCTCGGTGATGTAGAACCACCCTGATTGCCACCCTTTGATGGTTTCCACGAAGGAGCCCTCGAGCCATGTAACGTTGGGAATCTTGCCCACCATGGCGCCTCCACACTCCGCCTGCTGGCCCCCCACTACCTTCGGCTTGACATTGAAGGTCTTCAGTCATAAGCCGAAGTGGGGCTTGATGCGGAGGAAGGCCTCGCACACGACGATGAATGCTGAGATGTTGAGGACGAAATTCGGGGCCAGATCGTGGAAATCCAGGCCGTAGTAGAACATGAGCCCCGGACAAATGGGTGAAGTGGAAAACCTAGTCCGCGGAGGAAGTGGGTGAGAAACACCACCCTCTCATGGGGCCCGGGGGTGGGGATGAGCTGCCCCTTGTCGGGGAGCCGATGCGCGATGTCGCTGGACAAGTATCCGGCCTTCCGCAGCCTCTTGATGTGCCCCTCCGTGACAGAGGAGGCCATCCACTTGCCTCCCGCTCTGGACATGGCTGGGGAAGGTTGAGGCGAGATGTGCGGGCTTGGGCGCTGGAGCTTGAGTGCGTGGAAATGGATAAGCAAAGGAGGAAGAAGGCGTAGGTAAAAAAGGTGGATCCTTATCCCCTTATATGGACGGACGAAGCTATGCGTTCCCACCAGCCTGGTAAAACTCGCTTATCTCCCAAGCACCGTAATCAATGGCGCGGTTGGGTTACCCACGCCCGTATTGATGAGAATTCCGGAATAAGGGGACACGATCTCTGCTTTGACAAGACGTGCCAAGGAAACTGCCTCGCTAAACGCGCTGAGGTGGGACAGTAAAAACGATTCGAATAAAGGCTTGGCCGTGGTGTGATGTCACGCCACGGAATACGTCAGCAGATTGAATTTGTGTAAATATTATTCTCTCTTTGATGGTATGTGGAACTTATTTTGCAGAGTCGGACACTATCCTTGTGTTCAAAATCTTCTATGAAGTATTCGGAGGAGGAACCCGCCTTGCAATGCCGAAGACAATATGCGTGCCGGACTCGTCATCATTGAAGCCTGGTTCAGGGGCTACTGAGGGAGTCCCGGACTAGGGGGTGTTCGGATAGCCGAACTATCATCTTCGGCCGGACTCCTGGACTATGAAGATACAAGATTGAAGACTTCGTCCCGTGTCCGGATGGGACTTTCTTTGGCTGGAAGGCAAGCTTGGCGATACGGATATGTAGATCTCCTACCATTGTAACCGACTCTGTGTAACCATAACCCTCTTCGGTGCTTATATAAACCGGAGGGTTTTAGTCCGTAGAACGAACAACAATCATACCATAGGCTAGCATCTAGGGTTTAGCCTCTCTGATCTCGTGGTAGATCTACTCTTGTACTACCCATATCATTAATATCAATCAAGCAGGAGTAGGGTTTTACCTCCATCGAGAGGGCCCGAATCTGGGTAAAAACATAGTGTCCCTTGTCTCCTGTTACCATCCGCCTAGACGCACAGTTCGGGGCCCCCTAACCGAGATCCGCCGGTTTTGACACCGACAACTCCCATTTCGATCGCCGCTACGATGCCCTTGTTACACGCAGTAGCTTCAGCTTGTAAAGCCGACGTGAGATGATCCATCTTCCCTGCACACGCAGCAATGACGTCCCCCTGATCCGATCTCATAAACAGCCCCAGGCTCCCCCCCCCTTTGCTCCACATGAAAAGCTGCGTCAAAGTTAATTTTGACAAAACCTTTCCTTGGTTTACTCCACCCTGCTATTGTATGCGTTGTGTCATGTTTTTCAGCCTCCAAAGATCCATTCTGAAAATCATCAAGTATTCTGCGGATGTTGTAGGCCACTCCTTCGGTGGGCTTCATCTTGCCGCCATGGTTTGCCTTAAAGCCTATGACTTAATGACCAACAATGACACAACAAGAAAACAAAACAATGAATGAAGAACAACACAGCAAAGCGCGCGAGACCTTCTAGTCAATGTTCTAAAATCAAAAATTATAAAAGGAGAACTCCTTCAACCTACTCTTTCTCAACCTCTTTTTTTCTTTTTTCTTTTGAGGGTGAGTCCTTCAACCTTTCAAGAAAACGAGCAGACAGGTAGGGGAAAAACAAACCAACACATTTCACAAGTTACAGTCGTACCCCGAATGGTTGCAAGCATCAACTCTTCTACCACCGGTCAACGCTCTCATATCAAATGTCCACTGTGTGTAGAAGAGCTCGGACCACGGGCAATGCCCGCGATGGCTGCAGCTGCACTCCAATTGGATCACGTACTCCTATGACATGGTTGACAAACGATCCTCATCCAACTGCTGATTCTCCGAGAGAGAACGAGATGAGGCACCATGATCACCATCGAGCAAGGACGTCCAGCCGAGACACCCTCCGGCTCGCGCTTCTTCTCTTCCTGCTCCTGTCGTCCTCGCAGCTGCGCGGCGCGAGCTCTGCGCCCGGCGAGGCAGAGGCGCTCCTGGAATGGAAGGACAGCCTGCCGCTGACCGCGGCCGCCGCGGGCGCTCTGGGCTCGTGGGACCGGGCGGCCGCCGCCAACTCCAGCTTCGTGGTGTGCTCGTGGCACGGCATGACGTGCGACGTCTTCGGCCGGGTCGTCGGCGTCGACGTGTCCGGCGCCAGCATCGACGGCACGCTCGACGCTCTGGACCTCTCGTCCCTGCCCAGCCTCGGCAGCCTCAACCTCAGCTACAACGCGCTGGTGGGATCGTTCCCGTCGAACGTGTCCGCGCCGCTGCTTAACATCACGTCGGTGGATTTGTCCAACAATAATTTGTCGGGCCCCATCCCGCCGGCCTTGCCTGCGTACATGCCCAACCTCGAGCACCTCAACCTTTCGTCCAACCAGTTCGCCGGCGAAATACCGCCTTCCGTCGCCAACTTGACCAGGCTTCAGAGCCTTGTTCTTGGCAAGAACAGTTTTTCCGGCGGCATTCCGCCGGCGCTCGGTTCCATCTCGAGGTTACGAGTGCTCGAGCTGCACAGCAACCCGCTGGGCGGCGCGATCCCCGCCTCTCTCGGCAAGCTCCGGTCGCTGGAGCGCATCAATGTCAGCATCGCTCAGCTGGAGTCCACCCTTCCGACGGAACTCAGCCACTGCACCAACCTCACCGTCATCGGCCTCGCCGTCAACAAGCTCTCCGGGAAGCTGCCGTTGTCGTGGGCCAAGCTGAGGAAAGTACGGGAATTCAACGTCTCCAAGAACATGCTCACCGGGGATATCTTGCCGGACTACTTCACCGCGTGGACACGTCTCACGGTGTTTCAGGCGGACAAGAACCGTTTCATCGGCGAGGTTCCCGCAGAGGTCGGCATGGCGTCGAGGCTGGAGTTCCTCTCCTTCGCGACCAACAACCTCTCCGGCGAGATCCCGGCGATCATCGGAAGTCTGACGAATCTGAAGCTGCTGGACCTCGCCGAGAACGAATTCTCTGGTACTATTCCACGGACCATCGGCAACCTGACAAGATTAGAGACTCTTCGACTGTACAACAACAAGCTCACCGGCGGGTTGCCTGACGAGTTGCGGAACATGAGGGCGCTGCAGAAGATATCCGTGAGCACCAACATGCTCGACGGGAAGCTGCCGGCCGGGCTTGTCCGGTTGCCAAACCTCGTCTACATCGTCGCCTTCGACAACTTCTTCTCCGGGACAATCCCGCCGATTTCCAGCCGGCAGCTGACCGTGGTAAGCATGGCAAACAACAACTTCTCCGGCGAGCTGCCCCAAGGGCTGTGCTTGAGCGCCTCCCGCCTCATGTACCTTGGCCTGGACAGCAACCAGTTCACCGGCACCGTGCCTGCTTGCTACCGCAACTTGACCAAGCTGGTACGCATCAGGATGTCACGTAACCGGCTTACCGGCGACGTGTCACAGGTCTTGGGATTGCATCCTAACCTTTACTACATCGATCTCTCCGGGAATGCCTTCGGCGGCGAGCTCCCAGAGCACTGGGCTCAGTTCCAGAGCCTCTTGTATCTGAACCTGGACCGCAACAAGATCACCGGGACAATTCCTCCCGGTTTCGGTGACATGGCCGCACTGAAAGATTTGAGCCTCGCTGCGAATCACCTCGCCGGCGCGATCCCCCCGGAGCTCGGCAAATTACAGTTGCTCAATGTGAACCTGAGGCACAACATGTTGTCAGGTCCGATTCCTTCGACACTAGGGAACGTCACAACCATGCTGCTGCTGGACCTGTCTGGGAATGAGCTCGACGGCGGCGTGCCCCTGGAGCTCACGAAACTGGACCGCATGTGGTACCTGAACCTGAGCAGCAACAACCTCACCGGAGCGGTGCCGGCTCTGCTGGGCAAGATGAGCTCGCTGAGCGACCTGGATCTCAGTGGCAACCCGGGCCTGTGCGGCGACGTAGCCGGCCTGAAATCCTGCAGCTTGCATGCCACCGGAGACGGAGTAGGCTCACGGCGACACAACATCAGGCTGGTCCTTGCTGTCGCCCTTTCTGTTGTCGGCGCGCTGCTCTTCTTCGTCGCTGCAGTGGCTCTCCTGCTCGTCCGCAAGAATAGGCGAACCGACGAAGACACGGAGGAGACAACCGCGAGCGGCAGCGGCACGACGGATCTGCAGGCGTCCATATGGAGCAAGGACGTGGAGTTCTCCTTCGGCGAGATCCTGGCGGCGACGGAGCACTTCAACGAGGCCTACTGCATCGGCAAGGGCAGCTTCGGGAGCGTGTACCACGCCAAAGTGCCCGGCGGCCACTCTCTCGCCGTGAAAAAGCTCGACGTGTCGGAGACAGGGGACGCGTGCTGGGGCATCAGCGAGAAGAGCTTCGAGAACGAGGTGAGGGCCCTGACGCACGTCCGCCACCGGAACATCGTCAAGCTCCACGGCTTCTGCGCCACCGGCGGCTACATGTACCTGGTCTACGAGCGCGTCGAGAGAGGCAGCCTGGGCAAGGTGCTGTACATGGGCGGCGAGCGCAGCGGCGAGAGGTTCGACTGGCCAGCCAGGATGCGGGCGATCAGGGGCCTGGCGAGCGCGCTGGCCTACCTGCACCACGACTGCTCGCCGCCGATGATCCACCGCGACGTCTCCGTCAACAACGTCCTTCTGGACGCCGAGTACGAGACGCGGCTGTCAGACTTCGGCACGGCGAGGTTCCTCGCCCCCGGACGCTCCAACTGCACCAGCGTCGCCGGCTCCTACGGATACATGGCACCGGGTACGCACTCTCTATGCACCCCGAGTTGTCCTCCATTACTGCTTTGCTTGCAAGATCACATTTGCCGTCGCGTTTCTTGCTGCAGAGCTCGCCTACTTGAGGGTGACGACCAAGTGCGACGTGTACAGCTTCGGCGTGGTGGCCATGGAGATCCTGACCGGCAAGTTCCCGGGCGGGCTCATCAGCTCACTGTACAGCCTCGACGAGGCGCAGGCCGGTGTCGGCAAGTCGGCGGCGCTCCTGCTGCTCAGGGACCTGGTGGACCAGAGGCTGGACAATCCCGCCGAGCAGATGGCAGCGCAGGTGGTGTTCGTCTTTGTCGTGGCACTATCCTGTGTCCGCACCAACCCCGACGCTCGCCCGGATATGCGCACCGTGGCTCAGGAGCTCTCCGCTCGCCGGAGGTCCACCTTGGACAAGCCGTTCACGGCGATCATGATCGGCGACCTCGTTAGTTCGCGAGTATGACATGTGCTGGTTAGTAGTACCATTTGTACAGGTTTGTATTGTTTTTGGCGATGGTTCTGTATTGTTCATTCCATTCGTATGTTTCGTGTAAACATCGTTGCTATGCTTGACCTATTAGTTTCCGCAGAAGAACGCCTCTGCCTGATTGTTCTGGGATGTGTCTGGTGGACTGGGATCAGGTGACATGCGCTCCGGTGACATGCATGGTGACATGCGGCTCAAATTCAAATTTAAGCATTGCGAAAAAATCTGAAAAAAATCATGCATGTTCACAGCACATATTAAGATAACTCCTAAAAATTTCAGATCAAAATTCAAAACATACATCGAGAAACAAAAAAGAGAAATCTGTCATGAATAGTTCCTGAACGGTTCTCTGTAGACTATTCACATATGAGTTTCTCTTTTTTATTTCTCGATGTATGTTTCGAATTTTGATCTGAAATTTTTAGGGGTTATCTTAGTATGTGCTGTAAACATGCATGATTTTTTTCAGATTTTTTCGTAATGTTTAAATTTGAATTTGGATCGCATGTCACCGTGCATGTCACCGTAGCGCATGTCACCTGATCCCAGTCCGTGTCTGGTAGGTGATCGTTTGCATTGTATTTAAATAAAATTGTGTATAGGGCCCATCTAGATGTGACATCAACTTAGATGGTTGATGTCATCAATTGATTGTTGTGTCTTTTGTTTGTTTGTCTTGGTTTTTTCTAAGGGACACTATGGCTACTTTATTGAGTTGGTAATATGATTACGTCGTTTGCAATGGCATTCACCAATAAATCAGGGTTCATCGACCCCAGGGGCGGAATTGGGCCTATAGCAACTGGGGCTATAGCCCCAGGCGTGGCCCAACCCGTGTTGTAACACCCAGGATAAAATCTGGATATTTGTAGCTCTAAAGAGGCCTAGCCCCATGCGTGAGTGCCCCAGTCCCACGCCTCAGCAGCTCAGCCCATATACCTTCTCAAGTTCTCAGCCCAACTGACATCTCCATCAATAGGAACCCACGAAGCCTTGTGATCCTTTCGCCCGCCCACTGCACGGATGCGATCGATCGCGCGCGTGTAGCATCCCCATTGGCTCGTTTCCTGCGGCGCCGCCCTAGGTGTTCCCCCTCGACAGATGGGACGATCCAGTCCTGCGTAGGTGCACCTGATGCTCGTTGCTTCGTCGAAGCAGCCCTCCTTCAGGCTTCAAGCCTCATGTTCGGCTCCATCTCCACAACCATCTGGACAAGTAATCTCTAGTGTTGTATCAGCTATGCTTTTTCTAGTTCCTTTGTATCACGGGAAACCAATGAATCTCTCTATCCCCCAAAAAATAGCTGAATCCACAAAAGAAATCTGAAACCAATGAATTGCTGATGTTAAATTGTACTATTACTTTAGTCGATTTTGTTAATATTATTACCAATTGCAATGATGCACTTTGTTAAATTGATGATATGAGTCCAAAATTTGTTCTTGTTTTAATAACGAATTCATATTTTATTTTGAATGTGAATTTATGGCGTACTTGTAGGATGCACTAATATGTGTGGTATTCGGTGTTATTTAAAGCCGTTTAGTTTTAGCCCTAGGTTTTGAGAAATCCTGACTCCGCCTCTGATCGACCCACTTACAAGAACTATCACTATCATATGCAAATTTAGCTAAGGGAACGTTGGCTTACGGCGGACCGGCAGCGTTGCGCCGGTCGTGCATCGCTGGATCCGTCGTGATCATACGCACCCGATTAGCGCCACGTCATGCTGCTGCAGGCTCCACACGGACCGCTTCGGTGTTGCCTTATCTCCACCACATAGCGTGTGTAAGGGCATATTTATCCCCAAGGTGTTTTGGTGATTGATGACAATGCTTTTGCGGACTAATCGTGTGCGTTGAGTTTTTCAGAGATTCATCCTTTGGCACGAGACGATTCCCTCCCCTCGGTGTTTTATTCAAGATGGTGTAGCTCCTTCGTTTCTATGTTGGTGGACTAGTTTCGTAGGAGTCACTGTACTATCAAGAGGGGATCCGCTTTGGTAAGGCTAGGGTGGAATCAACACGTACACATCCTTATCGCACCCGCTGTACCTTTCCGCTTCAATGGAGTTCCCTTTCCTCTCCTAGCTTGCCCTGACTGGTCCCAGCGGTAGTACCGCGGTCCTCAGCGGTAGTACCGCCGAAGCACATCAAGCGGTAGTACCGCTCCTCAGCGGTAGTACCGCTTGCTGTCTTCGGCCGTAGTACCGCTGAGGCTCCGTGCTACTACCGCCTCGACTCGAGGCCTCTTTTTCTCGTGTCGGGTTGTGCAGTACTAGCTGCGCCAGTAGTAGCGGTAGTACCGCCCCAAGCGGTAGTACCACCCTTACCTCGGCGGTAGTACCGCTCTGGGCCCAGGTCCTTGTTCCCCTCGTGTGCGCGGCAATACCGCTGGGAGGGGACGGTAGTACCGCTGGTTCAGCGGTAGTACCGCCCGCCCAAGCGGTAGTACCGCTCTGTGCGGGGCTGCTTGGGGGGTAACGGTTGGATTGTTCCCCCCACTATATAAAGGGGTCTTCTTCCCCAAAGTTGACCCACCTCTTCCCCCAAAAGCTTCATTGTTGCTCCAAGCTTCATTTTCGCCCGATCTCTCTTCCTAGCCAATCAAACTTGTTGATTTGCTCGGGATAGGTTGAGAAGGCCCCGATCTACACTTCCACCAAGAGAAATTTGATTCCCGCACTAATCCCTAGCGGATCTTGTTACTCTTGGGTGTTTGAGCACCCTAGACGGTTGAGGTCACCTCGGAGCCATAGTCCATTGTGGTGAAGCTTCATGGTGTCGTTGGGAGCCTCCAATTAAGTTGTGCAGATAGCCCCAACCTTGTTTGTAAAGGTTCGGTCACCGTCTTCAAGGGCACCAATAGTGGAATCACGACATCTCGCATTGTGTGAGGGCGTGAGGAGAATACGGTGGCCCTAGTGGCATCTTGGGGATCATTGTGCCTCCACACCGCTCTAACGGAGACATACTTCCCCTCAAAAGGAAGGAACTTTGGTAACACATCCTCGTCTCCATCGGCTCCACTCTTGGTTATCTCGTGCCTTTACTTGTGCAAGCTATTTGTGTTGTATCCCTTGCTTGCTTGTGCACTTATTGTTGTTGCATCATATAGGTTGTTCACCTAGTTGCTTATTTAGACAACCTACTTTGATGCAAAGTTTAATTTGGTAAAGAAAAGCTAAAATTGTTAGTTGCCTATTCACCCCCCTCTAGTCAACTATATCGATCCTTTCAGCGTGTCCACTCATTTTTTTCATTCTTCTCGTTGAGGTCGCCGTTTTCGGGGACCTCAGCCTTGGTGATCTTGCCAGTACTGGGGTGCCTGACCCTTCAACAGTCATCACTGCCTTATCCCTCCGCTTTTTTACTGCGCTTCTTGCTCTTCTTCTGACTGGTTGATTCATCATCATCCTCTGAATCAACATTGATGGAATCTTCCTCTCTGGGCAACTTCCTTCCCTCCTCCATCTGAGCACACTTATCCACTAGGGTGTACAACTCCTTCATAGTCTTGGGAAACCGCACGTTCATCTTAGAACGAATCCGGCAGTTGCGCACATTGGACTGGAAGGCGGCTATCACAGCTGCTGGATGGATATTTGGAACATTTCTATGAGCTTCGCTGAATCTCTGTAAATACTTACAGAGGGTTTCTCCTTCCTTCTGTTGGAGAAGATACAGATCGCTGGGTCGGCCTGGCTCCCGGTGGCCACCGGTGAAGGCACCGATGAACTCGTGGCACAGGTCTGCCCATGACGAAATGGAGTTCGCCAGCAGGTGCATCAGCCAAGAACTCACATTAGACTTGAGGGCCAAAGGGAAGTAGTTTGTCAACACCTTCTCATCTATTCCCCGGCAGCTTGAACAGCGATGGTGTAGATGCTCAGGAACTCTACCGGGTTCAGCCCCCCATCGTACTTCTCAGGTATCTCTGGCTTGAACGTGCGAACGGATGGCCAACGGACTTGCCACAGCTCAAGGGTAAAGGCAGGGCATCCAACCTCGAAAGACAGGTGCCCACCAATGTCGAGCGTGGGCTCGTCGACGTCGGGGCCGTCGCGCCCACAGGTTCGACGGAGGTTGTCGCGGCGTTGCTCAACAACGCGCGCATCTCCTCTCCGCCTCTCCTCCGGGGTTCATCGTTGGCCTGGACATGCTCGAGGGTCAAAGGAGGCCATTGAGACGTCGTCGGGGTCTTGACTTGGTCGTGCTCATGCTGGCTACCGTGGCAGGGACTGCACCGTGGGGACGGCCCCCTCCGTACGGGCAGCAGCATGAGCCATTGTTGTCGCTTGGGGAGGCCGTGGCGGGTCAGCTCGTCATGAGCCCCCAGCTTCAGCGAAACCGAGTAGACTTTGGATGGTGGCACGCCATTCGTCCATCTACTCGGCCGCTGGCGGAAACCTCAGCAGCAGCTGAGCCCGCGCCATGGCCTCCGAGGCTGTACTTGGCATGGATGAAAATGAAGTCGTTCGCGCCCTCGCTCGGCTCCTGGCGGAGCCAGCAGTGGCAACACTGCACTCTCGCCGTTGCGGTGCAACCACCTGGATGACAGGGTGGTGCGACGGAGGCACTCGAGGGCTAGCGGCTCCGTTGGGCACGGCAGATTGGTCGATTTGCCCGGGGGAAGTGCATGCACAGCAGTCATGCCTATGACAGGGCGGCCGGAGGGTGGCGGTTCGCCCCAGACTGAGTGCCATCACTGCGGCCGTGCCCGTCGGCGAGCGGAGTGTGGCCGTCAAGGTGTTGCCGATGCTGCCCTCGTCCGGTGCCTCCTGCTCCTACTGTTGGAAATATGCCCTAGAGGCAATAATAAAATGATTATTATTATATTTCCTTGTTCGTGATAATCGTTTATTATCCATGCTAGAATTGTATTGATAGGAAACTCAGATACATGTGTGGATACATAGACAACACCATGTCCCTAGTAAGCCTCTAGTTGACTAGCTCGTTGATCAATAGATGGTTACAGTTTCTTGACCATGGACATTGGATGTCGTTGATAACGGGATCACATCATTAGGAGAATGATGTGATGGACAAGACCCAATCCTAAGCATAGCACAAGATCGTGTAGTTCGTATGCTAAAGCTTTTCTAATGTCAAGTATCATTTCCTTAGACCATGAGATTGTGCAACTCCCGGATACCGTAGGAATACTTTGGGTGTGCCAAACGTCACAACGTAACTGGGTGGCTATAAAGGTACACTACGGGTATCTCCGAAAGTGTCTGTTGGGTTGGCACGAATCAAGACTGGGATTTGTCACTCCATGTAAACGGAGAGGTATCTTTGGGCCCACTCGGTAGGACATCATCATAATGTGCACAATGTGATCAAGGAGTTGATCACGGGATGATGTGTTACGGAACGAGTAAAGAGACTTGCCGGTAACGAGATTGAGCAAGGTATAGGGATACCGATGATCGAATCTCGGGCGAGTACAATACCGCTAGACAAAGGGAATTGTATACCGGATTGATTAAGTCCTTGACATCGTGGTTCATCCGATGAGATCATCGTGGAACATGTGGGAGCCAACATGGGTATCCAGATCCCGCTGTTGGTTATTGACCGGAGAGTCATCTCGGTCATGTCTGCATGTCTCCCGAACCCGTAGGGTCTACACACTTAAGGTTCGATGACGCTAGGGTTACAAAGGAAGTTTGTATGTGGTTACCGAATGTTGTTCGGAGTCCCGGATGAGATCCCGGACGTCACGAGGAGTTCCGGAATGGTCCGGAGGTAAAGATTTATATATGGGAAGTCCTGTTTTGGTCACCGGACAAGTTTCGGGGTCACCGGTATTGTACCGGGACCACCGGAAGGGTCCCGGGGGTCCACCGGGTGGGGCCACCTGCCCCGGGGGGCCACATGGGCTGTAGGGGTGTGCACCTTGGCCTATATGGGCCAAGGGCACCAGCCCCAAGAGGACCATGCGCCAAAGGATAAGGAAAGGAAGAGTCCTAAAGGGGGAAGGCACCTCCGAGGTGCCTTGGGGAGGAGGGACTCCTCCTAGCCGCACCCTTCCTTGGAGGAAGGGCCAAGGCTGCGCCTTCCCCCCTCTCCCTTGCCCCTATATATATGTGGGGGTGGGAGGGCAGCCATACCAATGTTCTGGTGCAGCCCTCCCCTTCTCCCAAGTACTTCTCCTCTCCCGTGGTGCTTGGCGAAGCCCTGCAGGATTGCCACGCTCCTCCACCACCACCACGCCATTGTGCTGCTGCTGGATGGAGTCTTCCTCAACCTCTCCCTCTCTCCTTGCTGGATCAAGGCATGGGAGACGTCACCGGGCTGTACGTGTGTTGAACGTGAAGGTGCCGTCCGTTCGGCACTAGGATCTCCGGTGATTTGAATCACGACGAGTACGACTCCATCAACCCCGTTCACTTGAACGCTTCCGCTTAGCGATCTACAAGGGTATGTAGATGCACTCTCCTTCCCCTCGTTGCTGGTTTCTCCATAGATAGATCTTGGTGACACGTAGGAAAATTTTGAATTTCTGCTACGTTCCCCAACAGTGGCATCATGAGCTAGGTCTATTGCGTAGATTCTTTGCACGAGTAGAACACAAAGTAGTTGTGGGCGTTGATCTTGTTCAATATGCTTACCGTTACTAGTCCAATCTTGTTTCGACGGTATTGTGGGATGAAGCGGCCCGGACCGACCTTACACGTACTCTTATGTGAGACAGGTTCCACCGACTGACATGCACTTGGTGCATAAGGTGGCTAGCGGGTGCCAGTCTCTCCCACTTTAGTCAGGAACGGATTCGATGAAAAGGGTCCTTATGAAGGGTAAATAGCAATTGACATATCACGTTGTGGTTTTGCGTAGGTAAGAAACGTTCTTGCTAGAAACCCATAGCAGCCACGTAAAACATTCAAACAACAATTAGAGGACGTCTAACTTGTTTTTGCAGGGTATGCTATGTGATGTGATATGGCCAAAAGAATGTGATGAATGATATGTGATGTATGAGATTGATCATGTTCTTGTAATAGGATTCACGACTTGCATGTCGATGAGTATGACAACCGGCAGGAGCCATAGGAGTTGTCTTTATTTATTGTATGACTTGCGTGTCAATGAACAACGCCATGTAATTACTTTACTTTATTGCTAACCGGTAGCCATAGTAGTAGAAGTAATAAGTTGGTGAGACAACTTCATGGAGACACGATGATGGAGATCATGATGATGGAGATCATGGTGTCATGCCGGTGACGATGATGATCATGGAGCCCCGAAGATGGAGATCAAAAGGAGCAAAATGATATTGGCCATATCATGTCACTTTTTGATTGCATGTGATGTTTATCATGTTTATACATCTTATTTGCTTAGAACGACGGTAGTAAATAAGATGATCCCTCATTAAAATTTCAAGAAAGTGTTCCCCCTAACTGTGCACCGTTGCTAAAGTTCGTCGCTTCTAAGCACCACGTGATGATCGGGTGTGATGGATTCTTACGTTCACATACAATGGGTGTAAGACAGATTTACACACGCGAAACACTTAGGGTTAACTTGACGAGCCTAGCATGTACAGACATGGCCTCGGAACACAGAGACCGAAAGGTCGAGCATGAGTCGTATAGTAGATACGATCAACATGAAGATGTTCACCGATGATGACTAGTCCGTCTCACGTGATGATCGGACACGGCCTAGTTGACTCGGATCATGTAATCACTTAGATGACTAGAGGGATGTCTATCTGAGTGGGAGTTCATAATATGAACTTAATTATCCTGAACATAGTCAAAAGGTCTTCGCAAATTATGTCGTAGCTCGCACTTCAGTTCTACTGTTTAGATATGTTCCTAGAGAAAATTTAGTTGAAATTTGATAGTAGCAATTATGCGGACTAGGTCCGTAAACTAAGGATTGTCCTCATTGCTTCATAGAAGGCTTATGTCCTTAATGCACCGCTCAGTGTGCTGAACCTCGAACGTTGTCTGTGGATGTTGCGAACATCTGACATACACATTTTGATAACTACGTGATAGTTCAGTTAAACGGTTTAGAGTTGAGGCACCAAAGACGTTTTGAAACGTCGCGAAACATATGAGATGTTTCGAGGGCTGAAATTGGGATTTCAGGCTCGTGCCCACGTCAAGAGGTATAAGACCTCCGACGATTTTCTTAGCCTGCAAACTAAGGGAGAAAAGCTCAATTGTTGAGCTTGTGCTCAGATTGTCTGAGTACAACAATCATTTGAATCGAGTGGGAGTTGATCTTCCAGATAAGAAAGTGATGTTTCTCCGAAGTCAGTACCACCAAGCTGCTAGAGCTTCGTGATGAACTATAATATATCAGGGACATATATGATGATCCTTGAGATATTCGCGATGTTTGACACCACAAAAGTAGAAATCAAATCAAGGAGCATCAATTGTTGATGGTTGGTGAAACCACTAGTTTCAAGAAGGGCAAGGGAACAAAGGGATACTTCATGAAACGGCAATTCAGTTGCTGCTCTAGTGAAGAAACCCAAGGTTGAACCCAAACCCGAGACTAAGTGCTTCTGTAATAAAGGGAACAGCCACTGGAGTAGAATTACCCTAGATACTTGGTAGATGAGAAGACTGGCAAAGTCGATAGAAGTATATTGGATATACATTGTGTTAATGTGTACTTTACTAGTACTCCTAGTAGCACCAGGGTATTAGATACCGGTTCGGTTGCTAAGTGTTGGTAACTCGAAATAAAAGCTACGGAATAAACGGAGACTAGCTAAAGGTGAGCTGACGATATGTGTTGAAAGTGTTTCCAATGTTGATATGATCAAATATTGTACGCTCCCTCTACCATCGAGATTGGTGTTTGCGTTGATTATAGACATGATTGGATTACGTCTATCGCAATACGGTTATTCATTTAAGGAGAATAATGGTTACTCTGTTTATTTGAATAATACCTTCAATGGTCTTACACCTAAAATGAATGGTTCATTGAATCTCGATCATAGTGATACACATGTTCATGCCAAAAGATAGTAATGATAGTACCACCTACTTGTGGCACTGCCACGTAAGTCATATCGGTATAAAACGCATGAAGAAGCTCCATGTTGATGGATCTTTGGGCTCACTCGTTTTTGAAAGGTTTGAGGCATGCGAACCATGTCTATTGGTGTATATGCATGAAGAAACTCCATGCAAATGGAGCATTTGGACTCACTTGATTTTGAATCACTTGAGACATGCAAATCATACCACATGGGCAAGATGACTGAAAGCCTCATTTTCAGTAAAATGGAACTAGAAAGCAACTTGTTGGAAGTAATACATTTTGATGTGTGCAGTCCAATGAGTGCTGAGGCATGTAGTGGATATCGTTATGTTCTTACTTCACATATGATGTTGAGTATATTTACTTGATGAATCACGAGTCTGAATTATTGAAAGGTTCAAGTAATTTCAGGGTGAAGTTGAAAGATCGTCGTGACAAGAGGATAAAATATCTATGAAATGATCATAGAGATGAATATCCGAATTACGAGTTTGGCACAGAATTAAGACATTGTGGAAATTGTTTCACAACTAATACAGCCTGGAACACCATAGTGTGATGGTGTGTCCGAACATCATAACTACACCCTATTGGATATGATGCATACCATGATGTCTCTTATCGAATTACCATGATAGTTTATAGGTTAGGCATTAAAGACAACCACATTCAGTTTAAATAGGGCACCACGTAATTCCAATGAGATGACACCGTATGAACTATGGTTTAGGGAAACCTAAGCTGTCATTTCTTAAAAGTTTGGGGCTGCGACGCTTATGTGAAAAAGTTTCAGGCTGATAAGCTCGAACCCAAAGTGGATAAATGCATCTTCATAGGACACCCAAAACAGTTGGGTATACCTCCTGTCTCAGATTCGAAAGCAATAAGGGATTGTTTCTAGAATCGGGTCCTTTCTCGAGGAAAAGTTTCTCTCGAAAGAATTGAGTGGGAGGATGGTGAAGACTTGATGAGGTTATCGAACCGTCACTTCAACTAGTGTATAGCAGGGCACAAAGAGTTGTTCCTGTGGCACCTACACCAATTGAAGTGGAAGCTTATGATAGTGATCATGGAACTTCAGATCAAGTCACTACCAAACCTCGTGGGATGACAAGGATGCGTACTACTTCAGAGTGGTACGTAATCCTGTCTTGGAAGTCATGTTGCTAGACAACAATGAACCTACGAGCTATGGAGAAGCGATGGTGGGCCCGGATTCCGATAAATGGCTCGAGGCCATAAAATCCGAGAGAGGATCCATGTATGAAAACAAAGTGTAGACTTTGGCAGAACGGCTCGATGGTCGTAAGGCTATTGAGTACAAATGGATTTTAAAAGGAAGACGGACAATGATGGTAAATGTCACCATTAAGAAAGCTCGACTTGTTGTTAAGATGTTTTCCGGCAAGTTCAAGGAGTTGACTATGATGAGACTTTCTCACTCGTAGCGATGCTAAGAGTCTGTTGGAATTATATTAGCGATTACTGCATTATTTATGAAATCTTGCAGATAGGATGCCAAAAACCATTATTTCCTCGACGATTTTTGAGGAAAAGTTGTATGTGATACAACCGGAAGGTTTTGTCAATCCTGAAAGATGCTAATAAGTATGCAAAGCTCCAGCAATCCTTCTAAGGACTGGAGTAAGCATCTCGGAGTTGGAATGTACGCTTTAATGAGATGATCAAAGATTTTGGGTTTATACAAAGTTTATGAGAAACTTGTATTTCCAAAGAAGTGAGTGGGAGCACTATAGAATTTCTGATAAGTATATGTTGTTGACATATTGTTGATCAGAAGTGACGTAGAATTTCTGGAAAACATATAGGGTTATTTGGAAAATGTTTTTCAATGGAAAGCCTGGATTAAGCTACTTGAACATTGAGCATCAAGATCTATAAGGATAGATCAAAACGCTTAATGGTACTTTCAAATGAGCACATACCTTGACATGATCTTGAAGGTGTTCAAGATGGATCAGTCAAAGAAGGAGTTCTTGCCTGAGTTGTAAGGTACGAAGTTAAGACTTAAAGCTCGACCACGGCAGAACAGAGAGAAAGGACGAAGGTTGTCCCCTATGCTTAGACATAGGCTCCATAGTATGCTATGCTGTGTACCGCACCTGAAGTGTGCCTTGCCATGAGTCAGTCAAGGGGTACAAGAGTGATCCAAGAATGGATCACAAGACAGCGGTCAAAGTTATCCTTAGTAACTAGTGGACTAAGGAATTTTCTCGGTTATGGAGGTGGAAAAAGAGTTCGTCGTAAAGGGTTACGTCGATGCAAGCTTAACACCTATTCGGATAGCTCTGAGTAGAGATACCGGATACGTATAATGGAGCAACAATTTAGAATAGCTCCAAGTAGAACAATTATTTGGAATAGCTCCAAATATAGCATAGATATTTGCAAAGTACATACGGATCTGAATGTTGCAAACCCGTTGACTATAACCTCTCTCACAAGCATAACATGATCAAACCTAGAACTCATCGAGTGTTAATCACATGGTAAATGTGAACTAGATTATTGACTCTAGTAAACTCTTTGGGTGTTAGTCACATAGGGATGTGACCTTGAGTGTTAATCACATATCGATGTGAACTAGATTATTGACTCTAGTGCAAGTGGGAGACTGTTGGAAATATGCCCTAGAGGCAATAATAAATTGATTATTATTATATTTCCTTGTTCGTGATAATCGTTTATTATCCATGCTAGAATTGTATTGATAGGAAACTCAGATACATGTGTGGATACATAGACAACACCATGTCCCTAGTAAGCCTCTAGTTGACTAGCTCGTTGATCAATAGATGGTTACAGTTTCTTGACCATGGACATTGGATGTCGTTGATAACAGGATCACATCATTAGGAGAATGATGTGATGGACAAGACCCAATCCTAAGCATAGCACAAGATCGTGTAGTTCGTATGCTAAAGCTTTTCTAATGTCAAGTATCATTTCCTTAGACCATGAGATTGTGCAACTCCCGGATACCGTAGGAATACTTTGGGTGTGCCAAACGTCACAACGTAACTGGGTGGCTATAAAGGTACACTACGGGTATCTCCGAAAGTGTCTGTTGGGTTGGCATGAATCGAGACTGGGATTTGTCACTCCGTGTAAACGGAGAGGTATCTCTGGGCCCACTCGATAGGACATCATCATAATGTGCACAATGTGATCAAGGAGTTGATCACGGGATGATGTGTTACGGAACGAGTAAAGAGACTTGTCGGTAACGAGATTGAACAAGGTATAGGGATACCGATGATCGAATCTCGGGCAAGTACAATACCGCTAGACAAAGGGAATTGTATACGGGATTGATTAAGTCCTTGACATCGTGGTTCATCCGATGAGATCGTCGTGGAACATGTGGGAGCCAACATGGGTCTCTAGATCCCGCTGTTGGTTATTGACCGGAGAGTCATCTCGGTCATGTCTGCATGTCTCCCGAACCCGTAGGGTCTACACACTTAAGGTTCGATGACGCTAGGGTTACAAAGGAAGTTTGTATGTGGTTACCGGATGTTGTTTAGAGTCCCGGATGAGATCCCAGACGTCACGAGGAGTTCCGGAATGGTCCGGAGGTAAAGATTTATATATGGGAAGTCCTGTTTTGGTCACCGGACAAGTTTCGGGGTCACCGGTATTGTACCGGGACCACCGGAAGGGTCCCGGGGGTCCACCGGGTGGGGACACCTGCCCCGGGGGGCCACATGGGGTGTAGGGGTGTGCACCTTGGCCTATATGGGCCAAGGGCACCAGCCCCAAGAGGCCCATGCGCCAAAGGATAAGGAAAGGAAGAGTCCTAAAGGGGGAAGGCACCTCCGAGGTGCCTTGGGGAGGAGGGACTCCTCCTAGCCGCACCCTTCCTTGGAGGAAGGGCCAAGGCTGCGCCTCGCCCCTCTCCCTTGCCCCTATATAGATGTGGGGGGTGGGAGGGCAGCCATACCAATGTTCTGGTGCAGCCCTCCCCTTCTCCCAAGTACTTCTCCTCTCCCGTGGTGCTTGGCGAAGCCCTGCAGGATTGCCACGCTCCTCCACCACCACCACGCCGTTGTGCTGCTGCTGGATGGAGTCTTCCTCAATCTCTCCCTCTCTCCTTGCTGGATCAAGGCATGGGAGACGTCACCGGGCTGTACGTGTGTTGAACGCGAAGGTGCCGTCCGTTCGGCACTAGGATCTCCGGTGATTTGAATCACGACGAGTACGACTCCATCAACCCCGTTCACTTGAACGCTTCCGCTTAGCGATCTACAAGGGTATGTAGATGCACTCTCCTTCCCCTCGTTGATGGTTTCTCCATAGATAGATCTTGGTGACACGTAGGAAAATTTTGAATTTCTGCTACGTTCCCCAACACCTACGTCGGCCGCGGGGGAAGTGGTGGCGGTGCCGCCCGCTCCGACCACATCCCCAACAGGTCCGTGTCCTCCCGCGTCTCCGTGCCCCCCGCAGCTTTGGAGGCCTCGGGCGGTGGAGCCTTTGAGGTAGATGGATGAACCGAATAAGTTGGTTTCTTCTTGGGCGCCATGGTCGGTGGCGCCATCGTAGATGTAGATGGCAGTGAAGGAGACACGCTGCTCACGTCTTCAGGTTCACGCAAGCGAACCCACTACCTGGCGCGCCAAAGATGTCGCGGGAAACCACGACGACCTATGGGACCAGGATGACCCCTTGCTGGTTCGGCAGGGGGGAGTCGCGTTGCACAAAGAGCAGACTGTGACACCCCTGATTCAATCGTACACTAATCATACATGCAAACATGTACGATCAAGATCAGGGACTCACGGGAAGATATCACAACACAACTCTAAAAATAAAATAAGTCATACAAGCATCTTAATACAAGCCAGGGGCCTCGAGGGCTCGAATACAAGTGCTCGATCATAGATGAGTCAGCGAAAGCAACAATATCTGAGTACAGACATAAGTTAAATAAATTGCTATAAGATGGCTAGCACAAACTGGTATACAGATCGAAAGAGGCGCAGGCCTCCTGCCTGGGATCCTCCTAAACTACTCCTAGTCGTCGTCAGCGGCCTGCACGTAGTAGTAGGCACCTCCAGTGTAGTAGGAGTCGTCGTCGACGGTGGCGTCTGGATCCTGGACTCCAACGTCTGGTTGCGGCAACCAGAAAGAAAGGAAAGGGGGAAAAGGGAGAGCAAAGCAACCGTGAGTACTCATCCAAAGTACTCGCAAGTAAGGATCTACACTACATATGCATGGGTATATGTGTAAAGAGGCAATATCGGTTGACTGAACTGCAGAATGCCAGAATAAGAGGGGGGATAGCTCGTCCTATCGAAGACAACGCTTCTGGCAGCCTCCATCTTGCAGCATGTAGAAGAGAGTAGAATGAAGTCCTCCAAGTAGCATCGCATAGCATAATCCTACCCGGCGATCCTCCCCTCGTCGCCCTGTGGAAAAGCGATCACCGGGTTGTCTGTCGAACTTGTCTGGGTGTGTTTTATTAAGTATCCGGTTCTAGTTGTCATAAGGTCAAGGTACAACTCCGGGTTGTCCTTTTACCGATGGACATGGCTATTCGAATAGATAAACTTCCCTGCAGGGGTGCACCACATAACCCAACACGCTCAATCCCATTCGGCTGGACACACTTTCCTGGGTCATGCTCGGCCTCGAAAGATCAACACGTCGCAGCCCCACCTAGGCACAATAGACAGGTCAGCACGCCGGTCTAACTCCTATGCGCGCAGGGGTCTAGGCCCATCGCCCATTGTGCACCTGCACGTTGCGAGGGCGGCCGAAAGCAGACCTAGCCCCCTTAATACAAGAGCAGGCTTACGGTCCAATCCGGTGCGCGCCGCTTGATACGTCTGCAATGTATCTACTTTTCCAAACACTTTTGCCCTTGTTTTGGACTCTAACTTGCATGATTTGAATGAAACTAACCCAGACTGACGCTGTTTTCAGCAGAACTACCATGATGTTGTTTTATGTGTTGAAAAGAGAAGTTCTCAGAATGTTCTGGAAATCCACGGAGGCACTTTTTAGAATTAATAAGAATTTTTGGCGAAAGAATTAATGCCAGGGGGCCCATAGCCTGACCATGAGACAGGGGGGGCGCCCCCCCTAGGGCGCGGCGTCCTATCTCATGGGCCCCCTCGACCTCTACCGACATCAACTCCAACTCCATATATTCACGTTCGGGGAGAAAAAAATCAGCGAGAAAGTTTCATCGCATTTTATGACACGGAGCCGTCGCCAAGCCCTAATCTCTCTCGGGAGGGCTAATCTGGAGTCCATTCGGGGCTCCGGAGAGGGAGATTCGTCACCGTCGTCATCATCAACCATCCTCCATCACCAATTTCATGATGCTCACCGCTGTGCGTGAGTAATTCCATCGTAGGCTTGCTGGACGGTGATGGGTTGGATGAGATTTACCATATAATCAAGTTAGTTTTGTTAGGGTTTGATCCCTAGTATCCACTATGTTCTAAGATTGATGTTGCCATGACTTTGCTATGCTTAATGCTTGTCACTAGGGCCCGAGTGCCATGATTTCAGATTTGAACCTATTATGTTTTAATGATTATATGTGTGTTCTTGATCCTATCTTGCAAGTCTATAGTCACCTATTATGTGTTATGATCCGACAACCCCGAAGTGACAATAATCGGGATACTTCTCGGTGATGACCGTAGTTTGAGGAGTTCATGTATTCACTATGTGCTAATGCTTTGTTCCGGTTCTCTATTAAAAGGAGGCCTTAATATCCTTTAGTTTCCGTAAGGACCCCACTGCAACGGGAGGGTAGGACAAGAGATGTCATGCAAGTTCTTTTCCATAAGCACGTATGACTATTTACGGAATACATGCCTACATTACATTGATGAATTGGAGAGTTCTGTGTCACCCTATGTTATAGCTATTACATGAGGAATCACATCCTGCATAATTATCCATCACTGATCCATTGCCTACGAGCTTTTCACATATTGTTCTTCGCTTATTTACTTTTCCGTTGCTACTGTTACAACTACTACAAAAACCCAAAAACATTTATCTTTAATTTTGCTACCGTTACTATTATTATCATACCACTTTTGCTACTAAATACTTTGCTGCAGATACTATGTTATCCAGGTGTGGTTGAATTGACAACTCAACTGCTAATACTCAAGAATATTCTTGGCTCCCCTTGTGTCGAATCAATAAATTTGGGTTGAATACTTTACCCTCGAAAGCTGTTGCGATCCCCTACACTTGTGGGTTATCACCGCTCAGTCGCTGACGTCACGAAGGCTTCGGCTGATACCACGACGCCGAGTGCCCATAACTATTCCCACATAGTTGGTTAGTGCGTATAGGCCAGTGGCCAGACTCAGATCAAATACCAAGATCTCATTAAACGTGTCAATTGAAGTATCCGCGAACACCGACCAGGGCCAGTCCCACCTCTCTCCTAGGTAGTCTCAACCTGCCCTGTCGCTCCGCCACAAAGTAACAGTTGGGGGCCGTCGGGAACCCAGGCTCACCTCTACCGGGATGGAGCCACCTGCCCCTTCAGCCCCCATCTCCGAACAGTATCATAAGTAATGAAACAGTATAAAGTATATAGCATATGCCCGTGATCACCTCCCGAAGTGGTCACGGCCCAGTAGTATAGCATGGCAGACGGACAAGAGTGTATGGCCACTAATGGAACACTAGCATCCTATACTAAGCATTAGGATAGCAGGTAAAGGTATCAACAATTGTAGCAACAATGTCAGGCTATGCAACAGAATAGGATTAACCGAAAGTAGTAACATGCTACACTACTCTAATGCAAGCAGTAGAGAGAAGAATAGGCGATATCTGGTGATCAAGGGGGGGGCTTGCCTGGTTGCTCTGGCAAGAAGGAGGCGTCGTCAACACCATAGTCGATCGAGGCAGTAGCGACGTCCTTCTCATAGTCTACCGGAGAGAAAAGGGGGAAGACACAATGAATACAGAGCAAACAAAGCATCACAAAATATAACAAGGCAATAAGCGGCGCCAGGGGTGATCTAACGCGGTAGTAGGTGATACCGATGAAGGGGGGAAACATCCGAGAAAGTATCCCCGGCGTTTCGCGTTTTCGGATAGATGAACCAGAGGTGAAATGTTGCATGTTTGCTATGATAGGGACATGTGGCTGACGAACGGGCTGCATATTCGGATTCGTCTCGTCGTTCTGAGCAACTTTCATGTACAAAACATTTTCATCCGAGTTACGGTTTGTTTTATATTCATTTTTAAAGATTTAAATCAATTTATAAATTATTATTATTAATTTAATCCGAAAATGGCATTACCGCATCAGCATGACGTCAGCATGGCGTCATCAGTCAACACAGGTGTTGACTGGGTCAAGCTGACATGTGGGTCCCGCATGTCATAGGTTGTTCACTAATTATCAGCTAACATTTTAATTAGCAGGTTAATTAGATTTAGTTAGTTAACTAAACAGACTTAATTAATTACCCTAATTAATTAATTAACTAAATTGCTATTATTTTTATTATCATTTTTTAACGTTTCAGAGGGGGGGCACATGTCATTGGCCCTAGGGGCCATAGCGGGTCGGGCGTCAGACACACCCGAATGGGCGCTGGCCCGCGGGGGTGCACCCGACTTGGGCGCTCCGTGCGCCTGGTGGGAGATGGCGTCGGCGCGCCACCGTAGAGCTCCGGCGAGCTGTAGTCGGGTGGAGCTGGGGGGCAGAGGCGGTCGGTGGAGGTGGAGGAGGCAGGGAGGCATTGGCCGGCGAAGGGCATGGCCGGAGGCAGGATCGGGTCCGGCGCAGACGCTCAGGAGCGCGTGGGTGTGCTCCGGGGGCGAGCAGGGTTAAACGGGGCGCGAGCATGGTGGTTGTGGGGCGTGGGCGAGTGCTACTAGGCGCGCAACTGGGTGCACGGGGCACGCGCGCTTCGCGCGGGCGGGCGTGGGTGGTCAGCGTGATGAGCAGGGGAGCGAAGGGAGGCGGGGCCTCACCAACGTTGCCGAGAAGAGGGGGCGGCGAGGCTCGTCGGAGACCGGTGAGGAGGAGGATGGGGACGAGCGACGGCGGGGTGGAGAGCCGGCGAGGAAGCGGTCGAGGTGGCGTTCCGGGCGACGGTGACGTGGTCCAGCGACGTCGGGGGCGGCGAGGCCTGGTGTAGGACGTCATGGGAGGTGACGAGGAGGCGGCGAGGTCCGGCGATGGGCAGCACCAGCGACGGGGCGCAGGGGAAGAGGTCGACGCGGGCGTCGAGGCGATGGGGGTGTCCGTCGACGGGGTTGGGGCGCTGGCGTCACGAGGTGGGGGGAAGCGGCTCGTCCGCGATCCAGATCGGATTAGGAAGGGGAGAGGAGAGACATGGGGAGTGGGGGGGTGTGCGGTCGGGGGGTTAGGGTTTCTCCCTGGTGGGGATATGGAGGAGGGGTTGGGCCGGCCGGTTTGGCTAGGTGGGTCGGCCAGGTGGGCCTTTTGGCCCAGTTGGCCGGGGGGCTCCTTCTTTTATTTTATTTTTTTGTTTCCTTTGTTTTGTTTTTCTTTTTCTTTTCTTTTTCTTATCTTATTTCTTACCTGTTTTCTTTTAATTCCTCATTTGAATTAGTTTTATAAATTATAAAAGTAGTCACTAATTTGGTGTTAATAATTATGCTACTGTCCCATTAACTTCGGGGCAACTAAATAAATAGTTTATTATTTTATAAAATGTAAAAAGACATTTATTTCATTGTTTTACCTACTGTTTTAATTATTCAAGTGCATCTAAAATTTCTATAGAATGTGGATTCTTCACCTCAATTAGTTAGAGATTATTTGTCACAAATAGAACATTTTAGTTTTAATGTTTGAAAACTTTTGCCGTTTGACTTGATTTTGAATTTTGAATACGAACGAGATTGAATCATCGAGAGATTAATGACAGTAACCGAGGTGACATGGCATCATTAACAGAGGTTCACTGTAGCTTAATTATCCGGGCATCACAGTTCTCTTCTACTACAAGAAATCTCGTCCCGAGATTTTAACAGGGGGAGTAAGGGGGAAAGACTAGGTTTCGAAATTCTAACGATTCTTCCCGGTCTTGGTTGCTGTTCTCGAAGAGGTCGATCCATTATGTTGATGTCTTCATTTCTCTGCTACCGTTCATCATGATGAAGCCGTCATCCTTTCTTCGGGAACTCCATCGTACTTACGAAAGAATAAAGGGTGGTTATTCCGGAAGAACGGACCTTTGCAAGGTTGACTACCTGGTAGCTAACATCGGTGGAAGGTGGAGGAAAGCAACTTTCGAACTGAAACTTAAGAAAATTTCGAGAGCAAAGTATGGAGGTACCATGAGAAGTTTAAGTGGGTAGGCAATCATTCGATGCCTGAACAAAGTGTGAAAGGGGTCCAGTGCAATGAGAATAAGTATTGCGTCTGATACCAAAGTAGATTACTAGGAAGATGACCCATGAATTACATACGAAATCAAGCGCGAGGAATAACTTTGGCAACATGGGTGTACAGGAGAGTCAGGTTTCGATCATGTCGAACTGCGGGTTATGGGCCCACCATGTGGGTTAAAAGTAGGAAGGGCGGAGACGTCTTGCGTGATCATGTAAGCAAGGCATGTCAAAGGATAGCCTATCATTTATGTCGGCAACAACATCGGTACCAAGGGCGAGGGACGAAGAGAACCATATTCCTGCTCGTTGAACGAGGCGGACCAATAGGAAAAGTTCTCGTCCATTGGTGGCTACCGAAATGTTATCAACATAGTAACACGGTCTTGTTGACAGAATTGTACACTGAGGTGTTTACATAAGCCAGAGAATATTACTGCTTAGATCATATAGATCACAAGAAATGTTAAACCAACCAATGGAAGGAAAATGTGATCATCAGGTTAAATAGAACAATGGAAATGGAAAATTGGGTTTAAACACATATTTCAGGGACATATCCTTCCCAAGGACAAGCAGAGCATGGTATTCATGATAGGATATAATGTAGAAAACCCTTTAGGTAAGGGGGAGAAATTTCATGAAATTACCCATGTAATGGTGTTTGGATAATTGAGCAAGAAACATTTAGCATTGGGCTTCAAATGTTCTTATTGGAAATCGAAGTACTACAGACATGCTTCGAGATAGCATTAACATGGTCTTCAAGCAAAGGTCAGACTTTGGATACACAAAGGACCCATCAGGATAAACTTATCAATCAAGGCATTCAATTTCCTCATGGAAAAATGGTTAACCTTGTTAAAACGGAAACTATAACACTAGGTCCTCCAGTCAGGTGTGCTAGGCATGACATCACCTTACCGGGTCATATAAAGACCAATGTTATAACTCTTGGAGATATGTCCCAACCATCATATCTGACCGAGATTCAGATCTGATTAGTGTCAGGATACCTCAGACTCAGGATGTCTGAGAAGAAAAAGTGCAACACAATTTGATGGGATGTCATGGTAAGATTCTCGGGAAATGAACTATGGAAGCGAGTTCCAAAACAAGAGTTCATTATTAAACCAAGGAGAGGATGAGGAGGTGGCTGAGGGACTCAGCGTCAATTCATCAAGATTTTTGACAAGATGTATTTCAACAATTATGTGAACAAGGACATAACATTTGCCAGATCAAATGGTATAATGATGTATGCTCTAGGAAAACCTACACAATTAAACATTGGTTGAAAGATGCACCCATAATATGGGCTTAGGTAGCATGATCAATGTTTAGAATGGTGATTCAATAACCAATACACAAAGAATGAAACTATCATTCATTAACTTACAAGCAATAGGGTTGCTAGAAGGAAAGAATCCAAACAACACCGTTCACTTGTTGGAATCAACACGGGGACCAATAAAGAATGGTGATGGTGAGAAGTATCACTATACGAAGAATTCATAAGAGGTGGAGCAATCCTCACAATATCCTTGACATAAAAGACAACACTACTCCAAGGTACAACATAATACCAGCTGGAAAGAAAATTGCATCCATAACCTGAACAAGTTTGTGATGAAAGGGAGTAAGGATGTTGTCGGTGGCAACTCAAATTACCAAGGGACGAGGATGGTACTTATCATCATGAATTCGATCGATATCCTGAAAGGAGTCAAATGTTGATGATGATCATGACAAATTTTGTCGAGAGATTCATGAGGATGTAATCGATCAATGATGACATCAAGTCAAAGGGATGATAAAGCAAGAGATTATTGGAACCACAGGTACGACACAAACTCGAAATCAAGCTTGTTGTTCAAGGTGAAATGGTATGACGAGGAAGATCGGCGTAAGCTTAGCTCATCATCGAAAGTTGTGCTCCGGGGTTAAGGACCAGGTAGCACGGTTAAAATCGGCACGATAATGATATAGCCGAGCAGGCTAGGACTTACGTGATCGAGTTCAAAATCGTAAGAAATGAAGGTTACCAAGAGTTGTTTAATCACGGTGCAAGGTCGATTCAGTTATCGGTATTTTTGAGTGTTTAATAACTCAGAGCCCGTGAAAAATTGGAATGAGTGAGAATGTAGTACTTGATGAAGAACTCATCAGTTCCATGATAATCTCGAGATACCAGGGGGGTAATACTCGACGGCAGATCAAAGTAGAGGTTGGACTGGGGTATTGCTCTGCAGAAGACAAGTGCTTAAACTTGCACGAGAAATGGTATTTTAAGGAGAACATGGTCGGAACCACGATTGCAAAAGACCAGATCCCAGATATAAGATGAACTTATACCAAAGGAATAATTAATTTAAAAGAAGCTTTAATGATAAGATCTACATCGTGTCCATGGGCATGAACACAAACTTCAAGGTCGACTCCCACTTCTTCAATGTATAAACTCTCATTCACTTCTCGTTTTCGACGAGGTTGTAGTGTTGAATTTTTTTTACGGGATGCTAGTAGAGTACAACCCGCATAACCTTCGAGTTCCCACAGATTAGGGAAGGCATAGGTTCAACCCATAGGGGCACCTTAGGAACATATAACACAACCTTCAGGAGTAATAAATAGAAGCTCGAAAGCAGAGCATGGCTGACAGAAGGAGAGGATACAATTTACCAAAGGCATTATGTATCGGAGAAAGAACTCACAAGGTGATTAATTATGAAGGACTTTGTGGGATAATATTCCAATAGTGGATATGGCGATCCACAATGGAGCTGATGCGAGCATTTGCACACAACCAGTGGCAGAAACAATGCAAAGGCATTGAATTATAGAAACAACTGACTAAACCAAAGCTCAGATGCAAATGAATTATGATTCCAAAATCAAGGGATGAGAAGCAATCGTTCTAATCGACAATGAATAAGTTCAATGGACTTAGAAGCACAACCGATCAAGGCATTGATGGGTCAAGAACCAGCTCATATCCAAATAATGTATGATCCAGAAGGATAATCCTAGGATTCGACTGATGATGGTGAACATCCGCAACTTATTGTATCAAGGGACTAACAAAAATGATAGTGACAAATGTTGCCAATAAGATTAGTATACTTATGGGATTAACCATAATGCAAGCAAGCAAGAATTAAAAAAAACAGGTTGTTGAGTATTTTCGAATGATCAAATAGTATTTCGAAGACTTTGGTGAAACACATGAACAACGGGGAAAGAACGAATACTCGGTAAGTGCGAGGAATTATCCGTAGGGGGTATTCATGTAGCAAGAACTGCAAGGCATTAGGCACAAAGTATTCTTGAATAATAGAGAGAATTTCGAGGTATCTTGTAATAACAAGATCAACGGGGAATGATTGTATGAATGGCAAGTGTATGTGGTTAATCATAGGGGTTTATCGATGGAAGTGAATTGCAAAAGCGATGGCACATAGTCTCGAGAGCACATCGTAGGGTATCTTCGGAATATTCTAGTGCAGCGGGCGGTCATCGGTAATAAGGGGCTCTCCGGGTGGAAGTGATCACGAGATCCTAATGTTAGAGTTAGCAAAATTCATTTAACCCGAATTGAAGAGAGATCAGAGTCCCAGAGTATAGACGAGGAGTAAAAGATCCTAATACCACCCAATGACGACGTGGGCCCATAAGCCACACAACCATGTTAGTAAAAGTTTTGTAATGACTACACTCAACTTCGGCCAAGGAGTGTGGAAGGGGGATTCCTACAGGAAGTCGGCTCTGATACCAACTTGTGACGCCCCCGATTCAATCATACACTAATCATACACACAAATGTGTACGATCAAGATCAGGGACTCACGGAAAGATATCACAACACAACTCTAAAAATAAAATAAGTCATACAAGCATCTTAATACAAGCCAGGGGCCTCGAGGGCTCGAATACAAGTGCTCGATCATAGACGAGTCAGCGAAAGCAGCAATATCTGAGTACATACATAAGTTAAACAAATTGCCATAATATGGCTAGCACAAACTGTGATACATATCGAAAGAGGCGCAGGCCTCCTGCCTGGGATCCTCCTAAACTACTCCTGGTCGTCGTCAGCGGCCTGCACATAGTAGTAGACACCTCCAATGTAGTAGGAATCATCGCCGATGGTGGTGTCTGGATCCTGGGCTCTAACGTCTGGTTGCGGCAACCAAAAAGAAAGGAAAGGGGGAAAAGGGAGAGCAAAGCAACCGTGAGTACTCATCCAAAGTACTCGCAAGCATGGATCTACACTACATATGCATGGGTATATGTGTAAAGAGGCAATATCGGTGGACAGAACTGCAGAATGCCAGAATAAGAGAGGGATAGCTAGTCCTATCGAAAACTACGCTTCTGGCAGCCTCCATCTTGCAGCATGTAGAAGAGAGTAGAATGAAGTCCTCCAAGTAGCATCGCATAGCATAATCCTACCCGGCGATCCTCCCCTCGTCGCCCTATGGAAAAGCGATCACCGGGTTATCTGTGGAACTTGTCTGGGTGTGTTTTATTAAGTATCCAGTTCTAGTTGTCATAAGGTCAAGGTACAACTCCAGGCCGTCCTTTTACCGAGGGACACGGCTATTCGAATAGATAAACTTCCCTGCAGGGGTGCACCACATAACCCAACACGCTCGATCCCATTTGGCCGGACACACTTTCCTGGGTCATGCCCGGCCTCGGAAGATCAACACGTCGTAGCCCCACCTAGGCACAACAGAGAGGTCAGCACGCCGGTCTAACTCCTATGCGCGCAGGGGTCTGGGCCCATCAGCCATTCCACACCTGCACGTTGCGAGGGTGGCTGAAAGCAGACCTAGCCCCCTTAATACAAGAGCAGGCTTACGGTCCAATCCAGCGCGCGCCGCTCAGTCGCTGATGTCACGAAGGCTTCGGCTGATACCACAACGCCGAGTGCCCATAACTGTTCCCGTGTAGTTGGTTAGTGCGTATAGGCCAGTGGCCAGACTCATATCAAATACCAAGATCTCGTTAAGCGTGTTAATTGAAGTATCCGTGAGCGCCGACCAGGGCCACACCCACCTCTCTCCTAGGTGGTCTCAACCTGCCCTGTTGCTCCACCACAAAGTAACAGTCGGGAGCCGTCGGGAACCCAGGCCCACCTCTACCGGGATGGAGCCACCTGCCCCTTGAACCCCCATCTCCGAACAGTATCATAAGTAATGAAACAGTATAAAGTATATAGCATATGCCTGTGATCACCTCCCAAAGTGATCACGGCCCAGTAGTATAGCATGGCAGATGGACAAGAGTGTAGGGCCACTAATGGAACACTAGCATCCTATACTAAGCATTAGGATAGTAGGTAAAGGCATCAACAATTGTAGCAACAACGGCAGGCTATGCAACAGAATAGGATTAACCGAAAGTAGTAACATGCTACAGTACTCTAATGCAAGCAGTAGAGAGAAGAATAGGCGATATCTGGTGATCAAGGGGGGGCTTGCCTGGTTGCTCTAGCAAGAAGGAGGGGTCGTCAACACCGTAGTCGATCGAGGTAGCAGCGACGTCCATCTCGTAGTCTACCCGAGAGAAGAGGGTGAAGAAACAATGAATACAGAACTAACAAAGCATCACAAAACATAACATGGCAATACGCGGCGCCAGGGGTGATCCAACGCGGTAGTAGGTGATACCGACGAAGGGGGAAACATCCGGGAAACTATCCCCGGCGTTTCGCGTTTTCGGACAGATGAACCAAAAGTGAAATGTTGCACGTTTGCTATGCTAGGGACATGTGGCTGACGAACGGGCTGCATATTCGGATTCGTCTCGTCGTTCTGAGCAACTTTCATGTACAAAACATTTTCATCCGAGTTACGGTTTATTTTATATTCATTTTTAAAGATTTAAATCAATTTATAAATTATTATTATTAATTTAATCCAGAAATGGCATTACTGCATCAGCATGATGTCAGCATGATGTCATCAGCCAACAGAGGTGTTGACTGGGTCAAGCTAACGTGTTGGTCCCGCATGTCATAGGTTGTTCACTAATTATCAGCTAACATTTTAATTAGCAGGTTAATTAGATTTAGTTAGTTAACTAAACAGAGTTAATTAAGTTAATTAATTATCCTAATTAATTAATTAATTGTTATTATTTTTATTACCATTTTTTAACGTTTCAGAGGGGGGGCACATGTCATTGGCCCTAGGGGCCATAGCGGGTCGGGCGTCAGGCACACCCGAATGGGCACTGGCCCGCGGCGGTGCACCCGACTTGGGCGCTGTGTGCGCCTGGTGGGAGATGGCGCTGGCGCGCCACCGTAGAGCTCCAGCGAGCTGTAATCGGGTGGAGCTGAGGGGCAGAGGCGGTTGGTGGAGGTGGAAGAGGCAGGGAGGCGTTGGCCGGCCAAGGGCGTGGCCGGAGGCTGGGACCGGGTCCGACGCAGATGCACGGGAGCGTGTGGGTGCGCTCTGGGGGCGAGCAGGGTTAAACAGGGCGCGAGCACGGTGGCAATGGGGCGAGGGCGAGTTCTACTAGGCGCGCAATGGGGTGCACGGGGCATGCGCGCATCGCGCGGGTGGGCGCGGGTGGTCAGCGCGATGAGCAGGGGAGTGAAGGGAGGCGGGGCCTCACCAACGTTGCCGAGAAGAGGGGGCGGCGAGGCTCGTCGGAGACCGGTGAGGAGGAGTATGGGGACGAGAGACGACGGGGTGGAGATCCGGCAAGGAAGCGGTCGAGGTGGTGTTCCGGGCGACGGCGACGTGGTCCAGCGGCGTTGGGGGCGGCGAGGCCTGGTGTAGGCCGTTATGGGAGGTGACGAGGAGGTGGCAAGGTCCGACGATGGGCAGCTGTCACACCCAATATGCGACCCTATCCTAAAGGAACTCGAAGGTCCCACCAAGGATAGAAGCGCATATTGGAGACGCTTTTGCAAGGTGGATATCATTACATCGTACCATTACATAATAGTTGGGGATACATACAAGAGGCAACCAATGCCACATGAATACAACAACATCATACATAAGAGCATCATTCGACACACGCGGTTGATGCGTTTTAATTCGAATCTGGTGTCAAGTTCTCTACAACTGGATATTAACAAATTCCCATCTGCCACATAACCGCGGGCACGGCTCTCGAAAGTTTATACCCTGCAGGGGTGTCCCAACTTAGCCCATCACAAGCTCTCACGGTCAACGAAGGATATTCCTTCTCCCAGGAAGACCCGATTAGTCTCGGAATCCTGGTTACAAGACATTTCGACAATGATAAAACAAGACCAGCAAATCCGCCCGAATGTGCCGACAAATCATGATAGGAGCTGCACATATCTCGTTCTCAGGGCACAACGGATGAGACAAGCTACGAGTAAAACCAACCCTCAAGTTTCCTCGAGGTGGCCCCGCAGGCTGCTCGGTTCGAACCAACACTCGAAGGAGCACTGGCTCGGGGGGGTGAAATAAAGATGACCCTCGGGCTTCGGAAACCCAAGGGAAAAAGGCTTAGGTAGGCAAATGGTAAAACAAAGGTAGGGCCTTGCTGGAGGAGTTTTATTCAAAGCGAACTATCAAGGGGGTCCCATAAATCACCCAACCACGTAATGAACGCAAAATCAAGGAACGACGGAAACTAAGGCGGCAAGAGTGGAACAAAACACTAGGCATAAGGCCGAGCCTTCCACCCTTTACCAAGTATATAGATGCATTAATTAAATAAGAGATATTGTGATATCCCAACATAATCCTGTCTCTCATGGAGCAATCTTCAACTTCACCTGCAACTAACAATGCTATAAGAGGGGCTGAGCAAAGTGGTAACATAGCCAAGCAACGGTTTGCTAGGAAGGGTGAAAAAGGTTAGAGGCTGACATGGCAAATTGGGAGGCTTGAAGAACAAGTGATAGGTAGCGCAGCATAGCGATAGAACGAAGCAACTAGCATAGAAATGATAGTAATGAGATCCAACATGACAGTCATCTTGCCTAAAATCCCGCTAGGAAGAAGAACGAGTCCATGAAGAAGATGAAGCCATGAAGACAAACCAAGCATAGACGAACGAATCCTCATGATCGTAACGAAACAGGAACTAATGAGAAGGTGCATAACCGGAAAGAAGCAAACAACAAGGTAAACACACAACATTTAAACATGACATGATGCACAACCAATCATGATGTATGACGAAGGCTACATAAAGCTACTCATGGCAAGAGATGATGCATACAAGAGCAACACATCAAAGCAAGTTTAAATGAGGCCGGAAACAACCTATAACAAATCTGATAAGTACTCATATGCAAATTTCGAAATTGGTTCAGATCTTAATAAACCTTATGTTCAAGTTGTTAAACAGCAAGTTAAGATGAACCAAGATGATCTACACGAAATTCTTGTCAAGTTACATATAAAGTTCATTTAGTTCGGAGCTACGGCTTAGAAGATATGAGCAAAACAAGTTAAACATGGCATTGATGCAAAATGCATTCAAACATCAAGCAGACACTCTCAAAACATGGATGCAACATGATAAGATGAAACTACATGCAAAATCAAGCAAGTTTCATACAGAGCACACTCAAAACGGAGCAACGGTTCAACACATACACATGAAGCAAGTTTAAAGGACAAGCTGTCCAAAACAGCAACTAGGCATCTAGCAAGCATCAAAAAAATATGCTACAGCACGTCAACATGAAAAAAAGTCATGGACATGGTTTACAGGTAAAGCATGACAAAACATGAACACTGAGCTATCTCCAGAAATCACTAGAACATGCTCAAAAGGATATGGCAAGATTGCAAATAATAACAGTTTCACTGACTTAGCAGAAATCACTGTGCAAGACAGAAATAACATCAGGTTGCAATGTTTAGAGCTCTCAACCAACATGTTACAACAAGCTATCATGGCAAAATAGTGAAATACATACTAATACTAAAGACAAAGAACAGAACTCACTTACTGAACTTATTCCAAAGATCAACAGAAAAGATGGTAGTATCCATGCAAACATGGCAAATGATATGATAGATTCAGAATAACAGTACATGGCAGGAACAATGATAAGTAGGCATGTTTGTGAGCTTGTACCACTCTCCATAGAGAATTTCATGGCATGTGAAGTCCACCAACAGTAAGAGGACATATTTATGAAGCTACACATGGCAAGAGAAAGTTCATAGGGTACATGGATCACTAGGAAAACACATGGCAAAACTGAACTCAATGTTAACAGGCTGACAGCAACATTATTTAGCAACTTTGGAGCATGATTACCACAAGCTACAGCAGGGTATAACTGCAACCAAGGGCATGAATGGATAGAGCATGACATGTGTAACAAAACATACTTATTGAACATCTCCAGATTATGCATATAATGACTTGTAGCAGCAGGTTTACATAGCATCATGATATAACAAATTCAGCCTAGCAAAACAGTAACAGCAAGTACCCTACTACACAAGCTTGATGCACTCACTACAAGACTCACAAAAATACATGGATTGCACCACTGTAATTAAGGCATGATGTAGCTCAAAACTTGTGTAGACATCAAGCTCATAGGATGCACGCACAAAATGCAATGAAAAAGACAAAACAGCAAGTTCTGTTAACAGGCAGCAGTTAACATCATATAGCACTCTTGCAACGATGATAAGGGCATCAAGCTGGACTCAAACAAGCATGGCACAATGGAATGAAGTGAAGAGCATCTCACCTTGAACATTTTGATATATTACACGCACAAATTGGAGCAACGATCATGGAGTTATGGCAGGTCAAACAAGTGCACATGAGTTGATAATTACTGGGACTTGGAGAAAAATCGGGGCAACCTCGTCTGGATCTAGATCTGGCGCGGATTATGAGGATCGCCGGAGATGCTTGTCGGAGAGGAGGGAGACGGCGGCCGGAGCAGCGGGGAAGGGTCACCGGCAAGGCGGGGCGGCGGATCCAGCCGGCGGCGTCCTCCCCGGTCGGGATCCCGCCAGGTCCGGGCACGGGCGGCGAGGAGGCGGGTCGGCGGCGACAATACGGGCAGCGCCGACACGGACGACGGGGAGGCGCGACGCGGGAGCGAGGCGCCAGGCGGCAAGGAGGCGGGTCGGCAGTGACGGGGTCGGGCGGCACGCCGGCATAGGAGGCGGGTCGGCGAGGATGAGGCGGCTACAATGCACGCTGGCGGCGCGTTGGCATCCGGTGGCGCGGAAGCCAAGGTGGAGGGCGGTGGATCTCGGCCGCGGGAAGCGGGGATCCCGCGGTCGGCGGCGGCGGCGATTCAGGCCCCGCGGGCCTGGCGCGGGCCTCGCGGGCCGGCGGAGGTGGGCGGCGGCGACGGACAGGTGGCAGGCTCTGGTTGGTCGGGCGCGGCGGCGGACCCGTCCGGCCCGATCCGGACGTGTCCGGCAGTGGAGAGGGGTGAGGCTAGGGTTTTGGGACCCGGGATTTCGGAGGAGTGCACATATTTATAGGTAAAGGGAGCTAGGAGAGTCCAAATGGGGTGCGGTTTTCGTCCACAGGATCGTGATCGAACAGCGGAGAGCATGGAGGGGAATTAGATGGGCTAGGTGGGCTGTGTGAAGAGTTATTGGGATGCAAAGAGAAGGGGGTTTTCGGATAACTTGGTTAACCGTTGGGGCATCAAACGACCTCCAAATGGAATGAAATTTGACGGGCGGTCTACTGGTGATATACCAAGGCCACTCGGCAAATCTCAGTCCATTCCGAGAACATTTTTCTCCCACTCACGAAACAAGGACTGAGAGGTGTGACGAGTGCGTGCGAGTGTGTCTGTGCTCAGAACGGACAATGGAGAGAACCGGCGGAACCCGAACGGATGCAAGTTTTGAAAAACATGCAGATGAAATGCAGATGATGACATGGCAAAATGCAACACGCAAGCAAATGACATGGCAACAACGACGAATAGATGGAAGACACCTGGTGCAATGGATTCGGGGCGTTACAACTCTCCTCCATTAACAAGAGATCTCGTCCCGAGATCTTAGGAACGAGACGGAAGAGAAAGAGGAAGAGGTGAAATAAGAACGCACGAGAAAAGATGAACAAAGTCGAGAGCACTCGAGTAGAAAAGATGAACGACGAATATGAAGAGAATGAAAAGCTCAAGAAAAAGATAGATTCTAAAACCACTCCGGTTAGAACAAGATAGAAAAGGAATGAATAAAAGAATTTGGGCAGCACTCCGACTGAAAATGGAAGGATTAGAACATGAACTTCACCCAAAGAGATGGCACTTGACGAGATGAACAATGCAATGCCTCCGGAAGAATTGAAATAGTGGAAGGAAAAGAACTTAGAAGGAAGGATTGAATGGAGTTGATGAGAAAATCAACAACGAAAGAATAAGCTTGTTGTGGGCTTATCAAAACAACTCAAAACTTGAGGCAAAATATACCACAACCAATGTCTGAATAGCTGAGAAGAACGGAGAAATGCAAAACTCCACTTCGGGAGAAAACGGAGAATTATTTGCACTTCGAGACGCGAGAAGAAAAGATACTTGAACTCCTCCAACAAGAATCTTGATGAACTCTTGAAGAATGAATTAAATCATGAAGAACCACCATGAAGAACTCCGGTTACAAAAGGATGATGAGATAGAATGAAGGAAGAAAGAATAAGCAAAGGAAGGGATTACTCACTTGGATGAAATAAGAATAAGATTTATTGTATGCTTATCCTTCATCAAATTTAATTGATGATGAACGAATTTTGCATACTACTTATTCTTATTGAAAAGGATTAAGGGGGGGTATAGCACAAAACTTGAGAAAGTCTTCATGAACCACCGGTAGGATTGGAAAGAACGAATGAAGTAATATGATAATCAAAGAAAAAGAATCTTGAACGAACCACCGTAAGAATTCGAAAATGACCGATGAAAGAGAATGAATCACCGGGAAGAATTAGAAGAACCAATATGCTAGAGGGGATTTAGATGCAAAAGAACAAAGAGATCATGAGCTGATTAAAGAACACTTGAACGAAGCACCGGAATAATTGGATAACGGTAGCTGAAATGTGAGGACGAAGAATTCTTCTGGAACGATGGCCTCCGGTGAAAAGAAAACGGGAAAACAACTTCTGACATACTCCGGATGGGTAAGAAAAGGAATATATGACAAATGGAATAATTCGAGAGGATAACATGAAGCTAGAACCGTGAATCTTCGAGAGAACAGACAAGATTTAGTGGAAAAACTCTTTTTCGGTCTTCAAATGACGACGGAAAACACCACCAAAACTACTGAGATACATCGGGAGAATGAAAAGCGAAAAGGTTGAGCCAACAATGAAAAGAATTTGAACGCGATCTTGGAGAAGGCATGTGACTGATGAAATTCATTCTTACGTCAAACTCGAAAATAATTAGGAATTGCTCCGGAATAATTAGAAGAGTCAGGTAAGATCCTGGGAAAAGACCTGTGGGTTAGGGCCCACTAAATAGAAAAACACCGTTGGAAAGGGATGTTGAACAGATAGATGGTGCACCGGAACAATTGAAATATTTGAATGAGGTGACAACCTCTAATTAATTGGAACACAGACAAATCTCCTGAGATGTCTTCCGAACTCCGGAATGATAAACTGGCAAGAGGCGAACGAACAGGGAGAACACTTGATTCCAGGAAAAGAATATGATCAACCTGGAAAAAAAACTTGAATTGAGTCCACCGGAGAAGAAAAAGAGATGAAGAATGTCGAACAAAATGAGAATTCGCCGGTTGAAACAATTGACGAAAGACTGAAGGCTCCACACGAATGAAATTGATGCTTGAAACAGACTCAGGCTCCAGGAAGAAGAGGGTGGGAGGGCGGGAAAACAAAGGCACCTGGAAGGGGGAAAACCGATGAATAACTTCAAGAGGAAACACCGGTTGAAAGAATGCAAATGCTTCACACGAGTAGGATGGATACTTGATTACGGACTCCGACTCTGAGGAGAAAAAGGGGTGGGCGGGTGGGAAAAAGAAAATAACTGAGGATTGAACTTGGCAACGATGAAGAGGCTCGAGTCAACTTTACGAGAAATGCACCGGATGCAAAGAGCAGAGGAACAATGATCGAAAAACCAACTGCGTGATCCTAAAGAAAGTTTGAAAGGGAAGAGGAGTAATTCAAAACACCTACGTCAAGATTCCTCACCAGAGCGACGAAGGGGCTGAGGAGTAAAAGAATTCCTACTCTCCGATATAACTAGACTCCAAAAACAGTTTTCTTCTAGACTCGACAATGGCCAACTACGAACAATCAATGGGGATCCTATGGTCGGTCGAGGCTCTGATACCAACTTGTCACGCCCAATATGCGACCCTATCCAAAAGGAACTCGAAGGTCCCACCAAGGATAGAAGCGCATATTGGAGACGCTTTTGCAAGGTGGATATCATTACATCGTACCATTACATAATAGTTGGGGATACATACAAGAGGCAAACAATGCCACATGAATACAACAACATCATACGTAAGAGCATCATCCGACTATGGATGAAACACAAACAGAAACTCAAACAATATCCACCCTGCTAGCCCAGGCTGTCGACCAGGAACCTATCCCCTGATCGAACAAGAAGCAGAAGAAGAACTCCAAAACAAGCAAGCATCGCTCTCGCGTCATGATCATCGCATAACCTGCACCTGCAACTGTTGTTGTAGTAATCTGTGAGCCACGAGGACTCAGCAATCCCATTACCATGGGTATCAAGACTAGCCAAGCTTAATGGGTGTGGAAAGGATAAGTGTTGAGGTTGCAGCAGTGACTAAGCATATATGGTGGCTAACATACACAAACAAGAGTGAGAAAAGAGAAGCAATGGAATGGTCATGAAGCTAGCAATGATCAAGAAGTGATCCTGAAACTACTTACGTTCAAACATAACACAAACCGTGTTCACTTCCCGGACTCCGCCGAAAAGAGACCATCACGGCTACACACGCGGTTGATGCGTTTTAATTCGAATCTGCTGTCAAGTTCTCTACATCCGGATATTAACAAATTCCCATCTGCCACATAACCACGGGCACGGATCTCAAAAGTTTATACCCTGTAGGGGTGTCCCAACTTAGCCCATCACAAGCTCTCATGGTCAACGAAGGATATTCCTTCTCCCAGGAAGACCCGATCAGTCTCGGAATCCCAGTTACAAGACATTTCAACAATGGTAAAACAAGACCAGCAAAGCCGCCCGAATGTGACGACAAATCCTGATAGGAGCTGCACATATCTCGTTCTCAGGGCACAATGGATGAGACAAGCTACGAGTAAAACCAACCCTCAAGTTTCCCCGAGGTGGCCCTGCAGGCTGCTCGGTTTGGACCAACACTCGAAGGAGCACTAGCCCGGGGGGGGGGGGTGAAATAAAGTTAACCCTCGGGCTCTGGAAACCCAAGGGAAAAAGGCTTAGGTAGGGAAATGGTAAAACCAAGGTTGGGCCTTCCTGGAGGAGTTTTATTCAAAGCGAACTGTCAAGGGGGGTCCCATAAATCACGCAACCGCGTAAGGAACGCAAAATCAAGGAGCATAACACCGGTATGACGGAACTAAGGTGGCAAGACTGGAACAAAAAACGAGGCATAAGGCCGAGCCTTCCACCCTTTACCAAGTATATAGATGCATTAATTAAATAAGAGATATTGTGATATCCCAACATAATCATGTCCCTCATGGAGCAATCTTCAACTTCACCTGCAACTAACAAGCTATAAGAGGGGCTGAGCAAAGCGGTAACATAGCCAAGCAACGGTTTTCTAGGAAGGGTGAAAAAGGTTAGAGGCTGACATGGCAAATTGGGAGGCTTGAAGAACAACTGATAGGTAGCGCAGCATAGCATTAGAACGAAGCAACTACCATAGCAATGATAGTAATGAGATCCAAGGTGACGGTCATCTTGCCTGAAATCCCGCTAGGAAGAAGAACGAGTCCATGAAGAAGATGAAGCCACGAAGACAAACCAAGCATAGACGAACGAATCCTCATGATCGTAACGAAACAGGAACTAATGAGAAGGTGCACAACCGGAAAGAAGCAAACAACAAGGTAAACACGCAACATGTAACATGACATGATGCACAACCAATCATGATGTATGACAAAGGCTACATGAAGCTACTCATGGCAAGCGATGATGCATACAAGAGCAACACATCAAAGCAAGTTTAAATGAGGCCGGAAACAACCTATAACAAATCCGGTAAGTACTCATATGCAAATTTCGAAATTGGTCCAGATCTTAATAAACCTTATGTTCGAGTTGTTAAACAGCAAGTTAAGATGCACCAAGATGATCTACACGAAATTCTAGTCAAGTTACATATAAAGTTCATTTAGTTCGGAGCTACGGCCTAGAAGATATGAGCAAAACAAGTTAAACATGGCATTGATGCAAAATGCATTCAAACATCAAGAAAACACTCTCAAAACATGGATGCAACATCATAAGATGAAACTACATGAAAAATCAAGCAAGTTTCATATAGAGCACACTCAAAATGGAGCAACGGTTCAACGCATACACATGAAACAAGTTTAAATGACAAGTTGTCCAAAACAGCAACTAGGCATCTAGCAAGCATCAAAACAATATGCTACAGCACCTCAACATGGAAAAAAAAGGCATGGACGTGGTGTACATGAACACTGAGCTATCTCCAGAAATCACTAGAATATGCTCAAAAGGACATGGCAAGATTGCAAATAATAACAGTTTCACAGACTTAGCAGAAATCACTGTGCATGACAGAAATAACATCTGGTTACAATGTTTAGATCTCTCAACCAACATGTTACAGCAAGCTATCATGGCAAAATAGAGCATGGCATGCTAATACTAAAGACATAGAACAGAACTCCCTTACTGAACTTATTCCAAAGATCAACAGAAAAGATGGTAGTATCCATGCAAACATGGCGAATGATATGATAGATTCAGAATAACAGTACATGGCAGGAACAACGATAAGTAGGCATGTTGGTGATCTTGTACCACTCTCCATGGAGCATTTCATGGCATGTGAAGTCAACCAACAGTAAGATGACATAATTATGAAGGTACACATGTCAAGATAAAGTTCATAGGGTACATGGATCACTAGCAAAACACATGGCAAAACTGAACTCAATGTTAACAGGCTGACAGCAACATTATTTAGCAATTTGGAGCATGATTACAACAAGCTACAGCAGGATATAAATGCAACCAAGGGCATTTATGGATAGAGCATGACATGTATAACCAAACATCCTTAGTGAACATCTCCAGAATATGCATAGAATGACTTGTAGCAGCAGGTTTACATAGCATCATGATATAACAGATTCAGCCTAGCAAATCAGTAACAGCAAGTACCCTACTACACAAGCTTGATGCACTCACTAAAAGACTCAAAAAAATACATGGATTGCACCAATGTAAAGATGGCATGATGTAGCTCAAAACTCATGTAGACATCAGGCTCATAGGATGCACGCACAAAATGCAATGAAAAAGACAAAACAGCAAGTTCTGTTAATAGGCAGTAGTTAACATCATATAACACTCTTGCAACGATGATAAGGGCATCAAGATGGACTCAAACAAGCATGGCACAATAGAACAAAGTGAAGATCATCTCACAATGAATATTTCGATATATTACACGCACAAATCGGAGCAATGAGCATGGAGTTATGGCAGGTCAAACAAGTGCACATGAGTTGATAATTTCTGGGACTTGGAGAAAAATCGAGACAACCTCGTCCGGATCTAGATCTGGCGCGGATTACGAGGATCGCCAGAGCTGCTTGCCAGAGAGGAGGGAGACGGCGGCCGGAGCAGCGAGGGAGGGTCACCGGCAAGGCGGGGCGGCGGATCCAGCCGGCGGGGTCCTCCCTGGTCGGGATCACGTCAGATCCGGGCGCGGGCGGCGAGGAGGTGTTCGACGGCGACGAGATGGGCAGCACCAGCGTGGACGACGGGGAGGCGCGACGCGGGAGCCAGGCGCCGGGCGGCGGGGAGGCGGGTCGGCGGCGGATCTCGGCCGCGGGGAGCGGGGCTCCCGCGGTCGGCGGCGGCGGCGATTTGGGCCCCCGGGCCTGGCGCGGGCCTCGCGGGCCGGTGGAGGTGGGCGGCGGCGGTGGACAGGTGGCAGGCTCCGGTTGGCCGGGCGCGGCTGCGGACGCGTCCGTCCCGATCCGGATGTGTCCGGCAACGGAGATGGGTGAGGGTAGGGTTTCAGGACCCGGGATTTCGGAGGAGTGCACATATTATAGGTAGAGGGAGCTAGGAGAGTCGAAATGGGGTGCGGTTTTCGCCCACACGATCGTGATCGAACGGCGGAGAGCATGGAGGGGAGTTAGATGGGCTAGGTGGGCTGTGTGAAGAGGTGTTGGGCTGCAAAGAGAAGGGGGTTTTTGGTTCACTCGGTTAACCGTTATGGCATCAAACGACCTCCAAATGGAACGAAATTTGACGGGTGGTCTACCGATGATATACCAAGGCCACTCGGAAAATCTTGGTACATTCCGAGAACGTCTTTCTCCCACTCATGAAACAAGGTCTGAGAGATGCGACGGGCGCGTGTGAGTGTGTCTGTGCTCAGAACGGACAACAGAGAGAACTGGCGGAACCCGAATGGATGCAAGTTTTGAAAAACATGCAGATGAAATGCAGATGATGACATGGCAAAATGCAACACGCAAGAAAATGACATGGCAACAACGACGAATAGTTGGAAGACACCTGGCGCAACGGATTCGGGGCGTTACAGCAGCACCAGCGACGGAGCGCAGGGGAGGGGGTCGACGCGGGCTTCGAGGCGATGGGGGTGTCCGGCGATGGGGTCGGGGCGCTGGCATCACAAGGTGGGGGAGCGGCTCGTCCGCGATCCTGATCGAATCGGGAAGGGGGAGGAGCGACGTGGGGAGTGGGGGGGTGTGCGGTCGGGGGATTAGGGTTTCTCCCTGGTGGGGATATGAAGGAGGGGTTGGGCCGGCCGGTTGGGTCAGGTGGGTCGGCCAGGTGGGCCGTTTGGCCCAGTTGGCCAGGGGGGTTCCTTCTTCTATTTTATTTTTTTGTTTCCTTTGTTTTGTTTTTCTTTTACTTTTCTTTTTCTTATCTTATTTCTTACCTGTTTTCTTTTAATTCCTCATTTGTATTAGTTTTATAAATTATAAAAGTAGTCACTAATTTAGTGTTAATAATTATGCTACTGCCCCATTAACTTCGGGGCAACTAAATAAATAGGTTATTATTTTATAAAATGTAAAAAGACATTTATTTCATTGTTTTACCTACTGTTTTAATTATTCAAGTGCATCTAAACTTTCTATAGAATGTGGTTTCTTCACCTCAATTAGTTAGGGGTTATTTGTCACAAATAGAACATTTTAGTTTTAGTGTTTGAAAACTTTTGTCGTTTGACTTGATTTTGAATTTTGAATTCGAACGGGATTGAATCATCGGGAGATTAATGATAGTAACCGAGGTGACGTGGCATCATTAACAGAGGTTCACTGTAGCTTAATTATCCGGGCGTCACACAGATGAACGTGAGGCAGCACGACAGAGATCACACGAGTAATTTTACCCAGGTTCGGGCCGCCGCGGGGCGTAAAACCCTACTCCTGCTTTGGTGGATTGATGGTGGAAATGTGGTTGTGGAGCGTAGTACACTTGCCCGACAAGGGTTGCCTCAGGGCAGCTGCGACTACGTGCGTATGGGGTGTGAGTTATCCAACCTTCTAACCTCGCGAACCCCTTCTACTGTTGACATGGGCCTCCTTTTATAGCTTAAGGGATCACCATAGTGGCAAATCAGTCATTAGACACTGATAAGATAGCAAATAGTTCTATCATACCTAACTTTGTAGGCTGACAGGGCGCATTCAATACATCACTTAATGTCACGTCGCTGGTTGCCCGGCGAGGCTTGCCGGGCTATCTCACCAGCTCCACGCCTACTCGTCTGACACGTCATAGGACGGGTGTCATCTGTGGGTTTTCTTGGTAGAAAGGGGCTGCCATGTGGCGCATGGCTGCCACTTAATCACTCTGCGGCTTGAAACCGCACTGATCGATGACGTGAGTCGTGGTGGAGTGGTCAATGACGTGATTTGGCCTCGGCAAGTCCCGGCAGGCCCTGCCGGGGCGCCTTTGTCATCTTCTTTTGGGGGTGACCTCTCTCCTTGTCGTGCTCGCCTTCCCGGCAAAGGAGGCCTCTCTCTTGTCGACATCTTGCTCTTATGGCTTAGTCTTGGTCCCTCTGGTCTGCTGGTTGGTTCTTCAAATCTCTTGGCTTCTTGTACCCTGTCTTGGGTTGGTGCTTCAATCTTGATCATGTGCCTGTGCACAGTCAGGGCAACAGACCAGGGTTTGTTGCACCGAAAGAGGAAGCCATCCAACTACTAACTACGACCCGTAGGTCTGCAAAGAACTACTCACACATCATCAGAGAGGCACCAACGGACATGATGAACCCCTCCGTGATGGTGTCTAGATTGGATCTGGTGTTTCTGGAACATGCGGCGGCTGGAATGGATTTTCGTCGACTCCCTTAGGTTTTCTGGAATATTGGGGAATTTATAGAGCAAAGAGGCGGTGCGGGAGACCACCGAGATGGGCACAACCCACCTGGGCGCGCCTGGGGGCCCAGGCGCGCCCTGATGTCTTGTGCCCCCCTCAGGCTCCCTCTCCGGTACTTCTTCAGCCCACTAGATGTCTTCTTGTCCAAAAAATCCACAAAAAGTTTCGCTGCATTTGTACTCTGTTTGGTATTGATTTCCCGCGATGTAAAAAACAAGCAGAAAACAGCAACTGGCACTGGGCACTATGTTAATAGGTACCAAAAATGATATAAAATGACTATAAAATGATTGTAAAACATCCAAGAATGATAATATAACAACATGGAACAATAAAAAATTATAGATACGTTGGAGACGTATAAGCATCCCCAAGCTTAATTCCAGCTCGTCCTCGAGTAGGTAAATGATAAAAATAGAATTTTTGATGTGGAATGCTGCCTAACATGTTCATCACATAATCTTTTCTTTGTAGCATGGACATTTGGAATGGTCCAAAGCAATAGTCTAGTTTTGACATGAGATTTTAATACTCAAGCATATCAACAACCAACTATGTCTTTCTAAATATCAACACAAAAGCAAGTTATCCCTAGCCCATTATGCTCAATCATTGATCCATTCATGAAACACACTCGAATATTAGCTACACCCAATGCTCAAATACGATCATAGTGCCCCTTAGTTGGTGCTTTATAAGAGAAGATGGAGACTCAAATTCAAAATAAAAATTGCATAAAGTAAAAGAAAGGCTCTTCGCAGAGGGAAGTAGGGATTTATGGAGGTGCCAGTGCTCAAAGCGAAAATTGAGAGATAAAAACATTTTGGGAGGCATACTTTTCCCACCAACAAAAATGTCTTAGATCTCCCAACACTTTCCATGCTAGATACATCATAGGCGGTTCCCAAACAGAAAATAAAGTTTATTCCTTTTTTTCCACCATACTTTCACTTTCCATGGCTTATCCATATCCACGAGTGCCCTCCATACCAACACTTCCCAAGGAATTTATTATTTGACAACATAAAGTAAATTCACTTTTTTCATTTCGGGACTGGGCATCCGTAATACCTTTGCCGTACTCTCGCGCAATGACAAGTGAATAAACACACATCGTGAGAATAACACCTCTAGCATGGAAAATATCGGCCACCCCTCACTGCCTCGCGAGCAGTACGACCAAACAAAAGATAAATTTCTTTTGAAAATTAGAGATGGCACATGCAAATTTGCTTAGAAGGGCACAGAAGTACCGCATATATGTAGGTACACTGGACTCATGTGGCAAAACTGGTTTAAAGGGTTTTGGATGCACAAGTAGTGATCATACTTAGTCTAAAATGAAGGCTAGCAAAAAGATTGAGAAGCGACCAACCAAGAAACGAAAAATCTCTTACCCAAGCATTAAGCATAAGTACCACCGAATAATGCACCACAAGTAGGATATAAATTTCATTGCATAACTATTTACTTTCGTGCTTGCATAGGGAATCACAAACTTTAACACCAATATTCTTACTAGAGCATAATTACCCATCAACATGACTCACATATCATATCGTCATATCTCAAAACCATTACTAAGAACTAAGTTTATTTTTTCCAATGATCTTCATGAAAGTTTTTATTATATCCTCCTTGGATATCTATCACTTTTCATATGTTGCTTTTAATAAGCTCAAACAAATTTAAGTGAAGAACATGAGCATAATTTTTTTCTCTCAAAATAATCAAAGTGAAGCAAGAGAGAATTTCTAAAAAAATTACTAACTCCCAAATAAATCTAAGTGAAGCATGAGATAATTTCTTCCAAAAATAGCTAAGCAGACCGTGCTCAAAAAGATATAAGTGAAGCACTAGAGCAATTCCAAGGCTCTAAAAATTTAAGTGAAGCATAGGAGCAAGCATAGCATAAGTTTTTGGTTCTCTCAAAAAGGTGTGTCCAGCAAGGATTCAAGACTTAAAACACAAAGCAAAACAAGCAAAGACTCATATCACACAAGATGCTCCAAGCAAAACTCATAATATGTGACGAATAAAAATATAGTTCCAAGTGGAATACCCATGGTTGTTGAAGAAAGAGGGGATGCCACTCGGGGGCATCCCCAAGCTTAGTTGCTTGCTACTTCTTGAATATTATCTTGGGGGTGCCTCGGTCATCCCCGGGCTTAGCCTTTTGCTAGTTCTTATTCCTCCATCCATCGTAAGATCACCCAGAACTTGAAAACTTCAATCACACAAAACTCAACAAACCTTTGTGAGATCCATTAGTATAAGAAAGCAAACCACTACTATAAGTATTGTTGCAAACCCATTCTTATTTTATTTTTACATTATATCTACTATATTAAAACTTTTCTATGGCAAAAACTCTTCAAAGAAAACCATAGGATCATCAAAACAAGCACACAACGCAAAGAAAATAGGATCTGTCAAAAATAGAATAGTCTGTAGCAATCTGACTACTTTGAATACTTCTGTAACTCCCAAAATTCTGAAACATTAGGAAGATGTGAGAAATTTGTTTATAATCTTCTACAAAAAGAATCAACTCAAAAGCACTCTTCTGACAAAAATGAAAAATAATTTCATGAACGCAAAAATTTCTATTTTTCAGCAAGATCAAATCCACTCTCACCCAAATCATCCCAAAGGCCTTGCTTGGCACAAACACTAATTTAAACCACAAAAGCACATCTAGTCAGAGGTATAATTGTGTATTTTATTGAAAACAACAAGAAAATCAAAAAGTAAAAATATACAAGTTGGGTTGCCTCCCAACGAGCGCTATCGGTTTACGCCCCTAGCTAGGCATTGATAATTTTAATGATGCTCACATTAAGAGACAAGAATTGAAGCACAAAGAGAGCATCACAAAACATGTGACAAATATATTTAAGTCTAACATACTTCTTATGCATAGGCATTTTATAAGAAAACAAACTATCAAGGCAATCAAAAACTAGCATATGCAAGGAAGAAGAAAGAAACAATAGCAATCTCAACATAATGAGAGGTAATTTAGTAACATGAAAATTTCTACCACAATATTTCCCTCTCTCATAATAATTACATGTGGGATCACATAAAATATTCTCTTCATGATCCACATGCATGCAAAGTTGACACTCTCCCAAAATAGTGGGATTATCATCAAATAAAGTCATGACCTCTCCAAGCCCACTTTTATCAAAAAATTGACAAGATTGATAATTCTCCAAAGTAGTGGGATCATCAATACCTAAAGTTGACACTTTTACAAACCCACTTTTAATATTATCACAAGCATATTCATCATGAGGTTTAAATAAATTTTCAAGATCATAAGAAACATTATCACCCCAATCATGATCATTGCAATAAGTGGTGGACATAGCAATATTAGCATCCCCAAGCTTAGGGTTTTTCATATTATTAGCATAATTTACATTGATAGAATTTATAATGACACCATTGCAATCATGCTTTTCATTCAAGGAACTATCGTGAATCACTTCATAAATTTCTTCTTTTAGCACTTCATCAAAAATTTCAGATTCACGAATTTCAAGCAAAACTTCATATAGATAATCAAGTGCACTCAACTCACTACCAATTGGTTCAACATAATCAGATATTTTGAAAAGATTAGCAAGTGGGTGAGGATACATATCAATAGATTTTTAGCAAGAGAAGATGCAAGCAAATAGAAGGCACATGGCAACACTAGAAAACATGAGATATGGTTGATCGACGCGCGCCTGGTTGGACGGTAACTGCCTGCGCTTGTATAAGGAGGTGAGCGCTCCAGGCCACGAACACAACGCACAGGCGTGCAAAGGGCGATGGGCCCAAGACCCCTAAGCACTTAGGATGTAGACTGGCGTGTTGACCTCTCTGTTGAGCTTAGGTTGGACTACGGTGTGTCGATCAGTCGAGGTCGGGCATGACCTGGAAAAGTGTGTACAGTCAGGGTTAATTGACCCTGTTGGGTAAGTCGGTGCACCCCTGCAGGGAAGTATATCTATTCGATAGTTGTGTCCACGATAATGGACGCTCAGAGTTGTATCTCGATCTATTACAACTAGAACTGGATACTTGCGACACCAAATGGATATGATGGCTCCGGGATTGGTTCCTCATGAGGCAAACGAGGAAGGATCTCTGGGCATTGCTAATACATACTTACTGCTTTATGATATACTAATCTACACTCTTCTGATGCTGCAAGACGCTACCAGACGTTAGTCTTTTATAGGCTAGGCCTTACCTTCTATTCTGGCATTTCTGCAGTATAGTCCAAAGATATAGCCCCATTCCTTTGATACCAATGCATACTTAGCATAGATATGATGAAGTCTTGCGAGTACTTTGGATGAGTACTCACGATTGCTTTGCTACCTTTTCCCCATTACCCGATTGTTGCGATCAGATGACGGAGCCCACGAGCCATCTGATCCTGACGATGACTTCTACTACCCCGTCGGAGCCTACTACTACGTGGAGACCACCGATGACCAGTAGTAGTTAGGAGGACCCAGGCAGGAGGCCTGCGCCTTTTCGATCTAGTTATTATTGTTTTGCTATCCTGCTTATGGCCAACTTGTTTACTTATGTCGGTACTCAGATGTTGTTGCTTCCGCTCACTTAGGTATTCGAGCCTTCATGGCCCTGGCTTGTAACATAAAGCTTTATGTTTGAATTTATGTCTAGAGTTGTGTTGTGATATCTTCCCGTAAGTCTCTGATCTTGATCGTGCGCATTTGTTTGTATGATTAGTGCACAGTTAAGTCAGGGGCGTCACAAGTTAGTATCAGAGCCGTCTGCGTGTATGAAGCCCCTTTTCCAACTCCTTGGACGAAGTTGAGTCTAGCCTTTGAAAGTATTTTACTAACATTTTTGTGTGGCTTACGGGCCCACATAGCAAATGGATTTGATTAGGATCTTTTATTCTGCATATTTACTCTCGAATTATGATCTCTCTTCTATTCAGGTTAAAGATTTTACTAACTCTAACATTAGGGTCTCGTGATCACATCCACCCGAAGAGCTGGATTACCTGCAACTATTTGTTTGAATGTATAATGAATGATGCACACACTATCATTTAACATTGATACGTCTCCAACGTATTTATAATTTTTTATTGTTCCATGCTATTATATTACCTGTTTTGGATGTTTAATGGGCTTTACTAAGCAGTTTTATATCATTTTTGGGACTAACCTATTAACCGGAGGCCCAGCCCAAATTGCTATTTTTTGCCTATTTCAGTGTTTCGCAGAGAAGGAATATCAAGCGGAATGAAACCTTCAGGAGAGATATTTTTGGAACAAACGCAATCTAGGAGACTTGGAGTGGACGTCAAGAATGAAACAAGGCGGCCACGAGGCAGGGAGGCGCGCCCCCACCCTCGTGGCTCCCCTGACCGACTTCCTTCGCCTATATATATCCATATACCTGAAAACATCCAGGAGCACCACGAAACCCTATTTCCACCGCCACAACCTTCTGTACCCATGAGATCCCATCTTGGGGCCTTTTCCGGCGCTCCGCCGAAGGGGGAATCGGTCATGGAGGGCTTCTACATCAACACCATAGCCTCTCTGATGAAGTGTGAGTAGTTTACCACAGACCTTCGGGTCCATAGTTATTAGCTAGATGGCTTCTTCTCTCTCTTTGATTCTCAATACAAAGTTCTCCTTGATCTTCTTGGAGATCTATTCAATGTAATTCATTTTGCGGTGTGTTTGTCGAGATCCGATGAATTGTGGGTTTATGATCAAGTTTATCTGTGAGAAATATTTGAATCTCCTCTGAATTCTTTTATGTATGATTGGTTATCTTTGCAAGTCTCTTCGAATTATCAGTTTGGTTTGGCCTACTAGATTGATCTTTCTTGCAATGGGAGAAGTGCATAGCTTTGGGTTCAATATTGTGGTGTCCTTTCCTAGTGACAACAGGGGCAGCAAGGCACGTATTGTATTGTTGCCATCGAGGATAAAAAGATGGGGTTTATATCACATTGCTTGAGTTTATCCCTCTACATCATGTCATCTTGCCTAATGCGTTACTATGTTCTTATGAACTTAATACTCTAAGTGCATGCTAGATAGCGGTCGATGTGTGGAGTAATAGTAGTAGATGCAGAATCGTTTCGATCTACTTGTCGCAGACGTGATGCCTATATACATGATCATGCCTAGATATTATCATAACTATGCACTTTTCTATCAATTGCTCGACAGTAATTTTTTCACCCACCGTAATACTTATGCTATCTTGGGAGAAGCCACTAGTGAAACCTATGGCCCCGGGGTCTATTTTCCATCATATAAGTTTCCAATCTATTTTATTTTGCAATCTTTACTTTCCAATCTACATCATAAAAATACCAAAAATACTTATCTTATTATTATCTATATCAGATCTCACTTTTGCAAGTGGCCGTGAAGGGATTGACAACCCCTTTATCTCGTTGGTTGCAAGGTTCTTAATTGTTTGTGTAGGTACGAGGGATTTGCGTGTAGCCTCCTACTGGATTGATACCTTGGTTCTCAAAAACTGAGGAAAATACTTACGCAACTTTGTGCATCACCCTTTCCTCTTCAAGGGAAAACTAACGCATGCTCAAGAGGTAGCAAGAAGGATTTCTGGCGCCGTTGCCGGGGAGGTCTACGCACAAGTCAAGACAAACCAAGTACCCATCACAAACACTTATCCCTCGCATTACATTATTTGCCATTTGCCTCTCATTTTCCTCTCCCCCACTTCACCCTTGCCATTTTATTCGCCCTCTCTTTCCCGTTCGCCTCTTTCTCACTTGCTTCTTGTATTTATTGCCGCTATGTCTGAAACTGGGGAAGTTATCGTTGATAAGGACAATAGTAATAACGTGGGAAACTTTGATGCTTTTGATGATCCTGTTGGAGAACCCACCATCTTACATACTAAAAAGTTTCGAATCGGTAGTGGTAATATTATTGGAAAAGGGGTTATTCAAGATTCCTTAACTTGTGCCGGTGCTTTGCCCGCTATGGGTGGATCTATTCCTCATAGAACTCGTAGCCTTGTGGATGATATATCCTTGCTTATAGTTGAACTTGAAAGACAATTTATGCATATGCATCCTTGCATACAAAGGATTTTCCTAGAATTTTCCAATATGAGCATTCTTCTGTTAAGCGTGCAACTACTATCTTTTTGGCACATGAGTTCAGATTTATAATGAAAGAAGCTAAAGAAATTTTTGCTCACTATAGGGTGGACGGAGGTCGTCCTCCCATAGAGGCAATCGTATTTAATCAAGAAGACATAATGCGTTTACAATCTTTAGATCATGTTGCTTATAATGAAAACCTTACAAAATGTTCCTACCGATGTTCTAGTTGATAGAATCTCTGAACTTAATGATGATTTTGCTATTCAAAACAATGGGTTAGGATTTTCTCTTGAGCAAAGGCTCATGACTTTTTGTCAAAAGAATGCTTATAATGATGAATTGGTTGTGCAATATGAGGGGCCAAAGGAGGAGCCCATACCTCCCGAGCTTGATCTTGGGGACTTCTGTCCCATTAAATTTAGCCCTTTTGATTACTTTTGCTTGCCACAAAAAAAACTTGTCGCTGAACGTAGGGAATATGAGATGAGTTTTTGTGATTTACCTTATCATTATGGCAATAGCTAGATCTATTCTCACTTTTATGCCTAGCTATGGGCGTTAAAGATAGCGCTTGTTGGGAGGCAACCCAATTTTATTTTTGTTCTTTAATTTTTGCTCCTGTTTAGTATTAAATAATTCATCTAGCCTCTGGTTAGATGTGGTTTTATGTTTTAATTAGTGTTTGTGCCAAGTAGAACCTATAGGATAACCTACGGTTATAGTTAATGTGATCTTGCTGAAAAACAGAAACTTTTGCACACACGAGAATAATTTTAATAAGTCACAGAAACGTGATTTTTAGTTGATTCTTTTTGCAGACGATTAATAGACAAATTTCCTAGAACTTCCTATTTTGGTAGAATTTTAACAGTTCCATAAGTATTCAAAAGTTACATATTGCTACAAACTGTTCTGTTTTTCACAGATTCTGTTTTTCGTGTGTTGTTTGCTTATTTTGATGAATCTATGGCTAGTGTCGGGGGGTATGAACCATAGATAAGTTGGAATACAGTAGGTTTAACACCAATTTAAAACAATAATGAGGCTAGCCAACTCACCTCCAGAAGGCTCCCCCGATTGGGCCTTCGGTGGCCGTCCGATCTGCATTCTAAAGCGCTTGAGCCGTTGGATCTTCACAACTGTCAAATTTGATTTTTCACCTCATGGTCATTCCACTGGCCTATGACGGGTGGGCTCGTTTCGTCTGTTCATTGGCTGGGTCAGCCGTGCCCGCGTGCAGAAGATTTTGGCCAATCCACTCCGCGTGTTCCGCAACCAATTGTCCAATCCCTTCCTCGCCTCAGTCTCGTGCCAACTGCCGCCCAAACCCTAGCCCCTGTTTCCCTCGATCCCCACAGCCTCTCCCGCCTCCTACATCCTTCATCCTCCCATCACCACATCCTCTGCCATGGAGCCTCGCCACCGCGTGCTACTCCTCCACCACGCTGCCCTTCCACCTCGCCATCCTTCTCCTCTTTGTCTATGCGGCCGTCGGTGGCGCCTGGTTCCAAATCCAGCACAGGTTAGCCCAGTCGGCTGATGGTGAGGTGAAGGAGCAGGGTAGGTGACCCGTCGCGATGGGATGAGGCTACAAGGAAGAGGGTCATGTCGCATGGTGGCCCAGATGCGGCCGCCCCATGGCCAGCCTCGACGAGCACGGCCTCGATCCGGCCTCAGCCGGAGGACCTCGAGCCGAGGAGTGCTGCCTCGATCGGGACTCGACATCTGGGGCGACAACGGAGGAGGATGGGAAAGGAGGGGAGCAGCAGCTAGCACTCGGGCAGCGGCGGCTGGACTCCATGAGCTGGCCGAGGTGCTTCACGTCAAGGAAGCAGCTGACAGTGCAAGGTATAGAAGAGAGAATCTGTGTGATTAGTTCTCTGTTTATTTTCCCTCTTACTTGATCTAATTTTGTTGCCGTGCTACGTTTGTGCATGTTTGCTGGCTTGCTGCTGGGTGCTTTGTCTGGGTGTTGGGATGTTGATGGCCTGATGTTGATGCTTTGCTGCATATATTTGTATAATGTTTGCATCTTCCATGTGCTACGAATCTATGCTTTGTTGTATACTGACTTAGTTGCTTGCTGCAGCTGACCTGCTGATGTTGCTGTTGTGCTGGTCAGGGATTGAGTCCACTGACATACGGACACAAGAGATATTCAGTTATGAGGATTAGGATATTATTGATCGTTCAGTCATTGAGGATTCGAAAAGAGGCATCAATGCTCTAGTAGAGGTGGTATTGAAGTTGTGGCTGTCAATAGTCCTTTTATTGATGCTAACTACATGGTAAGGAAATAATGCTATATGATTTGCATATTTTGTGCTATGAGATCTTTTGCAACTGAATTCGAAGTTAAAGCATTGAACTCAGTTTTGCAGTAGTTAGTTCAATACTACTTTGTATCAAAATTTCATCAAACCATGTTGCACTGTATTTATAGCATAGAAGCATTTACTTAACACCTAATTTTACGCAATTAGGTTCCTACTTTTTTCTATTGTTAGGTGCAACGACAAGAATCATCCAGTGGGATGTTCTACTGCATCGGAATTTGACAAATTTAATTCTGCCATTATATTATTTCCTTCACTGCTGAAGTTAACACCCCCTCCCTTTTGTAGGCCTATATGTTCAAGTATGACTCCACTGATGGCCCCTTCAAAGGATCCATTAAGGTCATGGATGATTCAATACTGGAGATTAATGCGAAAAAAATCACAACCACAAGCAAAAGGTAAATATGCCAGGGTTAGCTGATTGTTTTCCATATTAGTGCGGTTGATATAGATGCCATGGTTTCTAAACATGCATTACATGTTGTCCTGAAATAAGGACGTGTGAAGCAATGAAGTAGCCAAAGTAACATTATTACTTAATAATCGATTCATAGTTTAGAGCCCCATGTTTTTCGCACATTCATACGGACATATAATAGCTTACAAGTGCACGCTTGTTGTACATCTCGAGTACTGGATGTTCCTTCTCTTATTTTTGATTCTGATGTTCATATGTTGATTTTCTGCGATGGAGGTAAAGGAGAAGTCTGAATGTGCCAACAAGTAGCAACCAGTGAGCTGTCGTCTATGATTGGCTAGGGGAGGAGTTGTCTTGCGCTGCAAGGGCATCTTGCAGTTCGATTTCCTTGGTTTGATGTATTTTCGGTTCTGATTAGTCTTTGATTTCACACATTTGTTTGGATGTTTTCTTTGCACCAAGCACCATGCTTTTGATCACTGTTGCCTTGGGTTTTGGCATCGAAGCACCACCATGTATGGCTAGCCTTCCATGGCTACATCGAGGGTCCCAATCTGCAGGTGAGCTCTTCTTTCCATATGCAGGTTATGTGTCATCTCCACCTCAATGAGATTTAGTTTGTGCATTAACGACTACAGGTTTCTTATTGTTTTGGAGTGGTCTGCTTTCATTTTCTCCAGTTCAGTCATGTATTTCTTTGCACCCATGTTCGTTGAGTATTCCCTTCCGATTCTCACACTTTGGTTGCGGCTTCTTTGTTTATGTTGGAAGTATTAGACAAATAATTTGTTCAATTAAGTTGTCTCCACTTTCTCCTCTTGTGTCACATTAAATCATGGTATAATAGATAATTCAGTTAACTGGTTGTTTGCCATATTAGTGCAGTTGATATAGATGTCGTGGTTTCTAAATATGCATGACATGTTGTCCTGAGATAAGGACAGTGAAGCAATGAAGTGGCCAAAGTAACATTATTACTTAATAATTGATTCATAGTTTAGAGCCCCATGTATTTCGCACATTCATACAGATATATAATATCTTACAAGTGCATCTTGTTGTACATCTTGAGTACTACATGTTCCTTCTCTTATTTTGATTCTGATGTTCATATACTGGTTCTGACTGAATTCTGGCGTTGATACCATTTTTTGCAAAACTCCAGGACCCCATGCAGCGTGCATTGGACAGTGTTGTGGAGGGTCCAATTTCCTCATGATTTAAGAAGCTCTATGTAGTACCAAACTTAATTTGAGAACACTGGCGCCGAGGATGTGCTACTCTGTCTTGGGGCTCAGCGCCCTCTTGGACGCACAGGTTGGTGCGCTCTCCCTCTGCACCGGGGTTCTGATGGCCGCGCTTTGTCTGGCAGCGCTAGAAAATGGCAAGAAGGAAGAGCTCGGGCCACCCGCAATGCCAGGCCGCTGGCCCTCCTCCCTCGAGCTCAAGGCGGCGAAGAGATGGTTGAGATGGTGTTGCAGCTTCGCAGGTACCGGCTTCTACAACGTCTCTTAGAATTTGGTTGCTACTTCTTGCTGATCAAGTGCAATGTATTAATTCAAGTAGTTTTTATGTACAATTTGTCAAGAGCAATCTGATGTTAATCTGCTATGGGCAGCGGCGATACATGAAGGTGCAAGGCAGCAGCGACATGTTCCTAGTACGCTAGAGGATGAGCTCCTACTTTTTCTGATGCTAGCTCCTTGATGCAGGTGAGCTGCCACCTTCTCCCCCATATGCTAGCACTATGCTTTGCAAACTAAATATTTTAGCATATTTTTTCAGCCAAACATGATGTGATATTTTAGACTTTTATGATGATGTGAAGCTCATAGCTATCATGACCGATAAGACTATAGATAACTAAATAACCTCTAGAATGAATTGTGATCCTGATTAGTATATAGACATTGTCCATTGGCCATATTTTTTACAAATAACTAATGTGATATGCATATGCATTTGCAATTTTGATCTTTAAAGAAAAGAGTTGATATGTGACCCTCCCTTTGCTACTGTAAGATAGAAGTAACATCAAAAAGCTCATATTGGATGACAATTGATGTATCTCATTGCTTACAGATATACAAGCCTTCTTTCATCTCCGAATATCTCCTCCTGGTCAAGGCAATTGCACATGATGAAGACCCTCATTTTAGATCAGTTCATGGCATATGTGTCTATTTCCTTTAGATGGTTCTTCTATGCAACGATTGGAAAATATAATGTTTCTCATGTGATATTGCAATCAGGACAAAAAAACAGAACGATTAATTTTCACAATTTGATATTTCATATTTTCTAGAAGTACGACCACCTTCTGCACAGTACCCTTGCATTTGTGTTCTTATCAAATACGTTTCTTTCTGCAGAATTTGTTCAGGTTTTGTCTCGCTCACACCTCAAGATGCGAGTTTGGGAGTGCGGTGCTGGTATAACTGATATCCCTTTGATCTTCGTTAAATTTTGTAGGATGTGCATTGTGCTTGAGCATGAGGAATCCTTTCCCTCCCTGCATTATCTTTATATGTTATAAAAATGTTACACGTGTCTTGGTCCTCCAAAAGATTATTGGCCCATAATGTTAATAACTCTTATGTATGATGATTGAGTAAGATATCCTTTTATGTCCAGGCATTTCTTTCATGTAGTGGATATACAAAATAAACTGTATGATCTAGACGGTAGGAGCAACTGGTGCTTGTGGGACTGGTGCTTGCAGTTGTTGTGCAGCTGTTCTTGAGGACCGAGCTGAATGTATCTGAGAGAGGTCTTTGCTTCATTTTCTTCTTTCGATGGGATAATGACTTGTCGTTTCAAAACACTTAGTATGTGATCTATCCATCAAATTATAATATAATAATTCAGCAAAACCCCTTTATTTGAACGAGCAAGAATCTATGGTGTGCTCCTGAGCTATGTTCCCCTTTTCAAAATGTTAGAAAGGCTATCTTAACTTAGTCGTTGCATAGAAATTGGTTTTGGCTATTAGGCTCATTTCATATCTGCATCACTTATTTGAACGACAATGAGCACTCCACAACTGAACTCACATAAGAGGGCTGATAGATGATATCTTGTCTGCTAAGTGATTACCTAGAATACTGGACTTTCCACCAAGGGACAGACCCAGTGCATAGAAGCTCCCACACAAGGTGGGGTCTGGGGAGGGATTATAGGAACCTAGTCTTACCCCTGCAAAGTGCAATGCAGAGAGGCTGGTTCGAACCCAGGACCTCTTGGCACAAGTGGGGAGGACTTCACCACTGCGCCAGGCCTGCCCTCAGAATACTGGACTTTCCACCAACTTACAAAAATATTTTTTGCAGGTATATTTCCTTTATCACTCCCCCAGCAGATATGAGTTCTCGTGGCGGGGTCTTTCATGTCGTCATGTTAAGAATTTATTATTGTATTGCATATGAGGTCCTTCTTCAGGTTTCCACTTGTTTCTTACTTAAGTTAGCTGTCCATTCTGGATTTAACGTGAATATTGCCTTTGTATTCCATATGAAATTCTACTATTTGTTTTAGCTTCTGTAGTTTTCTATTCATTATCCCTAGACATTATCATGTGTGTGTCAATAGGCTTCGTGGATGGCGAGGTTTAATATCGCTTGCTTGTCGCCTTCTCTGCCCTCGACATGCGGAAGGCCAATAAAGGCGGGGACGAGTCACGGATCCGGCTGGCGATGGTACTGGTTCTAGACGAGATTTAAGCAAAGGAATCGCAAAAGATGTTCTCTTTCCAAGATTTTCATATCATATTTGTCGTGGGATCTGACTGCTTTACCATATTTTCCTGGTGTGGATGATGTTATAGAGTGAGCTACCATCACTTCTCATTATTGATTGTAATCAATATATATGTGTTTATTCCATAAAAGATGGATATTTGTCGAAGCCATTGCCATATCATGTAATTACTTGCAGATCAACTATATAGTTTTGTTCAGATTGTAAAGTGGAAACGATAAAATCCTACAACTCCTGTGTGAATGTCATTTGATTATTTACTTCCTCAAGTAGTATGGATATGGTACTGCCAGGATATTAAGTATATTCATGAAGTTGTATAAACCACGTTCTACGATTCACTGATTCACTTCTGTTATGCATATTTACTTTCCAGTTTTAGGACTAAAATCCATCCATTGTAATGAATTTGGTTGTATGGGCATTACCTATTTGACTTAGGCTTGCTTCATCACATATAGACTGTTTTTCTTTTCCCCGCTGCTTGTATGACCTAAAACTATCATGTATATGAGGCAAGTTATTAGCAATGTTTCACATTTTCTTACTTGCAATATTTTGCTTGCCTATTCAGGTGTTCCAATACCCAAATCATCGGAAAAACAACACATACAACACTTTTTTCTTTTGAACTTTGGTTACCCTTATACAAGCCCCCGTTCATTTTGTTTGTATAGTGGTTAGAATAGTAACCATATGTGCTTGCTCAATACTGATAAATGGAATATTTTCAAAGCACGTATGGTGCGGGCCTGTTCGCAATTTGGTGCAACGGGAGATTACTGAAAAATACACATTTTTTCAACATGACATGGTCTTGAAATGTGACTCTACTACCAAATTAAAATGTGTAGGTATATATCATTGTAGGTAACAAGTCTCTATTTTTTTATTAAAGGGGGTTAAATTTGTTATCATATATGCTTGCCCGCTACTAAAACAACTAAAACATGGAATTTCCTTTCATGCTGAACATGGATTCATTGGGTCTCTGTGCCATTTGTTACCCAACTGACGAACCGAGAAACAAAGGAAGGGGATAGACAATCTTCGCTCGCTCCGCCCCCTGCCACTTCTTATTCAGCTCCTCGCGGGCCATAGGAATCGCTCGATGTTGGTTGGGCTAAATAACATATGGGCTATCCTAATACCTCCTGATCCCTATATCTCCGTATATGCACAACAAAGACATGTTTTTTTCTTAGGTTTCTTATCTTTTTCCCTTATTTTTGCAGGAAAAATATGCATGGCCAGGTTTCTCATCATGATAACCATGTTTCCAAACTTGCTAAAAAAATACAACCATGCCAACATTACTCTCTCATCATAGTGCCCATATTTTCAAACTGAGCATATTCATATTATGCAAAGTTTCCCTTTTCCCAGACTATTATTTAACAACGTAATAAACATGTTTAAAAAATAGCATGATTTAGTTGAATGTTCTTGCAGCATGAAACTATTTTCATTGACAACATGCCTTCAGCAGGCCTCTACGCCATTTGGCGCAACAGGTCAACTAGTATAAATAAAGAATGAGTTCATTACAATACCTCAAAGTGGTGGTTTGCTTTCTTGCACTAACGGAGCTCATGAGATTTTCTGTTGAGTTTTGTGTTGTGAAGTTTTCAAGTTTTGGGTAAAGATTTGATGGATTATGGAATAAGGAGTGGCAAGAGCCTAAGCTTGGGGATGCCCAAGGCACCCCAAGGTAAAATTCAAGGACAACCAAAAGCCTAAGCTTGGGGATGCCCCGGAAGGCATCCCCTCTTTCGTCTTCGTCCATCGGTAACTTTACTTGATGCTATATTTTTATTCACCACATGATATTTGTTTTGCTTGGAGAGTCTTGTATGATTTGAGTCTTTGCTTTTTAGTTTACTACAATCATCCTTGCTGTACACACCTTTTGGGAGAGACACACATGAATCGGAATTTATTAGAATACTCTATGTGCTTCACTTATATCTTTTGAGCTAGACAATTTTGCTCTAGTGCTTCACTTATATCTTTTTAGAGCACGGCGGTGGTTTTATTTTGTAGAGATTGTTGATCTCTCATGCTTCATTTATATTATTTTGAGAGTCTTTTAGAACATCATGGTATTTTCTTTGGTTATAAAATTAGTCCTAATATGATGGGCATCCAAGTTGGGTATAGTAAAAACTATCATAGAAAGTGCATTGAATACTATGAGAAATTTGATACTTGATAATTGTTTTGAGATATAAAGGTGGTAATGTTAGAGTCATGCTAGTTGGGTAGTTATGAAATTGAGAAATACTTGTGATAAAGTTGGCAAGTCCCGTAGCATGCACATATGGTGAACGTTGTGTGACAAATTTGAAGCATGGGGTGTTCTTTGATTGCCTTCCTTATGAGTGGAGGTCGGGATCGCGCGATGGTTAACTCCTACCAACCCTTCCCCTAGGAGCATGCGTAGTAGTACTTTCCTTTGAGGGCTAATAAAATTTTGCAATAAGCATATGAGTTCTTTATGACTAATGTGAGTCCATGGATTATACGCACTCTTACCCTTCCATCATTGCTAGCCTCTACGGTACCGTGCATTTTCCTTTCTCACCATGAGAGTTGGTGCAAACTTCGCCGATGCATCCAAACCCCGTGATACGGTACGCTCTATCACACATAAACCTCCTTACATCTTCCTCAAAACAACCACCATACCTACCTATTATGGCATTTCCACAGCCATTCCGAGATATATTGCCATGCAACTTTCCACCGTTCCGTTTATTATGACATGCTCCATCATTGTCATATTGCTTTTGCATGATCATGTAGTTGACATCGTATTTGTGGCAAAGCCACCTTTATAATTCTTTCATACATGTCGCTCTTGATTCATTGCATATCCTGGTACACCGCCGGAGGCATTCACATAGAGTCATATTTTGTTCTAAGTATTGAGTTGTAATTCTTGAGTTGTAAATAAATAAAAGTGTGATGATCTTCATTATTAGAGCATTGTCCCAAGTGAGGAAAGGATGATGGAGACTATGATTCCCCCACAAGTCGGGATGAGACTCCAAACTTTATGAAAAATAAAAGAGGCCAAAGAAGCCCAAATAAAAAAAGAGGCCAAAGAAGCCCACCAAAATAAAAAAAGAAAAAAAGAAAAAAAAATGAGAGAAAAAGAGAGAAGGGACAATGTTACTATCCTTTTTCCACACTTGTGCTTCAAAATAGCACCATGATCTTCATGATAGAGAGTCTCCTATGTTGTCACTTTCATATACTAGTGGGAATTTTTCATTATAGAACTTGGCTTGTATATTCCAATGATGGGCTTCCTCAAAATGCCCTAGGTCTTCGTGAGCAAGCAAGTTGGATGCACACCCACTTAGTTTCTTTATTTGAGCTTTCATACATTTATGGCTCTAGTGCATCTGTTGCATGGCAATCCCTACTCCTCGCATTGACATCAATTGATGGGCATCTCCATGGCCTGTTGATTAGCCTCGTCAATGTGAGACTTTTTCCTTTTTTTGTCTTCTCACACAACCTCCATCATCATATTATATTCCACCCATAGTGTTATATCCATGGCTTACACTCATGTATTGCGCGAGGGTTGAAAAAGCCGAAGCGCGTTAAAAAGTATGAACTAATTGCTTGGCTGAAACCGGGGTTGTGCATGATGGGAGTATTTTGTGTGACAAAAATGAAGCATGGCCTAACTATATGATTTTGTAGGGATAAGCTTTCTTTGGCTATGTTATTTTGATAAGACATGATTACTCTGTTAGTATGCTTGAAGTATTACTATTTTTATGTTAATATTAAACCTTTATCTTGAATCATTTGGATCTGAACATTCATGCCGCAATAAAGAAAATTACATTGAGAAATAGGCTAGGTAGCATTCCACATCAAAAATTCTGTTTTTATCATTTACCTACTCGAGGACGAGCAAGAATTAAGCATGGGGATGCTTGATACGTCTCCAACGTATCTATAATTTTTGATTGTTCCATGCTATTATATTACCTGTTTTGGATGTTTAATGGGCTTTACTAAGCACTTTTATATTATTTTTGGGACTAACCTATTAACCGGAGGCCCAGCCCAAATTGTTGTTTTTTTTTGCCTATTTCAGTGTTTCGCAGAAAAGGAATATCAAACGGAGTCCAAACGGAATGAAACCTTCGGGAGAGTTATTTTTGGAACAAACGCAATCTAGGAGATTTGGAGTGGGCGGTCAAGAAAGAAACAAGGCGGCCACGAGGCAGGGAGGCGCATCCCAGGGGGGTGGGCGTGCCCGCCACCCTTGTGGGCCCCTCGTGGCTCCCCTGACCGACTTCCTTCGCCTATATATATATACATATACCCTGAAAACATCCCGGAGCACCACGAAACCCTATTTCCACCGCCGCAACCTTCTTTACCTGTGAGATCCCATCTTGGGGCCTTTTCTGGCGCTCCGCTGGAGGGGGAATCGATCACGGAGGGCTTCTACATCAACACCATAGCCTCTCCGATGAAGTGTGAGTAGTTTACCACAGACCTTCGGGTCCATAGTTATTAGCTAGATGGCTTCTTCTCTCTCTTTGATTCTCAATACAAATTTCTCCTTGATCTTCTTGGAGATCTATTCGATGTAATTATTTTTGCTGTGTGTTTGTCGAGATCCGATGAATTGTGGGTTTATGATCAAGTTTATCTATGAGAAAAATTTGAATCTCCTCTAAATTCTTTTATGTATGATTGGTCATCTTTGCAAGTCTCTTCGAATTATTAGTTTGGTTTGGCCTACTAGATTGATTTTTCTTGCAATGGGAGAGGTGCTTAGCTTTGGGTTCAATAGTGCGGTGTCCTTTCCCAGTGACAGCAGGGGCAGCAAGGCACGTATTATATTGTTGCCATCGAGGATAAAAATATAGGGTTTATATCATATTGCTTGAGTTCATCCCTCTACATCATGGCATCTTGCCTAATGTGTTACTCTGTTCTTATGAACTTAATACTCTAGATGCATGCTGTATAGCGGTCGATGTGTGGAGTAATAGTAGTAGATGCAGAATCGTTTCGATCTACTTATCGCGGACGTGATGCCTATATACATGATCATGCCTAGATATTCTCATAACTATGCACTTTTCTATCAATTGCCCGACAGTAATTTGTTCACCCACTGTAATACTTATGCTATCTTGAGAGAAGCCACTAGTGAAACCTATGGCCCCCGGGTCTATTTTCCATCATATAAGTTTCCGATCTATTTTATTTTGCAATCTTTACTTTCCAATCTATATCATAAAAATACCAAAAATATTTATCTTGTTATTAACTCTATCAGATCTCACTTTTACAAGTGGCCATGAAGGGATTGACAACCCATTTATCGCGTTGGTTGCAAGGTTCTTAATTGTTTGTGTAGGTATGAGGGATTTGCGTGTAGCCTCCTACTGGATTGATACCCTGGCCAAAAACTGAGGGAAATACTTACGCTACTTTGCTGCATCACCCTTTTCTCTTCAAGGGAAAGCCAACGCATGCTCAAGATGTAGCAGACATCTTTGAATTCCATTGCTTCATATGCGTCCCTCAACGCAACTCGTACGCCCGACTATGCCTATTGATGCGACTGGGTTCCTAGCTATTCTGGTCGACCTCTTGAACAGGCTGGGATATCGCTAGTACCCCTAGTACACTGTTTACGAGGACTACCGCGAGTTCAACCAGGAGCAGTACTATGAAGTGGTTTGTATCTTCGATCTGTCGGATATCTCCATCATTGAGTTGCACACCTTTCAGGGTGTTGGAGTGACTGTTGATATGGAAGTCCATGATGCTGCCTATGTTGCTATCGCCCGTCTCCGTGCAGAGCACCCCCATTGGAGGAGACTGGGTTCAGATACATCTCGTATGTCCCCGCTAGGGATGAGAGTGGATACTACACTGCTTTCTGTACCCCTTATGTGCGACGTCGTTACGACCTGCAGGTTTTGGTTCAATACACTAAAGCTCTGGATTGCACTGTTCGAGCTCTTGCTATCGAGTTGTACACCACTCGTACTCTTCTTTACGGTGCTCTGACATAGTTGCTGCCAGCAGTAAGCGCGAGGATACATCCTGAGTACATCCTTTACCCGCGCAGGACAGAGCTGCCACCAGAGGTCTTGAGTGGCCTACTGTTGGAGGTAGTACTCCTCCACGTGGACTTCTTCTCCCAGTCCGGGACCAGGTTCTACACCAGAGTGTTCACGGAGTGCAGGCCCCTCATATCAAGGGCAACCTGTGTCATCGTCACCTTCAATTGCCTGGTTTCAGTGCTTTTCTGCGACATTGATGTAGCTATCACTTTGTCTCATTGTTGTAGCCCTCCACCATGCGTCTGCGTGCCACCTAGTCTGTTTAGATCATTTCCCTTTCCGAACTTGTACTACTGGCTTGTAATCGACTTTATGTATGCATCTGTATGTCATTCTTGACTACTATGATGTATCTATTGCACTTCTTTCATTGTGCATGTTACCTCATGAATGGTTCTATATCTCTGCAATTACTCAATGCTAAACTATCAGTGTTACATTTCAACAGGATGGTTATACCAGGTGGTCATGGTCGTAGTGCAAACAATCCACCATCGCCCGAATATATGGTCGAAATGATACATCAGTTTGAGCTAAACCGCCAGTTTATGCAAGGGATCATGGCTCAGTTTCTGTGACCTAATAGGAATCAGCAGCCAGCCCCAATAACTCTGCAAGATTTTGTGAGCCTCAACCCTACTATCTATCGCAACTCAACTCAGCCCCTTGATGATGATGACTGGCTCCGGGACATCACTTATGAGTTGGAGTCTGCTAATGTTAACCCTGCTAGCTATGTCACTTTCACATCCTATTTCCTGGAGGGTCCCGCTGCTCAATGGTAGGACAGTCCCAGGCGTTCATTACCTATTGGAACAGTCATTACCTGGCTGGGATTCCAAGGTGCTTTCCATGCCCGCTACATTCCTCAAGGAATTATGCACAGGAAGAAGCAAGAGTTCTGCAACCTCACAAAGGGCAACAAGACCATAGATGCTTATCCTCGGGAGTTCCTTGACTTGTCCGCTATGCTGAAGAGGATATCGCTACTGATGCACGTAGACAGGAAAAGTTCTGTGAAGGACTTCACCCAGATATCAAGATCGCGCTCCTTGTTCAGTACTTCGCCACCTTGGTGAACAAGACCATTCAGGTTGAGACTCGTCTCCAAGAACACAAGGAAGCCCTCAAGCGCAACTGTGACGTTGGATCATCATCGGGCTCATCAGCATAGAAGCGTCGGATATGGATCCCCCACAACTTGTACCGTGTAGCTGCCCCTGCACCAAGGCCGTCCTATGTTGCGCCTTGTCTACCTCCTCCACCACTGAGGCAGCCGAGACTTCAAGCTACACCACCCTGAGCTCCTGCTCCCTGTCCCAGTGGTGGGATATGCTTCAAGTGTGGTTGTCTAGGTCACCATGCCAGAGAATGCTATCAGAATCAGAACCAACTTGCACTTCCTTCAATTGGTTGTGGCAATGGTCGTGTTAACAACCAGCCCCACAACAACAATTCCAGACCTTTTTATGGTCGTGGTCAGGCTAACCATGTTGAAATGAATGAATCTCAAGACCAGTCTGCTACCGTGATGGGTACTCTTCTCGTTAATTCAGTACCAGCATCTGTTTTATTTGATTTAGGAGCATCACATTCATTCATGTCAGAAGCTTTTGCATACATGCATGACATTAAGTGTGAGAATATGAAGCTTACATTTGTGGTGAACAACCCCGCGGGCCAATGCCAAGCCTCCTTAGTAAGCCATAATGTTCCCATTGAAATCGAAGGTCTAGAATTTCTTGCCTCACTCATCACCCTCAATACTTCCAACATCGATGTCATACTCGGAATGTATTGGTTGAAAGCTCATACTGCTTCAATCGATTGTTCCACTAAATCCGTCCAACTCCTACATCCTTCATATGAGATAGTAGATGCCAAAGCCTAGATTTATTCTTTGAATGTGTTGAACGCTTCTCCTCTTGAGGGAATAAAAAACATTCCATTCATTTGTGACTTTCAAGATGTCTTTCCAGAAGAACTTCCAGGAGTACCCCATGTTAGAGGTGTCGAATTTGTCGTCGACTTGAAACAGGGCACCACTCCTATTGCCAAACGACCTTATAAGATGTCGCCGCATGAACTCATTGAACTTAAGATGAAATCGACAATTCACTTCGCAAGGGTTTCATTCGTCCGAGTTCCTCTGCTTGGGGAGCACCTTCTCTATTTGTCAAGAAGAAGGATGGTACAAATCATTTGGCCCAAGACTACCGACCTATCAACTAGGTGATACGTCTCCAACGTATCTACAATTTTTGATGTATTCGTGTCATGTTTATAATATTTTTACATGCTTTTGGTATGATTTGGTTAGAACTAACCTGGATTGACATTGTTTTCAGCAGAACTACCGTGGTGTTGTTTTTGTGCAGAAATAAAAGTTCTCGGAATGCGCTAAAAATCAACGGATTTTTTTTCTAGAAAATATAAAAAATACTGGAACAAAAAAGTTATCAGAGAGGAGTCCCGTGGGTCCCACGAGGGTGGGGGTGTCGGTGTCAAAACTGGCGGATCTCGGGTAGGGGGTCCCAAACTGTGCGTCTAAGGCTAATGGTAATAGGAGGCTGGGGACACGATGTTTACCCAGGTTCGGGCCCTCTCTATGGAGGTAATACCCTACTTCCTGCTTGATTGATCTTGACGAATATGAGTATTACAAGAGTTGATCTACCACGAGATCGGAATGGCTAAAACCCTAGAAGTCTAGCATGTATGATTATGATTGCCTCTAGGGACTAAGGCCTCTGGTTTATATAGACACCGAAGGAAACTATGGTTGTACAAAGTCGGTTACGGAGAAAAGGAATCTTCATATCTGGACACCAAGCTTGCCTTCCATGCCAAGGAGAGTCCTATCGGGACACGGGTGAGAGTCTTCGGTCTTCTATCTTCACAGCCTATCAGTCCGGCCCACATCAATAGTCTGGACGCCCGAGGACCCCTTAATCCAGGACTCCCTTAGGGGGGCACGCCCCTGTGCCTCGTGGACTCCTTGTGGGCCCCCCTAATTTGTTCTCGATGCCAAACCCTCCTATAAATACCCAAACTTCCAGAAAAAAACCTAGATCGGGAGTTCCGCCACCACAAGCCTCTGTAGCCACCAAAAACCAATCGAAACCCTGTTCCGGCACCTTGCCGGAGGGGGGATCCATCACCGGTGGCCATCTTCATCATCCCGGTGCTCTCCATGACGAGGAGGGAGTAGTTCACCCTCGGGGTTGAGGGTATGTACCAGTAACTATGTGTTCAGTATCTCTCTCTCTTGTTCTTGATATGGCACGATCTTGATGTACCACGAGATTTGCTACTATAGTTGGATCTTATGATGTTTCTCCCCCTCTACTCTCTTGTAATGGATTGAGTTTTCCCTTTGAAGTTATCTTATCGCATTGAGTCTTTAAGGATTTGAGAACACTTGATGTATGTCTTGCGTGGAATACCCGTGGTGACAATGGGGTATTCTATTGATCCACTTGATGTATGTTATGGTGATCAACTTACGGGTTTCGTGACCTTGGGAATCTATGCATAGGGGTTGGCACACATTTTCGTCTTGACTCTCCGGTAGAAACTTTGGGGCACTCTATGAAGTTCTTTGTGTTGGTTTGAATAGATGAATCTGAGATTGTGTGATGCATATCGTATAATCATACCCACGGATACTTGAGGTGACATTGGAGTACCTAGGTGACATTAGGGTTTTGGTTGATGTGTGTCTTAAGGTGTTATTTTACTACTAACTCTAGGGCTGTTTGTGACACTTATAGGAATAGCCCAATGGATTGACCGGAAAGAATAACTTTGAGGTGGTTTCGTACCCTACAATAATCTCTTCGTTTGTTCTCCGCTATTAGTGACTTTGGAGTGACTCTTTGTTGCATGTTGAGGGATAGTTATATGATCCAGTTATGTTATTATTGTTGAAAGAACTTGCACTAGTGAAAGTATGAACCCTAGGCCTTGTTTCGAAGCTTTGCAATACCGTTTGTGCTCACTTTTATCACTTGCTACCTTGCTGTTTTTATAATTTCAGATTACAAAAACCTATATCTACCATCCATATTGCACTTGTATCACCATCTCTTTGCCTAACTAGTGCACCTATACAATTTACCATTGTATTGGGTGTGTTGGGGACACAAGAGACTCTTTGTTATTTGGTTGCAGGGTTGTTTGAGAGAGACCATCTTCATCCTACGCCTCCCACGGATTGATAAACCTTAGGTCATACACTTGAGGGAAATTTGCTACTGTCCTACAAACCTCTGCACTTGGAGGCCCAACAATGTGTACAAGAAGAAGGTTGTGTAGTAGACATCAAGCTCTTTTCTAGTGCCGTTGCTGGGGAGGATAGGTAAGCGGCACTAACACCCCGTCAACTAAGCTCTTTTCTCACACCGTTCCTAGGGAGGTGAGTGCTTGAAGGTATATCTTTAGATCTTGCAATCGAATCTTTCTGTTTCTTGTTTTAGCACTAGTTTAGTTTATAAAAGAAAACTAGAAAAAAATGGAATTGAGGGTGCCTCATATGCTTCATCTTTTTAATATCTTTCGTGAAAATGATGGAAAGGGAAATTTTGCCCAAGCGCTAGAAGAAGAATGCATTAAAGTGTTTGGCACTAAATCTTTGAACGATGAGCATGATTGCAATGTTGTTAGTATGAACTCTTTGAATATCCATAGTACTATTGGTAAATTCACTAGTCATGATGAAAATGTCTCTTATAAGCATGTCAACTTTTGTGGAGTGCATAGAGTTTGCAAGTACACACCAAATAGGGAAGATAGATTTTGCAAGAGTCATAAGTACTTAGAAACTAAATGGTTGCAAGAAAGGCTAGATGCTTGTGCTGAAAATTTAAATTTTCTTAGCCATCCTTGTGAACTTTGCAATGAACATGGTCATTTAAATATCCAAGGCAAATTGTTTCATGATCGAATCGTGTCCAAAAATTGTGATGACTTGATTTCCCTTGCGCATCATAACAAACTTAGTTTGCTTCTGGGTTATGAAGAAATGAAACGTATAACTAATAATATTCCATAATTTGCCCTTGAGACACTTCTTGATTTTGATCTAGAGGAAATTTATATGTATTGTGCGGTGAATTGCATTGAAAATCCTTATATTGCCAATTACATAAAGAAAAGAAAACAAATAGAAGATGAAGAGAATACTAATGAAAGGGAAGAGGCTTCCCAATATCCTCCTATTATTTCTTATGATGAATCAAGTAACGAGGAGGAGCCTTCTATTCAACCAATCTCATTAATAAGGAGCTCCAAAAAGAGGATTAAACCCACACAGGATGCGAAGAAGAAAAAGAAAAGACAGAGAAGCAAAGGTAAAAAGGCATCCCTCCCAAATGATGTTGCACCTACTACTCATTGTGATGATAATAGTTGCTATACTATTGGTGATATCCATTCTATTAATGATGAGAGTGATTATGCTTATGATATGAAAAGGCCCAAGCTTGGGGATGCTATGTTTGATGAGAATGACATGTTTGAGAATTTATTTGCTGCAATTAATGTTTGTCCCAAGCCTGGGGATGTTATGCTTATTGAAGATGATATTTTTAACCTCCCAAGTTTTGATATGCAAATTTATTATGATGATAGCATGCCTCCTATTTATGATAATTATAATTATGAAAGTGGATTTGGAGAGTTCATGACTTTATTTAGTAACAATTCCACTATCTTGGAAGAGGTTTCGATTAATTATGATGAGAATTAAGTTGATACTTCTGATGATTATTGTGATGATACTTATGCTATAAAAAGTAGTGATGATTATATTTATAAAACTTTTCATGATTATGATTACCCTTTTTCTAAAAATTACTCTTTTAGTGTGGAAACAATTTATAGTATTCGAGTTTCTATGATACTCCCACTATTCCGAATGAGAAGAATTTTGCTTATGTGGAGAGTAATAAAAATTCTATGCTTGTGCATCATGAAAATAATGCTTTATGTGATAGTTATATTGTTGAATTCATTCATGATGCTACTGAAAATTATTATGAGGGAGGAATATATGCTTGTAGGAGTTGCAATAATGTCAAGTTTCCTCTCTATGTGTTGAAAATCTTGAAGCTATGCTTGTTTTGCTTTCCTATGCTAGTTAATTGTTGTTCCCATAAGTTGTTTGCTCACAAAATCCCTATGCCTAGGAAGTGGGTTAGGCTTAAATGTTCTAGTCATATGCTTCATGATGCTCCCATTATGTTTCAATTCTTATCTTTTATGTGAGCATCATTGTCATCATTATGCCTAGCTAAAAAGGCGTTAAAGAAAAGCTCTTGTTGGGAGACAACCCAATATTTACCCCTAATGTTTTTGTGTGTTCACATGATTAATCTACTGTAGTAATCATGTTTTATAGATTTTGTTTCAATAAAGTGCCAAGTAAAGCCTTTGGGAAGACTTGGGTGAAAGTTAATGTGATCTTGCTGTAAAAAACAGAAACTTTGCGCTCGCGAGATTAGCTGTAATTTTTTACAGAAGAGTGATTTGAGTTGATTATTTTGGCAGAAGATTAATAGACAAATTCCTCATGTCCACCAATTTATTTCAGAATTTTTGGAGTTACAGAAGTATTCGAGAGTTACAGATTATTACAGACTGTTATGTTTTTGATAGATTTTGTTTTCATTGTGTTGTTTGCTTACTTTGATGAATCTATGAGTAGTATCGGAGGGTATGAACCATAGAGAAGTTGGAATACAGTATATATTACACCAATATAAATGAAGAATGAGTTCATAACAGTACCTAAGTGGTGGTTTTATTTTCTTATACTAACGGAGCTTACGAGTTTTCTGTTGAGTTTTGTGTTGTGAAGTTTTCAATTTTTGGGTAAATATTCGATGGACTATGGAATAAGGAGTGGAAAGAGCCTAAACTTGGGGATGCCCAAGGCACCCCAAGGTAATATTCAAGGACAACCAAGAGCCTAAGCTTGGGGATGCCCCGGATGGCATCCCCTCTTTCGTCTTCGTTCATCGGTAACTTTACTTGGAGCTATATTTCTATTCACCACATAATACGTGTTTTGCTTGGAGCGTCATTTTATTTTATTTTGTTTTGCTTGTTGTTTGAATAAAGTACTTCAGATCTGAAATTCTTAAATGTTAGAGAGTCTTCACATAGTTGCATAATTACTCGACTACTCATTGATCTTCACTTATATCTTTCGGAGTAGTTTGTCGTTTGCTCTGGTGCTTCACTTATATCTTTTAGAGCACGACGGTGGTTTTATTTTGAAGAAATTGATGAACTCTCATGATTCACTTATATTATTTTGAGAGTCTTTAGAACAGCATGGTAATTTGCTTGGGTTATAAGTCCTACTATGATGGGTATCCAAGAGGGATATAATAAAAACTTTCATATAAAGTGCATTGAATACTAAGAAAAGTTTGATTCCTTATGATTGTTTTGAGATATGAAGATGGTGATATTAGAGTCATGCTAGTGGAGTAATTGTTAATTTGATATATACTTGTGTTAAAGTTCGTGATTCCCATAGCATGCACGTATGGTGAACCGTTATGTGATGAAGTTGGAGCATGATTTATTTATTGATTGCCTGCCTTATGAGTGGAGGTCGGGATCGCGCGATGGTTAACTCCTACCAACCCTTCCCCTAGGAGCATGCGTGTAGTACTTTGTTTTGATGACTTGTAGATTTTTGCAATAAGTATGTGAGTTCTTTATGACTAATTTTCAGTCCATGGATTATACGCACTCTCACCCTTCCACCATTGCTAACCTCTCTAGTACCGCGCAACTCTCGCCGGTACCATACACCCACCATATACCTTCCTCAAAACAGCCGCCATACCAACCTATTATGGCATTTTCATAGCCATTCCAAGATATATTGCCATGCAACTTTCCACCATTTCATTTATTATGACACGCTCCATCATTGTCATATTGCCTTGCATGATCATGTAGTTGACATCGTATTTGTGGCAAAGCCACCGTTCATAATTCTTTCATACATGTCACTCTTGAATCATTGCACATCCTGGTACACCGCCGGAGGCATTCATATAGAGTCATATTTTGTTCTAAGTATCATGTTGTAAGTAAATAAAAGTGTGATGATCTTCATTATTAGAGCATTGTCCCAGTGAGTAAAGGATGATGGAGACTATGATTCCCCCACAAGTCAGGATGAGACTCCAAACGAAAATAAATTTTAAAAAAAAGAGCCCAAAAAGAGAAGGCCCAAAAAAACCAAAAAAATGAGAGAAAAAGAGAGAAGGGGCAATGCTACTATCCTTTTACCACACTTATGCTTCAAAGTAGAACCATGATCTTCATGATAGAGAGTCTCCTATGTTGTCACTTTCATATACTAGTGGGAACTTTTCATTATAGAACTTGGCTTGTATATTCGAATGATGGGCTTCCTCAAAATGCCCTAGGTCTTCGTGAGCAAGCGAGTTGGATGCACCCCCACTTAGTTTCTTTTTGAGCTTTCTTACACTTATAGCTCTAGTGCATCTGTTGCATGGCAATCTCTACTCACTCACATTGATATCTATTGATGGGCATCTCCATAGCCCGTTGATATGCCTAGTTGATGTGAGACTATCTTCTCCTTTTTGTCTTCTTCACAACAACCATTCTATTCCACCTATAGTGCTATGTCCATGGCTCACGCTCATGTATTGCGTGAAAGTTGAAAAAGTTTGAGAATACTAAAGTATGAAACAATTGCTTGGCTGAAACCGGGGTTGTGCATAATTTAAATATTTTGTGTGATGAAGATAGAGCATAACCACACTATATGATTTTGTAGGGATAGCTTTCTTTGGCCATGTTATTTTGAGAAGACATGATTGCTTTGTTAGTATGCTTGGAGTATTATTATTTTCATGTCAATATTAAACTTTTGTTTTGAATCTTATGGATCTGAATATTCTTGCCACAATAGAGAAGATTACATTGATAAATATGTTAGGTAGCATTCCACATCAAAAATTCTGTTTTTATCATTTACCTACTCGAGGACGAGCGGGAATTTAGCTTGGGGATGCTGATACGTCTCCAACGTATCTATAATTTTTGATGTATTCATGCCATGTTTATAATATTTTTAGATGCTTTTGGTATGATTTGGTTAGAACTAACCTGGACTGACGATGTTTTCAGCAGAACTAACATGGTGTTGTTTTTGTGCAGAAATAAAAGTTCTCGGAATGTGCTGAAAATCAACGAAGATTTTTTCTGGAAAATATAAAAAATATTGGAACAAAAAGTTATTGGAGAGGAGTCCCATGGGGCCCACAAGGGTGGGGGCGCGCCCACCACCCTGGGGCGCGCCACTGTGCCTCGTGGACTCCTCATGGGTTCCCCTAACTTGTTCTCGACGCCAAACCCTCCTATAAATACCCAAACTTCCAAAAAGAAACCTAGATCGGGAGTTCCGCCACCGCAAGCCTCTGTAGCCACCAAAAACCAATCGGGGCCCTGTTCTGGCACCCTGCCGGAGGGGGGATCCATCACCGGTGGCCATCTTCATCATCCCGGTGCTCTCCATCACGACGAGGGAGTAGTTCACCCTCGGGGTTGAGGGTATGTACCAGTAGCTATGTGTTTGATCTCTCTCTCTCTCTCTCGTGTTCTTGATATGGCACGATCTTGATGTACCACGAGCTTTGCTACTGTAGTTGGATCTTATTATGTTTCTCCCCCTCTACTCTCTTGTAATGGATTGAGTTTTCCCTTTGAAGTTATCTTATCGCATTGAGTCTTTAAGGATTTGAGAACACTTGATGTATGTCTTGCGTGGGATACCCGTGGTGACAATGGGGTATTCTATTGATCCACTTCATGTATGTTATGGTGATCAACTTGCGGGTTCCGTGACCTTGGGAATCTATGCATAGGGGTTGGCACACGTTTTTGTCTTGACTCTCCGGTAGAAACTTTGGTGCACTCTATGAAGTTCTTTGTGTTGGTTTGAATAGATGAATCTGAGATTGTGTGATGCATATCGTATAATCATACCCACGGATACTTGAGGTGACATTGGAGTATCTAGGTGACATTGGGGTTTTGGTTGATGTGTGTCTTAAGGTGTTATTTTACTACGAACTCCAGGGCTGTTTGTGACACTTATAGGAATAGCCCATTGGATTGATCAGAAAGAATAACTTTGAGGTGGTTTCGTACCCTACAATAATCTCTTCGTTTGTTCTCTGCTATTAGTTACTTTGGAATGACTCTTTGTTGCATGTTGAGGGATAGTTATATGATCCAATTATGATATTATTGTTGAGAGAAGTTGCACTAGTGAAAGTATGAACCCTAGGCCTTGTTTCGAAGCTTTGCAATACCGTTTGTGCTCACTTTTATCACTTGTTACCTTTCTGTTTTTATAATTTCAGATTACAAAAACCTATATCTACCATCCATATTGCACATGTACCACCATCTCTTTGCCGAACTAGTGCACCTATACAATTTACCATTGTATTGGGTGTGTTGGGGACACAAGAGACTCTTTGTTATTTGGTTGCAGGGTTGTTTGAGAGAGACCATATTCATCCTATGCCTCCCACGAATTGATAAACCTTACGTCATCCACTTGAGGGAAATTTGCTACTGTCCTACAAACCTCTGCACTTGGAGGCCCAACAACGTCTACAAGAAGAAGGTTGTGTAGTAGACATCACTAGGCAACGACTCAGAACAAGTATCCGCTTCCTCAGATCAACGGTCTGTATGATCAACTTCCTGGTTCCTCAGTCTTTTCTAAACTCGACTTGAGGTTGGGTTACCAGCAGATTCGGGTTTGTGAAGAGGATGTTCATAAGACCGCATTTATTACTCACTGTGGTTCATACGAGTACACTGTCATGTCTTTCGATTTAACCAATGCTCCAGCAACATTTCTCAATTGATGAACTATATCTTCATGGAATACCTCGACAAGTTCGTCATGGTTTATCTTGATGACATCCTTGTGTATTCCAAGAATAAAGAAGACCATATTGAACATCGCTGTCTTGTACTGGAAAAGCTTCAAGAGCATCAGCTATATGCTGAATATTCCGTGTGTGAATTCTGGTTATCCGAAGTGACCTACCTTGGTCATGTGATTTCCAAGGATGGTATTGCTATCAACCCAGAACGAGTTCAGGCTATTCTTGACTGGACTCCCTCAAAGAATGTCAAACAAGTCAGAAGTTTTCTTGGGCTTGCCAGCTATTGCCGCTGTTTTGTCGAGAAGTTCTCCAAGATTGCCAAACCTTTGACTAATCTGCTCCACAAGGGTGCTAAATTTGAGTGGACAGAAAAATGTCAGGAAAGTTTCCAAACACTTAAAAGACAAGCGTACATCTGCACCAGTGCTTGCTCCTCCAGATTCTCGCAGAGAATTCATCATTTATTGCGATGCATCGCGTCAAGGATTAGGTTGTGTCCTAATGCAAGAGCGCAAGGTGATTGCTTATGCCTCTCAACAGTTGCGTCCTCATGAAGAGAACTACCCCATTCATGACCTCAAACTTTCTGCAGTTATTTCTGCACTAAAGTTGTGGTGACATTACCTTCTCAGTAATCGCTGCGAGATCTATAGTGATCATCAAAGTCTGAAGTATCTGTTTACTCAGCCAGATCTGAATCTCCGTCAATAACGATGTACGGAAGCAATTACAAACTATGATTGTGGTATTTCTTATACCCCTGGTAAGGCTAATGTCATGGCCGATGCCTTGAGTCGCAAATCTTATTGCAACAACCTCATGGTTCAGCAAGCTCAACCCCTCCTTCATGAAGAACTTCGCAAGTTGAACCTTCACATAGTTCCACAAGGTTCTCTTAATACCCTTGTCCTGGAACCAACTGTGACGCCCGGGTAATTAGGCTACAGTAATCCCATGTTAACGATGCCATGTCACTTCGGTTACTATTGCTAACCTCGCGATAAATCGAAACCGATTCGAATTCAAACTCAAAATCAATCAAACAATAAAAGTTTTCGAATATTAAAACTAAAATGTTAGGAGTGATCCAACCAATGCATAAGTAATTATGGTGGAGAAACCTAAATTTAATAAAATGTTTAAGTGTTCAAAATAATTAAAACTGTAGGTTAAATAAGAAAATAAATGCATTTTGAATTTTTATAAAATATTAAACTATTTTAGTTGGGATAAGAATTGATGTGGCAGTAGTTTATTTAAAAGTACCAATTTAGGTGTTAGTGATAATTTTTACCAAAGCTAAAATAAAATGTAACTAAAATAAAATAGGAAAGAATAAATAAATAAAAAGAAATAAAACTAAGCCAAAACAAAAAGGAACCCCCCCCCCCCCCCCCGCGTTGGGCCTTAGCCCAGCTGGCCATCCAACCAGACCGGCCCAGATCCCCCTCCATATCCCCTCCGGGGAAACCCTAACTCCCGACCGCACACATCCACCCCCCACTCCCACGTCGCTCTCTCCCCCTCCCTGATCCAGATCTGGATCGGGGGAACGAACCCACGGCGCCCATCCCTGTCGCCCCGCACGACCCCCCCCCCCCCCCCGCTCCCCCTCGTTCTCCATCATCGCCGAGCGCCCCGCTGCCCACCTTGGTGGGCGCCTCACGTCCCCGCCACCAGGTTGGCGCCCCTCGCCGAGCCCAACTCATCGTCGGACCATGCCGGCAGGGTCCCGCCGGCGCGCACCGAACCCGGCCGCGGCCGCTCCAGGCGAGACGCCCCGCCCCGTCGCCCTCGACTCCTCCCCGCCGGACTGCCTCCCCGTCACCGCGTCGCCGTCATCTCCGTCTCCTCCCCGCGCCCCACTGCCCTGACCCTACGCCCCCGGTGAGGCCACAGCCTCCACTCCCTCTTCTCTGTGTCCCCCGCGCATGGTCGCCCATGGGAGCCGTTGCCTGGGCGCTCCCCTACACAACCCCCCGCACAGCCTCCCTGGCCGCGGCTCCTCGCAGCCGTGTGCGCCCACTGCCGCCCCCTGCCTGCCGGCGCCGGTCGCGCCCTCACATCGCTCGCCTCCTACGAGGCGCGCCCCCGGCCGGCCGATGCTGCACCTCGCCTCTGCTGGCGCCGGCGCCGCCCGCTTGCCGGCCACGCCAAGGCCGCCCCGATCCTCTCCCGTCGACCTGGGCGGGTGCCCAGCAACCGCGCCAGGCGCCCGCACCCGCATGCCCGTTAGGCCTTTGGCCCTATGACAAGTGGGGCCCAGTCCCTAAAACATTTGTAAAAAAAGAGATTAAATAATAATAATGATAAAAATATTAATTAATTAAAGAGTTAATTAACTTAATTAACCTGTGTTAGTTAAACTGATAACCTAATTAGTCTATTTAATCTGTTAGGTTAGTAAGATAGTATATGACAAGGGGGACCCACCCCCTGTTGACCAGTCAAAGTTTGACGGTTCAACTGGGACCCCTTGGACCCACATGACAGCCCGTCTGGTACACTTATGTGTACCCAGAGCTGGGTGCACCTAGCAATTCACAATTATTTTGAATTAAACTAAATTCAAGAAATGAATAAAACTTTTAAAATTAATATAAAATAAATCGTAGCTCGGATGAAAATACTTTCTACATGAAAGTTGCTCAGAACGACGTGATGAATTCGGTTACGCAGCCCGTTCGTCCGCCACACATCCCTAACATATCGAACACGCAACTTTCCCCCTCCGGATCACCTGTCCGAAAACGCGAAACACCGGGGATACTTTCCCGGATGTTCCCCCCTTCACCGGTATCACCTACTACCGCGTTAGGGCACATCGAACACCGCGTATTGTCTTGTTACACTTTGTGATGCTTTGATTGCTCTGTTATTTATTGTGTTCCCTCTCCGTTACTTCTTTTCGATAGACCCCGAGACTGCCGGCGACCCCCAGTTCGACTACGGTGTTGGCGACTTGTCCTTCTTGCCCGAGCAACCAGGCAAGCCCCCCCTTGATCACCAGATATCGCTTATTCTCCTCTATACTGCTTGCATTAGAGTAGTGTAGCATGTTACTGCTTTCCGTTAATCCTATTCTGATGCATAGCCTGACATTGTTGCTACATATGTTGATACCTTACCTGCAATCCTAAATACTTAGTATAGGATGCTAGTTTATCATCATTGGCCCTACATTCTTGTCAGTATGCCTTGCTATACTATTGGGCCGTGATCACTCGGGAGGTGATCACGGGTATATACTATACATACATACATACTATACAGATGGTGACTAAAGTCGGGTCAGCTCGTTGAGTACCCGCAAGTGATTTTGATGTGGGGGCTGGAAGGACAGGTGGCTCCATCCCGGTAGAGGTGGGCCTGGGTTCCCGATGGCCCCCGACTATTACTTTGTGGCGGAGCGACAGGGCAGGTTGAGACCACCTAGGCGAGAGGTGGGCCTGGCCCTGGTCGGCGTTCGCGGTTGCTTCATAATAACACGCTTAACGAGATCTTGGTATTTGATCTGAGTCTGGCCACTGGCCTATACGCACTAACCAACTACGCAGGAACAGTTATGGGCACTCAACATCGTGGTATCAGCCAAAGCCTTCTTGACGTCAGCGACGGAGCGACATGCACCGGATTGGACTGGAACGCCTACTCTTGTATAAGGGAGGCTAGGTCTGCTTCCGGCCGCCCTCGCAACATGCAGGTGTGCAATGGGCGATGGGCCCAGACCCCTGGGCGCATAGGATTTAGACCAGCGTGCTGACCTCTCTGTTGTGCCTAGGTGGGGCTGCGACGTGTTGATCTTCCGAGGCTGGGCATGACCCAGGAAAGTGTGTCCGGCCAAATGGGATCGAGCGTGTTGTGTTATGTGGTGCACCCCTGCAGGGAAGTTAGTCTATTCGAATAGCTGTGATCTTCGGTAACAGGACGACTTGGAGTTGTACCTTGACCTTATGACAACTAGAACCGGATACTTAATAAAACACACCCTTCCAAGTGCCAGATACAACCCGGTGATCACTCTCTAACAGGGCGACGAGGAGAGGATCGCCGGGTAGGATTATGCTATGCGATGCTACTTGGAGGACTTTAGTCTACTCTCTCCATGCTGCAAGACGGAGGCTGCCGGAAGCGTAGTCTTCGACAGGATTAGTTATCCCCCTCTTATTCTGGCATTCTGCAGTTCAGTCCACTGATATGGCCCTTTACACATATACCCATGCATATGTAGTGTAGTTCCTTGCTTGAGAGTACTTTGGATGAGTACTCACGGTTGCTTTCTCCCCCTTTTCCCCCTTTCCTTTCTTTCTAGTTGTCGCAACCAGATGCTGGAGTCCAGGAGCCAGACGCCACCGTCGACGACGACTCCTACTACTCCGGAGGTGCCTACTACTACATGCAACCCGCTGACGATGACCAGGAGTAGTTAGGAGGATCCCAGGCAGGAGGCCTGCGCCTCTTTCGATCTGTATCCCAGTTTGTGCTAGCCTTCTTAAGGCAAACTTGTTTAACTTATGTCTGTACTCAGATATTGTTGCTTCCGCTGACTCGTCTATGATCGAGCACTTGTATTCGAGCCCTCGAGGCCCCTGACTTGTATTATGATGCTTGTATGACTTATTTTATTTTAGAGTTGTGTTGTGATATCTTCCCGTGAGTCCCTGATCTTGATCGTACACGTTTGCGTGTATGATTAGTGTACGATTGAATCTGGGGCGTCACAAGTTGGTATCAGAGCCGACTGCCTATAGGAATCCCCCTTCCACACTCCTTGGCCGAAGTTGAGTCTAGTCATTGCAAAACTTTTACTAACATGGTTGTGTGCCTTACGGGCCCACGTCACCATTGGGTGGTATTAGGATCTTTTATTCCTCGTCTATACTCTGGGACTCTGATCTCTCTTCTATTCGGGTTAAATGATTTTACTAACTCTGACTCTAGGTTCTCGATAATAATTTCTCCCGGAGAGCCTCTTCAGTCCGGATGATTACTTGGTGCACCGAAGGATTCTGAAGATACCTTCCGATATTCTCTTGAGACCTTGAGCCAATCGTGTTTGCAATTCCCCTTCCACCGTCAACCCTTATGGATAACTACTTGCAGTTGTTATTCTTACATTCATCCCTAGTTGGTCTTGTTATTACCAGATACCCCGAATTACTCGTCGTTGTTTCGATAATCCTTTGAGCTTACTGCCTTGCAGTTCTTTACCACATGAATACCCGTATTGAAAATTCCTCGCACTTATTGAGTATCTGTTCATCCCCAGTTGTTCGTATGCTTCATAAGATACTCTAAAATACTATTCGACCTTCTGAGCATCCTCTTCAAACTACTGCTCTGCAAATACTTGTATGCTTACATTATGGATGCTCCCATGTCGCTAGCAATATTTACTAGTATCTTTTGACACCGTCATTTTGATCCTATTGATTCAACATGTGTGCGAATGCACACAATCATCTATCAACCCTTCTAAATTATCTTTCCGGCTCAGACGTCAATTTTGAAAATGAGCTGGTTCTCGACCAAACTATTTGACGTCAATTGTGCCTCTGGTCTATACAACTTATCCATCCTTGATCAGATCGTCTGCTTCTGATCCTTTGATTTGGAAATCATAATTCCTTTGTTATCTAAGCATCAAATTATTCCGATGTTCTATAATATGATGCTCGTGCATTCTTTCTTCCTCTGATGGAGTACCAATACTCACATCAGCCCCGTTGTGGATCACCCGATCCATTGTTGGATTGTTATCCGACAGTGTCCTTCATATTCAATCACCTTGTGAGTTCTTTCCCTGATACATAGTCCCTTTGGTAAATTGTATCATCTGCTTGGCCAACCATGCTCTGCTTTCGAGCTGGTGGTATTTACTATTGAAGCTTGTGGTATATATTTCCACGATACCCTGGCGGGTTGAACCTATGCCTTCCTTTATATGTGTGAACTCGGGAGTTTTCACGAGTCATACTCATCTGGTATTTCACCATGTAAAACTTTCAACACTAATACCTTTATCAAAGCGAGAAGTGAATGGAAGGTTATAGATTGAAGAAGTGGGAGTCGACCTTGAACCTTGCGTTCATGCCCATGGACACGATGTATAACTTATCATGGAAGCTGCTCGTAAAAATAGTTATCCCCTTGTTATAAGTTCATCTTGTATCTGTGGTTCGATCATTTATGATCGTGGTTTCTGACCATGTTCTCCTTTAAATACCATTTCTCATGCAAGTTTAAGCACTTGTCTTATGTAGAGTAATACCCTAGTCCAACCTCTACTTTTATTTGGCGTCGAGTATTACCCCCCTGGTATCTCAAGATTATCATGGAACTGCATAACTTCTTATGAGTTCTTCATCAAGTGCTATATTCTCATTGATTCCAATTTTTCACGGGCTTTGAGTTATTAAACAACACCGATAACTGACTCGAGTCTGCATCGCGATTAAGCAACTCTTGGTAACCTTCATTACTTACGAGTTTGAACTCAATCACGTCATTCCTAGCCAGTTTGGCTATATCCTTGTCGTGCCGATTTTAACTGTGCTACCTGGTCCTTCTTCCCAGAGCACAATTTTTTGACGATGAGCTAAGCTTATGTCGATCTTTCCTCGTCATATCATTTCACCTTGAACATCAAACTTGATTTCGAGTTTGTGTCGTACCCTTGGTTCCAATAACCTTTCGCTTCACCATTCATTTGACTTGATGTCATCGCCGATCGATTACATCTTGAAATCTCTCGACAAAGTGTGTCGTGATCATCATCAACCTCATGAGCTCTTCCAGGATATCAAATGAGTTCATGATGAGGAATACCATCCTTGCCCCTCGATGGTTTGTATTATCATCGGCAACGTTAATGCCCTCCCTCCAACACAAACTTGCTCATGTTTTGTGTATTACCTTGAGTTCCTTTCTACTCAGCTTGTGTCATGTTCTACCTTGGAATGTTACCATCTTTTATGTCAATAATGTCGTGAGGATTACTCCACCTCTTAAGAATTCTTGGTATAATGATACTTCTCACCATCACCATTCTTTCTTGGTCCTCATGTTGATTCCAACCGGGGTACCAACAAGTGAACGGTGTTGTTTGGATTTTGCACTTCTAGCAACCCTATTGCTTCGAAGTTAATGGTCGGTCGTTCATTCTTACACTATTAATTATTGAATCACCATTCTGACATTGGTCGTGCAACCCAACCCATATTTTGGGCGCACCTTTCAACCAATGTTTAATTGTGTATGTTTTCCTCGAGCTTACTTCCTTATATCATTTGATATGACAAATGTTATCTCCTTATCCACATAATTGTGGAGATCCATCTTTTGGATACCTCGACGAATTATCGCTGAGTCCAGCAGTCACCTCATCATCCTCTTCTTGATTTAATGATGAACTCTTGTTACGGAACTCGCTTCCATAGTTCATTTCTCGAGAATCTTGCAATGTCATTTCATCGATTTGTGTTGCACCTTTTCTCCTCGGACATCCTGAGTCTGAGGTATCATGACACCAATCGGATCTGAATCTCGGTCAGATATGATGGTTGGGACAACTTTCCAGGAGTTATGATGTTGGTCCTTTGATGACCCAGTATTATGATGTCATGCCTAGCCCCCCTGGCTGGAGGACCTATCATTATAATTTCTTTTTCAAGGATAACTATTCTTCCATGAGGAAATTGTAAGACTTTCCTATAAGTTGTTTCCGATGAATCCTTTGTGTTTCCAAAGTTTGATCTTCACCTGATGACCATGTCAATGCTATCTCGAAGCATGTCTATGGTACTCCGCTTTTCCACAAGAATATTTGAAGCCCAATGCTAAATGTTTCTTGCTCAATTATCCAAACACCGTTGCATGGGTAATTTCATAAAATTTCTCTCCCCTTACCTAAAGGGTTTTCTACATTATATCATGTCATGGATATCATGCTCTACTTGTCCTTGGGAAGGATATACCCCTGAAATATGTGTTTAAACACATTTTCCTTTCCATTAATTTGTTTAACCTTCCTTGTGATCCATATGATCTAAACAGTAATGTTCTTCTGCTTTTGTAAACACCTTGGTGTACAACCGGGTCAGTAAGACCCTGTTGCATTTGTCGCTAGCATTCCGGTAACCACCGATGGATGAGAACTTTGCCTATTGGTCCGCCTTGTTCAACGAGCAGGAAAATGGTTCTCTTCGTCCCTCGCCCTTGGTACCGATGTTGTTGCCGACATAAATGACATGGTACCCTCTGACATGCCTTGCTTTCGTGACCGTGCAAGATGGCAGCCCCCTTTCTACTTTAAACCACATGGTGGGCCCATAACCCACAATTCCACAGGATCGAAACCTGACTCTCCTATATACCCCCTTTTCTTAAGGTTGTTCCTCGCACGTGGCCTCGTATGTAATTCACGAGCCACCTTCAAGTTTGATATCAGACACAATACTTATTCCCGTTGCTTTGAACCCCTTTCACGCCCTATAATAGGCATCGAACATTCCTGCCCGCTTGAAACTTTCCATGATACCGCCTTACATTGCTCTCGATATTTTCTAAGTTTCAATTCGAGAGTTACTTTCCGCCACCTTCCCCGATGTTATCGACTAGATAGTCAGCCTTACAGAGGTCTGTTCCCCTGGAATAACCCCCTTATTCTTTCATAAGTACGATGGAGTTCCTGAAGAAAGGACGCCGACTTCACCATGATGACCTGAAGCAGAGAAATGAAGACATCAATGTATTAGACCGGCCTCTTCGGGAAGAGCAAGCCAGCATGAGAAGACCCGCTAGATTCGTTACCAAACCTTCCCCCCTTTCACTACCTCTTAAATCTCGGGACGAGATTTCTTGCAGTGGAGGAGAATTGTGACGCCCGGGTAATTAGGCTACAGTAATCCCATGTTAACGATGCCATGGCACCTCGGTTACTATTGCTAACCTCGCGATAAATTGAAACCAATTCGAATTCAAACTCAAAATCAATCAAACAATAAAAGTTTTCGAATATTAAAACTAAAATGTTCGGAGTGATCCAACTAATGCATAAGTAATTATGGTGGAGAAACCTAAATTTAATAAAATGTTTAAGTGTTCAAAATAATTAAAACTGTAGGTTAAATAAGAAAATAAATGCATTTTGAATTTTTATAAAATATTAAACTATTTTAGTTGGGATAAGAATTGATGTGGCAGTAGTTTATTTAAAAGTACCAATTTAGGTGTTAGTGATAATTTTTACCAAAGCTAAAATAAAATGTAACTAAAATAAAATAGGAAAGAATAAATAAATAAATAAGAAATAAAACTAAGCCAAAACAAAAAGGAACCCCCCCCCCCCGCGCTGGGCCTTAGCCCAGCTGGCCATCCAACCAGACCGGCCCAGACCCCCCTCCATATCCACTCCGGGGGAAACCCTAACTCCCGACCGCACACATCCACCCCCCCCACTCCCACGTCGCTCTCTCCCCCTCCCTGATCCAGATCTGGATCGGGGGAATGAACCCACGACGCCCATCCCTGTCGCCCCGCACGACCCCCCCTCCCCCCCGCTCCTTCTTGTTCTCCATCGTGGCCGAGCGCCCCGCTGCCCACCTCGGCGGGCGCCTCACGTCCCCGCCACCAGGCTGGCGCCCCTCCCGAGCCCAACTCATCGTCGGACCATGCCGGCAGGGTCCCGCCGGCGCGCACCGAACCCGGCCGCGGGCGCTCCCGACGAGACGCCACACCCCGTCGCCCTCGACTCCTCCCCGCCGGACTGCCTCCCCGTCACCGCGTCGCCGTCATATCTGTCTCCTCCCCGCGCCCCACTGCCCTGACCCTACGACCCCGGTGAGGCCACAGCCTCCACTCCCTCTTCTCTGTGTCCCCCGCCATTGCCTGGGCGCTCCCCTACACAACCCCCCGCACAGCCTCCCTGGCCGCGGCTCCTCGCAGCCGTGCGCGCCCACTGCCGCCCTCTGCCTGCCGGCGCCGGTCGCGCCCTCACATCGCTCGCCTCCTACGAGGCCGCGCCCCCGGCCGGCCGATGCTGCACCTCGCCTCTGCTGGCGCCAGCGCCGCCCGCTTGCCGGCCGCGCCGAGGCCGCCCCGATCCTCTCCCGTCGACCTGGGCGGGTGCCCAACAACCGCGCCAGGCACCCGCACCCGCATGCCCGTTAGGCCTTTGGCCCTATGACAAGTGGGGCCCAGTCCCTGAAACATTTATAAAAAAAGAGATTAAATAATAATAATGATAAAAATATTAATTAATTAATTAATTAATTAAAGAGTTAATTAACTTAATTAACCTGTGTTAGTTAAACTGATAACCTAATTAGTCTATTTAATCTGTTAGGTTAGTAAGATAGTATATGACAAGGGGGACCCACCCCCTATTGACCAGTCAAAGTTTGACGGGTCAACTAGAACCCCTTGGACCCACATGACAGCCCGTCTGGTACACTTATGTGTACCCAGAGCTGGGTGCACCTAGCAATTCACAATTATTTTGAATTAAATTAAATTCAGGAAATGAATAAAACTTTTAAAATTAATATAAAATAAATCATAGCTCGGATGAAAATACTTTCTACATGAAAGTTGCTCAGAACGACGTGACGAATTCAGTTATGCAGCCCGTTCGTCCGCCACACATCCCTAACATATCGAACACACAACTTTCCCCCTCCGGATCACCTGTCCGAAAACGCGAAACACCAGGGATACTTTCCCGGATGTTCCCCCCTTCACCGGTATCACCTACTACCGCGTTAGGGCACACCGAACACGAGTCGGTTGAGGTCGAGGGATTAGCTTATATAGATAGACGCGGCGGGGGCGCGGTGTGTGAGACTTGCGCCGCTCTCCATTTCGAGGGGTGCTCTTGTAACTGATCTTTTAGTAGGCTAAGTTGCCGAATTCTGAAATCACTACAGGCACAGTGCAGGAAATTGTGGTCCTTTTTCTCGGGCGTCGGATATCATTTCTTCAAATAAGGAAGAAGTGTTATCGAAGGATTTCCTCGGAAATATACGCAGCACTCATAAATGAAACTAGACCCGCACGCACCGCACCTAAAAAGGCAGCATTGTTCGCCACCACCCGAGAAGCAAGAACGAGGTATGATGATTACTTCGGACTACTTTAGGGCCAACTATTGATCTTACTTTCCCTCAATAAATAGTTTGGATTGGATAAACCCTATCTCACAGTTATATCAGCTACCCTCTGCTCCTCCTCTACACTCAACCCTACTGTGAAAATCGCGTATTGTCTTGTTACGCTTTGTGATGCTTTGATTGCTCTGTTATTTATTGTGTTCCCTCTCTGTTACTTCTTTTCGATAGACCCCGAGACTGCCGGCGACCCCCAGTTCGACTACGGTGTTGGCGACTTGTCCTTCTTGCCCGAGCAACCAGGCAAGCCCCCCCCCCCCTTGATCACCAGATATCGCCTATTCTCCTCTATACTGCTTGCATTAGAGTAGTGTAGCATGTTACTGCTTTCCGTTAATCCTATTCTGATGCATAGCCTGACATTGTTGCTACATCTGTTGATACCTTACCTGCAATCCTAAATACTTAGTATAGGATGCTAGTTTATCATCATTGGCCCTACATTCTTATTAGTCTGCCTTGCTATACTATTGGGCCGTGATCACTCGGGAGGTGACCACGGGTATATACTATACATACATACATACTATACAGATGGTGACTAAAGTCGGCTCAGCTCGTTGAGTACCCGCAAGTGATTCCGATGTGGGGGCTGGAAGGACAGGTGGCTCCTTCCCGGTAGAGGTGGGCCTGGGTTCCCGATGGCCCCCGACTGTTACTTTGTGGCGGAGCGACAGGGCAGGTTGAGACCACCTAGGCGAGAGGTGGGCCTGGCCCTGGTCGGCGTTCGCGGTTGCTTCATAATAACACGCTTAACGAGATCCTGGTATTTGATCTGAGTCTGGCCACTGGCCTATACGCACTAACCAACTACGCGGGAACAGTTATGGGCACTCGACGTCGTGGTATCAGCCGAAGCCTTCTTGACGTCAACGACGGAGCGGCGTGCGCCGGATTGGACTGGAACGCCTACTCTTGTATAAGGGAGGCTAGGTCTGCTTCCGGCCGCCCTCGCAACGTGCAGGTATGCAATGGGCGATGGGCCCAGAGCCCTGGGCGCATAGGATTTAGACCGACGTGCTGACCTCTCTGTTGTGCCTAGGTGGGGCTGCGACGTGTTGATCTTCCGAGGCCGGGCATGACCCAGGAAAGTGTGTCCAGCCAAATGGGATCGAGCGTGTTGGGTTATGTGGTGCACCCCTGCAGGGAAGTTAATCTATTCGAATAGCCGTGATCTTCGGTAACAGGACGACTTGGAGTTGTACCTTGACCTTATGACAACTAGAACCGGATACTTAATAAAACACAGCCTTCCAAGTGCCAGATACAACCCGGTGATCGCTCCCTAACAGGGCGACGAGGAGAGGATCGCCGGGTAGGATTATGCTATGCGATGCTACTTGGAGGACTTCAGTCTACTCTCTCCTTCATGCTGCAAGACGGAGGCTGCCAGAAGCATAGTCTTCGACAGGATTAGTTATCCCCCTCTTATTCTGGCATTCTGTAGTTCAGTCCACTGATATGGCCCTTTACACATATACCCATGCATATGTAGTGTAGTTCCTTGCTTGCGAGTACTTTGGATGAGTAGTCACGGTTGCTTTCTCCCCCTTTTTCCCCCTTTCCTTTCTTTCTGGTTGTCGCAACCAGATGCTGGAGTCCAGGAGCCAGACGCCACCGTCGACGACGACTCCTACTACTCCGGAGGTGCCCACTACTACGTGCAACCCGCTGACGACGACCAGGAGTAGTTAGGAGGATCCCAGGCAGGAGGCATGCGCCTCTTTCGATCTGTATCCCAGTTTGTGCTAGCCTTCTTAAGGCAAACTTGTTTAACTTATGTATGTACTCAGATATTGTTGCTTCCGCTGACTCGTCTATGATCGAGCACTTGTATTCGAGCCCTCGAGGCCCCTGGCTTGTATTATGATGCTTGTATGACTTATTTTATTTTAGATTTTGCGTGTATGATTAGTGTACGATTGAATCGGGGGCGTCACACAAACTCTCCAGGAAGCTATCAAGTCTGTGCAAGAGAAAGACACTGAAATTGATCAGATTAAAAGAGATCTTGCCTCTGACAAGGCCAAAGACTTCTCGTTGCATGAAGGTGGAGCTTTGTTCTTTAGAGATCGCCTTCTGGTACCCCAATTCAACAATATGACTGAGAAAATTATGAGAGAAGTGCATGACACACCTGTGTCTATTCATCCAAGAAGTACCAAGATGTATCTAGACATTCGTCAGAAATACTGGTGGTCTATGATGAAGCGAGAAATTGCTTGATATGTTGTGAATGTGATGTTTGCCATCGCGTCAAAGTAGAACATTAGAAACCTGTGGACTTCTACAACTGCTTCGTATTTCTGAATGGAAATGGGATAAGGTTCAAATGGATTTCATCACTAGCCTTCTCAAATCACAAAAGGTTCATGATGCTATTCTTGTCATCATCGACGAATTCTCCAAAGTTGCACATTTTCTGCCGGTCAAGGAGATGATCACTGCTAGTCAGTTAGCAAGCTTGTATATCTCCAAAATTGTGACACTGGATGGCATTTCCAAGGAGACCAGTTTAGCCCGTGGCAGCATTTTCTCCTCAAAGTTATGGGAGAGTTTCCAAGAACCTATGGGAACTCATATTACCTGGAGCACAGCTTATCACCCCTAGTCCCAAGGTCAAGTTGAATGAGTCAACCAAGTGCTTGAAGATATGTTGTGTTCTTGTGTCATATCATTTGGCAAAAAGTGGGAAGAATCTCTCCCGTATGCTGAATTCTCGTACAACAACAGATATGAAGCTAGCTTGAAGATGGCACCCTTCAAGGTATTGTATGGACGTAAGTGCCAAACCCCTCTGAATTGGTCAGAAACTCGGGAACGGTCACTCATTGGTCCAGATATTATCCAACAAGCTGAAGAGCAAGTCCGTATTCTCTAAGAAAATCTCAAGGCGGCTCAGTCCCGCCAGAAGAGTAACTATGACCATAAACACTAAGTATCAATCTATCAACCTGGTGAACAAGCTTATCTGTGTGTCACTCCTATGAAGGACACTCGTCGTTTTGGAATCAAGGGCAAGTTAGCTCCTCTCTACATTGATCCCTTCCGCATTCTCGCCGGACGTGGATATGTGGCTTATAGATTGGAATTGCCACCGCAATTCTCTCACATTCATGATGTCTTCCATGCATCGCAAATTTGTCGTTGCTTCAAGGATCCACATCGAGCAGTGGATCATGAAATGCTCGAAGTACAAGATGACCTCTCTTACAAAGAGCATACAATTCGCATTCTTGATCAAGTTGAACTTGAACCCGTCAGAAGGTGATCAAATTCCTTAAAGTGAAGTGGTCGAGTCATACTGAAGATGAAGCCACTTGGGAACGCGAGGATCGTCTTCGTGAAGAATAACCTAATCTTTTCCCTTCTACCTCTTAATTCTCGGGACAAGAATTTCTTTTAGAGGAGGAGAGTTGTAACACCCCCATGTACTAAGGTACAATAATCCCTCATGATTATGCTAAGTCACTTTGCTTTGTAGTGCTTGATCACTATGAGTTCAAATCTTATTTCAAATTCCACCTCTAAAATCAATTCAAATTGCAAGTGAAAATTAAAGTTTACAAACATGGTTGCAAAATAGTTCATCATGTAGCAAATATTCCATAAAAATTATTGGTTAAGGAAAACAACATCACTTATTCTTAAATGGCCTATAGCAGTTAAAATGGTGCCAAATCAGCATTTTTAAATGCTTTTGCATTTATGAAAATTCAAACTATTTGAAACTTCTTCCAAACTTTTTGTGGCAGTGCCAAATATTGCATTGTAAATAAGTGGCCAGGTTTCATATTTTATAAAACTAACTACTATTAAAAAGAAATGAAAAATGAAAACAGAAAAAGAAAATAAAAAGAAAAGGGCACGGGCCACTGCGCACTGGGCCTTAGTGCATAGTGCCTGGCCCAAACGGCTGAGCCCACCAGCCCTGGTCGACTTCAACCTCCTACTACAAGAGGCCGACCGATCGTGCGTGCCCATGGCCGTCCCCATAGAGCCACCTTGCTAGCCGTGCCACTATAGACGCATGCGGGGGGATAAGATCTCGCTCTCTAGATCTCCCCTTCCCCCCTCGCTCTCCCCTCGCCTCTACCGCCCGTTCCCAAGAGTTGTCATCGCCATGGCCACTCCATAGCCGTGGCCACCGTCGTCCTGCGCCCATCCATTGTGTTGTAGGGTGGAACCCTAGATGGAGATCTTTCACGAATTGGAGGGGAAATCCCCAAGAACATGAAGAACACAAGAGAGGGGAAACACTCAAATTGACTAGATCCAATCACACATATGCTAGATCCAAGAACACACAAGAGGTCACAATGATCTAAGAACAACAAAGGAAAGATACAAGATACTAGTTCATCCCAATCCTATGAGGAGAGAGGTCTTGATGATCCTATGATGGGGATCCTTCCCAAGATGGGGGCTTGATATCCACTAGGGATCTTCTCCAAGGAGGTCTTGATCTCCTAGAGGAGTGGGTACAAGGAGCAAAGCCCACATAATCATCTCATATACTTTGCTATCCTCTCTAATGAGCTAGGGGAGGTGTTTATATAGTCTAGGGACGAATTGTGAAGGAGATGGGGATACAAGGGTCCAAAACCCAAAAGTGCACATAGGCACGCGGAGGGGTCCGGGCACCCGGGGCAAGATCGGCCGGGCACCCGGACCGGTCAGGGCCTCCGCCCAGGTGGTAGTACCAGGGGGGGCGGGCACCCGGGGGTTGATAGCCCAGCCACCCGGGGGAGCCTGGTGGCACCCAGGGGAAGGGCCGGGCACCCGGGCCGGCGGCCTATGGCCTAGTGGATGGCCGGGCACCCGGGGCCTCAAGGCCGGGCACCCAGGGGTGGCCTAGGCCGCGCCTGGGCCAAGTGAGGCCGGGCACCCGGGGCCGGCTGGGAGCTGCGCCAGGGAGGGGCCGGGCCTCCGGGGCCAAAGTGCCCGGGCACCCGGAGTGTCCAGGACCTCCACGTCCTTGTTCTTCACATCTCCTTCCTCCGTAGGTCTCCGGTGAACTTGGTGATCCCTCCATGCTTCCTCGTGACGATCTCTGAAGTACCTAAGAATGCACAATGTGTCGCTTTGAGGTAGAAACCCATTTTTGAGTGAATCCGGACAAAACTCAGAGAGGAAAGAGTTAACCTCAGTTTCGATGGCGCGTGCGCGAGCTCTTGTCAACGGTCCTCTCTGTCCTTGCGGTGGTGGTGTGACATCCATGGTGATGGTCGAGGGATGCTCCGCATCACATTGTGTCCATGAGCCCACTATCCCGGGCACACTATCACCCTCACATGCAAACAGCTGGGTACACACTCTGTGTACCCATAGCATTTTATCCTTTTATTTTCTAATTAAATTAAATTCCAGAAAATTCTTAAAACTTTGAAAATTCATATAAATTCAACCGTAGCTAAGATAATAATAATTTATATATGAAAATTGATCAGAAAGTAAGACGAATCCATTTATGCCCTCCACATACCTGCCATATGCCTCCAACATTACAAACATGGAACCTTCCCCTTTGGTTCGTTTGTCCGATAACTCTATAAAGCCCAGAAAATAATCCCAGATATTTTTCCACTCCGTCCGTAATGCTTAGCACTGCATTAGGTCACCAGTAGCACAACATATTGCTATGTCATGCATCATGATGAATTTGTTTACTTTATATTCATTGTTTCTTCCCCCTCTTCTCTTTGGTAGACCCCGAGACCAACGCTACTCCTGCGTATGGCTACACACCTATCGACCGGCCCCTTTCAGTAGAGCTTCCAGGCAACCAAAACCCCCTTGATCATTCCTATATCGCCCATTCTTTCTCTCTCATTCTTGCATTAGATTTTGCTACTCTTGTTCGATAGCCTCTATTATGATGCATAGCCTGCTTTTGTAACCTGTTGTTGTTACTTTACCTATTATCTTATATGCTTAGTATAGGTTGGTTAGTGATCCATGAGTGACCCCTCACCCTTGTCCTTGTTGCCCCGCTTTGTTAACGGTGACTCGATCAATGTGATCAGCAGGCAGAGACCGACATATCACCGGCACCCCCTTAGTTGTACAACTCTACAGAGCTACTATCGAGTGTCGAGGGTGATGCCTCGTATCCCACTTACGATGATATCTCTATAGCGTAGCACATCAAGTGTGGTTAACCGAGGGTGATTCCTCTCTCACCACTCCCAATTATGGCTCTTTCGTGCAGCTCTTCAAGCGTGGACCTACCAAGGGTGATTCCTCCAAGTTCACCTTAGCATTGTACCTTAGGTGTGAACCTATCGAGGGTGATTCCTCTGAGTTCACCTCGATGGTAAGGACACACTATTACTTTTAACTATTACCCCACTAATTGTTACTGCGGGACTGAAGGGACAGGTGGTGCCGCCCCGGTAGAGGTGGACCTGAGTTGCCGACAGTCCCTGGATAACTCGGGTTGACCATGAGGGTACCAGCGAGATAATGACACGACACGACTGGGCAGGCAAAGACTGCCCCAAGAGAGGGATGGGCCTGGCCCTTGTCATAAGTCCGCGAGGCGGGGCGATAGGATCACTGATCGTTTCCGCGAGCTCCTGATACACTAACGGGTTTGGATACGTGATCTGAGTAGGCCTCTGGCCTTTTTGCACTAGCGACCATGCGGGAATAAGTATGGGCACTTAGCGTCATACAATTCTCCCGAGAGCTCTTCGGATGTCAGTACTTGAGCTCTTCGGATACAAGGGTCCAAAACCCAAAAGTGCACGCAGGCACGCGGAGGGGTCCGGGCACCCGGGGCAAGATCGGCCGGGCACCCGGACCGGTCAGGGCCTCCGCCCGGGTGGTAGTAGCCGGGGTGCCGGGCACCCGGGGGTTGACAGCCCGAGCACCCGGGGGTGGCTGGTGGCACCCAGGGTAAGGCCCGGGCACCCGGGGCCGAAGGTGCGGGCACTCGGGCCGGTGGCCTATGGCCTAGTGGATGGCCGGGCACCTGGGGGTGGCCTGGGCCGCACCTGGGCCAAGTGAGGCCAGGCACCCGGGGCTGCAGGCCAGGCACCCGGGGCCGGCTGGGAGCTGCGCCACGGAGGGTCCGGGCCTCCAGTGCCAAAGTGCCCGCGCACCCGGAGCATCCAGGACCTCCACGTCCTTCTTCTTCATGTCTCCTTCCTCCATAGGTCTCCGTTGAACTTGGTGATCCCTCCGTGCTTCCTCGTGACGATCTCCGAAGTACCTAAGAATGCACAATGTGTCGCTTTGAGGTAGAAACCCATTCTCGAGTAAATCCGGACGAAACTCAGAGAGGAAAGAGTTAACCTCGGTTTCGATGGCGCGCGCACGAGCTCTTGTCAACGGTCCTCTCCGTCCTTGCGGTGGTGGTGTGACATCCATGGTGATGGTCGAGGGATGCTCCACATCATCTCTCCCCCCTTTGGAGAGGTCCGTCCATGGATCGTGATCTTCATCACCATGGGAAAGAGAGGGCGTCGCCATGTAGAAGTGGGCAACCACCAAGTACTCATCATCATCAAGCTTGAAATGGGCACTCTCCAATGTCGCACTGTCTAGTGATTCCTTCAAAAGGAACAAGTAGAACAAACACTTGGAAAAACAAATGTGGTTAGCGTTAGAGCAAAACCAAGCATTCGAGAGGTGATTCACCAAACAAGTGTCATCATCAAGTATAGCATGTGGTGTAACAAGGGATTGTGACATGTCATGTAAGCACATAAATTGATCACAATCAAGGACATCATGGAAACAAGCATGTAAATGTGACGTAAAGAAACTAAAACGGTTGACAAGAGAACAAGCATCTACCTCAAGATCATAGCAAGCATGCATAAGACCCTCAATGAACGGTCTATGGTAGGATAAGAGTCATTCACAACACCAAATGAAAGGCAATGTCTAAACACATGGGTCAAGTGCAAGACAATACAAGCATAATGTGCATATGGTGTGGTCAAGATAGTGTGGCACTCAACACAATAGCAAGAGCAATTGTTCATTATGTGTGAGGCAATCGAACCAATCATGTGACAAGTAATGGGACATGGCATATGAGACTGCATAGAAATCAAGTCGTGCAAACTAGTGGAGCGAAGATGCAACACACTAGAGGAAATCATGTCAATCATGTCATGTGAACAAATAATAGATATAGGAAATGCACATGACATATCGCGAGCATGAACGCAAAGCAAGATTGTAGTATCATCATAGGAATGGGTCATAGGTAGAACACGGCAATAACAAGCAATATCTCCACCAAGCTTGCAAATACACATACAAGTTGTAGAATCAATCATCTTGTGTAATGCAAAGCATGGGTCACAAATGCATGGCAAAGGCATAGGAATGAGCATATCATGCAAAGTGAACATGGCAAGATGGGCATAGAATATGTAATGGACAATAGCCCATAGCCAAGTGAGGGCCATGAAGAAGAAATGCACGAAGTCTTTGCACGAAGAGAGCGGTGGGAAAGGCAATCCATGGGAGCCCAAGTCATCATTTCTCTCTAGAGCTCGTTTTGTCAACTCATGGGATTGCGAGGTTGACAAGTATTCATGGGTACCTACACAAAAGAGACACAAACCAAAGAAAGTTTGTGCGTGGTAAATGTACACATCATCCATCATGATGTGTATGTGCATGTTACTGTTAGCACAAGATAAGCATCGCTCAAAGAAATTTGATGCATGGTATAAGAACATGTCATCCATCATGAAAGAATAGTTGTTATGTATGACACGATGGGGACACAAATTGAGAATGCAATTATATGATACATCACTATCACGTTTATTCATGGGGAGCATATGGTGCACACAATCAAGGGAATTATGCAAAGAATGGGATGTAGCAAAATCTCCTAATGGATATGAGGAAACTATGGGGGTCTCCTCATGAGCAATAGCGGAAGCATAAAATGGAGAATATTGACCACATGGCAAACAATGCATATCCGAAGCTAGGTGGTCATGGCATGGCATATGAGATAAATGATGCAAAGGAAGCATATCAATATCATCACAAGAAAAACAAATGCCAATAACCAAGGGCTTTTCATCTATGCCATATGTGCATATTGGGTTAATTTTAATGGCATATGCATAGTCACTACGATGAGATTGCGATGACATATGGTTGATCTCATGCATAGCATATGACAAGTCAAGCGGATTATCAAACATGATGTGACCTAGAGAATTGTCACAAGAAAATCCTATGTAACATGGCATCACAACTAATAGAATCCACATGAGAATCATCATACTCATCATAAATGGGAAAATCATCAAATGGGGAAATCTCACTAGCATGAAGCATGGAAATAGGTGGATCAACATCATGCAAGCAATCAATGTCAAGAATGTCCACTAGTGGGACTAGAGCATAACCTTCACCTATTTTACCTTGTTCATTCCACTCAAGTGGTGTAGGCGAGGTGGCAAAGACCAAATGGTGGTCATCATATTCATCTTGATGGAACCATGCGGGGGGTGCATCATATTCCACCATGGCCATCGTCTTGTCCATAGGAAGGACGAAGTCGTCGAGGATCGGCGCGCCATCATATATGGGACCTAGCACCAAAAGAGAAGACACAATAGAGGTAGAGGTTAAGTCGTTAGAAATCATAGTGGCCTCACATGCCCTATCAACTACCTCACTCTCTCTATGTGGTGGTGGCTCACTCACTCCCTCAAGGTAGGTGCACTCAATGTCACATATGGTGGAGTCACTCAAATCACTCAAGTGGTGGTGGTGGTGGCTCTCCACACATGGGAATTGGGGCAACTCGTCATATATGGGGCTAGTGGTGAAGTCACTCTTACTCTCAATATGGTGGCACAAGTCACTCAAGTCATCATACGTCGCCGTGGTCGAAGGGAAAATCCCATGCTCAACCATCTTGTCGTCATCGCCGTGGATTAAGGCCAAAGATGGCACATCATCGCTCTCCTCCATGACTGAAGGGAAAGTCCCATGCTCGATCATCTCGTCACCGTCGCCATAGATGAAGGCCGAAGTAGGCGTACTCGTCGGAGGTAGGCAAAGATGTCGTACGTCCAAAGGCGAAGATGCCGAAGTGGTGATAGTAGTCGTAGCTCCGTCTTGTTTGTAGTCGTCTCACGGTCTTCTCTTGTGCTCATGAAGTTTTTCTTGATGGTGTTGCGTGGTACTTGTATCTTGTGGCCACTCCGAAGACTTGCAACTTGAGCGTCTCCGCCTTGAAGATGACGAAGAGGAAGAAGACTTGTAGTTGGCCCACACGTGTCGAATGTCATACAATTGTGCATCCAACTTGGTGTCGATGTAGTCCCTTGTCCGGCTTCGCTTTGCTGAATGTCGGCGGTTAGTCGCTCAATGCCTCGCATTGCTCGTTGTAGTCTGAAGATGGGCGTTTTGGTGATCTAGTTATTCGCGCCGTTGTTGTCGTGGAAGACCGGAGATGAAATGCCTTGCCTATCCATCACAAGACTCGAGAAAATGTAAGTGGAAGAAAGGAAAGAACTAGACCAATGTACCTTATCCAATGTTGAAGATGGATCAATGATCACTCAATAATGTAACAAGGAAATAGCATAATTGGTACCGGATCTTGTCAATTCTCACACCTACACAAGTAAGGCTTATGGTGGAGCTCGGTGAGGATAGTGGCACAAAAATTTGATGCAAAATGTTAGCAAGAGTCAATAATGTTGGAAAAGATTCACAAATTCGCAAGTGAAACAAGTAGACCAATAGCAATATGTGGCACAGGAAACACACACACGGATAGATAAATGGGTCGTGCAACCAAGGAATGAGCACAAAATGTGGAATCCACAGAAAACGCTCGTGTCGCACAACTCGAGAGATGCTAGCACGATTGCTCAATAGGCGGATACGACACTTGTGCACGACCTATAAGATGCAAAATGTATGAGCTTTCGATCCCAAGTATTCTATGTGTATGATGTTCCCGATGCTCTTCTCAAGATGATCCAAGATGATCGGATATGACAATCTTATGTGCAATGTGGTATGATGCTATGGCTCTTGCTCACAAGCTTCTTTGCTCTCTTTTTGCTTAAAAGCTTATTCTTTTTTCTGATATGGCCACTTATGCGAAATGCACAAATCAAGATAGCAATTGTGTATATGCGGGAACAATCTTGTGACACAAGGGATGATATGATGATACCAAGATGATACCAATGTGATATGGTATATATGCAATGGAAGGTACGGATCACTAATGTGCACAAGTAACGTTGCCGGCAATACTCAAATGGCTAGTATCGATAGGCAAGTGATGCAAAATGGGCTAGGCGGTTAACAATCTAATGGCAAGAATGAATGTACAATGATGATATGGAGGTTACTGTTCTTGCTTATGGTCAGGGTGTCAAAATGGTGAAGTGGTCGATGTCGAATCCTTGTCGAAGGTGAGCGGCGGTGTTGTCGATGTCGAACCGTTCCTAGTTAGCCGAAACACGCTAGGAAACGGAAAAAACCGCAAACTCAAAATCTCAAAAGAAAATGTCAAATGGTGGTAGCGGAAAGCATAGGTGGTTCCGGAGTTAGCAATGCGGAAGTTGTGGTGGTAGTTGATGATGAAGCAATTGTCCCTAAGTAGCCGAAACACCTTAGGACACTTAAGTCACCACTCAAGCAACCACAAATGCTATATGGATCGAAAATGGGTTAGGTTGCGGAAAGCTATGGTGGTTTTGTAGATGATATGGTGGATGGCCTAGGCAAAGATGCCAAAATGCCAAATTTTTGATGGATTCAAATGGTGTTGAAACCTATCTATATGGATGGGGGATGTCAATAGCTACTCAGCGAGCTAAAGAACGTCAAAAACGGACTTCGGGAGCAAAAGTTATGGCCGAAACGGTTTTTGTTGGTGAGTTGAAACTGGGAGGTGCGGGTGCCCGGGGGTGGTCAGGGGCAAACAGACCAGGGGTTCGGGTGGCCGGGCATGGGGTGCGGTGTAACGCCCTCGATGCGGCTATAGCTCCCACGTGTCGAGGCACGACTTAGAGGCATAACCGCATTGAAAGCAATGTCGCAAGTCAGGCAATCATTACAACATCCCATGTAATATATAATAAAAGGGGGAGATAACATTGTTGGCTTACACTCGCCACGTCACATCAGAGAACATAAATAACATCCACCAAACAAACACTCATGGCCCGACTACGGCGCCAAAATAGAAAAGACCCCCAACATGCGACAAGGGCCTGAATCGATAACCCCAACTAGGCACCACTACTGATCATCCGGAAAAGATACGTAGTATCGCTGAGAGTCCTCGTCGAACTCCCACTGGAGCTCGTAGTCGTCAACTGGAGCAGAAACACCTGGACCTGCATCTGGAGTTGTAGTATCTGTGAGCCACAGGGACTCAGCAATCTCACACCCACGCGATCAAAACTATTTAAGCTCATAGGAATGGATAAGGCCAATATGTGTGGAACTGCAGCAAGCGACTAGCATATGTGGTGGCTAACTTATACGCAAAAGAGAGCAAGAAGAGAAGGCGAAGCACGAGCGAGAAGCTAAAGTAACATCCTGCGCAAGCATAACTCCAACACCGTGTCCACCTCCCGGACTCCGCCGAGAAGGGGCCATCACGGTAACACACACGGTTGATTCATTTTAATTAAGTTTAGTTCAAGTCATCTACAACCGGACATTAACAAATTCCCATCCGCCCATAACCGCGGGCATGGCTTTCGAAAGATCAAACCCTGCAGGGGGGTCCCAACTTAGCCCATAACAAGCTCTCACGGTCAACGAAGGAATAGACCTCCACCCAAGACACACCGATCAGACTCGGTATCTTGGTACAACAAGATGATTCGACAGGTTAAAACAAGTCCAGCAACACCGCCCGAATGTGCCGACAAATCCCGATAGGAGCTGCACATATCTCTTTCTCAGGGCACACTCAGATGAGACTAGCTACGGGTAAAACCAACCCTCAAGTTTCCCCGAGGTGGCCCCGCAGGCAGCTCAGTTCGGACCAACACTCAGAGGGAGCACTGGCCCAAGGGGGGCTAAAATACGATGACCCTCGGGCTCCGGAAACCCAAGGGAAAAGAGGCTAGGTAGCAAATGGTGAAACCAATGTTGGGCATTGCTGGAAAAGCTTTAATCAAGACGAACTATCAAGGGGTTCCCATTATAGCCCAACCGTGTAAGGGACGCAACAATCCGGGAACATAACACCGATATGACGGAAACTAGGGCGGCAAGAGTGGAACAAAACACTAGGCGAGAGGCCGAGCCTTCCACCCTTTACCAAGTATATAGATGCATTAAGATAACATAGCAATATAATGATATCCCGACAAGTAAATAAATGTTCCAACAAGGAACGGCTCCAATCTTCACCTGCAACTAACAACGCTATAAGAAGGGCTGAGCAAGGCGGTAACATAGCCAATCAATGGTTTGCTAGGACAAAGGTGGGTTAGAGGTTCAACATGGCAATTGGGAGGCTGACAAGCAAAAGGTAGGCATCGAAGCATTGGCAAAGCAAAAGAGCGAGCAAACTAGCATAGCAAAGATAGTAGTGATTTCGAGGGTATGATCATCTTGCCTGCACAGTTGTCAGAGTTGACTGGATCCCACAAGCAAACTCAACGGGCTCCTCGGTAGCGAACTCGTCTCCCGGCTCTACCCAACAAGACAAACAAGCAACAAGGATACAATCAACCACGGGCAAGACCAAGCAAGATGATGAAATGACGATATGCTATGCGGGATGCGATGCGGGATGCAAAATGCAAGATATGACAGGAAATGCATGAACCTGGCATCAACTTGGAAAACCAAGTGTGCCACTGGATAGAGGGGATTAAATCGCTTGAAAACGATATAAAGATCATAGGAATCGGAGCTACGGTTTAGAAATGGCAAGCGTTTTAAGATATGACACCGGTCTGCGATTTACAGCAAGTAGGCATCTAAATGCAACGAAATGAACATGCTACAGCCCCCAAACATGAAAACAAAATATATGGCAGTGATGTACACAAGATGGTTGACAAAACACTAGCACTGAGCCATAGGCAAATTCATCCATTAAGAGGTTCAAACAAGCATGGCTAAAACGCAAAAGCAAAACAGATTTCAGACACAGTGAAATTAACACTAGTCTGAAATTTCAGACCACGATGCTCTGTTCGGAGCAGCAAAACAACATGATAGAAAACCTGAACATGACAAGTAAGAACATGGCATGGAGCTACTCAACAAGCTTAATAAAACACCAAAAGTGACCTGGGGCCAAAAGGGTTCACAAAATACTCTACCGAGCTCACGAACATAGCTCGAACACAATCAGTTTTCAGACTTAGTGAAAACTGAGACATGCTGAAATTTAACTCACGAAGGCATGTAAACGAGCTCGATGCACTCACTACGGTGCAAGTCATGGCAAGGAAAGCATATAACCAGCAAGAAGGCACAAAGTGCTAGCTACACATGGCAAGAACGAAGGCATAGCATGCATGGAACACTAACGGTAGCATCGGCAAAACCGCAAACAAGTTGACGATCTGCCCAGATTAACAACGAAGCAAAAGTTGAGCTCGATTGAGTCAACCTAGAGCACTCCACATATGCAAACAAAGACATGGATGGATAGAGCATAACATAAATATCAAAACTCCCTTACTGATCATCCTCACAAGAGGCACGGATCACTAGGAAACAAGCTGGACATATAGCATCATGAACTAAAATATCCCAGACTTAGTGAAAATCACTAAGTCCCTGAAATCTGCATTCTCAGGTACCCTACTTCGCAAGCTTGCACAAGATAACACACACATCCTAAAAATGCATGGGTGGCACCTCTGGAAAGAAGACAAAATTCTTCACAATACATCCCAAAGGGGCACAGGCATATCATGCACGGATTAAACATAGCAAAAATGACAAAAGTGCATGATGAACTAACGGATCTGCAATTTAACTCACGAAGCCTCCTTCTAACAGAATTTTGGGCGTCAAGATGACCTCAAATGCAAATGATGCAATGGAATGAAATGATGTACATGTCGAGGCGAAGATTTTGATATATTACATGCCCAAAACGGAGCTACGGTTGCGGAGATACAAGCAGTCAAAGTAGCAAGAAAAATATAATGGGAGAGGGAGAAAGTCAACGGGGGGCGCTAGGGTTTACTGTAGCTACCCGCTCCCGATCCGATCTCGCGGCCACAGGAGATGCCGGCGATGGCGCGGCGGCCGGAGAGAGGTGGAGGGGTGCCGGGGTAGCTCGCCGGCGTGGAGGAGGTGGTCGCCGGGGGCCGGATCCGGCGACCCGGGGCGGCGCGTGGCGGCGGAGGGCGTCGGACGGGGCGGCGCCGGGCGAGGAGGCTGGCTCGGGCGCCCGGGGAAGCTCGCCGGCGACGAGGGCCCGCGGCGGCGCGGCGGCGGAGGGCGCCGCCGGGCGCGGCGGATCTGGGCCGCGGGGCCCCTCCTGGGCCTCCCGGGCCGGCGGCGGCGAAGTGGGCGCGCGCCCACGTGGCAGCGCCTGAGTGGCGGAGGCGGGCGGCGGCGGACGCGTCCGGCGCTGGGGCGGACGTGTCCGTCGGCGGCGGAGGAGGTTTTTTTTTGGACTAGGGTTTCGGACGGGGGAAGAAGAGATCCGAATGGAGGGGGGTATAAATAGGCATAGAGGGAGCTAGGAGAGTCCAAATGAGGTGCGGTTTTCGCCCACACGATCGTGATCGAACGCTCTAGGACAAGGAGCAGAGTTTGGTGGGTTTTGGGCCAAATTTGGGGGGTGTTGGGCTGCAACACACACGAGGCCTTTTCGGTCCCTCGGTTAACCGTTGGAGTAACAAACGAAGTCCAAATGACCCGAAACTTGACAGGCGGTCTACCGGTAGTAAACCAAGGCCGCTTGGCAAGTCTCAGACCAATCCGGAAAATGTTTAAACCCCACACACGAAAGAAGACTAGAAATGACCACCGGAGGAGAACGAAGCGCCGGAATGCAAAACGGACAACGGGGAAAATGCTCGAATGCATGAGATGAACATGTATGCTAATGCAATGCACGTGATGACATGATAAGAGATGCACGAAAAAGAAAAACAACACACGGAGACAAAGACCCAACCCAAGAAATAAATATAACTTAGCGCCGGAGACGGCAAGAGTTGGATACAAATATGGAAAGTATCTCTGGGGCGTTACATGCGGGCACCCGGAGTGGTCAGCGGGGGATGCACGGGGGGTCCGGGTGCCCGGGGTTTGAGGTCCAGGTGCCCGGGGGTCACAAATTTGGGCGGAAATTCGTGGGAAATGGAAGAAATTGGTGGATTTCGTGGAGGGAAAGGTGGAGATGGATGGGGGGAAAGCTAGATCCACTTGAAACCAAGCAAATCCACGGTTCGAATCCAACAAAATCTCATCAAACCAACAAATCACAAAAAAATTGGGGCTATTTTTGGTGGGGAATTTTCGAAATTGGGAAGAACACAACAAAATTAGGCTAGAGAACAAGATGGGGGGCTCCAATTTCGTGATAAAACATGACTCATGATACCAAGATGTTGTAGGGTGGAACCCTAGATGGAGATCTTTCATGAATTGGAGGGGAAACCCCCAAGAACACGAAGAACACAAGAGAGGGGAAACACTCAAATTGACTAGATCCAATCACGCATATGCTAGATCCAAGAACACACAAAAGGTCACAATGATCCAAGAACAACAAAGGAAAGATACAAGATACTAGTTCATCCCAATCCTATGAGGAGAGAGGTCTTGATGATCCTATGATGGGGATCCTTCCCAAGATGGGGGCTTGATATCCACTAGGGATCTTCTCCTTGGAGGTCTTGATCTCCTAGAGGAGTGGGTACAAGGAGCAAAGCTCACATAATCATCTCATATACTTTGCTATCCTCTCTAATGAGCTAGGGGAGGTGTTTATATAGTCTAGGGACGAATTGTGAGGGAGAGGGGGATACAAGGGTCCAAAAACCAAAAGTGCACGTAGGCACGCGGAGGGGTCCGGGCACCCGGGTCGGCCGGGCACCCGAACCGGTCAGGGTCTCCGCCCGGGTGGTAGTAGCAGGGGGGCCAGGCACCCGGGGGTTGATAGCCCGCCCACCCGGGGGGGGCTGGTGGCACCCAGGGGAAGGGTCGGGCACCCGGGCCGGCGGCCTATGGCCTGGTGGATTGCCGGGCACCCGGGGCCTCAAGGCTGGGCACCCAGGGCCTCAAGGCCGGGCACCCGGGGTGGCCTAGGCCGCGACTGGGCCAAGTGAGGCCGGGCATCCGGGGCCGGCTGGGAGCTGCGCCACGGAAGGGCCGGGCCTCTGGGGCCAAAGTGCCCGGGCACCCAGAGTGTCCAGGACCTCCACCTCCTTCTTCTTCACGTCTCCTTCCTCCGTAGGTCTCCGGTGAACTTGGTGATCCCCCCATGCTTCCTCGTGATGATCTCCGAAGTACCTAAGAATGCACAATGTGTTGCTTTGAGGTAGAAACCCATTCTCGAGTGAATCCGGACGAAACTCAAAGAGGAAAGAGTTAACCTCGGTTTCGATGGCGCGTGCGCGAGCTCTTGTCAACGGTCCTCTCCGTCCTTGCGGTGGTGGTGTGACATCCATGGTGATGGTCGAGGGATGCACCGCATCACATTGTGTCCATGAGCCCACTGTCCCGGGCCCACTGTCACCTCACATGCAAATAGCTGGGTACACACTCTGTGTACCCATAGCATTTTATCCTTTTATTTTCTAATTAAATTAAATTCCAGAAAATTCTTAAAACTTTGAAAATTCATATAAATTCAACCGTAGCTAAGATGATAATAATTTATATATGAAAACTGATCAGAAAATAAGACGAATCCATTTATGCCCTCCACATACCTGCCATATGCCTCCAACATTACAAACATGGAACCTTCCCCTCTGGTTCATCTGTCCAATAACTCTATAAAGCCCAGAAAATAATCCCACATATTTTCCCACTCCATCTGTAATGCTTAGCACTGCATTAGGTCACCCCTAGCACAACATATTGCCATGTCATGCATCGTGATGAATTTGTTTACTTTATATTTATTGTTTCTTCCCCCTCTTCTCTTTGGTAGACCCCGAGACCAACGCTACTCCTGCGTATGGCTACACACCTATCGACCAGCCCCTTTCAGCATAGCTTCCAGGCAAGCAAAACCCCCTTGATCATTCCTATATCGCCCATTCTTTCTCTCTCATTCTTGCATTAGATTTTGCTACTCTTGTTCGATAGCCTCTATTATGATGCATAGCCTGCTTTTGTAACCTGTTGTTGTTACTTTACCTATTATCTTATATGCTTAGTATAGGTTGGTTAGTGATCCATGAGTGACCCCTCACCCTTGTCCTTGTTGCCCCGCTTTGTTAACGGTGACTCGATCAATGTGATCAGCAGGCAGAGACCGACATATCACCGGCACCCCCTTAGTTGTACAACTCTACAGAGCTACTATCGAGTGTCGAGGGTGATGCCTCGTATCCCACTTACGATGATATCTCTATAGCGTAGCACATCAAGTGTGGTTAACCGAGGGTGATTCCTCTCTCACCACTCCCAATTATGGCTCTTTCGTGCAGCTCTTCAAGCGTGGACCTACCAAGGGTGATTCCTCCAAGTTCACCTTAGCATTGTACCTTAGGTGTGAACCTATCGAGGGTGATTCCTCTGAGTTCACCTCGATGGTAAGGACACACTATTACTTTTAACTATTACCCCACTAATTGTTACTGCGGGACTGAAGGGACAGGTGGTGCCGCCCCGGTAGAGATGGACCTGAGTTGCCGACAGTCCCTGGATAACTCGGGTTGACCATGAGGGTACCAGCGAGATAATGACACGGCACGACCGGGCAGGCAAAGACTGCCCCAAGAGAGGGATGGGCCTGGCCCTTGTCATAAGTCCACGAGGCGGGGCGATAGGATCACTGATCGTTTCCGCGAGCTCCTGATACACTAACGGGTTTGGATACGTGATCTGAGTAGGCCTCTGGCCTTTTTGCACTAGCGACCATGCGGGAATAAGTATGGGCACTTAGCGTCATACAATTCTCCCGAGAGCTCTTCGGATGTCAGTACTTGAGCAGCGTGCGCCCGGTTGGACGGTAACCGCATGCGCTTGTATAAGGAGGTGGGTCTGCTCCAGGCCATGTATGGAACACGCAGGAGTGCAAAAGGCGATGGGCCCAAGACCTTGAGTGCTTAGAGCAACTCCAGCCGCGCCCCCAACAGGCCCGCCCCCAAGGCCAAATTTTAGCGCCAGCTCCCAAAAAACGGCCCAGTCGCGCCCCTAGGGTCTCACTTTTTGCTGGTTTGGGCCAAAACAGCAGCCGGTGAACCCGAGACGAACCCAAGCCCCCGGGGGCCGCCTGGGGGCACCGACCAAAGGGAAAAGGTGCATGGATCCCCTCTGTCAGCGAGAGAAGGCCCTTTTCCCACCGATCCTCCTGCATTTCCCCCCTGCGTTTCCATCCATTCCCCCTTTCTCTCCCGCCATTCTCCTCCCTCTCCCTCCATCCGGCCGCTATGCCACCGAAGAAGTACGCCGCCCCTTGCGCCGCTGCCAATGCTGACGCCACCTAGCCGAAGCAGAGGAAGCCGCTGGCACCACCGTCCAAGCCCCCGGGCATGTCAAATGCTGACTGGAAGGCGGAAGTTCAGTGCTGGGAGGCTGTCACCACCGACCGGCGGAGCAGGCTCAACGCTAAGAAGGCTCGGGACAGGGCGGTGGCAGTGGTGATCGCGGCCGTGGTGGAGCATGCAGATCATGCGGCGGAACAAGCAGAGGCGTCTCGCGCGGGGATGATGAATCCGCCCGGCGGCCATGGCCCACACGTTCCACGGAGCCAGCAGAGCGTCAGGTCCCTGGCCAGTTTCTCGTCGGCGACAACACCCCTGGGTTGTGCGCCATCACTTGCCTACACCAACAGTGACATGCACGGCGGGTTCTACCCCAACATCACCTTTCCACATGGGTACCCCGCCGAGCGCACGCCCTCACCTGCGTTCACCGGTGTCTAGTACCACCGTACACCTACTCGCTGTCGGCTTACGCATCTTCCCCGATGCCACCTCTGCGCCGTGGTGCGCTGCTCTTCTCACAGGCCTCGTCGTTGCATCTCGGCAACCCCGACGGGACAGAGGCCGGCATGGACGACATCATCACGACTGACTCGGCCGCCGCTGCGGCCTCCCCAGGTTCAATGCCCAAGAAGATGCAATCGACCTCAACAGCGACATGGATGATGGTCTCGACTACGGTGAGGAGGAGCCAGAGGAGGAGGAGGAGGAGGAGGAGGAGTCGATGCCTGCTCAGGCGAAGAACGGGAAAAAGAAGAGGCGGGCGGCCAGGACCAGCGAGCCGCGCGATAAGTGGGCGTCCAAATAAGACGAGTGCCTCACCAAAGCATGGAAGGTCGTCTGCCTCGACCTGACCACCGGCACGAACCAGAACGCCAAGACATACTGGGATCGCATCAAGGCGGAGTTCGACGAGCGCAAGCTAGTCGACCCCTACTTCGCCGATGTCCACATGCAGTGCAGCACGAAGGCCATGGCTAACCATTGGGAGCTCATCCAAACGGCATGCAACAAATGGCATGGGGTCGTCGAGGAGATCGTGGCTCACCCGGAAACTGGCACCAACTACAAGAGTCACGTATGACGCTAGTCCCTTGTTCTTTTTCCGCAGTGTGTGTCACCGACATTTGTTCCTCCTCGATGCAGATGGTCCAGATGTTCACCATGTATCGCCAGGACAGCAGCTCCGACCAAGATTTCAAGTACCTCCACGTGTTCTCTCGGATCGAGAAGTGCGAGAAGTGGGCGGAAGTTCGGCGCACCCTCGACAAGGCCAATGAGATGTACAAGCTGGATGCACCGACACCGGGCGTGGCCCATGGGCGCCCTGAAGGCAACAAAAGTGCCAAATCAGCAAAGGACGCCGTTGCGGCCACCGCAGGTCTACAAGAGTCCATAGAACACTGCATTGTCGACGCCAAGACTCGAGCCGCCCAGAGGGAAGAGAAAACCGAGGTGCGATGGTCGGTGTTGATGATGACCAGCACCGCCAACCTCGACCTACTCCGGACCAACGTCGCTGCAAAGAAGAGGAACACCAACCTAGCTTTCCTGATGGGAGGGGCGGAGATGTTGACCATGGACGATCAGGTCAAGGCGTGGTTCCTGGCAGAGCGTGGCCTCCTCCTGAACCAGCTGCTGTCGACGGCGGCGCCAACTCCCACGCTAACCCCAATGCCGCTGCCAAGACCCAGCGGCGCCTCCATGACGCCCAGCACAGAAGTCACGCCAACTACAACTAGCCCACGCACGCCGACTCCCACTAGTCCGACGTCGGAGGATGTCGCCACCATTTGATGCAGTATGCCGACTAGCCCACACTCGTCGTCCTTTCTTTTAAACCCTGAACTTTCAAGTTTATTGATTGCCATGGTGATCGCCGGACTTGTGGCGCTTGATCGCCTGACTTGTGGCATTGATCGCCTTTTTTGATAGGCGGGAAATGTATGTTTGAATTTAACCGTCTTGGGGGCCGACCCCTAGGGGCGTGGCTGGGACCTAGATCGCCCACAGGGCCTAAAAAGCGTCGGGCGATGGGGCAAAATAGCGTCGGCCGCTGCGCTGCAGGGCCACACAAGTGGAGCTGCTCTTAGGATGTAGATCAGCGTGCTGATCTCTCTGTTGAGCCTAGGTAGGACTATGGTGTGTCGATCAATCAAGGTCGGGTATGACCCGGAAAAGTGTGTCCGGCCAGGGTTAATCGAGCGTGTTGGGTAAGTCAGTGCACCCCTGCAGGGAAGTATATCTATTTGAATAGCCATGTCCATAGTAACGGATGCTCAGAGTTGTACCCCGATCTATTACAAGTAGAACTGGATACTTGTGACACTAAATGGATATGATGGCTCCAGGATCGCTTCCTCGTGGGGCAAACGAGGAAGGATCTCTGGGCATTGCTAATACATACTTACTGCTTTATGATATACTAATCTGCACTCTTCTAATGCTGCAACACGCTCCAAGAAGTTAGTATTCGATAGGCTAGGCCTTACCTTTTATTCTGGCATTTCTGTAGTATAGTCCAAAGATATAGCCCCATTCCTTTGATATCGATGCATACTTAGCATAGATCTGATTTAAGTCTTGCGAGTACTTTCGATGAGTACTCATGGTTGCTTTGGTACCTTTTTCCCTTTACCCGATTGTTGCGATCAGTTGACGGAGCCCAGGAGCCATCTAATCCCGCTGATGACTACTACTACCCTGAGGGAGCCTACTACAACGTGGAGACCACCGACGACCAGGAGTAGTTAGGAGGCCCCAGGCAGGAGGCATGCGCCTTTTCGATCTAGTTATCATTGTTTTGCTAGCCTTCTTAAGGCAAACTTTTTTACTTATGTATGTACTCAGATGTTGTTGCTTCCGCTGACTTATGTATTCAAGCCTTCCTGGCCCTGGCTTGTAATATAAAGCTTTATGTTTGAATTTCTGTCTAGAGTTGTAACATCCCAAATTTTCAATTTCGAATGTTATATATTAGATCATCATTGCATGTCATATTTTATTTGCATTTTGGCTTGATCCTAGAAATTCTAAGCAACTCAAGGACCCATGGAGAGAGTTGGGGATTTCATTATTTTCATATTTCAGTTTTCTCAAATTTTGAAAAGAGGATCAATTGGTTTTGATTATTTTTCTTTCAAATGTTTCTAAAATAAAAATATATGAGAGGGGATAAAATGACTTCTCCAAAATAAATGAAATATTAGAGGAAAAATGTTAAAATCAATATATTTATTTTATTTGGTTTTAATTGAAATTATATTTGAATTAGAAAAATTGTACGTTTTGAAAATTGCATTTTAGGGTCAAGAAAATGTTCATCTTGTTCTAAATATTTTATTTAAACGGTGAAAATTTGTTTTGGCATTTTTAGATTTTTATTTAATTTTCTAGGATTTATTTAAGTTTCGGCAGAATTATTTAAAAAAAACTTCGGACCGACCGGGCCGAAGGCCCGGCCGGCCCAGCCAGCCACTGCCTCCCTCGTCCCGTGCCCGCACCGGACTCCGTCGGAGTCCGGGAGACCGCCACCGCCTTGGTGCCCCCTCTCCCAAGCCGACCCCGCCCCTCCCCCTCTTAAATACCCGTCGCCGCCGCCCCACATCGCCACCAAAGCCGCAGCAGCAGCAGCCCCACAGCCGCCGCCGCCGAGCCACCGCGCCGCCGCCTGTCTCGTGCTGCCCGCGCCGCCGCCGCACTTCCCCGCCGACGCCGCACCATCCCGCCAACGCCGCCACCCCCGCAGCGCCCCACCTCGCCTCCCCGGAGCCGCCGATCCGATCCGATCCGGAACCGCCGGTTTTTTCGGTTTAGGTAAAAAACGACCGGTTTTTATTGAAACCCTATTTTCATTTTTTTTAATAGACCGGTTTAGTTTTTTTCGGTTTATTCTATTTAGCGAGCGTCCGCTCGTTCGTTCGTTTTAATGAACGAGTTTCACCGTTTAGCCATAGACAGCGAACGTTCGTTCGTTAGCATGTCCGTCAGTTTTTCTTTTTCCAGGGTTTTCTGTGATTATTTTCAATTGCGATTTCTGCCCTGATTTTTGTTTTAGTTTATCTTCTCGCTCGTTTATCGGAATCAGGCGATTCAAATGCCTAGAGTTTCGTCTCGAAGCCCTCTTTCTGTTTAACCAACTTAAACAAGTTTTTGCTACTGTAAAATTTGACTTAAGTCCAGATTAGTAAACGAAGTTCGTTTCTTACGCCGTTTGAGTTTCGTTGTTTCGTTTGGTTTGATTCTTTTTGCAAACCGGAGTTCTTAAGTTGAACTTTCTGGTTAGATCTCTTATTTGAGTTTTACCCGTGCTTCTAGTTGAGTGCTTATTGTATACTTGTTTGTTTGCGATAGAGTATCCAGAGTGTGAAGCGTGCTACTACGAGTCTCTAGGTTTCACAGATCATCAGCAAGGCAAGTAAGAATTTTATCATATCCCTTTCCTACCCAGTTTTTATGCATTAGTTTCACCCTCACACATTGTATGGTTAGGATCTGATTAATATGTGGGTTTTGGGAAGTAGATGAGGTAGTACCTATTGTCTTGTTTATTACCAAACCCTTGGGAGTTACTTCGACGTTATGCTTATATTGCTATGCTATGCTCGTAGACGTGGAATGGGTTTGAGTGTATCCATGACAGATGTGAGTTGTTAATTAATGGTTCATCTTAAGGTGGCAACTTAAATACACATTTGAGTGGATTGAGGCACTTGGGGAACCCAGTGTTGCCTGTTTTTTTGGAAATCCTGGGGTTCCGTGTGATTTTCCTATGGACCGCCACCCAGGCTCAAAGGGATCATAAGATTATTCATGCTAGAAACTTCCGTGTGCATCCACAAGCTATTATGGTCTCTAACATAGTTGATTAAGTCGTGTGAACTCTTATAGTGGTAGACTAGCAGATGTAGGGGAAAATAGGTGTAACTGTCTACCCATCGTAAGGTGCTAATGCTTCTGAAAGACTGTGTCTCGGTCATCCGTTTCTCAAACATCATGTAGTGTGAGAAATTCAACGGAGGAGATCGAGTCTTGTGGGGAAAAGTGCGCAAACCTCTGCAGAGTGTATAAACTAATCATGGTTAGCCGTGTCCCCGGTTATGGACGTTTTGAGTATCTAGTTCTTGGATTATCATGTGGATCTCGTCACTCTTAATATAATTTGACTGGGTTAATGATGATGCTTAATTGGGATTGAGTTGGGTGAACCTTCTCAATGTTTAACAACCACCATGATAGTTAAATAAAATTTATTCCTTTGTTGTAGGGAAAATTTGGTTTTATGCAAAACTGTAACCATAGAGCTTTCCACCAGCCATATATGCATGTAGTGATAACATCATTCTGTTCATTACTCTCTATGTGTTACATTGCCAGCATATTCCATGTGCTGACCTGTTTTGGGCTGCAACGTTCATGTTGCAGACTTTTCACACAACGAGTAAGGTGCCTTAGGTCGTGATCTTCCAAGCCTTCCGTTGTTATCGTTATTAGATGGCCTTAAGCCATATTTACTGTAGTAAGTTCTCTTTTGAGACATTCGATGTAATAAGTGTGTGATTGCTACTCTGTTATAAATCCTTCAAGTATTGTGCGTGTCAGCATTACTGATCCAGGGATGACACTGATGCACAGAGATCAGACTGTTTGAGGTCTGGTCGCTACAAGATGGTATCAGAGCACGCGCTGACTGTAGGACACGACCACTAAGCTAAAGCCCTAGATCACTACTTTCTTCTCCTTTCTGACTCCTCTCCTTTTTCTACTCTTTTAGGATGGCGGATGCAAGGAACAAGTTCACACAGCCAGATGAAGATACCCCTTTTGGACGCCACTTGAAGGAAGTTACTAGATACCTGAACATCGGAGTACCAAGCTTCACCGGGACCTACATCGCCACTTTGCCAGAAGAGGAGCGTTGGATGATTCGAGTTCAAGTTCCAGGAAGGATGTTCATGCCCGTCACTGAGCCCATAGAGTTTTCCTTTGATGCACCAACCTGGAGTTTAGGAAAGAGCATGGCAGCCCATCACCATGGGACGCATTGGAGAAGTTTACGACAAGGATCTCAAGGATACTATCTACCAGATTTGTGGGCACCGAGATGAGCAATGGGAGATGATCAGCACCCGGAAGGATAGATCTATTGCAGTATTCATCCAGGAGTTAAACCAGCACATTCGACGCTAGGAGAACTAGTTGTGCGCAGGCATGATAGATCTGAAGAAGGCTATGACCAGAATCACGAAGCTGGAAGAAGAACTCAAGACTACACGCGATGGATATGAGGAGGAAATTGCAACATTATTGGAGAAGAATGATGACCTGAAGAAGAAGCTAAAAGTATTCATGGGATACCCTGCGCCAGGAGGAGAGGACGACGATTCCACTTGCCCGGAGAACTACATCATCATCAATGACACCGACTCGGACCCTGACGATAGTGATGATGACTTTGTTGATGAAGCTGGAGCGGATATCATGGAGTCTTCGACCGATCAATTTTTCTAGTCGACCACCATATCAGTAGTAGTATTCCCCCATGTATATAGTATAATCTGAGCACTTTTGTAATGATAGCTAAACTGATTGTATGCCCTTGTTTGAAATTGATTGAAGTGATATGATTGTGTTTTATCTCATGTGCATATGGGTAGTGTTTTCACTCTAGACCTCATTTCTATTATGTATTCTCATCCTTTCTAAACCCTCAGATGCCTCCGAGATGCGACAATGGATTTGCTTTCCCACCGGACCTCACTCAGTTGATCCAGCAGCAGAATGCATTGATGCAGATACTAGTCCAGAATCAGAATCAGGGGAACAACAACAACAATAACAACAACCCACCACCACCACCTGTTGATCACTTTGCCCGATTCTTGAGGCTTAATCCGCCGGTGTTCTCTAGCAGCACTGAGCCGATAGTTGCAGATGATTGACTCCGCAAGATTGGAAGGGAGTTTACTACTGCAGGATGCACAGATGCGGAGAGAGTGCATTTTGCCGCACATCAGCTTGATGGACCCGCAACATCATGGTGGGAGAATTTCACAGCCACTTACCCCATCAACATTGTCACATGGGACCAGTTTCAGCAGGCTTTCCGTACTGCCCATGTTTCAGCAGGAGCTATGGCCATGAAGAAGTGTGAGTTTCGCAACTTACGCCAAGGAGGACGTACTGTTGGCTAGTATGTGGATGATTTTAGTAAGTTAGCATGTTATGCCCCAGATGACGTTGCTACGGATGCAGCTAAGCAGGAGAAGTTTCTGAAAGGACTGAATGATGAGCTGAGCATGCAGTTGATGGTAGCAACCTTCAACAACTACTAGGAGTTGGTAGATAGAGCTCTCATGATTGAAGGGAAGCAGCAGCAGATTGACAACCACAAGAGGAAGTATGGACAAGGGGAGTACAATTCTGGAGCTCAGCAGAAGCCCCGTTTTACCCTGAACTCGGGAGGACCTTTTCAGCATAACCATGGAGGCCACAACCATAATGGAGGAAGTTCGCACAACCATAGTGGCCCCAGGAATGGGAATGTTAATGGAGGAAGCAACGGCCAGAACCGTTCCAACCCAGCAACCCCAGCCAAGAAGGATCTGAGCCACGTCACTTGCTATAAGTGCCAGAAGAATGGTCATTATGCCAATGAATGTCCTGAAGCTAAGAATGTGAAATGGCAATGGAAGCTCTGGGAAGAAGCCGAACCCTTTCAACAGGGGACAGGTGAACCACGTTAACATGGAGGAGGTTAAAGCCCAGCCAGATGCAGTAATAGGTAAGTTTTTGGTTAAGTCATTTACTGCAATCGTTCTTTTTGATACCGGTGCATCGCATTCATAGATATCAAGGGGATTTGTGGATAAATATAAACTGCCCACCGAAGTTCTTAGAACACCTATGTTAGTAAGATCACCAGGAGCGGAGTATATGGCAAGTCAAGCATATTTTCAGATGCCATTGACCATAGGGAGGCATGTTTTCTCCTCACACCTGATAATCTTGGAGTCGCAAGGTTTGGATGTGATTCTGGGTATGGATTGGCTATCGATGTATGGAGGAAACATTGATTGCGCTAGTAAGTCGATTTTTCTCACCACCCCAGAGGAAGGAGGATTAAGTATGTATCCCGGCATGTGCCGAAGAGGACTCAAGTGAATTCCTTATCGGGAGTTGTACAGGAAGAAGTACCAGTGGTGAAGGATTAGCCTGATGTATTTCTCGAAGAGTTGCCAGGCATGCCACGAGATAGAGACATTGAGTTCTTGATTGAGCTTTTGCCAGGCACAAGGCCAATATCTAAGAGACTGTACAGGATGCCCACAAAGGATTTGGAGAAAATTAAGAAGCAAATTAAGGAGTTACTGGATAAAGGTTATATTTGCCCAAGTTCGTCACCTTGGGGATCACCCGTGCATCTCGTGGAGAATAAGGATGGATCGTTGAGGATGGTTCTTGATTATCGAGGATTGAATGAAGTGGCAATCAAGAACAAGTACCCACTATCGATGATCAACGATTTGTTTGACAAGTTGCAAGGAGCCAAAGTATTTTCCAAGATCGGTCTGCGATCAGGATACCACCAACCGAAGATTCGAGAGCAGGATATACCTAAGACAGCTTTTACCACAAGGTATGGGCTATATGAGTATACCGTTATGTCATTTTGTCTGACTAACGCACTTGCTTATTCCATGAACATGATGAAGAAGGTGTTTATGGAGTTTCTGGATAAGTTCGTCGTGGTGTTCATTGATGATATTCTGGTCTATTCGAAGAATGAAGAGGAGCATAAGGAGCATTTATGTTTGGTACTTGGAAAGCTCAGAGAACATCAGTTATATGCCAAATTCAGCAAGTGCGAGTTTTGGTTGAAGGAAGTTGGATTCCTCGGACATGTGATATCCAGAGAAGGAATAGCAGTAGACCCCACCAAAGTTGTCACTGTGACAAATTGGGAAGCACCCACGTCAGTTGGAGAGATCCGGAGTTTTCTTGGACTCGCAGGATACTACCAGAGGTTCATTGAGAAATTCTCGAAGATTGCAAAGCCCATGACGGAGTTGTTGAAGAAGGACACCAAGTTCAAATGGACTGAGGAATGTGAGGCCAGTTTTCAGGAATTGAAGAAACGCTTGGTTACATCACCAGTGTTGATTCTGCCAGATCAGTGCAAGGATTATGAAGTATATTGTGACGCTTCTCGTCGAGGACTTGGAGCAGTGCTTATGCAGGAGGGAAGAGTTGTTTCTTATGCCTCACGACAGCTTAAACCCCACGAGTTGAATTATGCTACACATGATTTGGAGTTAGCAGCCGTAGTGCATGCATTGAAGACATGGAGACATTTTCTCATAGGAAACCATTGTGAGGTATACACGGATCACAACAGTTTGAAGTATATCTTCACACAGAAGGAGTTGAATCTCAGGCAAAGGAGATGGTTGAAGCTCATCAAGGATTATGATATGAGGTTGCACTATCATCCTGGGAAGGCTAATGTAGTAGCCGATGCGTTGAGCCGCAAAAGTCATGTCAACACCCTCATGGCCAGAGAGTTACCCAAGGAGTTAGCCGAGGATCTTTGCGGGCTATGTTTGGAGATAGTTCCAAGAGGCTATGTAGCAGCATTGGAGATTCAGCCTACTTTGATGGATAAGATCAGAGAAGCTCAGAAGACAAACAAAGAGATTACCGAGATAAAAGAGAGGATGAGCAAAGGAAGGCTAAAGGATTTCGTGAGGATGAGCACGATACCTTATGGTTTGAGGACCACGTATATGTGCCTAATGATCCGGAGATCAGGAAGTTGATTCTGCAAGAGGCCCATGATTCACCGTATTCGATTCACCCAGGAAATACCAAAATGTATCTAGATTTGAAGGATAGTTTCTGGTGAACCGGAATGAAGAAAGATATTGCGGAACATGTAGTAGTTTGTGATGTATGTCAGAGAGTGAAGGCAGAGCATCAGAAGCCAGCAGGATTGCTACAGCCATTGCCGATACCCGAATGGAAGTGGGATAAGCTAGGCATGGATTTTATCACGGGATTGCCCAGGACTTGTTCAGGCTATGACTCGATATGGGTTTGATGTAGGGCGGAACCCTAGGGGCCGATCTTTCACGTTTGGAGTGGATCCTACGGAGAATCATGAAGAACACGCGGAAGCACAAAGGGGAAACACGGGGAAAACGAGAGAGAATCACTAAACCGACAAGGAATCAATCACACAAGTGCTAGATCACCGAGAACAAAGAGTAACACATGATCCACAATCAACAAAGGTAAGGATACAAAGGAACCGTTCTTCTCCGTGAGGAGGTCTTGATGGTCTTCCCTAGAAGGGGTCTTGAATCCGCTTGGGGGATCTTCTCTGAAAAGGTCGTAAGCTCCGAGGAGAAGTAACCAAGTGGATGAGCAAGGCTCTCACACAAATATGAGCTAAACCAATGCTAACCCTAATACGAAGCTAGGAGACGAGTATATATAGTGCTAAGCCACGAAGGGGTAAGTGGGAGAGGATACATGGGTCATCTACCCTTTCTCTGCGCACAGGTAGGCCGGTGGTACCGATCACGGGGCCGGTTGTTCCGCTGGTAGCTCATACAGGGCGAAAGTACCGGACGGGGAGGGCGGAACTACCGCTGGGAGGTCAGGCGCTGGCTTCTGGAGAGGGACGTCGAAGGGGCCAGTGGTTGTACCAGTTGTCGGGGCGGTTGTTCCAGTCTTTGGGCAGAAACCGGTAAAACCGGTGCAGCACCGGCCTTGCTCCGCTCGATTACAGAAGGTGGGTCGGTTGTTGGGCGGTAGTTGGCCGGTTGTTCTGCCCGGGCGGTGGTTGGGCAGTTGTTCCGGTCCTTCTGGGTTGGGCAGATCATTTACATGCTCTTGATGTTCGTCTTGCGTCGTAACTTCTCCTTGTTTACTTTCTTGGTACCTAAGCACACAAAGCATCTCCGTTTGAGGTAGTAGCCATGTCTCAAGTGGGTCAAAGGGAAGTTCAACAAGGAGAGAGTTAACCTCGGATTGAATAGCACCTGCTCGAGCTCTCGTCATGGGTCCTCGTGGGGTTGGATGTGTCGATGTAGAGTCCATGGGGATGATGGAAGGATGCTCCGCATCAGGGTTGTAGTCGATCGTTTGACAAAGGTAGCTCATTTCATCCCAGTGAAGACCACTTATACCAGTGCTAAGTTGGCAAAGATATACATGACCAGGATCGTATGTCTGCATGGAGTTCCGAGGACCATTGTATCAGATAGAGGAACCCGGTTTACCTCAAAGTTCTGGAATCAGTTGCATGAAACTTTGGGTACCAGGCTAGAGTTCAGTACAGTTTTTCATCTGCAGATAGATGGACAGACCGAAAGGGTTAATCAGATTCTGGAAGACATGTTGAGAGCTTGTGCGCTAGATTATGGATCTAGTTGGGACGACAATTTGCCTTATGCAGAGTTCTCTTATAACAACAGTTATCAATCTAGTTTGAAGATGGCCCCTTTCAAAGCTTTGTATGGAAGGAGGTGCAGGACACCGTTGTTGTGGGATGAAGTTGGTGACCGTTAGTTTTTTGGACTAGATTTGGTTAAAGAGTCTGAAGAGAAGGTTAAGCTGATTCGCGATAGACTCAAGGTAGCCCAGTCTAGGCAAAAGAGCTATGCGGATTCTAAATGCAAGGAGACAGTTTACGAAGTTGGAGACAGAGTTTATCTTTGTGTGTCCCCACTTCGAGGCGTTAAGCGTTTTGGAGTTAAGGGAAAGTTAGCACCACATTTTGTGGGACCATACAAAGTTTTGGAACGTATGGGAGAAGTTGCTTACAAGTTGGAATTGCCTGAAAGATTGTCAGGAGTTCACGATGTGTTCCACGTTTCCCAGTTGAAGAAGTGTCACGCGGAGATGGCTGATATACCTCTGAGAGATACAGTGCCACTAGAAGCAATTCAGTTGGATAGTGATTTGACCTATGAAGAGAAACCAGTGAAGATTCTCGAGTTTGCCAGCCGAGTCACACGCAGCAAGGTTATCAAGTTCTGCAAAGTTCAGTGGAGCCACCATACCGAAGATGAAGCCACTTGGGAATGAGAAGAAGACCTACGGAAGGACCACTCTCACCTACTTTCTAGCCAACCCGAATCTCGAGGGCGAGATTCATCTTAAGGGGGGTAGGTTTGTAACATCCAAAATTTTCAATTTGGAATGTTATATATTAGATCATCATTGCATGTCATATTTATTTGCATTTTGGCTTGATCCTAGAAATTCTAAGCAACTCAAGGACCCACGGAGAGAGTTGGGGATTTCATTATTTTCATATTTGAGTTTTCTCAAATTTTGAAAAGAGGATCAATTGGTTTTGATTATTTTTCTTTCTAATATTTCTAAAATAAAAATATATGAGAGGGGATAAAATGACTTCTCCAAAATAAATGAAATATTAGAGGAAAAATGTTAAAATCAATATATTTATTTTATTTGGTTTTTATTGCAATTTTATTCGAATTAGAAAAATTGCACGTTTTCAAAATTGCATTTTAGGGCCAAGAAAATTTTCATCTTGTTCTAAATTTTTTATTTAGACGGTGAAATTTTGTTTTGAAATTTTTAGATTTTTATTTAATTTTCTAGGATTTATTTAAGTTTTGGCGGAATTATTTAAAAAAATACTTCGGACCTACAGGGCCGAAGGCCCAGCCGGCCACCGCCTCCCTCGTCCCGTGCCTGCACCGGACTCCGCCGGAGTCCGGGAGACCGCCGCCGCCTCGGTGCCCCCTCCCCCAAGCCGACCCCGCCCCTCCCCCTCTTCAATACCCGCCGCCGCCCCACATCGCCACCCAAGCCGCAGCAGCAGCAGCCCCGCAGCCGCCGCCGCCTGTCTCGCGTCGTCGCCGCCGCCGCACCACCCCGCCGACGCTGCCGCCCCGCAGCGCCCCACCTCACCTCGCCGGAGCCGCCGATCCGGAGCCGCCGTTTTTTTCGGTTTAGGTAAAAACCGATCGGTTTTATTTAAACCCTAGTTTCGTTTTTTAGAATAGATCGGTTTAGTTTTTTTCGGTTTATTCTATTTAGCGAGGGTCCGCTCGTTCGTTCGTTTTAACGAACGAGTTTCACCGTTTAGCCGCAGACAGCGAACGTCCGTTCTTTAGCATGTTCGTTAGTTTTTCTTTTTCCAGGGTTTTTCGCGATTATTTTCAATCGCGATTTCTGCCCTGATTTTCGTTTTAGTTTACCTTCTCGCTCGTTTATCGGAATGAGGCGATTCAAGTGCCTAGAGTTTCATCTCGAAGCCCTCTTTCTATTTAACCAACTTAAACAAGTTTTTGCTGCTGTAAAAATTTGATTTAAGTCCAGATTAGTAAATGAAGTTTGTTTCTTACGCCGTTTGAGTTTCGTTGTTTCGTTTGGTTTGATTCTTTTAGCAAACCGGAGTTTTTAAGTTGATTGTTCTGGTTAGATCTCTTATTTGCGTTTTACCCGTGATTCTACTTGAGTGCTTATTGTATGCTTGTTTGTTTGCGATAGAGTACCCGGAGTATGAAGCATGCTACTACGAGTCTCTATGTTTCACGGATCATCAGCAAGGCAAGTAACACTTTGATCATATCCCTTTCATACCAGTTTTTATGCATTAGTTTCACCCTCAAACATTGCATGGTTAGTATCTAATTAATATGTGGGTTTTGGGAAGTAGATGAGGTAGTACCTATTGTCCTGTTTATTACCAAACCCTTGGGAGTTACTTCAACGTTATGCTTATATTGCTATGCTATGCTCGTAGACATGGATTGGGTTTGAGTGTATCCATGACAGATGTGAGTTATTAATTAATGGTTCAACTTAAGGTGGCAACTTAAATACACATCTGGGTGGATTGAGGCACCTGGGGAACCCAGTGTTGCCTGTTTTTTTTGGAAATCCCGGGGTTCCGTGTGATTTTCCTATGGACCGCCACCCAGGCTCGAAGGGATCATAAGATTATTCATGCTAGAAACTTCCGTGTGCAGCCACAAGCTATTATGGGCTCTAGCATAGTTGATTAAGTCGTGTGAACTCTTACAGTGGTAGACTAGCATATGTAGGGGAAAGTAGGTGTAATTGTCTACCCATCGTAAGGTGCTAAAGCTTTTGAAAGACTGTGTCTCGGTCATCCATTTCTCAAACATCATGTAGTGCGAGAAATTCAACGGAGGAGATCGAGTCTTGTGGGGAAAAGTGAGCAAACCTCTGCGGAGTGTATAAACTAATCATGGTTAGCCATGTCCCCGGTTATGGACATTTTGAGTATCTATTCTTGGATTACCATGTGGATCTCATCACTCTTAATATAATTTGATTGGGTTAATGATGATGCTTAATTGGGATTGAGTTGGGTGAACCTTCTTAATGTTTAACAACCACCATGATAGTTAAATAAAATTTATTCCTTTGTTGTAGGGAAAATTTGGCTTTATGCAATAACCATAGAGCTTTCCACCAGCCATATATGCATGTAGTGATAACATTACTCTGTTCATTACTCTCTATGTGTTACATTGCCAGCATATTCCATGTGCTGACCCATTGCGGGCTGCAACGTTCATGTTGCAGACTTTTCAGACGATGAGTAAGGTGCCTTAGGTCGTGATCTTTCACTCAGTGATGCCGTTGGAGTTGATGGACTCGCTTTATCTTCCAAGCCTTCCGCTGGTATCGTTATTAGATGGCCTTAAGCCATATTTATTGTAATAAGTTCTCTTTTGAGACATTCGATGTAATAAGTGTGTGATTGCTACTCTGTTATAAATCCTTCAAGTACTGTGCATGTCAGCATTACCGATCCGGGGATGACACTAATGCACAGAGATCAGACTGTTTGAGGTCTGGTCGCTACAAGAGTTGTGTTGTGATATCTTCCCGTGAGTCTCTGATATTGATCGTGCGTATTTGCGTGTATGATTAGTGCATGATTAAGTCGGGGGTATCACAGACATTAAGAGAAGATTCCTTAGAGAAATAATCATGGATAGGAAAGTGGACTTCCTAGTACTATACAAAACAATGAGGCAACAATTTTCTAGGACTGATTTGCTAGTTGTTTGTGCTGGTAGAGATTTCCATTGGCATTTTACTCCTCCTAGGGGTAAGTTAGGGGTTCTTTTATTAGGAGTCATTTATACTACTTTAGATGTTATTTCTTAGGATGAGGGTGATTACCATATTAAGATGAGTTTGCAAGATTTGAAAACTAGGTTGATTTGGGACTTAGTTGTGGTTTATGGGGATGCTCAGCCAGAGAGGAAAGCTACTTTACTTGCAGAATTATCCAGGATTTTTCAGGAGAGTGTCAATCCCATCCGGATTGGGGGTGATTTTAACACCATCAAAAACACTAATAAAAAAATAAACCGGGATCTCTTGGACACTGGAGTTTTTTTTGTTTAATGCTATTCTATAGCAGGCTTGAGTTAGGGAATTAGAGATGCAAGGGAGGCAATTTACCTGTGGGAATAATTTTCCTATAACCACATTTGAAAAATTGGAGATCCTGTGTAGTGTGGAGTGGGAGGAGACTTACCCTATGACTCATGTCACTGCTTTGGTTAGAGAAAAGTCTGACCACACTTATTTATTTTTAGATTCTGGAGACATACAGAAATCTGAACCTATTTTCATATTTGAAAGCGCATGGCTATTAAGATAGGGGATTTATAAGATTGTAAGTGAGTGTGGAATGATCCAAATATCACTAGCATCATCATTAATAGGTGGTAAACTAAATTTTGGTTGCTTAGACCCAAATAAAAAGGTTGGAACAGGAACATGAATGCATGGTACAGGGAGCTTAAGAAGAATTTATTTCTAAGTTTGATATTACTGATAAACGTTGTGAGGTATATGGACTCACAGATGATGGTAGAAGAGAACAACCGGAACTTAGAGCTCAATTAGATAGGCTTCTTCAACAAGAGGAGGCTAAATGGAAAAGGAGAGCAAAGCTGGATGAGATTTTAGAAGGGGTGGTAATACTAAATTGTTTCATGCCAAAGCTAATGGCAGGCGTGGGAGAAACAAAATTAATAGCTTAGATCAAGATGAAGCGAAGATTGAAGGGGACAAAAACTTAATGGATTGCATTACCCTCTTTTATAAAAATCTATTTGGTTCTCCTGATGATTATTTTGTCTCTTTAAATATTGATAATGCCAAAAAAATCTCTAGAGAACATAGTTACAAAGTGATTGAGAAATTTTCTCTTGAGGAAATAAAAAAAATGTTGCTTTCAATATGGCCCATAACAAATCCCCGGGTCCTGATGGCTTTACTGTTGAATTCTATCAACATTTTTGGGACTTGATCAAGTATGACTTGAAGGCCTTGTTAGATGATTTTGCAGATAGAGAAATAGACATTAGTAGGTTGAACTATGGTAATATTACCTAGGTGCCTAACATAAAAAAAAGATAACCAAATACAAAAAATTAGGCCTATTTGTTTGTTAAATGTGAGTTTTAAAATCATTACTAAAGTTCTGATGAAAAGGCTCAGTTGGGTGGTTGCTGAAGTTATCTCCCATATACAAACTACTTTTGTCAAAGGCAGATATATCATGGAGGGAGTGTTGATACTTCATGAAGCTCTAAATACTATACATAGGAAAAAACAAAGTGCTCTACTCCTTAAAGTAGATTTTGAAAAAGCATATGACAAAATTAAATGGTCTTCTGTATTTCAAATGTTCAAAATGAAAGGGTTCCCAAACAAAAGGATAGATTGGATTATGGAGACTATAAGGGCTGGTAGAGTCTCACTACAACAGAACCCTCCCTATAGCAACGCATTTTTCCGTATCTAAAAGTCCATATATGCGTTGCTAGTGCCTTTACCAACGGTTTTATATGGTAGCCTTATCCAGTGTTGCTAATGCATGATGCAACGCTTATAGTGTCGTCGGTAAAAGGGACCGTTGCAAGACTACAGCAGATGGAATGGACTTCTACAACACTTTTATTTGTTGGTGCTTAATGTACAAGAACCAAAATCCCATTGCTTAGCAACCAAGAATTTTCAACGCTTCAATTGTTAATGCATATATAGTGTTATTATTATTATTATTATTTTATATATATTGCTAGCAATTAAGTTAATGTTATATGTAAAGGTGATAATTATGTATTTCAAGTGAAGTAAAAAACAAGAGAATATACTCACAAAAGGAAGAAATCATATATTAGATAAAAATGTTGGATTACAATAGTCGATATTACAAGAGGAGCATCATCCAAATGTGATGCATAATCTAACTACTTAAAGCATCCATCAACATCCCTACAACTTAACTAGAACTTAACTAAGGAACAACATCCAACAGGAATGTCATCCCTACAACATAATTCAAACTGAAATGGAACATCGACGTCATCATTGCAGTATACTTGCCATGCACCCATATAGTCATCCATTTATCTTTTGAATCTACGAACAAAAAACAAAATGAATTGTTAACACACAATGCATTGACATGATGCATGTAGTAATAGAGACAAGATATTAGTCACGTGCAAAGGTTGAAGGCCATGCAATCTTTGTTTTTACTGCATTACCAAGAGTATTGCAATTTTTGTGACCCCGTACCAAAATTTCAGTTTTCACAAGTGCCATATCGGTATGCACTGCCCATAATTCATTTCTAATTTAAGCACCATCAAGTTTAAATTTGGGATCACAACTTACAATTGTAGCAAGAGCTACGTCCCTGTTATGGTTTTTTAGGCTCTTCAAGAATACATTTGTTCATGTTTGTTAGAGAAAATCAAAGTTACCATATGACAATAGGGGAACATATGAAATAATTGCGAACTCTTACAGGTAGTTCACTTGCACCCAACCAACTCAGCGAACCACTTTGGGCACTCTTACTGCCTGTATTAGCACTTTTAGATGTTTTTTTGGTCTGGACAACAGCCTGAAAGCAAAGAAGTAGTAAACGAGCTAGCACTATAGTTTGAACACAAGTTTGTATGTGATTATGAAAAGATACCAGCATGTTTGCAGCTGAAGTTTTTTCTCCTTGATATGCACTAACATTCTTAAGCAAAGTTTCTTTGTTGTGAACAGCATTCTTACAGCAAGACGGACAGTACATACATAACCATTAGAGCGATAAATTTTGAACATATTGTATATGGTAATGGAAATATACCTTATGTGCAGCAGAATTTATTTCCCCTTGTCGTGCACGGAAATTATGATCAGAAGTTTCTTGGTTCTCGACAATATTCTGATAGCAACAAATAAACACATAAACACAGGAGCACTATAGTTTGATCATAATTTTGTAGATGAGACTATGAAGATAACTTGCGTGCAGTAGAATATTTTTCTAGTTGTCGTGCACTGCCACCATTATGAACCATAGTTTCTTTGTTCTAAGATAAAATGATACACGTTAAGTTTCGGGTATTGTATATGCAATTGCAAAAGGTGCAAGCGTAACAACTTAAACCTCGGCAATGACAGGTTCCAAAGAGTATTTAAGTAGACAAACCTTATCTGAAATAGAATTGTTGTTTGAAACTTGCAAATCTGCACCATTTGAATCACTTGAATTGTTCTGTAAATTATTTGGTCATTTCTTAACAAGTCGAAGTCCATCAACCGGAGGAGCAAGCACTCTCTAGAGATAGCATACCATAAATATTAGTTGAGACATAATTTTTGGAGTGAAATTTGAGGAATTTTATTGTGTACCGTTCTTCCCTCTGACGAGGAAAACTTTTTGTCCCGGAAGTATGTGTAGACTTCCTCAGTGAACAGTTATTCCTATTTGTAGTACTAATTTCCTACCAAAGAATAAATCGAAACAATTATGTGCATATCTTTCATGGTATCTCCACGACAATATATAAAGTCCAACAAGGAAAGTTGGAAATGGAACTATTTTAAGTACCTTGGTTTTCTGGGTTGTCCAATGATTAACTGGAGATCTCCACTGATCCGAAGTCACACATTTTGGTTTATTGTTGTAATTCGCTTCGGTGCTTTTTTTTCATCAAAATAAATTGCTTTAGATCGGACTTATGTTGCCTCCATCTATCTCCAATTGTCTTCATATATATTTTTCCACGTGAGGGGGGTAAAGGAACCTCATCTACAAAACAATTACAACATAAGTAGGGTGACTGCAATGTAAGGCAACATAGAACAAGCTAGTAAAGGATAGTCAGTGGATTAAAATTTACCTTCACTTGATCTAGTATAGCCTTTACGTTTGTTTTAGTTTTGAGCGATCTCCAATCATTGTAGCCCAAGCAGCACAATGATCCATTCCCTGCAACCGATTAACTAAGACATGAAACCATTACTCTGAAATGTAAATTTACATCTGACTGTTCATTAAGTAGGCATGAGGTGCCAGCCGATTAATTTATGGTGAAATTAACTAATGCTACATATTTTGGATGCATTTATTAACACCAGCAATACTGTGAGTATGATGAAACCCTGCTGTACAACTTGTTTACGAAGTTCATGCTCTGAAAGAAGAAAATATTTCAGGCTTCACAAAATACTAGTAGCATTGCACAGGAAGTTAAAGTAGAATGGTTGAAGCATATATTTCATCTCACAAAAAGAAGACGCGTATCTGTCATCTCACAAAAATAGAAGGCCTACAATATAATTTGTTGTGCTTTCTTTAAAAAGAGATGTGGTAGCTCTGTTCAATATATCATCAGTTTACTGCAAGAAGAATAAGCATTGTGTGCTAGTTGTATGAATGTGCTTAAACACGATCAGAGCTGCCATATTTAATTAGGCCAAATGTTATGTGCAACGACAGACTAATGCTACCCAACCAGTGCCAATCTAATATTGGCACTATCATCATCTTGACTCAAGTAAAAAAAAAAAATGAAACTCCATGGGCACTAGCACCCACGGGCTGTTCTTGCGTTGTCAATTTGTAATTATCTCTCTCCCTACTGCTTTACTTTGTTTCAGCCATGCTCGCTGCCATATGCATGTGTTGATTTGCAACTGTTGTTCTTCATGTGCTGTAAAGTTGGCCTTGTCCCTCTGTTTATGTCACTAAAAATTATGTGAGATGTTAGTGCTAGATTAGTGCTCAATGTTAGAACATTGCCACTACCTTTCTGTGTTGTGCCAGTTTGTTGGTTTCAGATTCGTTGTCTTCCTGTTGCCACTGCCACTCCCGCTCGATTCTCACTAGTCAAATCAAATCAAATAGTGGACGACTCAAAGTCTGTTTCCCAAGCCTAACCCTGCAGTGAACTCCCACCAGTAATTCCCAATTCCCCTTCCCTAAGATAGCCAAAGAATTCTGTAAAGTACATAGCACACCGAGATTAGAAAAATTACAATTCAATCTGTGAGAGATACCAAACAAAAGAGTATTGATAGGATCCGGTGACGGCCGACGCGCCCGAGGTAGCCGGTGACGGGGCCGCAGCCGGTGATGGGGCGCTCCTACGTGGTGGTTGATGAAGAAGTCCCGGTCGAAGCAGGGCGGCGACGGGCGGGCGACGCGCGGACGGCGGCAGGCCATGAGGGGCCGCCTCGGCGCACGTGGCCGTCGGGTCGGAGGAGAGGCTGGTCGGTCACGCCGGTGTCGGAATAGAGGCGCGTGGGGGTCGACGGCAGTGGTGGGCAACGCAAACCGATCTTAGGTCGAAAAAACAAAAGAAAAACACCGAACAAGATGACTAGCAGAAGAGAGAAAAGGCCGTAGTAAGGGTTTGGGAATAAGACTCTTTAGGGCAGCCGGTCAACACGACCGCCGGACAAATCCTAGATACAAGACTTGGAGGGCAAGACTCTTTCCTAGAGATAAGGTAGGAGATGGATTACAAATTCTAGACTACCAAACATATGTAACCCAAATATATCTCTAACATCATCGGCCACCCCGACCAGGCATACAAAGTCACCGTTAAGTATGTTTCTTTTTTTTAAGATTTAATTCACCGGGCAAAATAACGTCTATTTTTATGTAAAAAATATATATATAAGTTTGAATGAAAATCATCCAGTTTGTTTAAATTTACCTTAAATTTGTTATTTTTTGTTAAATTCCTTTCAAAATGTGTCCGATGATGGTGGTACGCTTTAAATGGCTGGCTCCCATAGCAATGTCCAGACGCCAGCCTGCGCCCATCCGTGAACATATGAGATGTTGAAGATGCCCTTACACAACACACAAGACAAGGGACGCTCCAGTGCGAAACCTGCTCCCTTCATCACGCAGCGGTGAGGCTGTGTGGTCTCGATCGTGACCCTCCCTCCTAGCGACGCAATCCATCAGACACACCAGAGAGATCTACTCACCGTGTGAATCAACAATGAACTTGAATTCACGTGTACAAAACAAACTGCTAATTGAAGAAACGCTACAACTAACTAAAGCGATGGCTCCGGCCGGCCGTGCAGGGACGGCGAGGCAGGCGGCTCGGCTGGCTCGAGGCGGCGGATCGGGTATTCCCGAGACCCGAGAAACAGTGTTGACCGACCCGTGCGTGGCTGCTTTTGCTTCGGCACGACACGACGAGGCTGTTACAGGCCTTATTTTTTTGTCCAAGCCCATCTCTTATAGTATCTACAATCTGGATCGTGGCTGGGCTGGGCCAAAATTCCAGGCTGGAGCGTGGCCCACTCTGTGCCTCCTCCAATGACCTGGATAGCAGAATAAAAGGAAGGGACTACGCAAAATTTGCCCGAACGGACTTTCGCGCCACACTCTGTACCAGCGTCTAATTAATTAATTATGTATATTTGCAGTTTTATAGCAGATATAATTTGCAACACATACATGACAATATATAAGATATGTTGCCATCTATGTAGGACACTATGATTATGAACAACAAGTCAACAACGCATATGCTGCAACACTTATATGCGTATCTCTTGTGAATTTTGCAACTTATAGCCAAAACGTTGTTGAATATGTGTTGCTTTATAGGGGGTATCCTTGTAGTGTCTGTGTCAAGGTTAATGATGATTTGGGAACATATTTCCTCAATCATAAAGGCCTAAGACATGGTGACTCTCTATCACCTTTGAATTTTGATTTAGTAGTTGATGCTCTGGCTATAATGTTGGATAATGCTAAGAGAAATGGTTTAATAAAAGGAGTTCAAACTGAAAATGTTACAAATTGGGTAAATATGTTGCAATATGCTGATGACACAATCTTCTTGTTACAAGATGATTTTGAGAGTGCCCACAATTTAAAATATATACTCTGTCTTTTGAACAGATGTCTGGGCTGAAAATCAATTTCCATAAAGTCCAGAATTTGCATGCCCTATTGGTACTTTACCAATGAAATATTTAGGACCACCTGTAGACGAAAAAAGGATTAGAAACAAACATTGGAAACATCCCGAGGAAAAAATGGAAAAAAAGGTACGAAAACTGGCAAGGGTGACTATTGGCTAGTGCTAGAAGAATCACCTGGATCCAATCCTCACTAACAGGGGTGCCATACTTTATCATGTCCTTTTATCGACTACCTGTTGGGGTGTCTAAACGAATGGACTTTTTTAGAGCTAGATTATTATGGCAATAGAATAATGAGAAGAAACAATATCATTTGGTGAAATGGCCTGAGGTGTTAGACCAAAATACATGGGGGCTGTGAATCCAAAACCTAACCCTGATGAATAAAGCTTTGTTGTGTAAACGATGGTGGAAGATGTTTACTTCAGAAGGCTTATGGCAAGAAATCATACTTAGTAAATATCATAAAAAAGGGACCTTGAGCATAGTAACAGCCAGGCAGAGAGACTCGCAATTCTGGGGTGAACTTTTGAAACACAAAGAGCATTTCTTATGCATGTGTAAATTTACTGTGAGTGGTGGAAACAATGTTCATTTTTGGGAAGACTGGTGGATAGGATCCACAGCTTTGAAAAAAAGTTTCCCTATATTATACAATATTTGTTTTGATAAAAACAAAACGGTTTGAGAAGTCATAGAGAAAGGAATTACCACAATTCGGTTCAGAAGAACCCTAACTGGTGACTCCCTTGAATTGTGGGAACACATAAAAGAGGGGTGTGCTTCCTTTACCTTAAATGACAGAAAAGATGACATTAAATGGACCCTTACAAAAAATGGGATTTACTCTGTTAAATCCTTCTACAGACATCTAATTGAGAACGGGATCAAAGTTCCACATTTCTTCCTGTGGAAATTAAAATGCCGCCTGGGGTTAAAGTGTTTATGTGAGTGGCTCTTAGGAAAAGCATTCACGCAAAAGATAACCTACTACGCAGAGGGTGGAAAGGGGACAAATAATGTCCCTTCTGTGGACATAATGAACTATTGATCATCTTTTCCTCACCTGCTCAGTAGCTCGCCTACTGTGGAACGTTTTGAAATGTGCTTTTAACTTGACAGACATTCCTAAAAAACTAGATTATGTGATGAGATTTTGGGGTTAAAATTTGGGAGGGCAGAAAGAGGTATAGTGATGGTATGGATTTCTGCCATTTGTTGGACCCTTTGGAAATTATGTAACAGGGTGATTTTTAGAATAGCAAGGCGGATGACCCTTGTATTCTAATGAATCTTTTTTTAAAATGATTGAAATATTTTGCAGGAAAAAACCCCGCAAGAAGTGAGCTGATGGTGGCTGGAGTGAAGCAGGTTGGAAGAGTTGCAGAAGAGGTGTTCAAGGTGGCGCATGGTTGGCGTCTGGGGGCGAGAAGAATCACAGCGGGATAAAAACTGGCTGGAGTTCTTCTCTCTGGAAGACTGACTTTCTCTTGGACAAACCTACATTGCGCTGTCTTTTCTGTCGTTTCTCTTCGGCCCCGCTTTGTCTCAATGTTATAATGTATTATAAAGATGAAGGAACTACCTCTTTGCTGTTGATACTCTGTTATGCTTTTTTGTTGGTGCTGGGCCAATATATGAGCCCAGGCCTTAGATATTGGATGCTAGAGAGAAAGCTGTGAGGGAGAGAGGAATGACTCCTTCTCTCTTTTCTCTGTAGGAGGCTGACATGTGTAGTTAAGACTTGGTTTCCTATTTTGTTCTTGTAAGACTTGGTGATTTCTAGTAATGAAAATAGGAGAGGTGATCTCTCTTTTATCAAAAAAAAATTTAAAACTTTTGTATTAGTTTACAGAGGGAATACTTGATGATGTGGTGTATGCCAAGTTGCCAACACAAAAATGTAGAGCATAATTAGTTTGCTACCAACATTTGGCATTGCCAATATTTGGCAAGCCAACATTTGGCAAAATCAAAAGGTGTCAACCTTTGGCAATCTTTTAGGACGTCGATAACTGCCACACGTGTGGTGTATCAGGTGGTTGTGTCGCACGCCTCGTGTGGCATGGAGAGGAACCCGCCCGTACGACCGCGTCCAGGCACGCGCAGCCATAGCCCGCACGTCTAGTGTGTGGCAAAACCGCCCACACGTCTGGGCCAGACGACCGTGCTGCCCGCGCGACCCAGCCGTCCCGGCCTCCTTTCGATCCCCAGTCTAAACTGCCGTCATCGTCTCCCACCTCTCGATCCCCTACCTCCATCGTCGTCCTTCTCTAGTTTCCATGGCAACCAGAGCAGACCCGTAGGGCCTTCCCACCGCTAACCACACCCCCTCCCCTCCCCCCACTCCAACCCCGCCCTCCAAAGACGACGAGCTAAAAGCAGGTGAATCTGCGATCTCCTACTGTTTCTCATCCTTCTTCTGGCCAGAAATTAGAAATTGCAAATTTACCAACGAAGATGGCGACTGGATCCACGCTATCGGGGCAAATCACTACACGGTTTTGTGTGTATTCGCATTTGCCAAGCAGCATACACCAGATCTGCCATGTACTACGCTAGAGTTGAGCTTAGGTTCTCAGTTCGCTTGGTGCAAGTAGTTGGTAGTGAAGGATGCGTAGGAATCCCTAAAAAGGGAGAGAAAGGAGAAATTTGGCATAAGGGGGGTAGGAAAAATAGTTGTCACTTGTGTCTAACATCAGTTGCCACCTATCATTGCCGTTAACTGCCACCATGTTAACCTGTTGCTTGCCATCCTAATTTAGTGGTTGTTGCCATCGAACTGAAAGGATGCCTGGCACCCAGATTTTAGAAAAGAGAGTGTGCATGTCCTACTTGCCATGATGTGTTGGTTGCCTATGGAGGAAAATGTGATAAGATTGGCATGTTATCTTCTACGTGCAAACAACAAAAATATGGATTTTTTGCAGATTGTTGATGTGTTCTTGTTCATGCAGTGATTGAGAACACATTGGCAGAAACAAAACACGGAAAGAATGAATCACGAAGATGGCATTGATCCTTGGGTTTCTCAAAGGCCAGAAATGCCCCCTTGGGATGCAGCAGAGTACAGTCAACTCATTTTTGCAGGGCCGTTGCTGCCACTACTAGAGCAGTACGCAGGCATTGGTATGATGCATGATAACAAGAAAAGAACATTTAACATGTTTGCGACAATGAAGATGACATTCTACTTATGTCCTACAATGTCATTTTTTGCAGGTTGTTATGACCAAAACACATTCACGGGGGCACCATGGCAAGTTTAGTCACAGGGGGCTCACACTGACAAATGTACGGGCAACCAACTTCAACTAGCTAATATGGAAAATCAAGGTAACGCATACGAAAAAGAAACATACTGGCGTGGACATGAAAATTAAACTTGTAAAGGATGGCAAAAGACTCACAGGTTATACCGGGAAAAATGTAGAACCTTCATGCACCACATGGCATCAGGCGGCAACCATGTACCTGCCATCGACGTCATACATAGGTGAGTCCATAAAAAAGTGAACTTGCGGACGGTGAATTAGCAGAAGGAACATAGCTGACAACTGCAGTCGCCATGCCTGAACAACTGCAGTTGCCATGCCTGGACAAACTGTAGTTGCCATGTATGATCAAATGTGATTGCAATGTATAAACAACCGTGGATGGCAAGTGTAAACTAATCTGTGTGGCATGGTTGGACCACTACATGTGCCATGTTGAAGAAACTACAGTTGCCATGCAGTGACCAACTACTACCATGATTACAGGTTGTTACGGTGGGACTACATCGGCAAACGTCTCATGGCAAGCTTCACAGTTGCAGGACAGCGCTATTGCAGATAGAGCACATCAAATTGTAATGACAAACCACACAAGATGGGCACATGCGGCACAACAAGGTAAGAAAATTTGAACCACAAAACAGCACTGTATTTGTTTTTGTGGGAATAGCATGTGAGGAAAAGAAGATTTGTAACGGTGGTGGTGGAAAAAACAAACAGAAAATTCTAACAAATGGTCGTGTGCAATGAGTCATATATTGTCTTCGGGATTTGCCAATTGCTAAAAGAGTGTGTGCAACACAAATGATTGATCGCATTTACCTAGTGAGCTCAAGCCTAGAATACAAAGTTTTGATGCTAGAATATACTGGTTGCCATGTATTGGCATCATTAGTTGCCATGTATGTAGGACTGCAACTGCCATGGATATAGAATCCAAGTTTTGGTATAGAAAGAAGCTGGTTGCCATGCATTGGCAACAGTAGTTGCAATGTTTGTTGGACAGTAACTGCCATGACTGGAGAACTACAGTTGCCATGCATGTCCATGTGCAGACTCACGGCTTGCTGTGTGAATGATGTCATGCCAAATCACATGCAGTTGATGTACTCCGTTACGATAAACATGTCATTCAACCAAAATCTTACGCTCGTACCTGTTTTTTTATTATGGGACCTTCAACTACAATCAACAGCGAAGCGGGAACATCTACTATGGGGAGCTCTGAGCGCACGGAAGATGCGTTCCACCAGCCAGCCAACAATCATGCCACAAACAATGCCGAGTCAGTGTCAGAAATGGCAATCATTCCAGCAATGCCGACAAGCACACCTTTGAACACAAGCACTGGCAACACTCAAGTAGATGAAACTGCCGCCGATAATAAAGTGAATGATGAAACCGATGGCGAAGCACAAGGGGATGAATATGTTGGGCAATCAGAAATCATGGTACCTCAGCCACCGTATGTTGGGAAGAGATTTGATTCATTCGCAGAAGCAAAGGAATTCTACCAGACATATGCAAAGTTCCATGGGTTTGCGGTCAACACCGAATACCATAGGAAAATTAAGAAAACTAATGAGTACAGCAGAGGTGAGATGAGGTGCTACAAGGCATGAAGGAACAAGAAGGGTAAAGGTGTTGCGCCTGTCGTTCCGGAACGAAAGAGAGGTATCATTCTCAAGACGGAATGCCCTGTCCGGTATAAGCTAAACATAGATGGAGCACGATGGGTGGTCACTGAATATTTTGACGAGCACAACGACGAACTCACAAAGAAGTTCGACCTGGTAAAATTTCTGACCGCCCACAGAGGATTCACCTCCCTCGAGAAGAAATTCATAAAGCTGCTATATGATTGTAACGTCGGTCCATCAAGAATGGTCCAGATACTATCACTCATCCACAACAAAAAAAAGGGACTCTTAGTAGCATGCCCTACATACTAGCTGACATCACAAACCTAAAGGCAAAGTACCGTAGATAGAGCAAGTTGGATGACATAGAGGCCACAATGGCCTACTTCGATGAGAAAGCGAAGGAAGATCCAGATTTCTTCTATAGGATAAGATTGGACGATGAGGACCGTGTCAGGAACATGTATTGGGTGGATGGTGCTGCAAGAAGAGCCTACAAACATTTCCGAGATTGCATTTCATTCGATGGGACATATCTCAGTAATATGTACAAGATGCCATGCGCTCCATTCATAGGAATAAATAACCACAATCAGTCGTTGCAGTTCGGATGCGGGCTCGTTCGGAACGAAGACACGGATGGGTACACTTGGTTGTTCAAGACCTTCTTGGAGTGCATGGATGGACTTGCTCCGATGAACATAATAACATACCAGGATTTTAGCATGCGTGCAGGCATAGAGGAGGTCTTTCCGTTGGCAGTGCACAGGCACTGCAGGTGGCACATTATAAAGAAGGCTGAGGAGACGCTAGGACCATTCTTTGCTGACCGTCCAGAGCTACACAAGGCATTCGAGATGTGCGTGGACCACAGCTTGACAGTGGAGGAGTTTGAAAGGAGCTGGATGGCCATGATTGAAACATATCAAGTCCAAGACAACGAGACTCTTGCTAGCCTGTGGGAGAAGCGAATGTACTGGGTGCTGGCCTACTTCATGCAGTGCTTCTTCCCATTTCTACAGACTACGCAGCGTAGCGAGGGGTTCAATGCTGTTTTGAAGTGGTACGTGAGCCCTGGCAACTCATTGCTACAGTTTGCTAAGCAATACACAGCTCTGCAACAAAAAATACTAGGATCTGAGCTACAGCAAGAAGCAAACACCGCGCTAAAGCAGCCAAAATTGCTAATGTATTTACCGATGGAGAGGCAAATGAGCAAGATATACACCAACAAGATCTTTAACAAGTAAGTCAGTTGTGTTACAATCTTATTTGCACAAGCATGAAGGCAGTAGGTGCCATCTAGAATGCAATGTAGTTGAAAAGCTTATTTGAAAATAATGATTTCTTGAAAAGTATTCATTGAGTACGGAGTAACCCTGATATGTAGTTGCCATGTTTAATGAACTACAGTTTGCCATGTTTACTCAACTGCAGTTGCCATGTTTAATGCACTGTACTTCCATTGGGCATGTTGGTATGGAAATGCCAATGCCAATTAAAAATGTTATGCAGTTGCCATGTTTAATGAACTGCAGCTGACATGTTTAATGAACTGCAGTTGCCATTTTAAGAACTGTAGTTGCCATGTTTAATGTACTGCAGTTGCCATGTTTAATGTACTGTATTTGCCATGTTCAAACAAAATATACTTCTATTGGCCACGACAACATAAGGTGCTACAAAAAACATCACACAATAGTTTAAGAAAAAACACACAAAACTTGCAGATTCCAGGAAGAAATAAAGCGTGTTAGCATGTTCACGGCTTTCCAGGTGGACGAACATACGTTCAAGGTGTGTTCTATTTTGGGCATGTCGGATTCAGAACCTAAAGACCCAGACAAAGGAAGGAACTACTTCGTGAAAGCCTCGATAGGCCAAGGCGAATACAACTGCCAATGCTGCAAATTCGAACGGGACGGCATTGTGTGCTGTCACACACTAAAAGTAATGGACATGAACACGGTGACACGGATGCCCCGCCATTTCATAAGGCGGCGATGGACTTGGGACGCTGACGACGCATTGGCGCCGCACACAACAAACGCAGTTTTGGCTGTGCATGACGAGAGAACGGAGTCAACCATGGAAGCCGTGAGGCACGTTGTGTTGACAAAGAACTGTGCTGAACTAATTGATGAAGCATGCAAGAGTGATGAGACAACGAGGGTCACAGAAAAACATAGGAAGGCCCTAAAAAGAGAGCTTGATGAGATCAAGAAGAGGAAAGTTGAGGAAGCCTTACACAGGTTCCCCCGCACATCAAGTGTGCCTTCGTCCACGGGGCCATCATCTGAAAACTCGGAGGTAGGATCTGGAACAGCAAGTACACAAACCCAGGTCAGGAACCCGCCCCGTTCCATCACAAAGGGGCATCCAAAAGAGATAAGATACAAATCGGGATTGGATATTCAAGCAAAACACAAGAAAACAAAGAAAGGGACGGGCAATCCGTAAGCAACATTGGAGCACTGTGACATGGTCCTTTGTGACATTTTATTTTGTAATCTAGATGTTCTAATTTTTTTTTAAATGGGAGAATGACTCTTGAGGGGCATCAGAAGTTGAAGGATGCTATGAATGGATAACTGCAATTGCCACGTGTATGGTACTTAATTTGCCATGATATGTATACTTAATCTGCCATGTTATGTATAGTTAATCTGACATGTTATTTATACTGAATCTACCATGCTATTTTATACTAAATCTGCCATGCTATTTTATACTGAACCTGCTATCGGTGTCAAAACCGGCGGATCTCGAGTAGGGGGTCCCGAACTGTGCGTCTAAGGCTAATGGTAACAGGAGGCAGGGGACACGATGTTTTACCTAGGTTCGGGCCCTCTCGATGGAGGTAATACCCTACTTCCTGCTTGATTGATCTTGATGATATGAGTATTACAAGAGTTGATCTACCACGAGATCGTAGAGGCTACACCCTAGAGGCTAGCCTATGATTCTGATTGTTTTTGGCCTATGGACTAAACCCTCCGGTTTATATAGACACCGGAAGAGGCTAGGGTTACACAGAGTCGGTTACAAAGAAGGAGATGTAACATCTGAATCGCCAAGCTTGCCTTCCACGCAAAGGAGAGTCCCATCCGGACACGGGACAAAGTCTTGAGTCTTGTATCTTCACGGTCCAACAGTCCGGATAAAGTATATAGTCCGGCTGTCCGGATACCCCCTTATCCAGGACTCCCTCAGTAGCCCCTGAACCAGGCTTCAATGAAGATGAGTCCGGTGCGTAGGTTGTCTTCGACATTGCAAGGCGGGTTCCATCTCCAAATACTCCAAAGTAGATTAAGGATCGTGTCCGGCTCTGTGAGATAATTTCCGCACACCATCGTAGAGAGCATAACACTTTACAAATCTAATCTACTGACAATTTTTCACGGTGTGCCCTTACATCGCGGCCTGGCTCAATATGAACCGGTTTTTCTCGACCTGCCATGACATGCACTACAAGGCAGTTTTATTGGCACGCCTCGTCAAAGCAGAGATCGTGTTCCCCTTATTGCGGGATCCCCATCAATACGGGCGCGGGCGACCCCACTACGCCTGTTGGTATGACTCCGTGTTTTTAGGCAAGTCCCAAGAGGTTACGCTGAGATGCTTGATATTCACCCCCTTTATAGAGGGGTCGAGGCCTATCCCTCTTTCCTACCACGCTTGCGCCTTTCCACATCTCGAGTTCCAACACCCGAAGCCCAAGCTTAGGCACTTCGGATCTTCAATCATGTCCGGATCCAACCTTCAAGGCTGGTGGATGGCCTCCTCTGTCACAGAGAAGGACATTGCGAAGCTTAGGGAGGTCAGATATCTGACCGCTGACATCAAGCACAGGCTTCCTGCTCCAGGGCAGGTCATCCCTACTCCCGAGCCCAACGAGAGTGTCGTATTTGTTTCTCACTTCCTCCGTGGCTTAGGCTTCACCCTCGATCCCTTCGTGAGAGGGCTCATGTTCTATTACGGGCTAGATTTTTATGATCTAGCTCCAGACTCCATCCTTCACATCTCGTCGTTTATCGTCGTGTGCGAAGCCTTCCTCCACATCACCCCGCACTTCTGCTTATGGCTCAAGACCTTCAATGTAAAGCCGAAGGCGATCGAGGGGCGACACGTGGTGTGGGGAGGCGCTATGACAAGCAAAAACGCCGATGCCCCATGGCCAGAGGGCTTCTTCCCAGAGGTGTCCGATCTATGGCAGCGGAGGTGGTTCTACATCACGGCTCCCAAAGGCACAAAGTGGGTGGCTGCCCCCGACTTCCGCTCGGGCCCTCCACCTCAACTGGCGTCATGGGCCAACGTGGGACTGGATTGGGGGCCTGCTAATGACGTACCGACATTGCAGAGCCGCATTCGGGAGCTTCTTGAGAGGGACATCAGTCTTGTCAGTGTAATTCAGGTAATGGTAGTCCGACGGATCTTGCCATGCAAACGTTGGCCTACTTCAACCCGAAAGGTCCGCGAACTATTCAGCACTTCTTCGGCATGACGCTCGAAGGGATGTGTAGGTTATTCTTCGGACCACAAGTAAAGTGTCCGGACACCATCGAGGATGCGGGCCTGAGCTGCAACTGCCCAGATACCTAAGTAAGTAACCTAGAAGCCGAACACTTTGTTTATATTTGTCACAACATTATTCTAAAAACCATCCGCGGCCAGGATTGGCTCAGCAAGGCGGAGAGAATCAGGTGTCCGGCACCACTTCCCGAAGGCTCGCCTAGTCCTGCAATACCAGGATGCTTAGTCGTGCGCTAAGTCAAGTGCCCTCGGGGAAAGAAGAAGGGAAGAACAGAGAAGCAGAGCTTCACACATTGTACATCCAAACTGGGGGAATTACTATCGCCATGAAGGAGGATAGTCGGGGAGGGGAATCTAAGGTCTCCTCCCCCTGCGGAAAGAAGAGGGCCGCCTCCGAAGACTTGGAGACGGAGGTGCCTAGACAAGGGAAGAAAACTTCACCAGGGGGCCCTGCCCCGGAGGGCGTCCTCACCGCGCCATGCCCACAAACGGGCCAGCCCTCCGCTGAGCTGTAAGTTAATTGTAAAAACAAAGCTACTGCTTCCTCCTCCGAGAACAATAACCAGGATCCATCCTTTGCAGTCCGGCTAGTAGCTCTTCTCGACAGAGTTCGTCTTCGGGGGATCTTCTTCCGGAGATGATGGAGAGTGAAACCCCACCTGCCTCTCCGCCTCATGGGGCGGGCGACCCCGAGGTGTCATCACGGAGGAGTCCAGATTCGCCGAGGCCAGAAGCTAATACTTTGACCGCCCTGAGCCCGGAGCGTTCGGCTCCCACGGGGGGCAATAAGAAGGGTCCGGCATAGTTCGGCGACCGGCCGGACACGCTGACGGGCCTCTGGAGCAAGCTGCTCTCTCGGAGGATCACCGTTCATTAATGGGCACGGTGCTTGAGAAGATTTCATCTGCCACAGGCGGGTTGAATGAAGCTCTTATGAGCCTGCTCAAAGGCTTTGAGGTACATAATGAAATACGTAATTTTTTGGTTGTACCACACGCGCTAGGTGTGCTCCGTATAGATAGTAGCCCCTGAGACTCTGGTTGCCAGCCCTAGGCGGCAAACGGAGGATCACACTCTTAAGTAATGATCGCACTGGATTTATGCGCAGGTGGCTAAGGGTCCGGCGGTAGACCGGACCGCTGAATTCGCTGAACTGAGGCGACAGATTGAAGTTGTGGACGCCGACATCATGCTTGTGAACGAGCGGCTTGACGAGTCACAGAGTATGTGCTCTGGTTTCCTTATTTGTTATAGAAAATATTAAGAGGAGCATAATGTTAATGTGATATGCTTCGACTGCAGGCGGAGCTGCTGCCGTGGAGGCCCTGAGGGCGGAGCTTGCCCTAGCCAAGGAACAAGCCCGGGCTAGCAAGGCGGCTGCCCTAAAGGCGGCCGAAGATTTGAGAGCCAAACAGGCTGCTCATCGCCGAAGCGAAGATAAAATAGCCAAGATGGCTATAGAGCTGAGAGACGCCGCTGGCCGGTATGAGCTCCTTCAAAAGGAGAATCAGGCGAAGTCGACTGACCTGAAGAAGGCCCTTGATGCGGCCAAGGAGACGCGTTCCGAAATTAGGGATGCGCGGGAGGAGCTTCAACAGGCCGGAGAAATCGCGGCTGGAAGCCCCTATTTGTTGCGGATGAAGTTCTTAGATCCAAAGTACGCTCCTCTGGATTGGCGCTGGAGCGCTGCAGACGCGTATGCGGATCTAGCAAAACGTACGGGTGATGCGACCAAGTTTTTCGAGGATCAAAAAGATAGTGAAGTAGAAAGGCTGTTCTGGTCGCAATTGAGTGCTCCAACGCGCCCGTTGCCATTGAGTGAAAGGATGGCCGTAGTGGCCGAGCTCCATAGGTTGTCCGGTCTTGCAATGAGGTCTGTAATAGACCATCTATAGCCAAAGGGACCGAGGCCGGATAGTTATTTTGGTTTAGTGCAACAATTCCTTGGCGCCGTATCACGAATCGATGCCATGAAAAGGTTGGCGTGCATAGAGGGTGCGCGGATGGCTCTTGCCCGTGTTAAAACTTATTGGGCGGATATGGAGGCCACCATCATTGCAACCCAGAATCCGGCAGGAAGCCAGGATCCAGCCGAGCACTATTTTGAGCAGGTGACGGAAGGTGCTCGTTTAATAGAGGCTTAGTGCTCGAAGAGTGTCATGTTCGAGTGACAAGTCATTCAATTGTAAAAACAATTCTATTTTAATTATAGAGGCTATGTTTATACTTCCACCCGAAAGTGTTATTGTGCCTCCTGTGCGGCCGTTTGATGTATATATAACCTGAAAGTTAGCGGTCGTTGGCTTCAGCCCCCATGCATACAATGCGGGGGTGTTCGCAAAAATGTGCGTAATCACACTTGATCCAACATCTTGGTCCATTAAAGAGGTGATCTCACATCGAACTAGGCAACCGGACTATATAGCTTTAACACTTTCACTTAGCCATAGGAGTTTGACGGTGGGGCTACTATGTAGCCCTTGGTACCTTCGCGTGCATCCGGATACGGGCGCGTGTGTACATGACCGGGAAACGGCCCTTCGTTAATGCGGAGGAATCCTAAAGATTCCGATGAGTCCTCGAGTGGTTGACCAGTCTCTCACTATATCATGACAGTCATTTTTTGGCTTTCTCTACTGAGGTCCTCATCCGGAATAACCAGGGCACAATCGCAGTAGTTCTCCTTTGGCTGCCTTAGCCGATAGAAGCGGAATGTAAGGCAGCAAACCTTGGAGCCGGGAAAACCCAACATTTGACCAAAGACATGACTCGGAGCTGATGCATATAAGGCCAAACTCGCGACGCCGAACACTCCCGAAGGTATTCGGACTTTATAACATATACTGGGCTGAGTAGCGCCCTTGATTATGAACCATGTATTTCCAGGTACGTGCGTTATTCTGTTGTGGCGAAATGCCAATAACGCCAGTATCCCCTGTGGGTGTGTTGAGTACCCATGGGATGTCAAGCAACAAGAGACAATAAAGAAGGTTTACACAGTGGCTTAATCTAAAAAGAAACCTTTGAGCGGGGCCCTGCTGCACGTCTGCGCCTTTGTCTCTGTTGTGACGTGTCCTAGTAGGGTGTCACACGAATGGTGTCTGTAAAAAGGAAAACTCATGTAAAAGAGTATGGTGTAAGCGTGCGAAGAGTTGGTTATTATCAATGGATAGTAGAAGTGTAAGACATTGGCATGTTAATAAAGTCAAGCCAAAAGGTGGGCTTTATTGCATGTTTGCAGCCCCTGATGCCCTCTACGGGATTACGTGTATAGCACCCAGCTCAGGTTTATATGGGCTATTACCGACGGTGGTGCGCCGGACTCGTCTAACCGTGTTTGTGGTCTTAACGACTGATCATGCGTTCTGATAGGAGAGGTCGCTTAGTGTCCGGCTGCTAGAGCCGCCGCATACTCTTCCGCACGTAAGGAACGCTCTGTATTTCCGCTAACGGTGATGACGCCACGTGGACCGGGCATCTTGAGTTTAAGGTAGGCGTAGTGCGGTGCTGCGTTGAAGCGAGCGAAGGCCGTTCTCCCAAGCAATGTGTGATAACCGCTTCGGAGGGGAGCAATGACGAAGAGTAATTCTTCGCTTCTGAAGTTGTCGGGAGAACCGAATGTCACCTCTAATACGAGGGAGCCCCTGCAGCGGGCCTCAACGCCTGGCATCACCCCTTTAAAGGTGGTGTTACTTTGGATGATTCTGGATGGGTCTATCCCCATCTTGCGGATAGTGTCCTGATATATTAGATTGAGACTACTGCCGCCATCCATGAGGACACGAGTGAGATGGTATCCATTGATTATTGGGTCGAGCACCAAGGCAGCCGATCTGCCGTGCCGGATACTAGTCTGGTGATCCCTGTGATCAAAGGTGATCGGGCAGGCTGACCAGTGGTTGAGTTTGGGGGCAACGGGCTCTATAGCGTATGCGACTCTGAGCGCGTGTTTGTGCCTTCTCTTTGGTATATGAGTCTCGTAGATCATGTTTACTGTTTTTACTTCTGGTGGGAATTTTTTCTGTCCCCTAGTGTTTGGCTGGCGAGGCTCATCCTCGTCTTCACTTGGTGTTTCCCCTCCCTTGTGTTCGGCATTTAGCTTGCCGGCCTGCTTAAATACCCAGCATTCTCTGTGAGTGTGGTTCGCAGGTTTTTCGGGAGTGCCATGAATTTGGCACAATTTGTCCAAGACTTTGTTTAGGCCAGACGGTCCCTCTTTGCTGCCTTTAAATGGCTTCTTTCGTTGACCGGGTCGAGAACCCCTGAATCTGGCGTTGACCGCCGTGTTGTCCGGACTTTCTTCCTTGTTTCGACGCTTGTTTTTATTGTGTCGTGGCTTCCCGTTGCCATCCCTAATTTCGGATGTGCCCGGGTCCCTGGTGCCTCTACGGGCCAACCAGCTGTCCTCGCCCGAGCAGAAGCGGGTCATAAAGCTTGTTAAGGCTGCCATTGTCCTCAACTTTTCTTGGCCGAGGTGTCTGGCGAGCCACTCGTCTCGGATACTGTGCTTGAAGGCCGCTAGGGCTTCGACATCCGGACAATCGAAAATTTGATTCTTCTTAGTGAGAAATATGTTCCAAAGTTTACGGGCGGACTCTCTGGGCTATTGTATTATGTGACTTAAATCGTCAGCGTCCGGAGGTCGGACATAGGTCCCTTGAAAGTTGGCCCTGAAAGCGTCCTCGAGTTCGTCCCAACTTCCGATTGAATTTTCGGGGAGGCTTTTCAACCAGTGCCGAGCTGGCCCCTTCAACTTGAGGGGAAGGTATTTGATGGCGTGGAGGTCATCCCCACGAGCCATGTGGATATGAAGGATAAAATCCTCAATCTAGACCCCAGGGTCTATCGTTCCGTCATATGCCTCTATGTTCACGGGTTTGAATCCCTGTGGAAATTCATGATCCAGTACCTCTTCGGTGAAGCACAGAGGGTGCGCAGCCCCTCTGTATCTGGACATGTTATGGCATGTTGTCGACTGTTGTTGTGTCCGGTGTTGATTCCGAACTAGTATTCGATCAGTCTGATCGTTTTGGTGACCGTAATCCTGTGCCGGAGCATGTCCTCTAGATCCGTAGATGGACCTGGTCGCGCCGGCCTTTTTGTCCAGGAGCTCACGTAAATCGTGTGCAGCGTCGGTAGTTGCTCTATCGCGGTCATGAAGTGATTGGTCCGACCTACTAGCCGTATTGTTCTTCTGCGGAATGGCCTCATCGTCGAATTCTGGCAGCAGCTTGCGCTTTGGGTAGCTCCTTGTGTGGCGATCATCGCCATATTTTTCTTCAGTGTCTAGCACTTTATTCCATCTGCGGTTGAGTGTTTCCTGCGCGGCCTTAAGCCTTTGCTTCTGCTTCTTTAGGCTTCTCCTAGTGGCCATAAGCCTTCTGTGGAGGTTATCTCGTTCCAAACATTTTTTCGGGATGATGAATGCGTCATCATCCAGACTGTACTCTTCTCTGGAAGCAGGTTGATGAGTTCGGCCCTCGGGATCGCTGTGATCGGGCGTCTGCTCCGGGCTGCGTTCGGTGTGACCTAGCTCGCCCTGCTCCATCACTGGGTCCATATGGTCGTTGTTGCCTTTGGAGTTGACAGGGGTGTCGATTTTTCTAGCGCTATTATCGCTATTTTTACTGTGGCTGGACTTAAAGCGGCGTCTGTGCCATCGTTTTGGCTTTTGTCTAAGGGGTTTTATCCTCCGTTGTGTCCTTTTTGTCGTCGTTGTCCTCCTTAGGTGTGTCCACCATGTATATATCATATGATGAGGTGGCAGTCCAGCGCCCCGTGGGCGGTGGTTCCAAATTGTCCCCTGCGCCGACGTCCATACAGTCGGTGTCGTCGGAGTCAAAGTCAAGCATGTCTGTTACGTCATCGGCAGTGGCTATTAAGTGGGTGGTGGGTGGGCGGAGATTTTCTTCGTCGTTCGAATCCCCCCTCGAGCCGGACATAGTTCGGCCAAGAGTCCTCTGAGAAAGAGAGAGACCTTAAAGAGTTTAGCACGTCGCCAAAGGGTGGGTGCTGAAAGATATCCGCCGCGGTTAACTCCATTACCGGAGCCGAATCGGATTCGATGGGCCCGGGTGCGTACGGTCTGGAACCTACAGCCGGACATAAGTCTGGGGGTCCGGTGACACGGATTTCCTTGGAGGTGGAATCTGAGTTCGGCTCTACCGCCGATGAGTATGCGGCCTCCGGGGCGGGGTCCATCCACCCGTCCTCGGACGATGCGATCTGCCCCGGATTTAGGCCCGGAGCTACTGCAGGTGCCATATCCCGAATATTATCTGATAGCAGATCTAAGCCGTGCTCGTCATGACTGTTCGGCGCTCCTGGCGTAGGCCCGAATCCGTCGAAGATCAAGTCTCCGCGGATATCGGCCGTGTAGTTCAAGTTTCCGAACCTGACCTGATGGCCAGGGGCATAGCTGTCGATCTACTCCAGATGGCCAAGCGAATTGGCCCGTAGTGTGAAGCCGCCGAACACGAAGATTTGTCCGAGGAGAAAAGTCTCACCCTGGACCGCGTTGTTATTGATTATTGAAGGAGCCATCGAGCCTTGCAGCAACGACACAGAGGAACTCTCAATGAAAGCACCAATGTCGGTGTCAAAACCGGCGGATCTCGGGTAGGGGGTCCCGAACTATGCGTCTAAGGCTAATGGTAACAGGAGGCAGGGGACACGATGTTTTACCTAGGTTCGGGCCCTCTCGATGGAGGTAATACTCTACTTCCTGCTTGATTGATCTTGATGATATGAGTATTACAAGAGTTGATCTACCATGAGATCGTAGAGGCTAAACCCTATAAGCTAGCCTCTGATTCTGATTGTTTTTGGCCTATGGACTAAACCCTCCGGTTTATATAGACACCGGAAGAGGCTAGGGTTACACAGAGTCGGTTACAAAGAAGGAGATCTAACATCCGAATCGCCAAGTTTGCCTTCCACGCAAAGGAGAGTCCCATCCGGACACGGGACGAAGTCTTGAGTCTTGTATCTTCACGGTCCAACAGTCCGGATAAAGTACATAGTCCGGCTGTCTGGATACCCCCTTATCCAGGACTCCCTCACCTGCCATGTTGTGTATACTGGATCTGCCATGTTATGTATACTGGATCTACCATGTTAAGTATACTGGATCTGCCATGTTATTTATACTGAATCTGCCATGTTGTTTATACTGAATCTGCCATGTTAGTTGTACTGAAATATGCCATGTTATTTGTAATGACTCTGCATCGCGTATATTTCCGTGTTCAGTCAACGCATTTTAGTCACACATAGTGTGTTGTGTGCAATCTATGGGAAACAAGTTGAAAAGGGTCACGTGCAGCAACTGCAAAAAGGTTACGGCTACATGATCAAACTACCATGCTAGCCGGTATAGTTAGCGATGAAAAAAAAGAACCAAACAGACAAATGAAAAACAACGATAAATTTCACTAACCATGTCTGATGAACTACATTTGCCATATTTTAAAACATCGTAGACGCATTCGAAACACCAAACTGGTGCTACCCATGATGAAAGCATAATAATAATGATAAACATAAACGTATTTGCTGTCACGCCTAAATAGGTTCACATCCACACATATATTACAGAAAATATTCAAATGGCGCTCACACACCACCACTACATACTAGGCTACGCGGGGTTGCAGTCATAACATAGCACACAGACATAGTTTTGAAAAGAACAAAGGTAATACCTTACATTCCTCGGCAACAGAATGTAAGGTAGGCATTCGTATGGAGCACCACGTGATCACTTGTACTTCTTGGTGACTTATTTGATAGCTTCCTCTATGAACTCACGTGCTCCGGACCGCTTGTTGAAATCTTCATTCGTCAACCAGTTCCATGTGTAAATTTTCCGGAGCTCAACGGTCATTGCAGCTATGACAACAGGAACCAGTCTACCTTCCCACTTTGCAAGGTATTCCAACGTGTGAAAGCCACAGTCCGTCCTATACAAGAAAAGAATCAGGTGAACTCGCAAAGGACAGAGATAACAATGATAAACTTCAATTCAGATGTAACAAAAAGAGGGTTAGCATTGGTGTAGAGGACACATGAAGAAAGAGATAGGAAATTACTTGTTCCCTTGCTTCGTAGTCGCCATGTACTCAATTGGAAAATGCCTGATCCAGACCTTTGAGTGTTCGTAGTGACGGTTCCATGTCTCTTTGAGGTTGTTGATGAAGTATTCATCATGCGTAGTAAGGTCTGCATCAGCTGCCGAACGCATTGAATCAAGCACCTCAAAACGTTGGTTCTTCAGGTCAAGGTAGATCGCGTAGTGGTGACCACACTTGTCGTGTGGGTCATGTGGTGCAAGCTCCTAGAACATGGGGAACAGGACCTGCAAGTAAAATGAAGGAAAGAAGAAGCAGAGTTCACATGAAGAACAGAAAGTGGTGTAATTGGGAAAATGACGTGTAAGGATATCACCGGTTGCAGTAAGAGGCACATGAGTGACATAAAGTAGCAAGGGGCCAAAAAGTAGAATCACATAGAATTTTTAGTTATAGTGGGTAGTTAAAATAAGTTGTCATCCATGTATGAACAAAGTTGCCCTGTATTTTACTTTGAAGTTGCCACATAGTTTGTACGGGGATGCAAATCAAAAGTCAGTTTACATGGCAGCTGTTGCCACATGAAACAGCTGCCACATAAATAGGGTGTAGCTACTGGCAAAACACGTACCATGGGAGGAAAAAATGTGCAAAAAAGGAAGGAGTACTCACACATTTCTTCATTGTGAGCTTGAATTCACCGTGCGCAGCAAAATGCTTCCTCAGGATTTTGTGGTGGAAGTCACCATCCCATATTTACAGGTCACACTGTAATGCATGATTGTTTTGTCGGGAGACATATCCATATGCTTGTTGATGAAGTCAATCCCACATGCAACTACATTCGTCGATATTTTACCGAGTGGCCTCACGGACTCGGCAAGATCACCCAGGTCGACGTACGTCGCTTCGCATTGTATGACCTTGGTTCTATGCAAACATGAGCTGTATGAAAATGATATAACATGAAAGAATCATGTCTACTAAGTAAAAAAAAGAAATAAAACATAAACGGATCATATCTAGAAAGTAGAAAACAGATGAATGGTAAAAAGAGCAAAGCAAAATGAGAGGTTATGTGGTGTGGTCATTACGCTTCCAGCTCCTTCACGTGCTTGCTGCTGGCCCTCGCATTTCGAAATCGCTTGACAATATCGTACAGCTGGTTCTGCTCCTTTGTGGCCTTGCCTTCGGGCTTGTAGTCATCTGCGGGAGGTGGGTGAACTACCCTCTACTGCCTCACAAAACCAGGGGTGGCACTTCTAATGGTATCCTCAGATATTGTCTCAGCAGGCACGTTGGAACTTGATTGCCCCTGACCTCGTGAGGACCTCCTCTGCGATGTTGCCTCCTCAATCCTGCGGTAAACTTCATCAAGTGACGGCGAGATCTCCTCAGGGGTGCCTGCAAGGATCAAAAAGTGGGTTAGGATACCTGGAAAACAAAACAAATGTAGTGTCAAAAGAAAAGGTGCATGATATGAAATGTAGGTACAAAAAGTAGGGAGTTGCCATGTGGAGGCAAATCCAATTGCCATGTGCATTTCACTGTAATTGCCATGTGAAAGCAACTGCAGTTGCCATGTTGTGTCAACTCCAGTTGCCATGTGGTTGCCGAATGAAAAATGCAGCATGGAAACAAAATTGCAGGTGACATGCTGCAGCAAATCTAGTTGCCATGTGTAGTGCACTGTAGTTTCCATGTGAGAACAAGTACAGTTGCCATGTTGTATCGACTTCAGTTGCCATGTGGTTGCCGAATGGAAAATACAACATGTCAACAAAAATGTAGGTGACATGGTGCAGCAAATCCAGTTGCCATGTCATCACATAACAGTTGCCATCACAAGTGAGAGCCCCAAAAAAATTGCTTGGGACAAAAGTCAGACTACACAGATGTATACAAGAAAATAATAAGCGCAGAAGAAATGTACCTTGGACGATCGGCTCTGCGAACTTGACAGCCTTCCTGCCCTCGACCATTGGCTGCGCCATCATTGCGGCCATGCCTCTCGGGAAAGCAAAGGCAACTGGCGTAGGATCTTGCACCACTGGTTGATCTTGACTGGTGCCAAGGCTAAAGCTCAGTGGGGTGAAGGCCATTGGGTGCCTCTCATGCCTACTGGCCGGACCGCGAACAACTTGCGGGGCAGAATCCAAGGGTGAAAGATCAACAAACATATCTGAATCGACCGCTGCAGAATCATCGGGATTATTCATAGGGCAGGGCGTGTTGTCAGCGGTATCAGCCGCAGCTTTCTTGACAATCTTCTTGTTTGGGCTATAGGGGACACCAACATTGACTAGGAGCTTGGAAGTGCACAGATTTAAGCTAGGGTTCTCCACTGCGGGTAAAGACGCAGTCTGCTCCGGATGTTCACCTCCATCACTCGTGCCCGGCTTGACACGTGCATCAGCTGTACTCCGGTCTTCTGGTTTCTTCATAACATTGCTTTTGGCAGGTGGTGGGAACAGTGTGGACGCAGGAACATAACCAAACTCATCTCTGCTGCTCCTAGCTACAGCCGGTGCGTTGGGTATGTCTATTGATTGCTTGCGGGGGCTACGATGCCTAGGTGGAAGACCAGCTCGCGAAACAGTTGCCTTAGCAACCTCTGCACCACCAGGAGCTGGAGCTGTTGTGCCAAAACTCTCACCTGTGGATGGCATATCATTATGAACTGTCGCCTCAGCCACTTCTGTCGTGGACATAGGAGTGCCACCATGCACGCGCTTGGAATCCATTTCAGATGAGCGGGAATCTTCCTTGCTTAGGTTGGTCTCGGGGGCGTCCACTTCAACGCTTGCTGATGGGGTGGCATGGCTCACAGCAGCATCCTTCATTGCCAGCAGAGTGGGCAATATTTCAGCAGTCCTGGCAGATACCGACTTGTCACTCCCTGATGTATGGATGCCTGTTGTTGTAGCCTGCACGTCTGCAACCGGTGGAGATGGTCGGCCGCTTGCGTCAGAGTTAGTGGGAACAGTTGACGGCGGAGATGGTCGGCCGCTTGCATCAGAGTTAGTGGGAACAGTTGACGGTGCATCAACAGTTTTGTCGACTGGCGCCTCATGAACATCTGAGTTGCCACCTGTTGACAACTTTGAATGAAGGTGTTCGAGTGGGTCCCTAATGATATGCTTGGTCGCGTGTGTAGTAGTCTTCTTCACCCTGCAAAGGAAAAGCACGTGAAAGGTATTAAAAATGAACAAAAAATATTTGCCATGGTAGAAATCTTAAAAAATCAAAAGTAGGTGGGAAGCTGGTAGTTGCCATGTAGGTGGAATAAGAGTTGCCATGTGGCATAGTTAGCAGTTGCCATGCAGAACCAGCAAGAGTTGCCATGCTAGCCATCTTGAAGAATGAAAAAAATGTCTGATCTGCCAGGAATGCAATTTCAAAACTAGGTATGGGATGAGCACACAAGCCAATAGAAAGATGGTAGTTGCCATGTAGGTACAATAAGAGTTGCCATTTGGCCTAGATAGCAGTTGCCATGCAAAAACAAGCAGGAGTTGCCATGCAGTTAAAAAAGAAAGAGATCATTGGAAAAACAGCAGTTGCCATGTGGGACTGATGACAGTAGCCCATGTGGCAAGCTGAACAGCTGCATTGAAAAATCAAAAATATAGCACTATGGCAATGAAAGAATAGGGAAAACCTACTTCTTGACTGGCTTTCTCATGTCTGGCAACACGACAGGATCCCCGGTGTTGGACGTCGTCGTATGAGGAGATGACCTGGTAGAAGGGGTGTCACCAGCAATGGGGGCACCTTTGTTCAATCGAGCAGAAACACGGGTTGGCGTTGGTGCCTATTTCTTCGTAACTGCTCGTCCACCAGCTGTTGCCTCACTACACGTATAAGATAGTGGCAAAAAAAGGTGGCAAGTGTCAGACAGGAAATTCATTGCCACGCTTAGCAAAACAAATGCAAAAAAGGGTCAGTCTGTTCAAAAAAGATAGACAAAACAAAACACTAAAATAGAAGTCGAACCTCCTCCTATCAGCTATGGGATCGGTCCTAGACCACTTGCCAGGAGAACCCTGCCCAACATCCTCTGGATCCCTCCCCCTCTTTGAGGGCAACACCCCCTCGCCTCTCGCAGCTGTATGTTCTTTGACTTTCTCTGGTGAGGGGACATCTGGTGCAGCCTTGCCCTTCTTACCGCCTGCACGAACTTCAACATGTTCATCATCATCGGTGTCATGCTACACGTTCTCCATGTCATCGTCATAGTCCTTGTTGAGAGCAGCATCTCCATCTAGTTCATCTTGTGTGTAAGCAAGCTCTTGGGAACTGTTGTAGTCGTACCGGCCATGGCAACCAGTTGGCCGATGTGTCCGTTCTGCAATAAATGTACCTCGCAACCGCGTCTCTGTCAGAGCCACTAAGGGACGTCCAACCCTCAACCAACTTCCCGAGCAAGTTGGTCATTCCGAATGCAAACTGCCCAATTAGATGCTCAACAGGTGCCCTCGCCTGTGCACGAAACAAGAAGCAGCAATAACCAACCATATTAGAGTCACTTGCACAAGATCAAAAATAATCCAAAGCAACCATAAATATATATCCTTGATTACCTCAGTAGGGCAAGACGGGGCTGAGTGCACGTTCATCCACTTTCCAAAGTTTTGAGGTCCCCCAAACATGATGTAGTCTATAGCATGCTTGGCCATCAGCTGGAAATAACCAAAAATAGCTAGGATGTAAGAGAGAAAATGATGAACACTAACTAACAGTTCATGTATTGCAAATAAAACAAAAAAAGAGGAAGAGAATAGAAGTTTCAGCACGGATGACAGAGTTGCCATGTGGAGTGAGACATGGATACCATGCACAGACAGCCATGGCTAACATGGTAGTCATCTCTTGTTAGCCACAGACGGTTGCCACATGAGGATTTTTTTATATGTTATGCAGCAAAAAATTGTAAGAATGTCGTGTAGAGAAAGAAACCAGAACTAACCTGCAGTTTCCCATATTTCGTATCAGTTACCCTATCTGCAGCACGCACAGCCTTGACAGCATCGTAAGTCCATGCAGAAACAGCAAACTTGTGTGTGGGCGGCGGGCCTCCTGTCCCAGTGTAGTTCACGGTGGACAGATCAAGACAGTCGACGTACATGAGCTGATGTACAACAATTTAAAAAGGAAAAAATATCAATTGCCATCATGGTATTTTACAAAAACAAGCTAATGTATGTTCCTACAATCATCAAGTTGAAGTGCATGAAAAAAAAAGAAGTTGCCATCATGGTATGATGGCAGTTACCATCTTGTTATGATGTTAGTTGCCACGATGTCATCATCATGGTTGCCATGCATAAATAAAGGTGTTAAAGAGTGTTCACAAAAAGGACTGGTAAAAAAATACCATTAAATGTAGTCGACAACCCTTCTAGTACATCTTGTTTGAGAATGCATCATGCAGGAAGTCGGCAATGAACTTACACCAATTCATGTTCTTCACATCTTTTAGTTTCACCTGCACGGCACAAATTTCAGGACAACAAGTTGCCGCATCAGAAATCAAATGGAAAAACATCAAAAAAAACTGGCAGTGACTAGCTTACACATATGACATCAGAGCCAAAAGATTGAAGGAAATAAAGGAGTATAGATAGATCATTCACCAGGATGGGGAAGCATTTGTTGCTTGGGCGAAGAGAAGTGGTCGGTGTGAAAACAGCTGAGATGAGGTACATGAGTAGCTTCATCTTAAAAACCTCGCCATGGGTTGTCATGGCCTGCAGCGAATCTGCCAGGAAAGTAGTGTTCGGCATGGATTCCAACCCAGGAAACAAATGGGGAAACAATGTTTCCTCGATCTTATTATTGACCTCATACGGGACTTTGATTTCTCCACGGGGCACACCCAAAGTGCAGAACACGGATTCCTCGTCCAACGGCAGTCTTCCACGTCCCGGAATCACAAATTCCCTGGAGGCGAGGTCGTCAATCTCACCAAGTCAGTCGCATACAGGGTTCACTAGATTCTTGCACCGGACATCCATCAGAGCCTGCATACCCATCTCAGCAGCAGCTCCCTTCTGATCGTCGGTAAATCTGTCGGTCAATGAAGTCAGGCGTTCCTGCGAAGCCCTATTGCGAGTATGTTTCTTCTTCTACAAAACAGACAAATGATCATTTGTTTCCATGTTTTCACTATCATGAAAATTTAGTTCATAACAGACGATTGCAAGCTCGATGTGGCATCCAAAAACATATGGAGGGTGAGGATGGGGTGGACAGTTACCTCATCGCCGTATTTTCTCCGTCCAGTTGTCCGATTCTGCTGCGGTGCATCCATGAAATCATCATCATCGTTTTGATGATCGCCGCGAGCCATTCTGCTGAGGTAAGAACAAACCAAATTGTCAGGGTGGAAATGAAATGTATGAAGTAAGCAGTTGCCACCTAACAGAATGTGCTTGCCACATGGGCTCAATTGAAATGGCAAATAGTGAAAGCAAATATCACATGAACACACATGCACCCATATGATTGTCGAAAACATAAATGTGGCAATTAAACACATTGGCTTCATTTGAAAAATGTACAGATCGTAATGCACTTAAAACAAAATATTGAAGTTGCCATGTTAGCACAAGATATTACGAAAGAAAGGCACAAATCTTCCACTGCACAAACATAAAATGTGGCAACTCACACCCTGTCCTCATACAAAAATGAGTTGCCATGTGTTCAAAGGCAAAATGTGCTAGGTTGAAATTTCCATGTTAAAATGCAACACAAATTCAAAAAACCATTGAAAAACATCTACTGAACAACCTGAAATTGCAATGCACGCACTGACCTCATATTAAAAATGAGTTGCCATTTAGTACGGCCAAATATGTTCAGATATCATAAGTCAGCGTGGCAAAACACGAAACTGGGTCTGCAGTACAGTGAATTTGCCACATTATCCTGCCTACAACATGGCAACAGTCATGTTGTGTTCACAGAAATACTTGCCACATGGAAAGCATATATGTGGCAACTGACACAGTTGATGTGGAAATTAGTTGCCATCCAGTGCACATAGTTGCTAAAACTGACATGACTACCAAGTTACTACACTTTACCATGCCACATTATCCTGTCAGCTGCCACAAGTCAGCGTGGCAAAACACAAATTTGGGTTTGTAGTACAGTGAATTTGCCACATTATCCTGCCTACAACATGGCAACAGCCATAGTGTGTTCACAGAAATACTTGCTACATGGAAAGCATATATGTGGCAACTGACACAGTTGATTGGAAATTAGTTGCCATCCAGTGCACATAGTTGCTGAAACTGCCATGACTACCTATTTACTACACTTTACCATGCCTACAGCGTGGCAACAGCCATAGCATGTGCACGAAATTAGTTGCCACATGAAAAACATATTTGTGACAACTATCACAGTCGATCAGAAAATTAGTTGCCATATGGTGCAGCAGTGGCGGAGCTTGACAAGAATATATGGGGGGGCCAATGACAAAACAAAAATTAACCAACCGCAACAAGCTAGAACTTGTAGCCTTGAAGCAAATTTATACTTATGCATATTGGTGGCAGCGATGATCTATCAGCAACTATATCTTGGATAACAAAATCTATCGCGTTAAACAACTTCATAAGACTATGAATACAACCAACGTGAGAACTCTACCTAGTGTTTTTAATGATCGAATCTGGTTTGCCGTTGCTGCCCTTAACCATGGTCACTTGATCTGTCTACTGAGAAGAACAAATGCAAATTTGTGATGCAAGTAACAATAAATCCCCAATTAGATCAGATAAATATGCATACTAATTGCTAAATTACTAATCAAACTCATACAAGAAACAACAAGAAATTCCAAAGTTTAGTGATGCCCCTGTTTTCCTAATTTCACTGTCCTACTCGTACATACGCAACACGATTTATGGGTGGGCCTAGCCGCACAGAGCGCTTGCAAATTTGTTTTTGGAGGGGTGGACGGTGACGATGGGCGGCCGGCTGGCCGGCCGGCCGGCCGACGTGGATAGGCACTGGACCGGCGAGGCCAGTGGCAAAGAGCAGGAGACGACGGTCAAAGGGCTGAGGCACGCCCTTGTTCCTCCCTCCTTAACACCGGGATGTTCACCGACGGAGCGCGTGGATCAGGGTGAGTTGCTATGGGCTTGGGCACGTCGAGCGAATGCAGCGGCATGGTGGCAGGTTGGCTGGTTCATGAATTGAGACGAACAGTGGAAGCGGAAGTAGGTTGCCCTCTGTGTGCCTGAAGTGTACGTGCATGGCTTGATGGGCCTACAATACTACTACCTGGTAAAAAATATTCATCTGGGCTGGGGGGGCCACGGCCCCCTCAGCTCTCTACATAGCTCCACCGTTGCGGTGCAGATAGTTACTCAAACTACCATGTTTGCATTCATACTGCACTTTGAAAAATAACTACCTAGATCTAGGGTTCAATGGCAACTATCATAACTTGAAATTCATCAACAAAATTCTCCCTGCACTGATCGCAAATAGCATTTCGAGGCAATGCGCAACTATCGGACAGAAAAACGACGGCCCAATCCCAAGGCACAACCAGGATGTGGCTCCGGACAGGCCGAACCACACCGGCGTGACCGCCACCGCGGCGGCGACGAAACTGCTCAATGCCACCGAAAACGGCAAGCACAAGACTCCGCCGCCGGCGGGAACGCCGGCGCATCGCTAACCCGCCTGAATCTCGATGAATCTCGAGCGAAGCATCGACCACGGAGGGGAGGGGATAAATGCAGGCAAGGATTTTGAGCGTGGGAGGAAGCATTACCTTCAATCTGCAGGCGCTCCGGCGAAGACGCTCTAGTCCGGCGAGTCCCACCGATGGCCGCGAATGCCGTCGACTCTTCCGCCTCCGCCGTCGTCTTCTCCTCTTGTCTTCTCCTCCAATCGACTGAACTGCGGGATGGGTTGTGCGAGTAACTGAGGGGAGGAGTAAATGGAACCGTGAGGGGAGGGGGGGCAAAGTGCGCGACGTGTTTGACGGCAACCACGATCGGGCGTGGCGTGCGGGCGCAGAGCAGTTCCACCGCACGCCCCCGAGTGGCAACCGCTAACCGCGGGGAGGCAACCGGCGTGTGGGCGAACTATGTCACACACCACACACGCGCCTTATCCTACATGGTACACAAAATCAGGCCAAACGTGCCAAGATTCGTGCAGAGACTGCTGGACGGCGATGGAGGCGTGTGGTTGAGATGGCTAACGCCCACACGTGTGGGCGTTAACATTTCCGATCTTTTATGAGATTGGCAACGAAAATTGGCAAGGAACCAATCTCTACAACATTTGGCAGTTACCAACTTTTGGCATCAAATAAATTATGCTCATAACGATAGAGATGCAGAAACAGTGTCCTTCCATTTCAATATAATGTCCTGAAGAAATTCTTACAACTTGAAACCCCCTGAATCAACACTTTATCTCGCTTGCAAAACTTGTACAAAATAAGCAAGTCAAATATGAACCGCCCCAAAAGCGCAATGTGTGCGAGCCATTGATAACTAAGGCCAATCAGCACTGTACTCCACACGGCTTAAGGATGGGTCCCTTGGGCTTGGCAATGAAGGGGTCGATCCTGACCCACACAAGGGAGAAGATGGAGGCGAGCAGGACAGACCAGAGCACAACGATGGTGGGTGTCCGGTTCTGCCTCCCCATGAGCCCCTTGAGGAACGGGTAGAGGTGGACGATGACCCAGAAGGAGAAGAAGAGCTTCCCAAAGAGCGGGCCCCAGGACCCGTACCCGTTGTTGACGGCGTCGGAGACGCCGGCGACGATGCCGACCATGTTGATGATGATGAGCGTGGTGGGTGGGATCAGCAGGGTTGTCCACTTGAAGAGGTAGAGGTCGCCGAAGGCGTCGGCCTCGTCGGCGCCCGCCTTGGAGGTGACGGTGAAGTTGGTGTCCACGCCGCCCAGCACCTTGAGGAAGCCCTGGAAGACGGCGAACAGGTGCGCCGACACGCCGCCGATGACCCAGAACTGCTCGTTACGCCACCAGTCCTCGATGCTCACCCCGCTCCACCGGAGCTCCAGCACCCCCGTCGCGATGATGGACATGAACAGGGCGATGAACCAGATGCTCGCCAGGTTGTTGAGCTGCACAACACCCACGCACGGTCACCAACCGATCACTTGCTTGCCAAAGCTGGCAGACCACAGCTTGCTTGAAAGAAGTGATGAGCGCTTACCGTGGGGATGATGAACTTGCCGGTGAGGAGGCAGACGGCGGGGATGGTGCAGTAGGCAATGAGGGGAATGGAGGTGAAGGGGTAGACGATGGTGTTGGTGTAGGCGAAGCGCTCGAGCCACTTGAGACGGCCGCCGTAGGCGTACCAGAGCGGGCAGTGGCGACTCATGAAGATCTCGACGGAGCCGAGCGCCCACCGGAGCACCTGGTGAAGCCTGTCCGACAAGTTGATGGGCGCCGATCCCTTGAACGCTGGCCGCGTGGGCGTGCAGTAGACAGACTTCCACCCACGGCAGTGCATCTTGAACCCCGTCAGGATGTCCTCTGTCACCGACCCGTAGATCCACCCAATCTGCATAATTTTCACGCCAGAAATTAAATGGATTGTTAGGCAAAACTTATCAATGAGAATGACACGATCACGAATGGCAAGAGCTCATCCAGGCACCAGTTGTCTAGTGGTAGAATAGTACCCTGCCACGGTACAGACCCGGGTTCGATTCCCGGCTGGTGCACTTTTTTTAAAATTTTCTATCTTAAGAAATTTTACAGTGAGCAACTAGCAACTAAATACTGAACGATTTACCTCTTTGCCCCACTCGGTCTTCTCCTCGTACCCGCAGCTGATGACGTGGATGGCCTCCTTGATGAGGCCGGCGGGGTCGGCGGCGGCGCCCTGCGGCAATCCGCCGTCCTCGACGAGCGTGGAGGCGATGAACACCGGCGACTGCCCGAACCGCTTCTGGAAGCTCTTCTGCGACATGAGCGACGAGCGCTCCAGCTCGTCGTACCCCTCGATGCCCTCCTCGATCTCCTCCAGCTCGTACCCGCGCTGCTGCTTCCTGTACGACCCCTTCTTCGGCCCGCCGCCGAGCTTGTCCTTCTTGCCCCGCTTCTTGTAGAACCCCAGGAGCCCGCGCCGCGGCTCGTCGTCGCCGCCGCCGCCCTTCTTCTCCTTGTTTGACTTGCGGTGCTTCCCTCCGCCGAAGCAGCAGCAGCAGCAGCACCACGACGGCCAGCAGTCGCACGTCATCTTCGGCCTCTTCTCCGGCCGCGGCGGGTCGTACCCGTACAGCGCCTGCCTGTTGAACACGCACCCCGTGCCAACGTACACCGGGCCCTGTATGCCGTCCAGCCCCTTCATGTTGATCTGCAATCGCAACGCCACACCACATCATCAATCAGCTCAGGCCAACGCCGGAGTGAAACACGAAGTGTCAGATGGAGGGAGGGAGGGAGGATGGGGTGTTACGTCGAAGAAGACGACGTTGCGGTTGGCGTAACGGTCGTGGAGGTCGATGCCGTCGAAGCGCTGCGGGAACTGGACGTAGCAGAGCTTCTTGCCGAGCTGCGGGTCCATGAGGAAGCACATGGCCTCGCGGACGGCCTTGCTGTTGTTCACGTAGTGGTCGCAGTCGAGGTTGAGGATGAAGGGCGCGTTGGTGAGCACCGCCGACACCCGCACCAGCGCGTTCATGGCGCCGGCCTTCTTGTGGTGGTTGTGGCCGGGCCGCTTCTCACGGGACACGTAGACCAGCCGGGGCAGCTCGTGGCCCTCCACGTCCAGCGCGCCCTGGCTGCCCAGGTACACCTGGATCATCCCGGGGTGGTCCCTGGTGTTGTTCCCGGGCCAGGGCGTGCCGTCCTGCATCACCCACCCTTCCTCGGGCTTCTTCTCGGCCTTGGCCACCAGGCCGTTGATCCGCACCTTGAACTCCTCGTACTCGCGCTTCATGGCGCGGCGCTCCTTGACGAACGTCGGCTGCACCTTGTCCTTGAGGTAGTCGATCTTCTGGGAGAAGTAGAACTCGGGGGCGCGGGGCTCGATGGCGAACTTCTTGCAGAAGGGCACCCAGCGGCGCGCGAACTCGGCCGTCTCGGAGAGGGTGTCGAAGCAGAGCATGGAGGCGCCGTCGTCGGAGACGTAGCAGCTGTTGCGGTCCACGGGGTAGTCCACGGCGAGGATGGAGAGCACGGTGTTGGCCGTGATGATGGGGGGCTCCTTGAGCGGGTCCACCGTGCTCACGAAGAAGTCGATGGGGGACAGCCGGGACGGCTCGCCCTCGCGGTCGTACCGGAGGGCCAGCCGGTCCAGGTACGTCTCCCGGGTCACCGGCGACCACTTGGGCAGCTGGTCCAGGATCCAGGAGAGCGCGAACCAGAGCTCGCAGATGACGGACACCAGCCACAGCGGGATGGCGTCGTTGGCCGGCGTCATGATCCGGAAGCGGAGGAAGAAGCAGAGCACCACCAGGCGGAGCACGATGACGATGCGGTACGGGTTGATCTGGCTCGACGGCACCGGCAGCTTGCGCCACAGCGGCTGACGCGCCTCCGCCAGCCTGCGCCATAGATCCATTTTCATTTCGGCGCGCGATGAGTACCACGTACTAGTGTACTACGTTGTTGGTCAGCGAATTCGAACTGAACTTTGGCGACGGTGGGGGCTTACAGCATGTACTCGTCGTCGTTCTTGTCGTCGTCGTCGTCGTCGCTGTTGTCGCGGTTGAGCTTGCCCCTCTTCTCCTGCTTGGTCTTCCACTTGTCGATCCTCTCCTTCCACTCCATGCTCCCCTCCATCTCCCGCTCCGCCTCAAGCTCCTTGCCAGCCACTGCAAAATCAACACACACCACACGAACTCCTCTTCAGTTCTTCAGATCACTCTCATGCAGCAACAAGAAGAAGAAGAAAAAAGAGGTGTTGTGTTCTGCACTGACCGCTTCCGCCGAAGGAGGACATCGCCGGGCCACCAGAGCGCCACTTCTGCGGCGGCTGCTCGCCGTTCTCCTGCAAGGCAAGCGTCGCGTCAGTTCACAAAAACGGTTGGCTCGGTTGGTTTGTTCAAAAATGGACTCCAGTAAACATTGCACAGCGATCTCACCGAGTAGACGTCGAACGGGACAGGCTCGTGAGGCTTCTTGGGGCTCTTAACCTGAAACTCGTCTTCTAAGTCGTCCATGTCGCCGTCCTCTTCGTCCCCTTCCACCCTCGGGCAACCTGCGACAGTAGATTCCGTCAGAATGTGCCCAGTTGTGATGAACCGTGGCATGAACTGGCCGTTTACGAGCCAATGTGGGTACATAACATGGCAGATACAGTACCTTTGTGGCGCTTGTAGCGGGTGTTGCACTGGGGGCAGCACTGCGTGCCGTCGCTGCGCTCGTACTCGTAGCACGGCCGGCACACGGGGAACCCGCACTCGGCGCACGCCACGAACGGGCTGCCGTCCTCCCGCGTCCCGACATCGTCGCCGCACGCGCGGCACACCTTGGCGGCCTTGGCCTTGGGCTCGCCGGTGTCCATGGCTGGTGCGCGACACTGCGACGGTGCCGCGCAAGGTGGCGGTGGGGGTGATGATGGTCTGGTGGTGGAGGGGTGAGGTATCGGTGAAGGGACATGGAGGAGGAGGCTAAGAGGTGATATAGCTTAGATGGCGCGGTAAGGTGGCAGGGCGGCGTCCGTCACCAACCGTGGGGTGGAGAGTCCGGGTTTGATTAGAGCACAAGCCAAGGCAAGGCAGCACAGCGTGGATCGATCGCTTGCATAGCAAGCCCTGCGTCTGGTGTTTCTTTCTTTGTTTAGGTGCGATGGAAAATGCCGCAGTGTTCTTGAAGCAAAAAGGACCTGCGTGATGGATGGAAAATGCGGAAAAGGAGAAGGAAATGGTGGACAGGAACGTGCTGCGGGAAGAAGACCGTGGGTGAAGCAAGCGGTGAATTGAGACGTCGACGTAGGGGTGGTTCGCGGTGACGCATCCATCGGTGTTCCTTGTGCCAGGGTGAAGCCGTGCGTGAGTGAGCTTCAAGTCAGTGCGTGTATAAATGGGACATGCATGGTGGGAGAAGCATGCGACCTTGTGACCGCAGAGCGTAGGAGCACACCGACGCAGGGCAAGATCATACTTTCACTCTTTTTTCTTTTTCTTTTTTCCTCTCTATTCATTGGTGAGCAAGCTTAGGGCATGTACAATGGTTGATAAGATAGTCTTATCTTAAGTCTTGTATGTAATTTAGAGATGACAAAAAAATTTGTCTACAATGGGTCATCTCTTAGCCTTATCTTCAATAATTAGTTATTCCTAAAAACATGGTGAGACATATTGTGCTAAGAGATCATCTCTTGTCTTATTTTAAATAAGAGAAGACAAGTCTTTTCTTATGAGTTCTCTCTCCTCCACCTTACCATATATCCTACGTGGCACTCTTAAGATAGTACCATTGTACATGCCCTTACATCTTTACGTAGGAGGGGAAGGTCAGAAGGAGCATTACCTAACCACTCTTTACAAATCAAAATTCTAGCAATCCTAGCTAATTCTTGTGCAACCACATTCAACAATATTCAAAGACTAGAGCTGAACTCACAAGCCAGATGATACCAATCATCAACAATGACCGGCATCTAAACAGCCACATCTTACTTCCACTTCCTCAAACGTAAAAGGTATCATTGGGCAAGATCAAAGGTACAAAAACAAATTAGATCTAAGCATGAAATATTGATAGGAGGGTAACGAGGAAAGGAAGATTGCACGTGGAAACAGATTATGCAGACTTGGACATGTATGGAACACAGTCTCATCAACTTAGAACCGCAAAATTCTTTTTTTTCCTGCCAGCTTTTCGAAGCCCACAAATGTGGACTAAACAGCGAATACGTAAGTCTTGAACAAGGCAAATATATGCTTAAAACAGTGATAATGCATCCCACTTCCCACACGAGGCGGGGTTCCTCCTCTGGATTGTTAAAATCAAGGGATATTGCGAGGAAAATTTAGTGCATACAACATCTCTGCATACCACAAGCAATCAGAGAGCAAAACGACATAGTAGATTGGAAAATTGCCTCAAACAACATTAGCTGAGGCGGTTCGAATCTCAGTAAAACACTACACGGCCACTTTTCCAAGCTGCAGTCTTCATCATGTGTGCGGCCTTACACCGTGTATCGTCCACCTCTGCTTGGTTTCTGACTTCTTGAGTCATCCTGCATTTGAGTGACACCAAAACAGAGTCAGCTGCAGACATAGAATGCTTTCTACGAGTGCCTAGTGCACAATTTTGGGCAATAAAAAAGAAGAGGCATACGTGGAAGCTGTAGACCATCTTATCATTGTAGTCAATCACCTCCTTCCATTTCTTGCCAATGTCTACCTGTAGTATGATGAAAGAAGGGGTGAACACATTAACAACCATCTCAGCATGATTAAACAGCAACATATAAGTTGCAGCCTGGGGCTTGGTGTTATTCATGGCAAATGGACCAAATTGTATAAATGGAAGGGCGGCCCAATATTATTATCTACATATGCATGCATTGGAAAGAAAGAGAATCTCTAAAGCTTGATCTAGTTATATTGTACTCCCTCTGTCTAAAAATGTAAGGCATTTTTTGATACTATAATAGTGTCAAAAAACGTCTTACATTTTGGGACAGAGGGACTACAAAACAGATGAAAAATGCCCACATGGGAACGTCCTTCAATAAACACACAAGTAAAAAAAAGGGATTTGTAAAACTGATGCTAAATACAAAACAAATTTATTAAGTACACTAGTGAGTACCAAATGTTTCCTTTAGTGCTTTTCCTAGTGAAAATAAAAACTTAAGAGCATCTTCTTCCAATGCATGTTCATGTTATACATACATTCTATAGTCTAGAGTGTTTCAATGTACAGTAACTACTTGTAAACACATTGCATGACAGACACAGGTAACATCAGTGCAGCACCACAAAGACTAGCCTTGCCAACACAATTGACTGGTACCATCCCTGCAGGCTGCAGCTAAACAGCATTGACTAGAATAATATAGTTCTTTTTTTCCTTCGGAACTAAATTGTTTTCACTTCCAAGAGATATGAAGAGTGACCTTTTGTCAATTGAATAGAAGGCTTTTTCTGCTTCATGGACCAGTAAAGTTGGTTGTCCAATCAATACTTTGCTTTGCCATATAGTGGGTTATTTACAATTTGTAATTAAGCTTTTGGTCTGTTTCATGCATCAGAACTGTGGTCTGTAGAGTGCTCGTTTGTTTAAAATTTTCCCTAAAATAATCCACAAAACTAGATGCATGTTGATTGTGGACTCTACAAGAGGTGAGGAAGCACTGGGCTACTATCCCCATCAACATTTCAACCAATACATTAGAATGTGCAAAAAACAACATCGGTGAGGCTGATTTGCAAAATGTTTTTGTTCCCAAAACAAACCTGAACAGCTTCGTTACTGGCAGTCTTAGTCCATAATGAAAGCTTATCCTGTCTCTGGCGGACACTAGCAACAACACCACAAATTTCCTGGCTTTCATCAAACTGCTCTCCAATCAGAGCCATACACTGCAAGTTTACAAGGTTAGTCAAAAGGATTCCGCTGGTAGGGACTTACGAACCCAGATAAAGCATGCGATGCTATGGTAGATCTAAGCACCTCGGAGAAATAAAATATTAATATTACAGAAATTTACCGTTTCAAGCCACATGGTATCAAGATTGGCCTTCCTGCTAGATATCACAGTCCATTTGCCCCCATTTGCGCACTCTGGATCTTCCCACTTTGGTTCTACCCCAGCCTTGAATAAATGAAAATCAGCACTTCCTACCAGCTTACTCGGACGGAAAATCTGATCATACAAGCTGCCGACAAAACCAGGAAGGCGTAAGTTAAAGAAGGAATTTTACAATGTAGAAACATATAGCATAATCATAGTCAAACTGTTCAAGAGAAAATAGGAAGAAATGCTGCAGTAGAAGAAGTTTAGCATAACAGAAAACAGAATTTTGATTTCACTTTACTGCACAACGTTATCAAGTGCATTTGATACTGCTACTCCTCAAATATGATTATACATTACTGGTCTTATGGTCATGTTTGTATCTGAAAATATATGTTGCGATGGATTGGTCCATAAACAAACCAAAATGTGTTTTGTACTGTAAGATTATTATTGCTATTTAGTAATATAGGGTTTTCCCTTATTCCCATAAAGGAAGCACCAACGAGTAAAGGGTGCCTAAAGGAACGAAGTAAGAAACAGAAAGAAACAATGAAATGGCGGAGAGCCGGAGACTGAGCTCAAGCAATGGTGTCCAACTATCAAAAAATCTAGGAATCTTTATATTCAATTAAAAACAGCAAATGTTTGTTTATCTCAACATACAAATAATGACACATGCAAACTTAATATAAACAACACTTAAGTCTCGTGTACATATGTTGAGATTTCTTATTCGCCAAACAGAACCATATTATTCTTACTCGTAGGAAGATTTTCCTTCCACAATATACTCAGGAGGAAGTTGGAGAAGAAACTATACATAAAACTTGTCATGCTCAAGTGGGAATATACGAATATTAGTACCTAAAGTTGATTTAAATTGAAAAGTACATAGGAAAAGTTCAACGTGTATATAAAATGTTAAAAGTCCAAGGGACTGTTGATAGCAACGAAATAATCCTTTATCAGCTACAGTGCCAAATAGTATCATATATGCATCATTCCAACATACAACAAAGTTCTGACCAATGCTAAAAACGCCCCACAAGACCCTCCCAAGATATGAGAGCTAGGCATACAACAAAACAAGATTGTCCAAAAGCAATCCGACCTCGACCCACCAGCAGTAACAACATCTCAAATTTGTAGCACTTAGTCATACAAATCAACAGGTATCTTCAGAACAACCTAACAACTTATACTTTTCGGATTTGTTGGGCAAGGTGGCATATATAACTCGATATTGTCGGCCAAAAATCCCCATCACGTAGCCACTGGGAACAGGAACCAGCAGAACATCTAAATGACTGGATCAGATCTGAGCGGATCGGGTGAGGAAGCGCGAGAGGAGCGCGCACACGTACCACCAGAACTCTTCGACGGTGTCGAAGGTGTAGCCCTTTTTGAGCGAGGTGCCCCAGGCGGCGCCGGGCTTGGGCTTGGTCTGGATGTCGTACCAGAAGGTCCACTGCCGCTGCAGCTTGTGCGGCCCCTTCGCCTCGGCCGCACCCGCGTCGCCCTCGGCCGCGACCTCCGGGGTCTCTGTCGCCGCCACCGGGAGCGCAGCTTCGACCTCTGCCATGTCGCGCCGCCGCCTTTGCTTTTCGAGGGTTTTGGGATGGGGAGGATGAGTCGCGAGAGCCGCAGCGACAGAGAGGGAGAGAGAGAGAGAGAGGAGCAGCCGCCGAAGGAAAGGGGGGGCAGAGGGAGCTTTGCTACACGCACGGGCATAACTTTTACTGTTCACGGGGTGGCTTAGCTGGAATAATATGATTGGAAGAAATAAGTGTGAGGGCCCCACACCCCCTGAAAATCAGGGGGGGCAAAGATTAGTTAACGAAGGAGAGTCCGTAAACTCCCCGTATTAGTCCGTGCGTTTAGAATTTTCGGGGCAGAGGTGGGTATGAGCCGTGTGGGTCTTACCTGGGCTTCTCACCCAGTTTGTGTCTGATCTTTTGTGGGCTGAAGAAGCGTAACGACGTTGGCCCTTCATCCACCGGTTTTAGCATTTTTTTTTGGGTTTTCTCGATTTATTTTGATTCCCTCGATTTTCCTGTGATCTAGAAAATTTTCATATAGAAGGTAAAAGAAAAGGGAAATGGTTAGCATCAGCCGGCCGATCACGCGTAGCGTTCCGCCACTCATGCAGCCGCCAGAACCAAGTTCCACCGGACGGTGCACAATGCACATCTTAGTGCAAAACACCTTATTCGTGGCACCACATGACTCAGTCCGCGCGTGACGCGTGCCTCTGCCACCTTAACAGTTTTTCTGCAACACTACCTGTGTTGCAGGAGTCCTTTCACAACAGCACACATGTTTCAAAAAAATTAAGACGGAAAAAATATTCCGCAACATCATTTGTGTTGCAGAAGTTGTTCCGCAACAACACCCATGTTGCAAAAAAGTTAAGATGAAAACAAATCTGCAACATCATATGTGTTGCAGAAGTCGTTCCACAACAACACCAATGTTGCAAAAAAAATTGAGACAAAAAAATAATAACCCTGTAACAGAATCTCTACTGTGAATGTTTCTGCAACATATGGTCTATTGCAAAGAAGGATTCTGCAACAATGCACTTGTTTCAATGATGAGGAAAGACTCGTGACGCTGGATAACGCGAGATCAAACGACTGTCGAGGCAGTGGATCTTTTAAAAAGATCCGCGGCCGACGCGTAGCGACCCCCAAAAGAAAATAAAGAAAAAAAATGAGAAGAATACAAATAGGAAAAACATAAACTGGAAAAAATGCCCAATCTCATATATGCTTGAGTATTTGAGAGTGATCTTTTTTTTGTATGTGCTTCTCTTGTTGTGTTGATCACATTGAATATGTCTTGAGTGTCTCACATCCTTGCCATGACATAGGTTGCATTTGCATTGGACTATTGCTCATGTGTGCGAAGGCAGGTTGAACTATCTGTGTCCTTTCAGATGGGCATGTTGGACGGAGGGAGTAGTTTTTCCCCACCTATATTACAAGCCAAACATTTAGGACATGGGCAAGAACTCTTCTGGCTCTCTCTTGACCCTACTTCATCGATTCCTCGATAGATTTGTGAGAGATTTGAGGGATGGCCTAACCATATCCAAAATTATTTTTACTCTCTCTTTTGACCAACCACTTTCTCAATTTGAGAAGTTACAAGCTTTCCCCTTTGATCTTGTTACTCTTGCGGGTGGAAACTCCTACTCCCTCCGTTCCTAAATATTTGTCATTTTAGAGATTTTAAATGGATTACCACATACGGATGTATAGACATATTTTAGAGTGTAGATTCACTCATTGCGTTCCGTATGTAGTCACTTGTTGAAATCTCTAGAAAGACAAATATTTAGGAAATGAGGGAGTGGATAGCGAGGGTCACCGGTGATGAATCAAATTATGATTTTACAACGTCCTTTATAAAGGTTTGGAGGACACCTCAAGGTCTACCGTGAGTTTAACCTCGCCTTTGTGGGGAAGATTCAAGGAGCAGTGGCAGAGCTTGGCCCAATTAGTTGGGTGGGCCGGCTGAAGGAAATACGTATCTGGGCTTATTTTGCATGGCCCAACAGTAGGTATACAATAGAAAAAACTCATGGACTGGGCGGGCCATGGCCCACTCGGCCTTGCTGTAGCTCCGCCACTGACAAGGAGGGAAGGTGAACCATGTTGGCGTCAAGAAACCTTGGTGGTTTGGCATCTCTTCAAACAACATTTAGCATCCCTCATAAGAAGTAAACATCGAGATAAATCTTCGCCTACGTGGGCTTTCGGTTAATTCTATTTTCAAGTTCAATTACTACTTTTGTCCCTTACCTTGCAAGTGTCGAGGAACTTTGGTGGTCTCACATCTTTCCAAACAGTGATTACCATCTCTCCAGGAAAGTGAACGTTCGGATATATCTTACCTCCATGTGATTTCGGTTAATTCTACTCCGAGCTCACATACTTTCCGTTAATTCTATCCCATGCAAAATTACTTGAGTTTTACTTTAGTCCCTTGACGTTGCAAGCCGCTCATATATATTATGCTCGTCATAGTTACATTTAGGCATCTTATAGTAGTTCGCAAAATCTAAACTTGTAAGGAAAAGAGCTAACATTTGTAGATATATATTCACTTTCCATGCAAAACTGCTTGCATCCCTTCGTATATTAACATAAAAATGAGAGCCGGTGATCCTGACCTGTATAAACACTGTACAAACAAAGATGCTCATACATACACGAACACTTACCCCTTGAACACACACCCTACCCTTATGCATCTCCGAGAGACCAAACTAACAAATCTTGCTTCTCTTCCATCATCATTTTTTTTTTGGTTATCTTTCTTAAACGTCTGCCTTGCAAAATTCAAACTAGAACCTGAAAACTTTCAAAGCAGACTGTGAAACTTACAACTGCAAGGGTTTAAACTCATGATATTTGAATTATTAAATAAACCTTCAGATGACACTCAAAGGTACTATTGGTCAAATTTGAACTTGACAGAGAAACCGGTTTAACACACGTTTATATCAAATTCAGCCAATTTTAACAGAAATTAGAAGACATTTGCACAAATTCAAAGTGCCAGAAATGAACAAGGACCAATGCAATCAACCCCCCCTTTAATAAATCAACTCAATAATCACCTAGCAGTAATTATTACACGGTCTAAATCTCTGTTGAAGTTTCAACAAACAACAAAAATGGCACAAGAGCTGTATGGATATTACGTGAAGCAGAAACTGTATCTCGTGTGATCTCTGCATCAACAGGAATGCGGGAAAAGCTTCTTCTCGCCCCAGAGTCCCTAGCAGCCTTGAGCCCATATAAGCTACTCCCTCCGTAAACTAATATAAGAGCGTTTAGATCACTACTTTAGTGATCTAAATACTCTTATATTAGTTTACAGAGGGAGTACTTCCTTTAGTTGAACTGCGCCTATTCAAGCTATAAATCATGGAAGAGGCGCCTGATTTGCTCAACAGTGGCAGGCATCAATGTCACGGGACATCTTTTATGCTGAAGTAAAACAATCGACAATGTCACATTACAGACTTGGAACACATAAAAAATGACAGCTTCTAATGGCTGGTTTAAGAGAATATCTACCTGAGAGACAGACTTGAATATGCAACTGTAGCAGAACACAAAACCAGAAACAGAAAGAACAGACGGGTTGTTGCGCTTTTGGCAGCACAGAGGGCACAGCGTCCTGTCAGTTGGCAAGGGAAGTCCATCTTTAGCAACCTGATGAAAGTTATAAGAGCACGATATCAAACTGCTGCCGTAAATAATTACAACTGTACTTCACAGACAACAGGCAACATCATAGTTGCAAAACTAAGAGTTACGATGTCATCCATGGTTCAGATCAAAAAAGTTGGTGTCGATGCCAGAGAATGGTGGTAGCTTTCTTGCAAACATTTACAAGTATATACCACATATACCTTTGGTAGCGGCGGCGGAGGAGGTGGGGGGTATACAGTCGGAGCTGACATTCTTTCTTCAGCAGATTGATACCACCACTCCATCATCTAGATAAGATCACCAGAAAGAGAACATTTAGTGCAGTTCCACATTCCACAGTGGAATCATGCTTTGCATCACAATGCATCTAACGCAGGAAGAACATGAAATTACACATTAAAAGGCGTTAAGAGAAACCACATGCCAGGACTATTATTCCATTCTACCTAAACTGTCCGCCTGTAAAGAAAGTTTATACGAGTGACAGAACCTTGAAAGATTTTTTAATCTCTTGAATTCCTAGGGAAGAAGTTTGAACTGACCTTGAAAAAGAAGACCGCAGCAATTAAACCAGTTTGTGCATAATCTAGAGTCGTGTGCGTACAATTAAGGAGCACCCTCTGAACAGTCTGCAGAGATCATATAAAAATAATCTTGTTGTAAGTTATGACTAGACAATTCATACTTGTAAGAAAATCCCGCTATTGAGTAGTGTCTGTCATTTCCTACCTTTAACCATGGAGGACCACGAAGTCTCTCGAGTTCACGACTTCTAATTCTTGATATCCTAGAAGATGAATCCATCTACTTTGTCAAGAAAAGGCAAGAGGAAGCATCTCAGCAGAATAACCATATGTTAATATGGAACGGTAAATGCTGTTTTGATTTTTTTTAAAGCTGTTATCAGCAAGGAAAGTTCAATGCAAAAGATTAGACATAATGTATGAATCATGATACTAAGCTCAGAAGTATGGTTCTGTATATGTTGCGCTACATGCTAACCAGTAATATACGCTCTAATGGAAATTGGTAAGTATTATACCAGCTCTTGTCCAGTAGCACGACAAACATGAAGCCCAAGCACATGAAGTCCTGGACTGTAAAATGCAGTAGCATCCAACAAATACAGCAACTGGTAAGCAAATGAAAGGCCTGCAAATCAATATAGGGCCATAAGTTAATTTATGTTGCCCGTGTAATGAAACAGACAGAGCAGCGATGCACAATTACTTCGCATCATCAAATGTATAAAAAAGGAATAAAGTAATAAAGTCTACAAGCATTGCAAAGTTATAGACGGACCCAAGAAAAGCCAGGTCATACAAAACTAACAAAACAAATCGCAAAACTGAAACTCGTAGGCATCTTTTAATGGTCATATATAAGAGAAATACAGATGAAATGAGCTTTCCAAAATTATCAGCTACAGAAAAGGCTTTAAACAAGTTAGGATTTATACAAGATGTTCATATATATGAGTAGTGGATCAACCTTCATGAGTCGCATGAATCCATGGATAACAAACACCTATTAGTGCCGCAAAATTGGTCCTAAGGCGCGTGAGATGTGACACTTCTCCAGCTGTAGTCTCAACTTGTGCTTGAGAAGTCTCCCCTTGTTGATCTGATACAAAGCCAGCTTCGTCGAATCTAACCTCACCCTGATCCCATAGGCTTGCCTGCAATCTTGCTTCTCTTTCTTTGTTATATACAGACTGCAACTTTGACTTGAAATACGGTAAAACAACCTATACAGATATTTGGAGCAGGTTAATAGCAGAATTTGCAAAACAGAGCTGTTTCATGATTTTCATCATTGCACTACATTACATATTTCATAAATCAATTTACAATCTTATCTTAACGAGACAAAAATTTAAAAACTAGATGATTAAATTTGTCAACTGCAGAATCTATGAAGATGTGCATAGGCTATTGAAGAAACTTGCGAACTGTATTGTAAAAGCAGAAAATCACAGCTTCAAATAGTATAAGAGCTTGAGTAAAGCACGTACTCCCTACGATCCAAAATAAGTGTCGCAGTTTTGACTAGAGGGATCAAATTTCAACATTGAGATGCTAAGGTAAATAAAGTTGCACACTAAGCAGATTGAGAACAAGTACATTAAGCAATTGGGGTCAATATGCCTGCAATTCAGGCATGGGCAGACTATCAGCAGCGAAGCGTATTATAGATACAGATTAAATATTACTCCCTCCAATCCAAAATAAGTGTCGTGATTTTAGTTCAAATTTGAATTAAAACCACGACACTTATTTTGGATCGGAGGGAGTACATGTCTTCATAGGACAGTAACTAAAACGAGGACACATAGATATTCACATCGTAAACCTGCTAGTGAGGTAAAGTAACCCAGGTAGTGATGTCTGCTGGAGTCTTGGTGAACAAGTCAGCTATGGATACACATTGCAAGATCACGAGGGGTTAACATGTGGTGAGTTTTGTTTGTAAGTGTTAACCTGATGAGATCCCAGATAAAAAAATGAATGCATTCAATAAAAGAAATCACTTTAGTAGGGCTTGGGTGGTTTGTTGCTCACAGGTAGCAGCTCAAAATTCAGCATAACTAAAACTATTTAAATCCAGAACGTAACAAAGCCAACATAAGATAATACTTCAAATTAATCTCTGCCAGGGGACATCATTACCAAAAATACAACAGAGAGGGTTTTCTGGCGCTTCCTTAGTGCAGAGTCATAGACTTTGACATTAGATTCTGCACCAGGATTACTTCTGTTCACTGAAACGTTAACAGGTCTCCGCCTGAGACCATATAACGACTCTGAAAAGGAACCATCTGAAAGATATATGCAGGAAAGTTGTAATCAAACACAATCACGATGGCAAAAGCTGGTAATATAATTACTTGTTTGCCGATAACTTGTCAGACTTGTTTTATCAATCATACAATTGAACTACCACAACTAGGCTAAATGCATAGTCCTGGTTATTTCTTTCATTTGTGGAATGAGTTGGTGTTAAGGCTTAAGCTGGAGTCATTCCATTCTTCTACCTTAATATGTTGTATCCATGGTTCTATTCCACAACCAAAAATAAATTCTTCTGGGATATACATTGGGTGACTCCACGATGAAGCTACTAATCGAATTAAAAGTTTACTTCTCTGCCACATAGTCGCACTAGATAACAGAAGTACTGGTAAGAACCTACCCTGCAAGTAGGATTTGAGATGTTGAGGTTAATGTAAGGCTGAATTAAGAGATCGGTGGGTAGCCTTATTTAAACAGCTATCAAAGGGTGGTGTATAATTTCTTTCTCAATGATGCGCACCATGCAGAGAAATAAATAGCTAAAGATTAGCACTAAACTAAATACTCCCTCCGTTCGGAATTACTTGTCTCAGAAATGGATGTATCTAGAACTAAAATACATCTAGATACATTCATTTTCGCGACAAGTAATTCCGGATGGAGGGAGTACATAATAATACATTTTCCCGTGATATTCCTATATTACCATTCCATTGTTCAAAATATGAAGGTTGTAAACAAAGTTCCTTTTCAACAGAAAAGGGAGTTCTGCTACAGAGACAACGAACCTGTTGTTCGTAGACTATGGGACTCAAGAACAGACATTAACAAAGCAAAGAATTCATCTTCATAATCTAAAACTTTATGCAAGGATGGCCTCCTTAGTGCAAAAACCTGCATATAGTATCGACTAATTAGCACTGGAAAGAGGGTGCATGATAAACTACGCAGACAGTAATAAGTTTGGCTAAGAAAAAAGTACTAAACAGGTCATAACTCGAAACTTTGTTCCTTTAACGAAAATCTTGTAAAACATAGCACTTGTCGTGTTCCAATACCTAGGCACTTTTCTAACAAACAGCCCCCGGTACAAGATCACTTAACTGCCTGAGAAACACCCGTATTGTTGATATAACAAAATTGTCTCTTGAGATTTTGGAGGGTACCCTTTGCAAGGCAAATTTTCTGCCTTGTTATGTGCAATCCATCCTAAAATAACTTCTTGTGACCAGAAAAAGAGGGGAAAAGGATGTTCTTAGCTTCTAAGATCAAAAGTAAAATTGTAATTGACTTTCTCAAATATAGGCACATCCATCAGTTGTGTGCATCCTGGAGCCTGCAACTGAAAACAAGCACACAGAGGATACTGGTACTTTGCCTCGTCATATATTCGTTTTCAAAGTTCTGTTGCGAGTGGTAATCTTGGGTGTTTTTCAGATTGCCATTATATTGAGTACCATCTATATTGTTACCTGGATTTATTTGCCAGTATATCTCAGCTCATTGCATAACAGTAGGGATCCATGAGTGAGAATTCTGAAGGGAGAAAAGGCTAAGATTTCAGGGTGGTTAACTCGAATTAACAAGCATGCTAGTTTGAGTTATCAAGTCGATTATTCAGGTACAATATTATATGTTCGGATGTTCCCTTCATCGTCAAACATATACAGTACATCACAACCCAGCAATGTTCCCCTAGCATTCAGCTCAGCAACAAGTGAACTCAATATCCCTCTAAAAAGAATACGTGAATCCAATTTGGCTGAGCTGAGCTCCCCCCCTCCCTGCCCTCCGCACCACCGATCCGCGGGCCACTCCGGCCGCGGCGGCCACCAAACCCGTGGCTGCCCGCGCGGGCAGTTGCGCCTCCCAACGGCCGATGGCCCCCTCCGCGTCGCTGCCATCAACGCCCCTCGCCCCCCCCTGCTGACCGCTCGGCATGGCCATCTCCTGGATCTGGGGAAGATCCATCTGCATCCTTCGGTCCGTCCGACGCCCCGGTCTCGCCGCGGTCGCCCTGCGCTCCATCTCCGGATCCGCCGTGTATCCTGCTCCGGGGAGAGTGCTCCCATGCTGCTCCACCTCTTTCCTCCGCGGATCTGGCCGCGTCCCCCCCTTTGGGGCGCCCCATGCTCAAATCCATCGTGGCTTTTCCATCCCCGCCCGCCGACCAACCCTCTTCAGGCAATGAGGACGGCTGGAGCACTTATCGCTCGCGGAAAAGCCGGCGCGCCATTCAATCCTCGCCGGCTCATCCTGCTCCCCGGCGCCCTCCCCGTCGCCTCGCTTTCAATGCTTCGGCAGGAAGATTGGCCTTCTTAAAGCGCTTCAAAGGGCTCTGCTTCCGCTGCCTCAGCACGGAGCACCGCCGCATCGACTGCAGAGACCCTCTCCGCTGCATCTACTGCAAAAAACCCGGCCACTTTGGTCGGGAGTGCCACCTCAACCCTCGCCACCGCCCCGCCGGCGACCAAGTTCGCCCCAGAGTGCCAGTGCACGAGCACCTCCGTTTCCCCCCTCCACCACCGCCTGCACCCATGGCTGCCAACCGCCACTTCCACACCGACCCCTCCCGCCGCCCACGCGAAAGCCACAAAGTCATCATCTCCACGCCGGCCATGGAGCAGCAGGAGACCATCCTCCGCCACCACGTAGTGCTGCTCACCGCCCTCGACAAGGCGTGCCCCACCAACCCATGGCGGTCGGCAAGGCCCTCGAGAAGCAGCTGCGCATCCCCTCGCACCTCCTGCGGGTCACCTACCACCACCCTGAAGACTTCTTCGTCCGCTTCAACCTCCCTGCGCACCACGACCTGGCCGTCCGCCAGGGCTCGGTCACCGTCGACGGGGGCGTGCTCCGGATCAAGCCCTGGCACGAAGATGACCACATGACCCACGACAATTTCAAGCTCCATGTCAGGGTGGTCATTGAAGATCTGCCCATGCAGCTGTGGTCGGTCGAGGGGGCGGAGGAGGCCCTCGGCGACCGGTGCCGGGTCGACCGCCTCGACAGCAAGACCTACGACCAAGGGGACACGAAGACGTTCGGCGCCTGGGTCTGGGTGTGGGATGTCGCCCACATCCCAATCAAGCGCACCCTGTGGATCATCAAGCGTGGCGCGGGCAGAACGGAGGAGATGTACGGCTTCTCCCCCCCGAGCCGCGACGTCACGCCTCCGCCATGGGTCCGCCGCAAGGACCTGCTCATCCACGTCGACCTCGTCGAAGATTGGACTCCGCTGTCCCCGCGCTCCTCTTCCTCCCCGCAGAGTGGCCTCACATCGTCAGAGTCCGACAGCGACACCAGGCCGTTCCCTGCAACGTACCCCGGCACCTGGATGATGAAGATCGAAGACGGCCAGGCCCCCGACCAGCAAGGCCGCGCGCAACGCCCAGGACCTGCCGTGGCCAGCATTGGATGCCGCTGCATGTCCCTCGGCGGCCCCAGACACAGCCACGACGTGGACGATGGAGGGGGCCGGCGCTCCTGGAAAGACACTCTCCTGGGGCGCGGCTGTCCCTCCCATGAAGCTCCTGCGGCGGCGCCCCCCCCCCCCCAGCAGCGTCATCAACGTCAGCGCAGCCGCACGCCCACCAGCCGGCAGGGCCAACACCACCACCGTCTCAGCTTCTCCAAGGACAAGCACGCTCCGTCCGCGCGCACCCGGACCCCACCCCGCTCCCAATCAGAAGCTGCACCCAGGCGCACCTCCCCGGACCCGGTGGCTGCTTTCTTCGAAGAAGCAGCAGCGCTGGCTCCCCCTCCCCCTCCGCCCCTTGCTGCAGCAAATGATGTCGACGTTGCTGTCGCGGAGGCGACAGCCGAGCCTCTCTGCTTCACCGACAACGACAACTGCAACCCCAAGACTACTACTGCCCTCTCTTCCCAAGCTTGCCGTGCCCCTGCCCCATCCACCTCTTCTGTTGGTGTGCAGGTGGGCGCGGTCACGCAGAGGGTTCAGCAGATGGACATCAATGACCAAGACGGTGTCGCGATCCCCCGCCGCCTCTTCACCGACGTTCCGGCGCCCATCCTGCCCCCTCCCCGCCCGTCTGCTCCGAGGAAGACGCGGACTGCATCAGCTCCGGTGCGTCAGAGCGCCCGCCAGGCCAAAAACCGCTCGGAGGTGCCGGTGGCGCACCGTGCAACGCTTCACATCATCCGCGACCTCGGGCTTCTGGGGCCAAACGACAAGATGACCCCAAAGGAGGCCGAAGCCCTGATCAAGAAGTTCGATGAGCCTCTCACCGAAGAAGACATCTACGGCCTTGCAAAGCTCACACGCCAGGATCCAGTAGCTCTTCGCATCGCTGCCGGACTCGCCGGCCCTGATGGAGCTCCCCTCGGGGAGGCAGCTTAGATTATGTTACCTAGTTGTAGTTGCTTCCTCCAGAGGCAGTCGGTCCTGGACTGGCTCAAGTTAGGTTTCATGAATAGTTTCAGGTTAGAGGTTCAGTTCTCATGTCGACGGAATTTGGGGCCTATTGGTGGCCGTCGACATGCCACGAATGTAGCTGAAGTGTATCTGTTCGTCTTCATCATTAGTAATTCTAGTCTCTGGAGCAAACTCAAGTGTCCAAATGAGTAACATCAATTGTGCGATCATGTCCTGGAATGTCCGGTGGCTGAACTCAGCGGCAAGGCGGGAAACAGTTAGAGAGGTAGGAGCGGCACAGCGACTCGCCATCCTCTGCCTCCAGGAAACAAAAATAGAAACATGATCTCAAACCATGATTAGGGACATTGGCGGTAGCTACTTCAAAGATTGCGTAGTACTTCCGGCGATCGGCTCCAGGGGCGGAGTTGCAATCTTCTGGAATCGTGATCTTGTGTCCGTCTGCTCCCAGGCAGTTGGTCAATTCTCCATCACAGCCACTGTCACTCTAGTTAGCTCGGCATCTAGTTTCGTCCTCACATCAGTATACGGCCCTTCTGACGGCACCAACAGAGACGCCTTCTTCGCTGAATTAGCTAGCACGGCACCTCCTGTAGGCACTCCATGGCTAGTTAACGGAGACTTCAATGTCATCTACGAGGCGAGAGACAAGAACAACCACAACTTAAATAGGAGGTTGATGAGCAGATTTAGATCAGCTTTAGACCCGGCGGCGCTCAAAGAAATCAAATGTAAAAATAGGAGGTTCACCTGGAGTAACGAACGGGAATCGCCCACGTTAGTTAGCATCGACAAATTCTTCGCTAACCTAGAATGGGAAGCCCTCTTTCCCTCCTTCATGCTCGTCGCCGCATCCACAACCTGCTCGGACCACTGCCCCCTCATCCTTGCCAGTGCCACCGCCCCTCCTCGACGAGCAAGATTCCGTTTTGAAAGCTTCTGGGTCAGTTTTCCTCACTTTAGAGAAACGGTGCAGCGGGCATGGCAACGCCCCGCCACGCAAACCTGCGCCTTCAGCAGGATCAAAACAAGACTCGAGCGGGTGGCCAAAGACCTGAAGATTTGGAGCGGCAGTTTATTCAGTGACGCGAAGATGCAGTTCCACATTGCTTCTGAATTAATCCTAAGATTCGATGTGGCCATGGAAAAGCGCCAGCTATCCCCAGCTGAGTTCAACCTGAGGAAGCTTCTGAAACAGAGGATTATCGGTCTTGCGGCCGTCGAGCGTGCGCGTCGTCGCCAAGCTTCTCGGATAACATGGCTCAAGGCCGGAGATGCAACCACTGCTTTCTTCACTGCAAAGGCCTGCTCAAGGAGGAGAAAAAATTTCATTCACTCTCTGCGATCTGAAGATCATGTGGCGATCGAGCATGACGAGAAGGCTGCCACCATTTATGAGCATTTCAAGAAAATCATGGGAGCCGCTGAACCCAGGAAATGCACCGTTAACTGGGAAGCTCTAAACCTGCCAACGATCCAAGCTGATGGACTTGATGCTCCTTTCACTGAAGCGGAAGTTTGGAGAGCGATCATTGAATCCCCGGCAGAAAAAGCCCCTGGGCCTGACGGTTTCAGCGGACAATTTTTCAGAAGCTGCTGGGACATCATAAAAGATGAGGTGATGGCAGTGTTCAACCAGTTCCACAGCCTATCCGGGCCTTGCTTCCTAAGAAAGATGGAGCTGAATCTGTGGGAGATTTTCGGCCGATAAGCCTCATCAACTCAATTGCCAAGCTCATCACCAAAGTACTCTCGATAAGATTGGCAGAGAAAATCTCACTGATCATTTCGCCAGCTCAGAGCGCTTTTCTAAAGTCAAGATGCCTGCAAGATAACTACCTCTATGTCAGGAACTCAGTTCGATCGTTACACCGAAAAAAGAAGCCGGCCTTGCTGATTAAACTCTCGAGCATTCGACTCGGTCTCCTGGGAGTTTATGTTTGAACTGTTGCAGCAGCTGGGTTTTAGCAGTCGCTGGAGGGACTAGATTGCCATGCTTCTCAGATCATCCTCATCCGCTTTCCTGTTGAACGGTGACCCTGGCATCCCTCTCATCCACCGCCGTGGGCTGCGGCAAGGAGACCCGTTGTCCCCGCTGCTATTTATCCTTGCCATTGACATCCTCCACCGGCTCATAGCAAAAGCTGCTGATGAAGGCATTCTTGCCCCGCTGCCTGGAAGAGAACTGAAACTGCGCACCAGCCTGTACGCGGACGATGCTGTCATCTTCGCAAACCCAGTTCGGGAAGAGCTCGACAAACTGTTTCAGATCATCACCAGCTTTGGGGAAGCCTCAGGCCTGCACCTCAACATCAGCAAGTGCACCATCACGCCCATTCGCTGTGATCACATTAACCTTCAGGAAGTTCTGCATGCGTTTGGCGGACAGATTGTTGCCTTCCCAATACGCTACTTGGGATTACCAATAAGCCTCGGGCGTGCCAAAATGGTTCACTTTCAGTTCATCCTGGACCGCATCCGAGCTCGTCTAGCTGGATGGAAGCATAAACTGATGAATATCGCAGGGAGAAGAGTGCTTGTTCGGAGCGTTCTCTCGGCGATCCCAACTTTTGCACTCTCTGTTCTTCGGCCACCAAAGCTTCTCTTCAGAGAGATTGATAAAGCCCGCAGAAAGTTTCTTTGGACACAAGATGAGGAGCTTACTGGTGGCAAATGCAAGGTTGCCTGGAAGCAAGTTTGTACGCCGACGGAATACGGAGGCCTAGGCATCCATGACCTACAGAAATTCTCTCGCGCTTTGCGACTCAGATGGTTGTGGCTGTCATGGCAAACTGAAGACAGACCCTGGAAGGGCTCGGACCTACCTTGCGACAAGGAAGACAAAGCTTTGTTCGACCATGCAACCTCTGTAACTCTTGGAAACGGCAGAACAGCTTCCTTCTGGCAATCCCCATGGATCACCTCTCCAAGCCTTGCCACTCTGTTTCCAGGACTGTTCAAGCGATCAGGGGGCAAAAACAGATGCGTTGCTGATGCGCTTGAAAATGACAAATGGGTGCTGGACATGAAGATACGACCCAACGAGAACCTGATTCACAGCTTCATCATCCTATGGAGAGCACTGCGGGCCGAAGCAATATCGCTGCAACCACAAGTGGATGATAAGATCCCCTGGCATCTTCACAGCGCGGGCGTCTACAGTGCAAAATCTGCTTACAAAGAGCAATTCAGCAGCTTACTGAAGACGGACGACAAACACCTGATATGGAAAACATGGGCACCTGGAAACTTAAAAGTTTTCTTCTGGCTCTTGCTCAAAAACCGTCTTTGGTGCAACGATCGACTCCAATGCAGAGGATGGGAGAATGGTTACTTCTGCGCTCTTTGCACAAGAAACCTTGAGACGTCAGTACATCTCTTCTGGGAGTGCCCGGTCAGTAAGGAAATATGGCGAAGGATCTCGGCCTGGAATGAATGTGACAGGCTTCTGCGCCTTGCCGCTCCCTCAGACCACAGCACCTCCTCCATTTGCATCATGCGCAGCCTCATTCAACAATCAAGACCAAGACTCAGAGAAAAGCTCAAGACAATGATCTTCCTCGTCACATGGCACATCTGGAGGGAGAGAAACAACAGAATTTTCAGACACGAGCCAAGCCAAATCTGCTCTGTGATCGCAGCGATAAGAAGAGATGCAGAGAGTTGGAAACTAGCAGGGGCCAAATGCCTGGCAACACCATTAGGAGATCCAGGCTAGACAGCAGGATATCCCTCCTCAGCCCTGGTGTTCAGGGTCTTCGAAACCAACCTCTTGTAACCACTCATGATCACTTGATCATGAACATGTTTCCCGCTCTCTACCTGCTTAATATATGAATGCCGGTGGTTCACCGGTTCTTTCAAAAAAAAATCACTATTCCTCACGTAGCAATTAATTTACCCAAGTCATTGCAGCTAATCAAACAACCTAAAAAGACGAAATACTGGCTTTCAGCGGCAGCAGAAGCAACTTTTCCAGCTGCAAATATTGCGTATTACTGTCTTCCCTGGGTAACTACATTTCGTGGCCTCACCAATCAAACCTAGCATATATTCAATGAAGCAAATAAAACACAAGCAGAACTCGCACTCTCAATCATCCACTACAATGTAACGCACGAACAGACATTATTCGAACAGTCATAAGCACCCAATACTAATAGACGCAGCTAGTTAACCAAACCGGATCGATGGGCATGATCGCATCGGAGAGGGGGCGGTGTTTTACTTACCCCGAACGAGTAGGAGAGCGCCGCGCGGAGGCTGGCCGGGAGCTGCTGCGCCGCGGACATCTCGAAGAAGGTGGGCCGTGCGCCCTGCCCTCCCACCTGGAACAGCATCGCGCCGCCGCCGCCGCCGCCGTCGCGGCCTCCTCCGGGTGTAGGGGGCGGGGGATAGGGTTAGGCCTCGAGCCTATGTTGCAGACACGGGGTCTTGGCGAGGTACGGCGACGGAGCTGTATTCCGGCGGCGGGCGGCGGGCCGCGGGGTTATCCGGTGGTGCGTTCGTGTAGCCCAGCGCGTCCACGCCGGTGAGAGAAAGGAAAGGTGGGGCGCAAAAGAGAAGCTGTGAGGGAGACGGGTCCAGACGTGAGGGAGAAGAAGAGACTACGTTTGGTTCGTGGGATTTTTATTTACTTTTTAAAACTTTTTTAGACAATTCCACGAAGCTTTTATTCAAATCGCAATATTTACATTTTGTTCTTTTTGAGATGAACTAGGGACTTTATTAGAACTCAATGACGTTCGGAATACAAATAACGTCTGGTAAGCACCCTAACCACATGTGCGGACCCACTCACAATGATACAGCTGCCTTAACTAAATCATGAGCTTCAAAATTACATTCTCTATGCTCAAACTTAAAAGAAACATCTCTGAAGTCACTGCTCCGATGCTTAATATCGCTGATCACCGTTGCGTAAACAGTGGCTGCTCCCTTGTTGATACTCGTCACCACCTGAAGGCAATCTGAAGCAATAACCAGGCTTTGGATGTGTAGGTCTTTAGCTAACGCCAAGGATTCATTGACCACATGTGCCTCCAATGATGTTGCGTCCACAAGACCATCATAGACTGTAACAGAAAGAACTAAGATACCGTCCGATATGATCTCTGCATACAACCCCCGCTGCACCTCGATCACCTTGGCGGGAAAGGCCGCCGTCTGTATTTAACTTCGCAGTTGTGCCTGCTGGTGGAATCCACCTCCGAGCAAGTCGTGCCGGTTGTGCTATCAGTTCATGCGGTTGTCTAGCAGAAGCAATTCCCAGGTCTTGAAGATACCTATTGATGAAACACCATGTAGAAATCGGGCTTTGGAACTCATTGTCATCCCTCCGTCGATCCCACCAAATTGCCCACAAGGTCACCAAAACCCGTGCAAGATCCTGTTGTGATGTCGACTCGAATAACCAGAATAGCCATAACCGAACATTGTCGGTGTTGTTTGATATTACATGCTCTAGGAGCTCCTCATCACCTAACGCCAATGTACACCTTGCCATGCGGCAGTTGATTAGAGAGTGACGACATGTATCGTCCGATGCCCCACAAATTGAGCATGCATCAGTCGTGGACATATTCCTTGAGCAACGAACGGATCCAGTGGGAAATGAAGTATGAGCTAGCCTCCAAACAAAGACACGAACCTTTGATGTATTTTTACTTTCCACAGCTCGGTCCATGACTTCTTGTCAGCTGCTATGTTGGAGTGGCCAGAACGGCGCTCAAGCCAGTCTTCACGTTGTGTCTTTACTGCAGTGATCATCCTATACGCTGACCTGACCGAGAATAACCCCCGCTTATAATAATGCCATGCCCAGAAATATTCCTGGACCCGAGAACTCAGCGGAATGTTAAGGACATCGTCCACATCAAGAGCTATCAAGTGTTCCTCAAGCCGTTGCCTATCCCACGTTCTGGTAGTGGGATCAATTAGTTCAGATACATGTACAGGTGGATTTTCAGACCTCGGACAGATTGGGCTGAGTTTGTCGTTTGATGTAGGGTAGAACCCTAGATGCCCGATCTTTCACGATTGGAGGGGATCCTACGAAGAACATGAGGAGGAAAACGAGGGGAACACGAGGGAAACACGAGAGAAATCACTCAACCAACAAGAGATGGTCACACATATGCTAGATCCTCGAAACGCAAAGAGATACACGATCCGAATCCAACAAGGGACGATACAAGTGGCAGTAGTTCTTCTCCGAGAGGAGGTCTTGAAGGTCTTCCCGTGATGGGGTCTTGAATCCGCTTGGGGGGTCTTCTCCGAAGAGGTCGTGAGCTCCGAGGAGAAGTAACCAAGTGGATGAGCAAAACTCTATCTCAAATATGAGCTATCACATTGCTAACCCTCAAATGGAAGAGGGGGGGTATATATAGTCTAAGCCACGAAGGGGTAAGTGAGGGGCGAAGGGGTACACAGGCCTCGGCCCAAGTCATGCGCGCAGGCATAGTCCGGATGATCCGGATGGGGTCCCGGATGATCCGGTCGTCGGGGGTCCGGATGGTTCGGGCGGCCGTCCGGATGATCCGGCTTCGTCGAGCAGGCTTCGGGTGTCTTCGGGCACATTACCCGGATCGTCCGAGCGGGGGTCCGGATCGTCCGAGCGGGTGTCCGGATCGTCCGGCTAGGGGTCCGGATGATCCGGGCAAGTCCTGTCTTGCTCCATTATTCTTCTTCCTTCTCTTATTCCATGCTTGGCCTTGGTCCTTTGATTCTCCATGGTCATCTCGGATGTACCTGGGTATATGCAAGGTCCATGCTTGAGGTAGTAGCCATGTCTCATATGTGGAAAGTGACGGTTCGAAGAGGAGTGAGTTCACCTTGTGTCCAATGGCGTATGGTCGAGGTCTCATCGTATGTCCTCTTGGGGCTTGGGGAGTAGTCGAAGTGTACATGGGGATGATCGTGGGATGCTCCGCATCATCTCCCCCCCCCCCTTGGGAAAGATCCGACATCTGATCATGATCCTCATCACCATGGAAACGATTGTCGTGGACGGACTTGTAGTTGGACGTAGATGAAGACATTGCGCAATCCAAGTACTCCAAGGTGTCTCCGGTATGTGGTACATGCAAAATGAGCAAACACAAAGGACACTTGGAAATACAATGGTTAGCGCACACAAAGTGTCCATGAAGTAAGTATGAGTCCGTGCGGCAAGATTGTTCGTGACAAAGCGCATGAAGCTTATCAAGATGATATAGAATGATATGCAAAGCATTCATGGGAATAAAAGCATTTTTAGTATGCACAAAGGTGTGTTGAATGCAATTAATGCGACCATTGTGCAAAATGATGTCATAATGGGACGGTGTATCAAAAGCATGAACATGTAATAGGCGCTCAATGTAATTATTTGATCATGCAATTGATGGTGGGCAATATGATCATGATGTATGAATATGCCATCAAGGAAGATCACAACAAATTTGCTAAGGAAATGCTCAAGCTCATATACCATGGATGACATGGGAATACAAGATGCAACAAGGCAATGATAATGTGAGTCAATCCATGCATAGGGTGCAAACTTGCGGTGAGTATGAAATGTCCATTGAGCATGACATGTGGTAGCACAATAACAAATATGGATGTTGTGGTACAAAAAGTCAAAGGAGTATTGATGTACCAAAGCTCGATGTCGTGGCATGAGTGGAGTTCCGAAGGTGCATCCAATAAGTGCGAGCGCTCCTCAATGTGAAGGTCCATAGGGCCAATCTCCATTGTCGCTCCTCCGTTCGCGAGATGCATCATGTAGACAACAAGAAGGAAACAACAATGAAAGAGTGACCCATCCAACATGTCTATGTGAGGATGGCTCAAAGGGAAGGAGTTCACCGTTATGAGGATGTCGAAAATGTTGGTGTCGCGCATCATGTAGACCTTTGGCTGACCAATATGTCTCGTGATGGCGCCACCTTGTGAATCCTTCAAAACGAAAGAACATGGCAAACACTCGGAAAAACAAAATGAGGTTAGCGGAAGTGCAAAACCTATCATTCGTGTAGCAAGATACCCAACAAGTGTATGCATCATGCTCATCATAAGAAAGGACAAGGGAGCATTCCATAGTATGGAGGCATATGATGCGAGGACAACCAAATACAATAGGCTCAATCAAACAAGCATGCATCATAAGTAAGGTGTCAAAGTCTCCAAGATCAATAAGCATAGTATGGTTGCACTACAAGTGGATATGAAAGAGGCAACTAATGGACAAAAGAGACAATGATCAAGACAAATCAAGTGAGAGGCATGAAGATATATGTCATCAACCCAAGAAAGCGAGTAAGAATGGAACATGGGTGATGCAACAAAGCAAGTAATTATAGTGATAAAGTCAAGCAAGCTAGTAGTGCAAAGATTCAACGTACTAGAGGTAATCATGGCAATCATGTCATGTGTGCAAATAGTGGGCATGAATAATTCACATGACATAGCACAAGCATGAAAGCAAGATATGAGGAAAGTATCATCATTGTATTGGCAAGAAGTCCTATGTGAATAGTAATGGAACATCATGACTCTCCCAACACAAGAATCAACAATAGCATGAAGCACATGGTAAACATGGCAATAGCAACAAGGATCTCCACCAAGCATGCAAATACACATAGGAGTAGCATGATGGTGAATCATATGTAAGTGCAAGCAAGGGTCACAATTGCATGGCAAAGTCATGTAAAGAGGCATAACATGCAAGGTGAACACGATAAAATGGGCATAATGTAACAAGTGATATATAGCCCAGAGCCGTGTGAGAGCCAAGTAAAAGAGATGCGGTTAGTCCTTGCACGAAGAGAACGATGGGAAGGACAATCTACGGGATCCCAAATCGTCGTTGCTCTCAAGAGCTCGTTTCGTCAACTCTTGGGATTGAGAGGTTGACGAGTATACGTGAGTACCTACACAAAACAAAGACAAAGGGGAAATTGTGTGTGCGTGGTATATGTACACATCATCCATCATGATGCGCACGTGTATGTGTTGGTTAGCACAAAATAGCCAATGCTCAAATAAATGAGATGCGTGATATAGAAACATGTCATCCATCATGAGAGGTTTGGTATTATGTATAGTATAATGGAGACTCAAATTGTGTAATGCATCACGAGAAATATGTAGTGCATTGTTATTCATGGAATGCATATGGCGCACGAAATCATGGGAATCATGCAAAGTATGGAATGTATCAAAATATCCTAATATGTATGAGGAAACTATGGGGGTATCCTCCAAGCATTTATAGAAACATCACATGGAGAATATTGACAACATCCAAAACAAAGCATATTTGGTTCTATGTGATCATGGCATGGCATAATAGATGAATTGCGCAAACATAAAGAGAGCATGGCAATATCATCACAAGAGAAGCACATTCCAATAACCATGACCTTGTCATCTATGCCATAAGTGCAAATAGGATTTATTTTAATGGGGCATGCATAGTTACTATGTTGAGATTGCGATGAAACAATATGAGAGATCTCACTCATAGCATATGACAAGTTTAATGGGTTGTCGAACATGATGTGACCAAAAGAATTTTCACATGATATCCTATGGAGCATAGCATCACAACTAGGCAACTCAACATCCTCATCATCATATTCATCATAAATTGGTAAGTCATGACATGAGGAAGTCGCACTAGCATGAAGCATAGGAATAGGTGGGTCAACATCATGCAAGCAATGATTGGTAAGATAGTTCGCTAGTGGGACACGAGAAGTACCATCACCTATGTTACCTTTGGAGCATCGCTCATGTGTTGTAGGTGAGGTTTCAACTTGATGGTACCATGTGGGGGGTGCATCTTCTTCAACCATGGCCATCGCCGTCTCCATTTGAGGTATGGACTAGTCGAGGATAGGCATGTCATCATGTAGGAGACCTAGCACCAAAGAAGGAAACACACTAGGAGTAGAGGTTAAGTCATTAGAAATCATAGTGGCCTCACATGCCGTCTCAACTACCTCACTCACTAAATGTTGTGGCTCACTCACTCCCGGTAAGAAGCTCTCACTCATATGGTTGGTGGAGTCACCCAAATGGTTCTCAACCTCACATAGGATGTCTGGCATGCTCTCATGTGTGGGGCTAGTGGTGGTCACACTCATCCTCTCATAGAAAATGCACTCAATGTCACATATGGTGGAGTCATTCATGTCACTCATGTGGTGGTGGCTCTCCTCACATGGCAATTGGGGCATCTCGACATATGTGGGTGTCAGAGAGATGTAGGTGCAAATGTCTCCATGTGCGCTCGTGTAGCTTGACTCGGAGTGTCCAATATGGGCGTCGTCTTCATGTTGTTGAAGAGGTTCGCGCTCGTCGCCGTGGTCGAAGGGGATGGCCCTTGCTCGACCGTCTTGTCGCCATCTTGTTGTAGGAGGTCTGATGTGGAGCATCCCACGATCATCCCCATGGACGCATCTACATCTCCTACAACACCACTTGGACCAATGACAAGAGCACATGCAAGAGCTCTCGAAACCGAGGTGACATCACTCCTCTCACAACTCCCTTTTGAATCACACGAGACATGGCTACTACCTCAAATGGAGACGCTTTGCATACTCAGGTACCAAGGAGTTAGCCATGGAGAAGCTAGGAAGCAAGGAGAATCGGAAGCGGAAGACATGCGTGAAGACGGAGAGGAAAACAGCCAAGTCCCAGGTTGGCCGGACGATCTGGACGAGGGCCCGGACGATCCGGACCCCAGTTCGGACAATCCGGATAACTCGCCCAATGACACCCGAAGCTGGACCCCGAAGCCGGATCATCCAAACGAGCACCCGGATCATCCGAACACCAACCAGATATCCGGACGCCCCCCTCCAGACATCCAGGCCACCGCCTCCACCGCCTGCGTCTTCAACTCATCCAGGCCATCACCCGGATCATCCGAACAAAGCCCGGATCATCTGGCTCCCCACCCGGATCATCCGGACCCCGCCTGCGTGCGCGTGTTGGGCTGAGGGCCTGTACCCCATCGTCCCCTTATCCTATATATATGACTCCGCCACCTCTCTTCTAGGGTTAGCATTGTGATAGCTCATACTTTGAGATAGAGCCTTGCTCATCCATCCGGATCTACTCCACCGCGAGGGACCGATACCTCTTCGGAGAAGATCCTCGTTGGATTCAGGACCTCCTTTCGGAGAAGACCCTCTTCAAGACCTCCTCACGGAGAAGAACCGGTTACCCTATGTATCGTCCTTTGTTGGATTCGGATCTTGTACCCTTATGTGTTTCGAGGATCTAGCACATGTGTGACCTTATTCCCGTTGGTTGAGTGTTTCTGTGTTCCCCTCATTTCTCCTCTCGTGTTATTCGTGTTCTTGGTAGGATTCCCTCCAAACGTGAAAGATCGGGCGACTAGGGTCATACCCTACATCATCTTGGTATCATGAGCCACGTTGATCACATTTTTGGAGCCCCTACCCTTTGTTTTCTAGCTTGATTTTGTTGATTTCGCCCTAAATCCGGAAATCCCCACCAAAAAATAGCCCCCAAATTTTTTTTGTGATTTGTTGGTTTTGATGATGTTTTGTTGATTTTGATCCGTGGATTCGTTGTGTAACTAGTGGATCTTGCCTTTCCCCACCATCTCACCCTCGAAATCCATCCAAAATCCATGAAATCCTCGAATTTCTCCCTGTTTTCGAGTTCATCCCGAGCAATCCCCGAGCGCAGTTGACCTGCCCGGATCATCCGGACCCTGACCCAGATCATCCGGACCCGCCCTGATCATCTGGCTACTGGCCCGGATCATCTGGCTTCCTCTGCAGAAATTGCATTTTTTGCAGTTTTTGTCCACCGCCGCCTACGCCTCCGCATACCCCACTTTGACCCTCTGTTGGAAAAGGCAGTGCCCAGGAGGCGCTTAGGCATGCCTAGGCGCTAGGCAATGGCCAAACGCCTCGCCTAGGGCATAAATGGAGGTCTAGGCAGGGCAAGCAAGGAATTGCCTACGCAAGCAAGAAACCATGCCATGTACTATACTAATATGCCAAACGGGTTATATTCCAATGGTAGTCGATGGTAATTAACTTATTTATATGCCCTAAACTAATATCAACACCCATATAATAATCACAAATACACTACGAGTAAAAACTATATTACCGCCTAGGCCGCGCCTAGGGCGCTTAGGCACCGCCTAGGCCCTAGGCGAAGGCCAATCGCCTCGCTTACGCCTACCGCTTTTTCCAACCTACCACCACCACTTTACATTCGCCAACCCCACGACATACCCCACTGTACCACCATTCGACTTTGGGTTCAAGAATTTGAGTTGTGGTTTCCGTGTCCTATTGTGTTTCGGCTATATAGGTACGACGCGACATCACCATCACCACCGCTTATCTTCATTGACTACTCATCATCGCTACAAACGGTAACCTCGGCGACATCTTTGTCTACGCCTTGCCATTGCATTGATGACCACCATACCCTTACTTTTGCGTTTCTTACCCATCGAGACAAGCCTTTGAGTATTGTCGGCAATGTGACTTGTGCACATTAGTGATCATACTCCCGTAACAATACATACCATACCATCGTGATGCATATCTTGATATCATCTCATGCGTCACAAAGTTGTCATCGCATACACAATTGCTATCTTGGTTCGTGAATTTTTGCGTGAGAAAAGAGCTCACAAGTGAAAGAGCCAAACAAGCTTTTAAGCACAAAGAGAAAGATAAGCAAAGAGCTTATAAGCAAGAACCATAGCATCATACTACATTAAGATTGTCATATCCGATCATCTTGGATCATATCACTGAAATACCATACATATAGCATACTTGGGATAGAGGTCGTTGCATTTTTGCTTAGTAGGTTGTGCACAAGTTCCATATCCGCCTATTGTGCAATCGTGCTAGCGTCTCTCTAGTGTTGTGCAACAAGAGCATTTTCGTGGACTCCACATTTTGGCTCATTTTTGGTTTGCACAACCCCATTATCTATTTGTGTGTGTGTTTTCGTGTACCGCTACTTGCTTGGTCTACTTGTTGCATGTACGAATTTGTGAATGTTTCTTAACATCTTTGAGTCTAACTAACAATTGCATCAAATTTTATACCACCATCCTAACCGAGCTCCACCATAAGCTTTTACTTGTGTAGGTGTGAGAACCGACAAGAATTGGTACCAATTGTGCTATTTCCTTGTCCACATTTGAGTGATCATTGATCCATCTTCAACATCGGTCAAGGTATATTTGGTATAAGTTCTTCTCTTTCTCCCACTCACATTTTTGCTTGGAATGATGGATAGGCCAAGTTCTTCTACCAACCCACTCTTCATCGAGCAAGACGACGACATGTCATCCTATGTCCCAAGAGCCACCTCTTCGGTGCACAACGAGCTTTGCATCAAGAGCAACAAGCAATGAGTGACCGCATCGACAATCTCGCCACCGACTTGCGGCTCTCCGAACAACGAACAAGAGACTACTTCGACAACAAGCTCGACACTCACAAACAAGAGAATGATGCAAGAATGGACGGGATCTGAGCCTTGTTGATGAACCGCCATTCTTCCACTTCTTCATACTCAAGACGGAGCCGCTCGAGTCAACACACCGACGACACCTTCTTCGGCTCAAGTACACCGATCAAACACTCTACGCCGAGCCGCGCGTCAAGACCGTCATGCATCTCGCTATCCTCTACACGGCAATCATCCGCAATAGCAAGTTGACGAGTCATCAACCAAACCAAGTTCCTTTTGCACAAGCTCAAGAACGGCAACATCAACGTCACCAAGAGGAAGAGCGAGCGCGACAACATCAAGATGAACAAGACGCTGAGGCTCAACTGAAGGAAATATGCCCTAGAGGCAATAATAAAGTTATTATTTATTTCCTCATATCATGATAAATGTTTATTATTCATGCTAGAATTGTATTAACCGAAAACATGATACGTGTGTGAATACATAGACAAACATAACGTCACTAGTATGCCTCTACTTGACTAGCTCATTAATCAAAGATGGTTATGTTTCCTAACCATAGACATGTGTTGTCATTTGATTAACGGGATCACATCATTAGGAGAATGATGTGATTGACATGACCCATTCTGTTAGCCTAGCACTTGATCGTTTAGTATACTGCTATTGCTTTCTTCATGACTTATACATGTTCCTGTAACTATGAGAATTATGCAACTCCCGTTTACCGGAGGAACACTTTGGGTACTACCAAACGTCACAACGTAACTGGGTGATTATAAAGGAGTACTACAGGTGTCTCCGAAGGTACATGTTGAGTTGGCATATTTCGAGATTAGGTTTTGTCACTCCGATCGTCGGAGAGGTATCTCTGGGCCCTCTTGGTAATGCACATCATTATAAGCCTTGCAAGCAATGTGACCAATGAGTTGGTTACGGGATGATGCATTACAGAACGAGTAAAGAGACTTGCCGGTAACGAGATTGAACTAGGTATTGGATACCGACGATCAAATCTTGGGCAAGTAACATACCGATGATAAAGGGAACAACGTATGTTGTTATGCGGTTTGACCGATAAAGATCTTCATAGAATATGTAGGAACCAATATGGGCATCCAGGTCCCGCTATTGGTTATTGACCTAGAATACTTCTAGGCCATGTCTACATAGTTCTCGAACCCGTAGGGTCCGCACGCTTAACGTTACGATGACAGTTTTATTATGAGTTTATAAGTTTTGATGTACCGAAGTTTGTTCGGAGTCCCGATGTGATCACGGACATGACGAGGAGTCTCGAAATGGTCGAGACATAAAGATTGATATATTGGAAGCCTATATTTGGACATCGGAATCGTTTCGGGTGAAATCGGCATTTTACCGGAGTACCGGGAGGTTACCGGAACCCCCCGGGGGGTTATTGGGCCTACATGGGCCTCGAGGGAGAAGAGGGAAGGAGGCAGGAGGGGGCCGCACCCCCCTCCCCTTCCTAGTCCGAATAGGACAAGGGAAGGGGGCGGCGCCCCCCCTTTCCTTCCCCTCTTCCTCCTCCTTCCCCCCTTCTCCTACTCCAACTTGGAAAGAAGGGAGTCCTACTCCCGGTGGGAGTAGGACTCCCCTTGGCGCGCCCTCCTTGGCCGGCCGCCTCCTCCCCCCTGGCTCCTTTATATGCACAAGTAGAACACAAGTGAGTTGTGGGCAATACAAGTCATACTGCTTACCAGCATGTCATACTTTGGTTTGGCGGTATTGTGAGATGAAGCGGCCCGGACCAACATTACGCGTACGCTTACGCGAGACTGGTTTCACCGTTACGAGCACTCGTGCTTAAAGGTGGCTGGCGTGTGTCTGTCTCTCTCACTTTAGCTGAATCGAGTGTGGCTACGCCCGGTCCTTGCGAAGGTTAAAACAGCACCAACTTGACGAACTATCGTTGTGGTTTTGATGCGTAGGTAAGAATGGTTCTTGCTAAGCCCGTAGCAGCCACGTAAAATTTGCAACAACAAAGTAGAGGACGTCTAACTTGTTTTTGCAGGGCATGTTGTGATGTGATATGGTCAAGACGTGATGCTCTATTTTATTGTATGAGATGATCATGTTTTGTAACCGAAGTTATCGGCAACTGGCAGGAGCCATATGGTTGTCGCTCTATTGTATGAAATGCAAACGCCCTGTAATTGCTTTACTTTATCACTAAGCGGTAGCGATAGTCATAGAAGCAATAGATGGCGTAACGACAATGATGCTACGATGGAGATCAAGGTGTCGCGCCGGTGGCGATGGTGATCACGATGGTGCTTCGGAGATGGAGATCACAAGCACAAGATGATGATGGCCATATCATATCACTTATATTGATTGCATGTGATGTTTATCCTTTATGCATCTTATCTTGCTTTGATTGATGGTAGCATTTTAAGATGATCTCTCACTAAATAATCAAGCAGTGTTCTCCCTGAGTATGCACCGTTGCGAAAGTTCTTCGTGCTGAGACACCACGTGATGATCGGGTGTGATAGGCTCTACGTTCAAATACAACAAGTGCAAAACAGTTGCACACACGGAATACTCAGGTCATACTTGACGAGCCTAGCATATACAGATATGGCCTCGGAACATGGAGACCGAAAGGTCGAACGTGAATCATATAGTAGATATGATCAACATAGTGATGTTCACCATTGAAACTACTCCATCTCACGTGATGATCGGACATGGTTTAGTTTATTTGGATCACGTGATCACTTAGATGACTAGAGAGATGTCTGTCTAAGTGGGAGTTCTTAAGTAATATGATTAATTGAACTTAAATTTATCATGAACTTAGTACCTGATAGTATTTTGCTTGTCTATATTTGTTTGTAGACGCTGTTGTTCCGTTGAATTTTAATGCGTTCCTTGAGAAAGCAAAGTTGAAAGACGATGGTAGCAATTACACGAACTGGGTCCGTAACCTGAGGATTATCCTCATTGCTGCACAGAAAAGTTACGTCCTGGAAGCACCGCTGGGTGCTAGGCCTGCTGCTGATGCAACTGACGACGTTAAGAACGGCTGGCAGAGCAAAGCTGATGACTACTCGATAGTTCAGTGTGCCATGCTTTACGGCTTAGAACCGGGTCTTCAACGATGTTTTGAACGTCATGGAGCATATGAGATGTTCCAGGAGTTGAAGTTAATATTTCAAGCAAATGCCCGGATTGAGAGATATGAAGTCTCCAATAAGTTCTACAGCTGCAAGATGGAGGAGAATAGTTCTGTCAGTGAACACATACTCAAAATGTCTGGGTATAATAATCACTTGATTCAACTGGGAGTAAATCTTCCTGATGATAGTGTCATTGACAGAATTCTTCAATCACTGCCACCAAGCTACAAGAGCTTCGTGATGAACTATAATATGCAAGGGATGAACAAGACTATTCCCGAGCTCTTTGCAATGCTAAAAGCTGCGGAGGTAGAAATCAAGAAGGAGCATCAAGTGTTGATGGTTAACAAGACCACCAGTTTCAAGAAAAAGGGCAAAGGGAAGAAGAAGGGGAACTTCAAAAAGAACGGCACGCAAGTTGCTGCTCAAGAGAAGAAACCCAAGTCTGGACCTAAGCCTGAAACTGAGTGCTTCTACTGCAAGCAGACTGGACACTGGAAGCGGAACTGCCCCAAGTATTTGGCGGATAAGAAGGATGGCAAAGTGAACAAAGGTATATGTGATATACATGTTATTGATGTGTACCTTACTAATGCTCGCTATAGCACCTGGATATTTGATACTGGTTCTGTTGCTAATATATGCATCTCGAAACAGGGACTACGGATTAAGCGAAAATTGGCTAAGGACGAGGTGACGATGCGCGTGGGAAATGGTTCCAAAGTCGATGTGATCGCGGTCGGAACGCTACCTCTACATCTACCATCGGGATTAGTTTTAGACCTAAATAATTGTTATTTGGTGCCAGCGTTGAGCATGAACATTATATCTGGATCTTGTTTGATGCGAGACGGTTATTCATTTAAATCAGAGAATAATGGTTGTTCTATTTATATGAGTAATATTTTTTATGGTCATGCACCCTTGAAGAGTGGTCTATTTTTATTGAATCTCGATAGTAGTGATACACATATTCATAGTGTTGAAACCAAAAGATGCAGAGTTGATAACGATAGTGCAACTTATTTGTGGCACTGCCATTTAGGTCATATCGGTGTAAAGCGCATGAAGAAACTCCATACTGATGGGCTTTTGGAGTCACTTGATTATGAATCACTTGGTACTTGCGAACCGTGCCTTATGGGCAAGATGACTAAAACGCCATTCTCCGGAACTATGGAGCGAGCAACTGATTTGTTGGAAATCATACATACTGATGTTTGTGGTCCAATGAATGTTGAGGCTCGCGGCGGGTATGGTTATTTTCTCACCTTCACAGATGATTTGAGCAGATATGGGTATATCTACTTAATGAAACACAAGTCTGAAACATTTGAGAAGTCCAAAGAATTTCAGAGTGAAGTGGAAAATCATCGTAACAAGAAAATAAAGTTTCTATGATCTGATCGTGGAGGAGAATATTTGAGTTACGAGTTTGGTCTACACTTGAAACAATGCGGAATAGTTTTGCAACTCACGCCACCCGGAACACCACAACGAAATGGTGTGTCCGAACGTCGTAATCGTACTTTACTAGATATGGTGCGATCTATGATGTCTCTTACTGATTTACCGCTATCGTTTTGGGGTTATGCTTTAGAGACGGCCGCATTCACGTTAAATAGGGCACCATCAAAATCCGCTGAGACGACGCCTTATGAATTGTGGTTTGGCAAGAAACCAAAGTTGTCATTTCTTAAAGTTTGGGGCTGCGATGCTTATGTGAAGAAACTTCAACCAGATAAGCTCGAACCCAAATCGGAGAAATGTGTCTTCATAGAATACCCAAAAGAGACTATTGGGTACACCTTCTATCACAGATCTGAGGGCAAGATTTTCGTTGCTAAAATTGGATCCTTTCTAGAGAAGGAGTTTCTCTCGAAAGAAGTGAGTGGGAGGAAAGTAGAACTTGATGAGATAACTGTATCTACTCCCTTATTGGAAAGTAGTTCATCACAAGAACCGATTCCTGTGACAACTACACCAATTAGTGAGGAAGCTAATGATATTGATCATGAAACTTCAGATCAAGTTTCTACTGAACCTCGTAGGTCTACCAGAGTAAGATCCGCACCAGAGTGGTACGGTAATCCTATTCTAGAAGTCATGTTACTTGACCATGATGAACCTACGAACTATGAGGAAGCGATGATGAGCCCAGATTCCGCAAAATGGCTAGAGGCCATAAAATCTGAGATGGGATCCATGTATGAAAACAAAGTATGGACTTTGGTTGACTTGCCCAATGATCGGCAAGCCATTGAGAATAAATGGATCTTTAAGAAGAAGACTGACGCTGATGGTAATGTAACTGTCTATAAAGCTCGACTTGTTGCAAAAGGTTTTCGACAAGTTCAAGGGGTTGACTACAATGAGACTTTCTCACCCGTAGCGATGCTTAAGTCTGTCCGAATCATGTTAGCTATTGCTGCATTTCATGATTATGAAATTTGGCAAATGGATGTCAAAACTGCATTCTTGAATGGATTTCTAGAAGAAGAGTTGTATATGATGCAGCCAGAAGGTTTTGTTGATCCAAAAGGTGCTAACAAAGTGTGCAAGCTCCAGCGATCCATTTATGGACTGGTGCAAGCATCTCGGAGTTGGAATAAACGTTTTGATAGTGTGATCAAAGCATATGGTTTTATACAGACTTTTAGAGAAGCCTGTATTTACAAGAAAGTGAGTGGGAGCTCTGTAGCATTTCTGATATTATATGTAGATGACATATTATTAATTGGAAATGATATAGAATTTCTGGATAGCATAAAGGGATACTTGAATAAAAGTTTTTCAATGAAAGACCTCGGTGAAGCTGCTTACATATTGGGCATCAAGATCTACAGAGATAGATCAATACGCTTGATAGGACTTTCACAAAGCACATACCTTGACAAAATTTTGAAAAAGTTCAAAATGGATCAGGCAAAGAAAGGGTTCTTGCCTGTGCTACAAGGTGTGAAGTTGAGTCAAACTCAATGCCCGACCACAGCAGAAGATAGAGAGAAAATGAAAGATGTTCCCTATGCTTCAGCCATAGGCTCTATCATGTATGCAATGCTATGTACCAGACCTGACGTATGCTTAGCAATAAGCTTGGCAGGAAGGTACCAAAGTAATCCAGGAGTGGATCACTGGACAGTGGTCAAGAACATCCTGAAGTACCTGAAAAGGACTAAGGATATGTTTCTCGTATATGGAGGTGACAAAGAGCTAGTCGTAAATGGTTACGTCGATGCAAGCTTTGACACTGATCCGGACGATTCTAAATCGCAAACCGGATACGTGTTTTTATTAAACAGTGAAGCTGTAAGTTGGTGCAGTTCTAAACAAAGCGTCGTGGCGGGATCTACATGGGAAGCGGAGTACATAGCTGCTTCTGAAGCAGCAAATGAAGGAGTCTAGATGAAAGAGTTCATTTCCGATCTAGGTGTCATACCTAGTGCATCGGGACCAATGAAGATCTTCTGTGACAATACTGGTGCAATTGCCTTGGCAAAGGAATCCAGATTTCACAACAGGACCAAGCACATCAAGAGACGCTTCAATTCCATTTGGGACCAAGTCCAAGTGGGAGACATAGAGATTTGCAAGATACATACGGATCTGAATGTTGCAGACCCGTTAACTAAGCCTCTCTCACGAGCAAAACATGATCAGCACCAAGACTCCATGGGTGTTAGAATCATTACTATGTAATCTAGATTATTGACTCTAGTGCAAGTGGGAGACTGAAGGAAATATGCCCTAGAGGCAATAATAAAGTTATTATTTATTTCCTCATATCATGATAAATGTTTATTATTCATGCTAGAATTGTATTAACTGGAAACATGATACATGTGTGAATACATAGACAAACATAACGTCACTAGTATGCCTCTACTTGACTAGCTCATTAATCAAAGATGGTTATGTTTCCTAACCATAGACATGTGTTGTCATTTGATTAACGGGATCACATCATTAGGAGAATGATGTGATTGACATGACCCATTCCGTTAGCCTAGCACTTGATCGTTTAGTATACTGCTATTGCTTTCTTCATGACTTATACATGTTCCTGTAACTATGAGAATTATGCAACTCCCGTTTACCGGAGGAACACTTTGGGTACTACCAAACGTCACAACGTAACTGGGTGATTATAAAGGAGTACTACAGGTGTCTCCGAAGGTACATGTTGAGTTGGCGTATTTCGAGATTAGGTTTTGTCACTCCGATCGTCGGAGAGGTATCTCTGGGCCCTCTCGGTAATGCACATCATTATAAGCCTTGCAAGCAATGTGACCAATGAGTTGGTTACGGGATGATGCATTACAGAACGAGTAAAGAGACTTGCCGGTAACGAGATTGAACTAGGTATTGGATACCGACGATCAAATCTCGGGCAAGTAACATACCGATGACAAAGGGAACAATGTATGTTGTTATGCGGTTTGACCGATAAAGATCTTCGTAGAATATGTAGGAATCAATATGGGCATCCAGGTCCCGCTATTGGTTATTGACCAAGAATAGTTCTAGGCCATGTCTACATAGTTCTCGAACCCGTAGGGTCCGCACGCTTAACGTTACGATGACAGTTTTATTATGAGTTTATAAGTTTTGATGTACCGAAGTTTGTTCGGAGTCTTGATCACGGACATGACGAGGTGTCTCGAAATGGTCGAGACATAAAGATCGATATATTGGAAGCCTATATTTGGACATCGGAATCGTTTCGGGTGAAATCGGCATTTTACCGGAGTACCGGGAGGTTACCGGAACCCCCCGGGGGTTATTGGGCCTACATGGGCCTCGAGGGAGAAGAGGGAAGGAGGCAGGAGGGGGCCACACGCCCCTCCCCTTCCTAGTCCGAATAGGACAAGGGAAGGGGGGCGGCGCCCCCCCTTTCCTTCCCCTCTTCCTCCTCCTTCCCCCCTTCTCCTACTCGAACTTGGAAAGAAGGGAGTCCTACTCCCGGTGGGAGTAGGACTCCCCCCTTGGCGCGCCCTCCCTGGCCGGCCGCCTCCTCCCCCCTAGCTCCTTTATATACGGGGGCGGGGGGGGGGGGGCACCCAAAAGACACACAAGTTGATCTACGGATCGTTCCTTAGCCGTGTGCGGTGCCCCCCTACACCATATTCCACCTCGGTCATATCGTCGCGGAGTTTAGGCGAAGCCCTGCGCCGGTAGAACATCATCATCGTCACCACGCCGTCATGCTGATGGAACTCATATCCGGAGCTTGGCTGGATCGGAGCCCGGAGATTGTCATCGAGCTGAACGTGTGCTGAACTCGGAGGTGCCATACGTTCGGTGCTTGGATCGGTCGGATCGTGAAGACGTACGACTACATCAACCGCGTTGTCATAACGCTTCCGCTTACGGTCTACGAGGGTACGTGGACGAACACTCTCCCCTCTCGTTGCTATGCCATCACCATGATCTTGTGTGTGCGTAGGAATTTTTTTTTGAAATTACTACGTTCCCCAACATCAACGTCTTCAACAACAACAACAACAACGTGAAGCACGGGCTCTTGAGGCGCAACGTGCCCTTCAAGAATCAAGTCGAGCCATTGCCAACCGCAACCGAGATAGGCGCAATCAAGAGGAAGCACTTCACGAAGAAATTCAAGAGCGAAACTACCAACCAAGAGTGCATCATCAAGTTCCTCAAGCTCCACCACAAGCTCGACAAGCTCCTCCACAACCTCAAGTTCAACAAGAGCAAGCCGACTATGGAAATCCTCCACGCCAAGAGCAACATGAGGTCGATAATCCTCAACGTCAAGGGCGTCATCATCACCCTCGACCCCAACACAATGACGAACAACGCTACAACAAGCTAAAGTTCACCATCCCCAAGTTCCATGGAAGCAATGATCCTGAAGAGTACCTATCATGGGGCTTTGAAGGTCGACAAAATCTTTCGTTTGCACAACTATGAGGAAGAGAATAAGATCGCTATGGCATCACTTGAGTTCTAGTACTATGTGCTCATATGGTGGGAACAAGTCCTTGAATGTCGAGAAGCAAGAGGTGAACCACCAATCACCACTTGGGCTCAAATGAAAGATGTCATGCGAGCACGCTTTGTGCCCACCTACTACAAGCATGATCTCTTCAAGAAGCTCCAACTACTCAAGCAAGGAACAAAGAGTGTTGAAGAACACTACAAGGAAATGGAGATAGCCATGATAAGAGCCAATGTCACAGAAGATGATGAGCAAACTATGGCCTATTTCTTGCATGGCCTCAATCATCCCATCAAGAAGATTGCCGACTTCCAACCCTACTCCAACCTCATTGAGCTCGTGCATCAAGCTACCAAAGCGGAACGTCAAGTGCAAGATGACTTCAAGTACACCAAGTACTCATCCAAGACCTATGGCTTCTCCAACACCCAAGCTTCAACGACTCCGACAATTTCTACCTCAACCAAGCCATCTACAAGCAACGGCGACAAGTCGAGTTACAAGAAAACTTCGACAACCTCAAGTCGTCCTCCTTCTACTACAAGCAACTTTAAGCCGCGCGCTTCATCATCTACACCAACCGATGAGACCATCAAGACAAGCTCCTTCAAGTGTTTCACTTGCGGCGGCCGCGGCCACAAGTCCTTTGAGTGCACCAACAAGCGGACCATGATCCTCAACGACGACGAAACCTATGAATCCATGAGTGAAGAGGAGATGGAAGCCTGATACGTCTCCGTCGTATCTACTTTTCCAAACACTTTTGCCCTTGTTTTGGACTCTAACTTGCATGATTTGAATGAAACTAACCCAGACGGACGTTGTTTTCAGCAGAACTGGTGTTATTTTTGTGCAGAAATAGAAGTTCTCGGAATGACCTGAAAATACACGGAGCAACTTTTTGGAATTAATAAAAAATATTGGCAAAAGAATCAACGTCAGGGGCCCCACACCCTGTCCATGAGGGTGGGGGGCGCCCCCCCTAGGGCGCCCCCTGCCTCGTGGGCCCCCTGAAGCTCCACCGACCTCAACTCCAACTCCATATATCCATGTTCGCGGAGAAAAAAAATTAGGGAGAAGGATTCATCGCATTCTATGATACGGAGCCACCGCCAAGCCCTAAACTCTCTCGGGAGGGCTGATCTGGAGTCCGTTCGGGGCTCCGGAGAGGGGGATTCGTCGCCGTCGTCATCATCAACCATCCTCCATCACCAATTTCATGATGCTCGCCACCGTGCGTGAGTAATTCCATCATAGGCTTGCTGTACGGTGATGGGTTGGATGAGATTTATCATGTAATCGAGTTAGTTTTGTTAGGGTTTGATCCCTAGTATCCACTATGTTCTGAGATTGATGTTGCTATGACTTTGCTATGCTTAATGCTTGTCACTAGGGCCCGAGTGCCATGATTTCAGATCTGAACCTATTATGTTTTCATGAATATATGTGAGTTCTTGATCCTATCTTGCAAGTCTATAGTCACCTATTATGTGTTATGATCCGTTAACCCCGAAGTGACAATAATCGGGATACTTACCGGTGATGACCATAGTTTGAGGAGTTCATGTATTCACTAAGTGTTAATGCTTTGGTTCGGTACTCTATTAAAAGGAGGCCTTAATATCCCTTAGTTTCCAAAAGGACCCCGCTGCCACGGGAGGGTAGGACAAAAGATGTCATGCAAGCTCTTTTCCATAAGCACGTATGAAAGCACAAGTGCTCCCTAGGTGGTTTTGGTAATTAATGTCAACATATCTCTTGTTGGACTAACACTTTTATCTAGTATGTTTTAGATAAGTTCAACAATGGAGTGGCATGGACTAAAGGATGTGGGAACTCCTTCAAGATGCTAAGGACAAAGGATTGGCTCAAGCTTCAAGCTCAAGACTCTTCATTTTACATTTTAGTGATCCAAGATCACATTGAGTCTACAGGAAAAGCCAATACTATCAAGAAGGGATGAGGTGTTGCTTAATGAGTTTCTTGCTCCACAGTGCTTAGTGATATGCTCCAAAACCCTCAACTAATTTCCCACTTCCACACATATGACCTAAACCCAAAGTCAAAATCGGCCCCACCGATTCTTTCTATCCGGCGCCACCGAGTTCAGATGTCATAGCCACTGCCACAAACCCTAGGCAAATCGGTCTCACCGATAGGGATCTCGGTCTCACCGAGATGGGATTGTAAATCTCACTGTGTATGTCCTTTACCAAAATCGGTCTCACCGAGTTTGAGCAACCGGTACTACCGAGATTACAATGCAAACTCTCTAGTTGACTCATTACCAAAATCGGTCCTACCGAGTTTGTGTAATCGGTCCAACCGAGTTTACCTGACCAACTCTCTGGAAAGCTTATTACCAAAATCGGTCTCACCAAGTTTGTGTAATCGGTCTTACCGAGATTACGTTATGCCCTAACCCTAACCATATCGGTCCTACCGAGTTGCATATCGGTCCCACCGAAAATCCTAACGGTCACTAGATTTACTGAATCGGTCCGACCGAGTTTGTTGATTCGGTCCCATCGAGTTTGGTAAATTGTGTGTAACGGTTAGATTTTGTGTGGAGGCTATATATACCCCTCCACCTCCTCTTCATTCGTGAAGAGAGCCATCAGACTGAACCTACACTTCCAGCATACATTTTCTGAGAGAGAACTACCTACTCATGTGTTGAGGCCAAGATATTCCATTCCTACCATATGAATCTTGATCTCTAGCCTTCCCCAAGTTGCTTTCCACTCAAATCTTCTTTCCACCAGATCCAAATCCCATGAGAGAGAGTTGAGTGTTGGGGAGACTATCATTTGAAGCACAAGAGCAAGGAGTTCATCATCAACACACCATTTGTTACTTCTTGGAGAGTGGTGTCTCCTAGATTGGCTAGGTGTCACTTGGGAGCCTCCGACAAGATTGTGGAGTTGAACCAAGGAGTTTGTAAGGGCAAGGAGATCGCCTACTTCGTGAAGATCTACCGCTTCTGAGGCAAGTCCTTCGTGGGCGACGACCATGGTGGGATAGACAAGGTTGCTTCTTCGTGGACCCTTCGTGGGTGGAGCCCTCCGTGGACTCGCGCAACCGTTACCCTTCGTGGGTTGAAGTCTCCATCAACGTGGATGTACGATAGCACCACCTATCGGAACCACGCCAAAAACATCCATGTCTCCAATTGCATTTGAATCATCCAAAACCCTTCCCTTTAAATTCTTGCAAGTTGCATGCTTTACATTCCGCTGCTCATATACTCTTTGCATGCTTGCTTGTTATGTATTGTGAATGTTAAACTTGTGCCTAAACTCCACTTAAACTTAAGGAAACTTAAAAACTGCAACTTTGGTACTTAGTGTCTAATCACCCCCCCTCTTGACAGCTCTTCTCAAGGTCCTACAAGTGGTATCAGAGCATTGGTCTCCATTGCCTTGGTCTAATCACCATTGGAGGAAGATGGATGAGTCTACTTTGGGGAGTCTTAGACATAGAGTGCCTATACTTGATGGAGAGTATTTTCATGAGTGAAAAAAATGAGATGCTTGTAATTTTCAATCAATATCATTTGAACAAGTACATTGCTAGCCCTTGTGCACCTCATGTTGATCCTATGCATCCTACCCTTGATGAGTCAATTGACATGGTTAGGAATCTTAGAACTGCCGAACTTATCATTAGAGGATTGCCTAGAAACTTGATTGGATGTTTGCCTACTCTTAAGTGTGCCTACACTATATGGAAATTTCTTGAGGAACGCTTTCCAAATTATTCCTTGAAAAATCTAGATGAAATTCTCCATAAGTCTATTGCTTTGAGTAAGATGAATACTAGTGATCCTATGTCTGGTGATCGTCTATTTGAGCTTACAAACCTTATGCGTGCCAAAGGAGATGTTGGAATTATTAGTGATATTATATCCGAAGCTATAAAAATTCATAAGCAAGATCATTGTCAAACTCACTCTAACGAATCACCCTCTCTAGGATTTGATCCACCACATGACGATGTTGAACATGGATACTATGATGAGGATGATGATAGTGACTTTGATCTTGACGATGCAATGAGACATTTTGGTCTTATGGCAAATCTTCGGGGATATATGTCAGGAGGAAAGGAATGGGTTCTTGATAGTGGATGTACCGATCACATGACTGGAGATAAAGACATGTTTCATGAGCTTGCTGAAAATGATAGTCCTCGAAAGTATGTCACTTTCGGTGACAACTCAAAGGGTAAGGTGGTTGGCCTCGGTAAGGTGGCCATATCACATGATAGCTCCATACAAAATGTCATGCTCGTTGAATCTCTTGGCTACAACTTACTTTCAGTATCTAGACTTGCTGATTTCGGTTTCAATGTCCTATTTACTGAAGTAGATTGCCAAGTGTTTCGTCGAGATAATCATAAAATGGTCTTTACCGGTGTGCATAGAGGTGATCTATACATTGTTGATTTCACTAAAAAGGCTCAGCCTAAAACTTGCTTCATTGCTAAATCCTCAAAAGGTTGGTTATGGCATAGATGATTAGGTCATGTTGGTATGCGAAACCTTGACAAGCTTATTAAATGAAATCATATCCTTGGAGTTAACGATGTCATATTTGATAAGGATAGACTTTGCAGCGCTTGTCAGGCAGGTAAACAGGTTGGAGGGAGGCATCCCGTGAAGAACATCATGGCCACAAGGAGGCCACTTGAGGGAGTCCTGGACTAGGGGGTGTCCGAATAGCCGGACTATCATCGTCAGCCGAACTCCAAGACTATGAAGATACAAGATTGAAGACTTCGTCCTGTGTCCGGATGGGACTTTCCTTGGCATGGAAGGCAAGCTTGGCGATACGGATATGTAGATCTCCTACCCTTGTAACCGACTCTGTGTAACCCTAGCCCTCTCCGGTGTCTATATAAACCAGAGGGTTTTAGTCCGTAGGACAACACAACCATTACAATAATCATACCATAGGCTAGCTTCTAGGGTTTAGCCTCCTTGATCTCGTGGTAGATCCACTCTTGTACTACCCATATCATCAATATCAATCAAGCAGGAGTAGGGTTTTACCTCCATCGAGAGGGCCCGAACCTGGGTAAAAACATCGTGTCCCTTGTCTCCTGTTACCATCCGCCTAGACGCACAGTTCGGGACCCCCTACCCGAGATCTGCCGATTTTGACACCGACATTGGTGCTTTCATTGAGAGTTCCTCTGTGTCGTCACCGATAGGCTCGATGGCTTCTTCAATCAACAACAACGTCGTCCAGGGTGAGACTTTTCTCCCCGGACAGATCTTCGTGTTCGGCGGCTTTGCATTGCGGGCCAATTCGCTTGGCCATCTGGAGCAGATCGAAAGCTACGCCCCTGGCCATCAGGTCAGGCTTGGAAGCCTAAACTTCACGGCCGACATTCGCGGAGACTTGATCTTCGATGGATTCGAGCCACAGCCGAGCGTGCCGCGCTGTCACGATGGGCATGATTTAGCTCTGCCGCCGGATAGTGCCCTGGAGGCCGCACACGAGTCCGCCCTGACCCATAGTTCGGAGCGGACCACGCATATCGAGGACAGGTGGCTGGACACCGCCTCAGAAACCGCAACTTCTACGGCGATGGAGCCGAATACTGATCTTGTCCCTTATAAAGCTCGTGACTCCGAGACGCCGGACTCCTTGCCGGACTCCGAACCTCCTGCGCCCCTGCCAATCGAATCCGATTGGGCGCCGATCATGGAGTTCACCGCCAGGGATATCTTTCAGCACTCACCCTTTGGCGACATCCTAAATTCGCTAAAGCATCTCTCGTTATCAGGAGAACCCTGGCCGGACTGCGGTGAGGATGGTTGGGATGCGGACGTCGAAGAAATTCAAAGCCCACCCACCACCCACTTTGTAGCCACTGTCGACGATCTAACCGACATGCTAGACTACGACTCCGAAGACATTGACGGTATGGACGACGATGCCGGAGACGATCAAGAACCAGTGCCTACAGAGCACCGGAAGACCACCTCAACCCATGATGTATATATGGTGGACACCCCAAAAGGAAGCGATAACGAGGAACAACGGGACGCGGCAAAGGACAATCCCGCCGACAAACAACCAAAACGGCGACGTAGACGCCGCCCTAAGTCCCGCCTCGACAAAAACAGCGCTCCTAATGACCCAGCAATAGAGCAGGGCAAACCAGTGGACGATGAATATGCAACCAAGCAACAATCCGAACAGGACGAATCGGATAACCAATCCATGCCCGGCGAAAACAATAGTCCAGACGATCTCACGCCGGACACACCACCGGAGCATAAGAACCTTCACAAAAGACTCGTCGCCACTGCAAGAAGTCTGAAGAAGAAAAAACGGAAGCTCAAAACAGCGGAAGACATACTCAGAATGAGGTGGAGCAAAGTACTCAAGTCCGCGGACAAATATGGCAACGGCCACCAGACAAAGAGCTACCCGAAGCGCAAGCTGCTGCCAGAATTCGACGAGGAGGCCATAGAGCTCCCACAGTCAAAAAGCAAAGAGGCCGCCTGGCCGGATAGACGACCAGATGACCGGACAAAAGCGATAAGCGGCACCACACATAAGCCGACTCATGATCCTCGGAAAACAGACGGCCCGGTCAGGTCCATTTATAGGCCAAAAAAGAGGGCCCCAGGAGGCAACACAACACGCCGAGTGTTCGAAGACAACGGCACACCCAAGTACAAGGGCGCCGCACACCCACTATGTTTCACCGATGAGGTGCTGGATCATGAATTTCCAGCGGGGTTCAAACTCGTAAGCATAGAGGCATACGACGGAACAACAGACCTTGGAGTCTGGATTGAGGATTACATCCTCCACATACACATGGCCAGAGGAGATGATCTCCACGCCATAAAATATCTACCCCTCAAGCTCAAAGGGCTAGCTCGGCATTGGGCTCAAAAGCCTCCCAGAAAATACTATTGGAAGCTGGGAAGAGCTTGAGGATGCGTTTAGAACAAATTTTCAAGGGACTTATGTCCGCCCTTCGGATGTAGATGATTTAAGTCACATAACTCAACAGCCCGAAGAGTCAGCGCGCAAATTCTGGAACATGTTCCTTACCAAAAAAACCAAATAGTCGACTGTCCGGACGCCGAAGCCTTAGTAGCTTTTAAACATAATGTCCGAGACGAATGGCTCGCCAGACACCTCGGCCAAGAGAAGCCGAGAACAATGGCCGCGCTAACAAGCCTCATGACCCGCTTTTGCGCGGGGGAAGATAGCTGGCTAGCAAGATGCAACACCAGCGACCCGAGTACATCCGAGATCAGAGATGGAAACGGAAAATCACGGCGCAGAAAGGATCAGCGCCAAAATAAAGAAAAAAGCCCAAAGAACACGACGGTCAACGCCGGATTCAAAAGCTCGCGGCCGAACAACAAAACACTGCCTCTTAAGGACAACAATGATGAGCTATCCAACTTAAACAAAATTTTGGATCGGATATGTCAAATCCGCAGCACCTCCGGAAGGCCTGCAAACCACACCCACCGAGATTGTTGGGTCTTCAAATAGTCCGGCCGACTCAACGCCGAACACAAGGGGCTCGACGCACCAAGCGAGGACGATGACGAACCCCACCAGCAGAACGCCGGAAAACAAAAGAGAAGTCAAAATAGTAAACTCACTACATGTGATAGTACGGAAAAATAGTACGGCACCCGCTAAAGCACGTGTCGCACGGTCCACCCCAGCGGAACACCGAGATTGGATGTTAAAACCAATTACTTTCGACCACCTGGACTATTCCGGAAGTATTCGAAATGCAGGATGGACTGCTCTGATATTGGATCCTATAATCGACGGACTACAATTTACACAAGTCCTAATGGACGGCGGCAGTGATTTAAACCTGCTATATCCGGACACAATCCGCAAGTTGGGGATAGACCTTACTAAAATCCGACATAGTCGCACTTCCTTCAAAGGAGCGACGCCAGGCCCTCACGCCAAGTGCACGGGCTCGTTACTACTAGAAGTTGTGTTCGGGTCACCCGACAACTTCCGACGCGAAAAGCTAATCTTTCATGTCGCCCCATTCAAAAGTAGCCATCAAGCACTATTGGGACGTGAAGCTTTTGTCCGCTTTCATGCAATACCACACTACGCGTCTCTTACACTTAAAATGCCCGGTCCACGCGGCATCATCTCATTAAAAGGTCATTCAAGACCCCGGACACGGCTAGACGAGTCCGGCATAAAAATAAGCTAGGGGCTCCCTAGCCGCACACCCCTTTACAAGGGGCTGCGCGTATGAGCTAATATAAGCTCAGCTTTATATATTCATTCATATTTCGATTTTTCTTCATTTTTTGCACGATTATTTTCAAACTAAGTTCCTCTCTTTTATAGATGAACAACATGTTACACCCATCCAGGATACAGCACAACGGAGACACAGGCGCAGACGTGCAGTAGGGACCCGTTGCAAGGATTCTTTTCAGATTAAGACCCTGCGTAAACCTTTTTTACTGTCTCTTGTTGCTATATATCCCCTGGTTTCTCATTATAACCAGAGAGGAGGCTGACGTTTTGGCATCGGCCGCGTCAGAGGACCTTGCGTGTACCTGGACACTAGGGCTTAGGGCATTGTTCTGCCCGCTATCACAAAGACCGAATACCTTAGGGAGTGTTCGGTGTCTCGAGTTAGGCCTTATATGCATCAACTCCGAATCATGTCTTTGGTCAAATGTTGGGTTTGCCCGGCTCCTGTGTTTTGCTGCCTTACGTTCCATATCATCGGCTAACGCGGCACGAGGAGAACTACTGCGATTATGCCCCGGTTCGGCCGGGCGAGCACCTCAGTAGAGAAAGCCGAAAACTGACTGTCATGATACAGCGAGAGACTGGTCAACCACTCGATCGACTACTGGAATGTTTAGAATTCCTCCGCTTTAACGAAGGACCGTTTCCTGGTCGGGCACATACGCGCCCCAAATTCGGAGAGCGCGGTGCCCCTAGGGGCTATATCGTAGCCCCACCCTCGAACTCCTATGGCTAAGTGAAAGTGATAAAGCATCATAGTCCGGTTGCCTCGTTTGCTACGCTACCACCTCCTTCACAGGACCGAGACGTCGGATTAAGTGTGAAAATGCGCTGTTTTTTGCGAACACCCCCGCACCTTGTGCGTGGGGGCTGAAGCCGACGACTGCCATCTTTCAGGTTATACACACGTATACATAAACGGCCGCACAGGAGATATTTGAATACTTGAACGCACAAGTACAAAAAGCGCTTACATCATAAACATCGTTTTAGAAACCAACACGTTCATTTGAACGCGACATTTTTCGAGCACTGCGACTCTATTACACGAGCACCACGTAGAACTTCACCAAAATAGTGCTCGGTGGGTAACCGGCTTTCGTCCGAACCCTGGGTCGCAACAGCGGTGGCATCCATCTCCGTCCAGTATGTCTTCACACGGGCGAGGGCCATCCGCGCACCCTCGATGCAGGCCGACCGCTTCATCACCTTGATATGCGGCACCGCCCCAAGGAATTGCTGCAATAAGCCAAAATAACTCTTCGGCTTGGGCCTATCCGGCCAGACATGAGTCACGATATCCGTCATAGCAAGTCCGGACAATCTATTCAGCTCAGCCCACTCGGCCAACCGATCGGTCAACGGAAGTGAACGCTCCGGACTATGGAACTGAGACCAAAACATCTCTTCCGTCTTGTGATCCTTCTGACTTCGGAAGTGCACAATGGCATCCGCCGCACTCGCTGCTAAGTCCATATAAGGATCCTCCGGACCCCACAGCTGGCCAAGCTGAGCATACTTTGGATCCGTAAACCTTCGGCGCAGCAGAAAGGGCTTGCCAGCCACAATGTCTCCGGCCTGGCGCAGTTCCTCCTTCATAGCCCACATTGCAGAACGGGCATCCTTGGCTTCGGCGGTGGCCTTCCCCAGGTCTTCTCGCTCCGCTAGGCGCTCCCTTTCAAGAACCTCATTGCGGTCGGTAGCATCTTTTAACTTCACGGCCATTTCAGCCATCTCCTCCCTGCTTCGGCAGTGTGCAGCCCTTTCGGCTTCTAGCTCTTCGGCCGCCCTCGAGGCAGCCGCATCACTCCTTCTGGCTTGCTCCTTGACTTGAGCAAGTTCTGCCCGAAGGCTCTCCAAAGCAGCGGCACCACTGCGTCAAGCACACATATTGTAAGGGGTGGGCTTCGGCTCCCTTACTAGGTGACCCAGGAGAAGAAACCTACCTTGCGACTCGTCAAGTCGCCTGTTGACTAGCGCGATGTCCGCATCCGCAACATCGAGTTGCCGCTTTAATTCGGCAACTCCATCAGTCCGGCTAGCCACCGAACTATCCGCCACCTGCTTAGGAAAGGCGAAAATCAATACCTGGGATTTTGATCCTCGGCACGCTATCGTTCTCGACACCCTACCGAGTCTCAGGGGCTACTATCTATACAGGGCGCACTTTATGTGTAAAACTGTCAAAGAGTATGTCATTTTTACGTACCTCGAACCCCGCCAGCAAACTCCTGACGGCATCACGCAATCCGCCTTCGGCGGATGAAATTCTTTCAATCACCGTACTCATCAGTGTACGGTGACCTTCTGAGATGGACGCCCTCTCAAGCAGATCCTTCAGCTCCCCCGGCCGCACACCAGTTGGCGCCAAACTATTCGGCCCTGCCGGACTCGGGGATACCCTCCGTGGTGACACTTCAGGCTCGTCCACCCTATCCGATGGTGCGGCGGATGGAGGCGTCTCGCTCTCCATCATCTCCGGACGGAGTTCCCCCGAAGACGAGCTCATCCGAGAAGGACGGAGATCCGAACTACAAGGTAAAAACTTAAGTTATCCTCAGAAGCATAAATAGGGATGTCCCTTATTACAAAACTCCCTTTTTTCTACTTACGGCTCGCTGGAGGGCTGATTCTTTAGGGGTGATTGTGCGGCCGGAGTCTCTCCGGATGCAGGACCCTCTGGCGAAGATCTCTTCCCCCGCTTCGGGGCTTTGGCCTCCGGGTTTTCGGAGGCGGTGCTCTTCTCCCCCTGGAAGGAGGGATTGTCGATCCCCCCTTCCTCAAAAGCCTCCTTGGTTGAGGCTGTAGTTCCTCTGTTCTCCCCTTCGCCTTCCTCTGAAGGCGCAACCTCCAACATCCTGACCAGCACGGGATCCGGCGCGGTCTCAGGGAGGGGGGCCGGACACCGTATCAGTTTTGCTTGCGCTATCCACTCCTGTTTAGAGGGCAGTTGGTCAAAAAGCGAATCATAAAAAGGCAAACAAACGGTATGTCCGGACACGGAGCTACTTACTTGTGTATCTGGGCGATTGCAGCTTAGGCCGGCGTCCTTGGTCAATTCCGGACACGCCTCTCGTGATCTGAAGAATAATTTGTACATATCCATGGGTGTCATACCCATGAAGTGTTGGAGAATCCGTGGTCCCTCCGGATTAAACTCCCACAGCCGGAGAGGGTGGCGTTTGCAGGGCAGGAGACGCCTAATCAGCATGACCTGCATCACCATGACCCTATCGATCTCCCTCGCTTGGAGGTCTCGAATCCGGCCCTGCAATAGGGGCGCATCCTTCGGCGGCCCCCAGCTGAGCCCTTGGCTGACTCATGACATCAGCCGCTGTGGAGGGCCCGAACGGAAGATGGGTGGCGGCTTCTGCCTGCTGCCCCTGGGAGCGGTTATGTAGAACCACTCCTGCTGCCATAAGCCGAGCTCCTCCTGGAAAGAGCCCTCGGGCCATGGAGCGTCGGCCCTTCTGCTCACAACCGCCCCGCCGCACTCTGCTTGACGCCCCTCGATCATCTTTGGCTTCACGTCGAAGGTCTTAAGCCACAAACCGAAGTGAGGGGTGACGCGGAGGAAGGCTTCGCAGACGACAATAAATGCAGAAATATGGAGGATGGACTCCGGAGCCAAGTCATGGAATTCCAACCCATAATAAAACATGAGCCCTCTCACAAAAGGATCCATCGGGAAGCCTAAACCCCGACGGAGGTGGGATACAAACACGACATACTCGCCGGGCTCGGGGGTGGGGATGACTTGCCCTTCGACGGGCAACCTGTATGAAATCTCATAGGACATGTACTTGGCCTCTCACAGCTTTAGCACGTCTTCTTCCGTAACGGAGGAGGGCATCCACCGGCCCTGTAGGTCGGAGCCGGATATTGTTGAAGGTCCGAAGCGCTCGAGTCTAGGGCTCTGGGTGTTGGAACTCGGGGCAAGGAGTAGATTCGATTGAGGATTGAAGAAAAGAAACAAGCCTTGGTCCCATTATAAAGAGGGAGAATACCAAGAGCCGACTCCGTGACCATTTGGAACCCGCCTTCGATGGAGGAGGCGTGGCGACGGGCGCGGTTGGGTTACCCACGTCCGTATTTATGGAAATCCCAGAATAAGGGGAACACGATCTCTGCTTTGACAAGACGTGCCAAGGAAACCGCTTCGCTGAACGCGCTGAGGTGGTATAATAAAAAACGATTCAAGTAAGGGCTTGGTAGTGGCGTGACGTCATGCCACAAAATACGTCAGCAGATTGAACCTGTGTACATGTTATTCTCTCTACGGTGGAATGTGGAAATTATTTTGCAGAGCCGGACACTATCCTGGTGTTCACAATCTTCTGTAAGTTATTCGGAGGAGGAACCCGCCTTGCAATGCCGAACAATATGCACGCTGGACTCATCGTCATTGAAGCCTGGTTCAGGGGCTACTGAGGGAGTCCTGGACTAGGGGGTGTCCGGACAGCCGGACTATCATCGTCAGCCGGACTCCAAGACTATGAAGATACAAGATTGAAGACTTCGTCCCGTGTCCGATGGGACTTTCCTTGGCGTGGAAGGCAAGCTTGGCGATACGGATATGTAGATCTCCTACCCTTGTAACCGACTCTGTGTAACCCTAGCCCTCTCCGGTGTCTATATAAACCGGAGGGTTTTAGTCCGTAGGACAACACAACCATTACAACAATCGTACCATAGGCTAGCTTCTAGGGTTTAGCCTCCTTGATCTCGTGGTAGATCCACTCTTGTACTACCCATATCATCAATATCAATCAAGCAAGAGTAGGGTTTTACCTCCATCGAGAGGGCCCGAACCTGGGTAAAAACATCGTGTCCCTTGTCTCTTGTTACCATCCGCCTAGACGCACAGTTCAGGACCCCCTACCCGAGATCCACCGGTTTTGACACCGACACCACTCGAGCTACTTCACATGGATCTCTTTGGTCCCAACTCTTACAAGAGTCTCGGTGGAAATTCTTTTGGTCTAGTTATAGTTGATGATTTTTCAAGATTTATGTGGGTGTTCTTTCTTGATGATAAATCACAGGTCCAAAAGATCTTCAAAAACTTCGCTAGGATGGCCCAAAATCAATTTGAAGTGAAGATCAAGAAGGTTCACAGTGACAACGGAACGGAGTTCAAGAACACAAATGTGGACACCTTTCTTGACGAAGAAGGGATTTCACACGAGTTCTCGGCTATGTACACACCTCAACAAAATGGAGTTGTTGAGAGGAAGAACCGTACGCTCATCGAAATGGCGTGAACGATGCTTGATGAGTACAAAACACCGAAGCACTTTTGGGCAGAAGCAGTTGAGACAGCTTGTCATGCAAGAAATCGCTTGTATCTTCACAAGCTACTCGGCAAGACGGCATACGAGCTCCTCACTGGTAACAAACCCCAAGTTGGATACTTCCGAGTATTCGGCTCAAAGTGCTACATTCTTGATAAGCATCATCGTTCTAAATTTGCTCCTAAGTCTCATGAAGGTTTCCTACTAGGTTATGGCTCAAACTCTCACACTTGCCGTGTCTACAACAATTTCACCCGAAAGGTTGAAGAGACGGTAGATGTGAAGTTTGATGAATCTAACGGCTCGCAAGTAGAGCAATTGCCGATTGATATAGGAGACAAAGATCCTTCGGAAGCAATCCAAGACTTGTTTATTGGCAAGGTTCGTCCAACGGAGGTGAAGGAGAGTACCTCGTCCGTTCAAGTGGAAGCTTCTACTTCACGACAAGGTGAACCAAGAGTTGATGCGGAAGCATCCACAAGTGGGACACACCATGATGAAGAACACGAGGAAGTGCATCAAGATGAACGTCAACAACCTCCTTCTCCACCACGACCAGAGAACGATAACGCCAACAATGAAGAAGGCCAAGAAGAAGAACAAGATGAATAAGAAGTTCAACCAAGAAACAAGCAAAAGCTTTCATGAGTTCGAGCAAGAATCGCTAAAGACCATCCCGTCAAGCAAATTTACAATGATATTCAAACCGGGAGAATCACTCGCTCTAAAACTCGTTTAGCTAACTTTTGTGAAAACTATTCTTTCATCTCTAGCATTGAACCTATGAAGGTTGAAGAAGCATTGGAATATCTGGATTGGATAAATGCTATGCATGAAGAGCTACACAACTTTGAGAGGAACCAAGTTTGGACATTTGTAGAGAAGCCCGACAACAACCACAACATCATCGGTACCAAATGGGTGTTTCGCAGCAAGCAAGATGAAGATGGACAAGTAGTTCGCAACAAAGCATGTCTCGTCGCCCAAGGCTACACACAAGTCGAAGGTATGGACTATGGTGAGACTTACACTCTCGTTGCTAGACTTGAATCCATTCGCATCTTACTTGCCTATGCTAATCATCATGATATCACCTTGTACCAAATGGACATTAAAAGTGCTTTTCTAAATGGTGAAATAGAGGAGGAAGTTTATGTTAAGCAACCTCCTGGCTTTGTCAATCCTAAGAAACCCAATCATGTTTACAAACTTCACAAAGCTCTTTATGGTCTTAAACAAGCTCCTAGAGCATGGTATAAATGCTTGACCAAGTTCCTTATTGAAAAAGGTTTTGAAATTGGGAAAATTGATTCCACACTTTTTACTAAAAGGGTTAATGGAGAACTATTTGTGTGCCAAATCTATGTTGATGATATCATATTTGGTTCAACTAACCCTCATTTTAGTGAAAAGTTTGGGAAGCTAATGTCGGAGAAGTTTGAGATGTCTATGATGAGTGAACTCAAATTCTTTCTTGGGTTGCAAATCAAGCAAACTAAGGAAGGTACTTCTGTTTCTCAAATGAAGTACACCAAGGACTTATTCAAGAAGTTCAATATGCAAGAATGCAAAGGTATGACTACACCCATGCCTACTAGTGGACATCTTGACTTGACCAAAGATGGTGAACCGGTTGATCAAAAGGTTTATCGCTCTATGATTGGTTCATTGTTATATCTATGTGCTTCACATCCCGATATCATGCTAAGTGTGTGCATGTGTGCACGATATCAAGCTGCTCCTAAAGAATGTCATCTTAAGGCCGTGAAAAGGATAGTGAGATACCTAATCCATACACCAATTTTTGGCATTTGGTATCCTAAGAGGGCCTCTTTCGATCTTGTTGGCTACTCCGACTCGGACTATGCCGGAGACAAGGTTGATAGAAAGTCCACTTTGGGTACTTGTCAATTTCTTGGCAGATCCCTTGTGTCTTGGTCCTCCAAGAAACAAAATTCGGTATCCTTATCCACCGCCGAAGCAGAATACATTGCCGCTGGTTCATGTTGTGCTCAATTACTTTGGATGTCCCAAACTCTTAAAGATTATGGGATATATGTGAAAAATGTTCCATTGCTTTATGACAATGAAAGTGCTATCAAAATTGGTCATAATCCTGTACAACATTCTTGAACTAAACATATTGAAGTTCGTCATCATTTCATTCGAGATCATGTTGCTAAGGGTGACATTAATCTTAAGCATATTCACACTGAAAAGCAATTAACGGATATATTCACTAAACCTCTTGATGAGAAAGTGTTTTGCAGGTTAAGAGGAGAATTGAACATCATTGATGCTTCAAACTTGGAGTAGAAACTCCATTGGATACATGCAAGACATGAGCTTATGACTAATCCTTGATATTTCTCTTATGATGAAAGTCTTATGTCTTGGATATATTTGCATCTTGCATGTTATCTAACCCACGTAGGTACTTGGTTGAATCAAATTCCATGAGATTGTAATCTACTCACATCTTGAGCAATCTCTACATCACCAAGTTTCTACACTATGGTGGTTGAAGACAAGGAAGCACGGAACCATTCAAACATATCCTTTGACAAATTCTATGTTGAGCTTCATGATTGTCATTTTTGGATATACAAGCGCTCTTCCTTGCAAGAACTAACCCATGTAGGTAGATGGACTCAAATTCCAAGTGGTGCTCCCAATTATTGATGAGCTACATCAACCTTGAGCAACCCACACAAGTTCAACTACATGGACAACACCACCAACCAAGGTATGTTATTCCATCTTAGAGAAACTTTACTCCAAGTCATGAGCTAAAGCAACTCGACAAGATGTGAATACATCAAGATGCTTAAACAAAAAATGGCAACCCCATTTTGAGCTTAAACGATGAGTATGACCTATGATCAAGTGATCTCACTTGACTCCTAAGTCAATATACTCTAACATAGGTGACTTTGTCGTCGACCATCTCTAGATGAAGTTCTGTTGTGTTCTTTTCTGTGTTTTTGCATTTGTCTCATGCATATTTGTTTCTCCTTGAAAAACAAAAAAGAACTTCATCTAGCTTTCTTTCTGTTTGCTCTGCATCTTCTGCATCCAATTCATTGCATATCATTCAGTAAATTCCTTGCAAATCTTTGTGAGATCTTACTAGTCTATTGAGCTGAGGTGACAAGTGTTTTCTCTACGATGAACTCAGTTTCACCGATTTGTTGTTCTCGGTCCAACCGAATCCTTTTGGTACAACCGAAGCATACCACTCGGTGCCACCAATTTCACAGCAGGAGCAAACAGTTTGCCACTTGTTATGTGTTTCTTCTGATCCAGCTCCACTCAATGAATCTTGTCCTCTACAAGCATCACATTTTTATAAATGCTTTGTACTGTGTCTCAAGGATGAAACCCTTCTTGGAAATTGATGTCAAAGGGGGAGAGAGAGATCACATCAAAGCTTATCACTTAGAGAGATCACATCAGAGAAAGAGATCTCCAGGGGGAGAGAATACTCAAGTAGAAAGTATTTCTCAAGGATCCCAGATGCTTGGTATTCAAGAGGAGAGATGCCACATGTCTTATTGAGGGGAAAGACATTTTCATATTTGCTTATTTGCATTAGCTCTGTTCATTTATATCTTTCAGCTCTGATTTTCTGTCCCTATCTTCTCCCAGTATCCCATGCTAGATTCAGGGGGAGCAATACATCTAAGGGAAAGAAATCATTTAAATTCATTGCATATCTTTACTCTTGGGGACATGTCTAATTCAATGTGGTACTTAGTACTCACTCTCTACATGTCATCCCAGTCTTGGTATTCTTGTGGTTTCTTCTGTTTGCTCTGGCTAGTAGATGTACCTGTGTTATCTAACCTTGTTTACGCAGGTTCATTCCATCCTAAGCCAACTCAAGACTACAAGGTAAGTATATGCATCACAATCATGTGTATGAGGAATTCTTGCTGATGTACATACTGTTTGCAAGAAGGACTCATGAGCATGAAGGTATTTTCTTTAATATTCTTTGCTCTGATGCATATGGCCAAGATACATGTAACACATTGCCTGCTCTATCATGGTTATGCTCTCACATGCTTTTATATTCCATATTCACATGATTGCATACATGTAGGGGGAGCCTATGCTTGTTACATGTCTTTCCAAAGCTTGACTTGCTATGCTTTATATCTTTATCTAAAGCTTTGATGTATGTTGTCATCAATTACCAAAAAGGGGGAGATTGAAAGCACAAGTGCTCCCTAGGTGGTTTTGGTAATTAATGTCAACATATCTCTTGTTGGACTAACACTTTTATCTAGTATGTTTCAGATAAGTTCAACAATGGAGTGGCATGGACTAAAGGATGTGGGAACTCCTTCAAGATGCTAAGGACAAAGGATTGGCTCAAGCTTCAAGCTCAAGACTCTTCATTTTACATTTTAGTGATCCAAGATCAAATTGAGTCTATAGGAAAAGCCAATACTATCAAGAAGGGATGAGGTGTTGCTTAATGAGTTTCTTGCTCCACGGTGCTTAGTGATATGCTCCAAAACCATCAACTACTTTCCCACTTCCACACATATGACCTAAACCCAAAGTCAAAATCGGCCCCACCGATTGTTTCTATCCGGCGCCACCGAGTTCAGATGTCATAGCCACTGCCACAAACCCTAGGCAAATCGGTCTCATCGATAGGGATCTCGGTCTCACCGAGATGGGATTGTAATCTCACTGTGTATGTCCATTACCAAAATCGGTCTCACCGAGTTTGAGCAATTGGTACTACCGAGATTACCATGCAAACTCTCTGGTTGACTCATTACCAAAATCGGTCCTACCGAGTTTGTGTAATCGGTCCAACCGAGTTTGCCTGACCAACTCTCTGGAAAGCTTATTACCAAAACCGGTCTCACCGAGTTTGTGTAATCGGTCTCACCGAGATTACGTTATGCCCTAACCCTAACCATATCGGTCCTACCGAGTTGCATATCGGTCCCACCGAAAATCCTAATGGTCACTAGATTTACTGAATCGGTCCGACCGAGTTTGTTGATTCGGTCCCACCGAGTTTGGTAAATTGTGTGTAACGGTTAGATTTTGTGTGGAGGCTATATATACCCCTCCACCTCCTCTTCATTCGTGGAGAGAGCCATCAGACTGAACCTACACTTCCAGCATACATTTTCTGAGAGAGAACTACCTACTCATGTGTTGAGGCCAAGATATTCCATTCCTACCATATGAATCTTGATCTCTAGCCTTCCCCAAGTTGCTTTCCACTCAAATCTTCTATCCACCAGATCCAAATCCCATGAGAGAGAGTTGAGTGTTGGGGAGACTATCATTTGAAGCACAAGAGCAAGGAGTTCATCATCAACGCACCATTTGTTACTTCTTGGAGAGTGGTGTCTCCTAGATTGGCTAGGTGTCACTTGGGAGCCTCCGACAAGATTGTGGAGTTGAACCAAGGAGTTTGTAAGGGCAAGGAGATCGCCTACTTCGTGAAGATCTACCACTAGTGAGGCAAGTCCTTCGTGGGCGACGGCCATGGTGGGATAGACAAGGTTGCTTCTTCGTGGACCCTTCATGGGTGGAGCCCTCCGTGGACTTGCGCAACCGTTACCCTTCATGGGTTGAAGTCTCCATCAACGTGGATGTACGATAGCACCACCTATCGGAACCACACCAAAAACATCCGTGTCTCCAATTGCGTTTGAATCCTCCAAAACCCTTCCCTTTAAATTCTTGCAAGTTGCATGCTTTACATTCCGCTGCTCATATACTCTTTGCATGCTTGCTTGTTATGTATTGTGAATGTTAAACTTGTGCCTAAACTCCACTTAAACTAAAGGAAACTTAAAAACTGCAACTTTGGTACTTAGTGTCTAATCACCCCCCTCTAGACACCTCTTCTCAAGGTCCTACAATGTATGACTATATTCGGAATACATGCCTACATTACATTGATGAACTGGAGCTAGTTCTGTGTCACCCTATGTTATACTCCCTCCATCCCATAATGTAAGAACGTTTTTGACACTAGTGTCATGTCAAAAACGTTCTTATATTATGGGACAGAGGGAGTAACTATTACAGGAGGAATCGCATTCGACATAATTATCCATCACTGATCCAATGCCTACGAGCTTTTCACATATTGCTCTTTGCTTAGTTACTTTACCGTTGCTGCTGTTACAATTACTACAAAACTGCTACTGTTACAATTACTACAAAACTGCTACTGTTACTTTTGCTACTATTACCGTTACTTCCATACTATTTTGCTACTAAATACTTTGTTGCAGATACTAAGTTATCAAGGTGTGGTTGAATTGATAACTCAACAGCTAATACTTGAGAATATTCTTTGGCTCCCCTTGTGTCGAATCTGTAAGTGCATCTAGTTCCCCTTAGCGATTTTGGTGTATTGAAGACGTATAGGTTAAGGGACTAATATGTTTGTGAGTGTACACAGGCTCTATAAGTCAATGAGGAGCTTGATATTTACAGTGAAAGTCGACCCCTAAAAATGAATGTCTTCGGCTTAAGACTTTGGTTCTCCTGAAGACTTTGAAAGTGAAGAAATTGGTGTGACCTTGAAGACTTCGATATTCATGTGAGGAATCTGAAGCGTGAAGACTTTTGTTTTCGTAGTTTCATTTTCTTCCTCTTGAGTCATAGGAAACACCGGACTGTTAAAGGGGGTCGAGGTAATACAAAGGAAACTGATTTCCAAGTGATGCTCATCTCAAAATCCTACACCTACCCAATCCTTCGAGTGAAGCCATTGGAAATCTCATATCAGTTCAGTCAATTTTTTTAGTGACAGAGATGAAGATCTTCTAGTCTCTGAGGAATTTGTTCTGACTGAGGAGTTAGGAATTCGCCCGTGCAAATTGCCTACACAGTGAGGAACATGATAGCCCTGAGGAATTCGAACCTCAAATCTGACCGTTGTTGTGCCATGCGCCAGCTGTCCAAAATATCCTACCACCTAACGGTCATATCAGACAAGGGCATTTATGTCTTATCGTGTCGGGCTGCTCCCTAGGCTATAAATAGCCGCCCCTACAATCACTAGCTGGTTGGCTGCTCCGAGAGAAACGACACTTGTCATTTGAGAGCATCCCATCCTCCAAGGACTTTGAGCGAAAATCATCAACTGAGGAAAACCCAAATCCCAAACCCAAACCTACAAACCCCAAAGTGATTGAGCATCACTGAAGAGATTGTTCCTGTGTGGAACCGACGCTTGTTACCTTTGAGGGCTATGTATCCTCCAGACGGTTAGGCGTCATGGTCTGAGCATCCAAGAGGAATTGTGGATTGCTGAGTGACCAAGTCTGTGAAGGTTTGGAAGTCACCTGTGGAGACTTACCACTACTGTTGGGCGAGGTCTGTGTGATCTTAGCTCAAGGAGAATACGGTGAGGACTGTGTGTCCTCAAGCTTAAATACTCAACCGCTCCAACCAGACGTACAACTATCACAGCAGTTGGAACTGGTCTACCAAATCATTGTCTTCACCAAGCCAACTGGTTCTATTTCCTCAACCCTTTCATTCCCTCAGTTATGCGTTGATGAACCTGATCATTACTGTTTGAAGACTTTGACTGAAGACTTTCTCTAATTCCTCAATCCTATTTCTTCAGTCTGTTTTGTCTTCATCCTGCTTATCCTGTGCTTACGCTTTCAATACTCTGTGTTTGTCCTTCATTTCATCATGATGACTATGCTGTTGCTCTGTTATGCTTATACATGAGTACTTATTCCGCTGCAAGTAGTTCTTCGCTTAGGAATTTCCTCACACTGAAATTCCTCGGTGAAGAATTCATAAAAATTGCCTATTCACCCCCTCCCTCTAGTAGACGTAATGTACTTTCAACTAGGATCAGAGCGAGGTACTCCCTTGTTCTGTATGATTTTGGTTTAACCGCCTGGAGTTTTAGTTATGTCGACTGCAGGTATGATCAAGGTCTCGGCTGGGTGTCCTACCTTTGATGGGATGGACTACCCCTACTGGAAGAACAAGATGCGTATGCATCTTGGGCAATTGATAATGATCTTTGGTACATTGTGGAAAATGGCGTTCCCTCAGTCACTCCGTCTCTGAATACTACTGATGTGAATAGATTCAAGCAACTCGATTCTCAAGCGAAGAATATCATATGTGGCCGTCTGAGCAAAGGTCAGTACGGCAGAGTGAGTGCACTGGAAACTGCTAAGCTGATTTGGGACATGCTATCCAAGGTCAACGAAGGAGTCTCAACTCAACATGACTCCCGAGTTGATGTTCTTCGCAATCTCTTCAACCGCTTCAAAAGACTCGACAACGAAAATGTTCAGCAAACCTTCGATCGCCTCACTAACATCTCAAATGAGCTTCAAGCACTTGGTACCACTGACATCACCGATCATGAGGTGGTGAAGAAATTACTAAGATCGCTTGATACCTCATTCGATACCCTCGCACTAATGATTCAAGAACGAGCAGATTACAAGTCACTTGATCCCGCTGATATCCTCGAGAGGCTAAATACTCATGAGTCTCAGCTTGCTGAGAAGAGAGATCTCTATCGACCGAGCTATGGAAGATCACGAGCACTGAAGGCGAAGGCAGTATCTGAGTCCGAAGCTGAAGATTCTGGTAGAAGCCTTGGTGATCCTAAAGAATTGAGCCAGGAGCTAGGAATGCCTTCCAAAAGTTCTCTCGCCGCGGTCGCTTTGGAAAGTCTTCAAGAAATGATGACTCCTCGTCCCATGACTACAAAAAGAGAACTTGCCACAAATGCAAGAAACCTGGTCACTACATGTCTGATTGTCCTCTGCAGGAAAAGGAATCAAAGAATAAGAAGTACAAAGATGATGATTCTGATGACTCGAAGAAGAAGAAGAAATCTTCAAAGTCTTCATCATCAAAATCTTCAAAGTCTTCATCTCACAAGAAGAGCAATTCCAAGAAGGCCCGGGCATTCATTGGCAAGGAAATGGACTCTAAAGTTGAATCTGAGGAAAATGTGGAAGAGGAGGAATCTGAGGAATCTGACTCTGGTGTGGCTAGCCTATCCCTCGCCACTGCTTACGTCAGCAAGTCCATCTTCAAGACTGAAGAAAACGACTTCCCCGACTCTGCTGACAAGAGCGTCGATGACTATGCTCCCACCTATTGCTTCATGGCAAAAGGTGCCAAGGTACTCAAACTTTCCCCCTCTGACTCTAGTGAGGATGAATCTGATGAGAATCTCAAGCCTAGCTATTCAAAACTTGCTAAAATTGCTGTTAAACAACAGAAGGCTTTAGAAAAGATTCAAAATCAACTAGACAGAAGCAATGGCCTGTTGGGTGAGGAATTGAATCGAACTAAGGCTCTGACAGATAATCTTCAGAGACTTCAAACTCGGTTTGACAACCTTCGAAATCATCATAATGCTCTTTTAACTGATCATGAAAAGCATTCTTATGAATTCTTCAGAGAAAGCAAGATCTTGAAAAAGTTAAAAGCGAGTTATGAAGATCTTCAGAAGGAAAACGATTCATTGCTTGCTCAACAGATCAGCTCCGCTCAGGAAGAATTTATTCCACCATGTTTGAAATGCATTGAGCGTGAATCTGCTAAGTCATCACCTGAATGTTCAAATGCTTCTATTGCTGCAAATTCTTCAACTGTCTCTGTGGTTTCAAATTCCTCATCTGAGGATACCACTTCCATCACTGATGATAATGCAGGGTTGAAGGAATTGTATGTGACAGGCATTTACAAAAGCCTCAAAGGGCATCAGACTCTATGTGATGTGCTCAAAAAGCAGATCTTGAACAGGAACCCTAGGAAAGAGGGTATTGCCTTTGAGAGGAAACTCAATGCTGATGGGACCTACTGGAAACCTGAGCAGTACCCCAAAACCTCATGGGTTGCTGCGAAAGGACCTCCTGTAGATCCATGCACTTTATCTGGCTTTACCTCTGATTCTTCATACTCCTCTGATGAGTCATTTGACTCCAACTATAAACTGTTTAAGAATCAGAACGGTAAAGTATTTGCTCGATATGTTGGAACTAATTGCAAGAACGGTCCTCCTATGAAGAAAATCTGGGTTCCTAAAAGATGCCTTGAAAATCTTCAGGTGAATGTCATCATGACACCACCAATGAATAATAGGAACCCCAGATCAAATTCTTCATATGGACCATATTCTTCATATGGATCAAATTCCTCACATGGATCAAAATCCTCATATGAACATCATCGTGCTAACACTTCTGTTTCGTAGGGAAAGTCTAAAGGCTATGATTATGTGCATTATTCTTCAAATCATTATGTTCATAAGTCCTCGAAGAATTTCTCTGCTTATGCATATGCTTATCCTAACCACTCTTCTGTGAAACAAAGTGCACTGGCTTCAATGCCATCATTTTCTTATGGAGCTCGCAGAACGATGAACTCTTTGCCACCCCTTGAGATGTGGGTGGTGAAGAAAAAGAACTAATCTCTTATGCAGGGTCAGGTCTCCAGACGAACTTACTCGTCTGAAGGATTTGCTGGAGACCTGAATATGCTTGAAAGGACGCAAGCTAATCATGAATAAATGAATCATTCATTTCTCATGTCCTCATATTACTATATCTGTTACTATTGATGAAATTGATATTATATTCTTAACTGATGAAGTATATGGGTTCGTAAGTTGCACTAATTCATCTGTAGGATGAACAACCCAAAGCTACCAAGTGGGTCATCGACAGTGGATGTACAAATCACATGACTGGCGACAGGAACTTGTTGATGGACACTGATTTGTCACCATTTCATCTGAAGCATATCACCTATGCTGACAAAGGCAAAAGCAAGGTATTGGGTCTAGGTAAGGTTGCAATCTCAAAGGACAAACACATGGACAAAGTCATGCTTGTCGAGTCCTTAGGATTCAACCTTATGTCTATCTCAATGCTTTGTGATCTTGATATGGTTGTTGTCTTTGGAAAATTTCGTTGCCTTGTGCTAATGGAATCTAACAACTCTGAAGTATTCGAAGGCTTTAGGAAAGGAGACTTGTATATTGTTGATTTCTCTATAGGACCACAGCCTGCCACATGTCTACTTCCAAAAGCTTCAGAATGCTGGTTATGGCATCGACGACTTGGTCATGCTGGGATGTGGAACTTGCATACACTCGCGAAGAAGAAGCATGTCATTGGCATCGAGGGTGTCAAATTCCTCAAAGATCATCTTTGTGGGGCTTGTGAGGCTGGAAAGATTACCAGAGCCAAGCACCCCTCAAAGAATATCATGACCACTTCTCGTCCCTTTGAATTACTTCATATGGATCTATTTGGCCCTACTCATTATGCCACGTTCTCTTGTTCTGCATCATTATATGGCTTTGTCATAGTTGATGACTATTCTCGTTACACATGGATGCATGTCATCACTTACAAAAATGAAGTGCAAGAAGTCTTCAGACGATTTTCCTCAAGGGCTTCCACTAACTTCGGTGTGAAGATCAAGCATATCAGGAGTGATAATGGAACCGAGTTCAAGAACACTGGCCTCAATGAATATCTCGATATGCTTGGTATTACTCACGAATTATCTGATCCTTGTACTCCTCAGCAGAATGGTGTCGTGGAGCGCAAGAATAGGACTCTTGTTGAGATGGCTCGCACCATGCTTGATGAATACAAGACACCTCAACGCTTCTGGCCTGAAGCAATTGATACTACGTGCCACATCATCAACAGGGTATATCTTCACAGATTCTTCAAAAAGACCTCATATGAACTCCTCACTGACAAGAAACCCAATGTAAGTTATTTCAAAGTCTTCGGTGCTAAATGCTGGATTAGAGATCCTCACCATCACTCTAAATTTTCACCGAAAGCACATGAGGGGTTTATGCTTGGTTACGGAAAGGACTCGCACACCTATAGAGTCTTCAACATCAATCATCACAAGGTTGTTGAAACTGTAGATGTGCGGTTCGATGAAACTAATGGCTCGCAAAGAGAGCACGTACCTCCTCTGCTAGATGAAATGTCACCTGAGGAATCCATCAAGTTCAAAGCTACTAAGGATGTCATCCCTACCGAAGAATCTGCTGAAGAAGTCATTCCTGATCGTGAAGAAAATCATGCTGGTGCTGCTGAAGAAACTGGTCCTAAAGAAACTACTGGGCCTAAGCAAAGTCGTCAACCCACACATCCTCGCATTGCAAACAAAGTGCAAATTGAGAAGATCATCAATGACATCGAAGCACCAGGTCCCCTCACGCGCTCAAAAGCTTCACATTTATCTAACTTTTATGGGCATTTTGCGTTTGTCTCTATCATAGAGCCACTAAAGTTGATGAAGCATTCATGGAATCTGAGTGGATTCAAGCCATGCAAGATGAATTACATCAATTTGAGCTCAACAATGTGTGGGAGCTTGTCAAGTGACCAGACCCACGCAAGCACAACATCATCAGTACCAAATGGATCTACCGCAACAAACAAGACGAAAATGGCCTCGTGGTGAGGAATAAGGCTCGTCTTGTAGCTCAAGGCTACACACAGGTTGAAGGAATTGATTTCGATGAAACTTTTGCACCCGTTGCTAGACTTGAGGCTATTCGCATATTGCTTGCTTATACTAACCATCATAATATCATCTTACAACAAATTGATGTGAAAAGTGCATTCCTCAATGGTAAGCTTGAGGAAGAAGTCTATGTTGCTCAACCACCAGGTTTTGAGGATCCAAAATTTCCAGATCACGTCTATAGACTCAACAAGGCCCTTTATGGCCTCAAACAAGCACCTCGGGCGTGGTATGACACACCGAAGGAATTCCTCATGAAGAAAGGCTTCAAACCTAGTTCACTTGACCCAACTCTTTTCACCAAAACATATGATGATGAATTATTCGTGTGCCAAATATATGTTGATGATATTATCTTTGGCTGTACTAACCAATGTTACAGTGATGAATTTGCCTATATGATGAGTGAAGAATATCAAATGTCTATGATGGGAGAACTGAAATTCTTCTTAGGTCTTCAGATTCGTCAACAATACAATGGCATATTCATATCTCAGGAGAAATACCTCAAGGATGTGTTGAGGAAATTTGGCATGCAAGATTGCAAAGGCGTCAAAATTCATATGCCCACAAATGGCCATCTATGCACTGATGAAAATGGTAAAGACTTCGATCAAAAGGTATACCGCTCCATGATTGGCTCTTATATTGTACCTATGTGCATCTAGGACAGATGTTATGCTTAGTGTTTGCATGTGTGGCCGATTTCAAGCTACACCGAAGGAATCACACCATAAGGCTGTGAAGCATATTCTTCGATATCTAGCTCACACACCAACACTTGGATTATGGTATCCCAAGGGCTCTTACTTAAATCTCATTGGATATTCAGACTCTGACTACGCTGGCGATCGAGTGGACCGCAAGTCAAGGTTTGGCACATGTCATTTCCTCGGATGATCCTTGGTATGTTGGTCCTCGAAGAAACAGAACTGCGTATCACTCTCCACCGCAGAGGCTGAGTACATTGATGCTGGATCTTGCTGTGCTCAATTACTATGGATGAAGCAAACACTCAAGGACTATGGCATCAATGTGAAGAATGTGCCACTCTACTGTGATAATGAGAGTGCTATTAAGATTGCACACAACCCAGTTCAGCACTCAAAGACAAAGCACATCCAAATTCGTCATCATTTTCTTCATGACCATGTGTTGAAGGGCGACATCTCCATCGACCACGCAAGTACTAAAGACCAGCTGGACGATATCTTTACTAAGCCCTTGAAAGTTGTGGTGTGAGCTAAATATCCTAGAATCTTCGAATGTTCTTTGAAAAGGACACACATCCTAACACTTATGCTAACTTGATGACTTAGATGTGCAACACACAAAGTAACGTTTTTCTTCAATCAATGAAGACTAACCTCTAAGTGTAAAGAAATGAATGAATAAATTGATTCTCAGAACCCTACGAGAATTGTACGCGGTGTCTGAAATCAGCTTTCTTATACAGTGGGTTACGCCACCAACCAAAGTTGAAAATCTTCAATTTGAGTTTTCTTCATTTTTGAAATTCCTCAGTTTTTCAAATTCTTCAACTTTGCATTGTCTTCACTCTTTCCGTCGTTGTTCTTCATTTGACTATATATATATGAGTTTATGTCCTCAACAGCATTCACTTATTGCTAATTCTTCAAGTTGTTTTTTTCTGCTAAGTGAATGTAGTCGGACCCTTACCCCCCTCTATGCTAAACTCAACCCAGTCTGTTCACAAATTCTTCATGTGCATTCTATTTGACACTCGTTCAAATTCTTCATTGTGTCCTTGTCAGCTGAAGAAATTGCGAACAACAATTTAAAATATTCTTATCTGAATTTTCGGCTTTTGCCGCTCAAACTATTACGCATTCCATGATATACTTATCTATTCACCCATGATCTCACATGATCTCCACATCTTAGTACGTGGGTGACACATGTCGCGCGAATGAGAAGGGTCAGGGGCACGTTCGTCCAATTTCCTTGGGCGAACGGTTTTTCACCTCAGCTATAAATACCCCCTCCCCTCCTCACTTCCTTTTTACTCCGCTCGACCTCACTCCCTCGCTCGAGCTTCTCAAAACCTAGCACCGCCGCTACCTCCATCGTCGCCGGTGAGGAAGAGCTTCACTGTCTCGACCTCGTCGTCATCGTACTCATGCCGGCCACAGAAATCTTCCCTTCGCCGCCGCTGTAGACGTCTTCCTCCGCCAAGTTAGGGCGTGGAAGATCTGAGCCGACGAACTTCTAAATCTACACCTTGTTTGTCGTGTTCTTCACCAAGGGTAATTATAAGTTACTTTTACCGCATTTATTCTACTGATGATTTTCATCAGATCTTCAAAAGGTGTTTATTCTTCAACCACCACACTCTAAACACCTAGAAGAAATCTTTAGTTCTTGATCTGTTTCTCTAAGTGACGTTGAGGGAGTCCTGGACTAGGGGGTGCCCGGATAGCCGAACTATCATCATTGGCCGGACTCCAAGACTATGAAGATACAAGATTGAAGACTTTGTCCCGTGTCCGGATGGGACTTTCCTTGGCGTGGAAGGCAAGCTTGGCAATACGGATATGTAGATCTCCTACCGTTGTAACCGACTCTATGTAACCCTAGCCCTCTTCAGTGTCTATATAAACCGGAGGGTTTTAGTCCGTAGGACGAACAACAATCATACCATAGGCTAGCTTCTAGGGTTTAGCCTCCTTGATCTCGTGGTAGATCTACTCTTGTACTACCCATATCATCAATATCAATCAAGCAGGAGTAGGGTTTTACCTCCATCGAGAGGGCCCGAACCTGGGTAAAAACATCGCGTCCCTTGTCTCCTGTTACCATCCGCCTAGACGCACAGTTCGGGACCCCCTACCCGAGATCCGCCGGTTTTGACACCGACATTGGTGCTTTCATTGAGAGTTCCTCTGTGCCGTCGCAATCAGGAAGGATGCCTCGTCCCGTCTTTAAAGACAACACCATTGCCAAAGAAGCTTTGGCCATCGGCCAAACTATCCGGCTCGACGGTTTTCTTATGACCGCCTATTCGGCCGCCTCGCCGACGATGACCTCTCGGGTCATCAAAAGCGATCTCCACGTCAACTCAGAATTTGCCGAGCAGCTAGATCCGATGGAGCTCTCCTCCTTAAACGAGCTCTTGGATCGCATCACCGCCCTGGGAGTCGCTACAAACTATGATCAGATTGGGCTTAAAACCGATCTGAGAGAGATCAACTCTCCCCAGGCTTCCCACCATGTTGCTGTGGTGGAGGAACAGCACGGCGAATATTCTCCTACATTAAGGACAAGCTATGTCCGAATTCCCGACCCCTGCATGCCGGATTCCCGCGGAGGGACGGACGCCAACCAAGCACTGAACCTAAAGTCAGGCAGAGGGCCAGATTTGTCGGACAACATCCAACAACCCAAGCTTCCAAGTTCAGAAACTTTTCGGCCCTTGAGTCTTAGATTGGACGGGGTTCCGAATTTAATTCCACCCGCCCACCCGAACACAAGCGATCTATCTCGAATCCGGTAAGAGCCCGCTGAAACAGTACATCATTACTGGGCTAGATTCCTCCTGGTTATGGACAGGATAAAGGACTGCCGTGAGGAAAGCGCAATCTCAATCTTCTGCAACAATTGCACGGACAAGGGAATAATGAACGCCATAAGTCATCATGAAATTACACACTTCGCCGACTTGGCATCCATAGTACGAAAGTACTGTGCGATGGAGAGTGCCTGGAAAACCGAATCCAAATTTTGGGACAATCCGGCTCCGAACACAACCCTAGTCCGAAATAAAAGGGTGCATCATATTCAGGCACCTGGGTTAAAAACCAAAAAGCAAAACCCCCTAAAGGGCACGGAACTGTACTGGAGGGATGGCTCAGCGGACCCTGCAAAATCCATAGTACAGAGGGCGCCACTCCAACACATAGCCTTCGAGCATGTTGGATACTACGGCAGGTGGCCAAAAGTGGCGAAGAGCTTCTAGCCCCAGAGAACCAGCCCAGCAGTACCAGTACGGTATTAACAGTCTTCGAGACTTTCGCATCAAATAATATGTGGAAACGAACACTCCGCAGCCTCGCCGAAGTCTACCAAGTAGCAACAATAAATCCATGGAGCGACACGGCTATTACCTTTAACGCCAGTGACGAACCTAAATTCCGAACAGCCCGAGCACCAGCCGCATTGGTCCTCAGTCCAATAGTGGACGGCTTTCGCCTTACTAAGGTGCTCATGGATGGCGGTAGCGGATTAAACCTCATCTACGAGGAAACCCTTCGAAAAATGGAAATAGACTGGAGCCGCATTGAGCAAAGCAGCACAACCTTTAGAGGAATAATCCCTAGTCGGGAAGCACGCTGCACAGGAAAAATTACACTGGATGTGGTGTTCGGCTCGCCGGACAATTACAGGTCCGAGGAGGTCACGTTCCAAGTGGCCCCGTTCAGCAGCGGATATCACGCTTTATTAGGGCGAGAGGCATTCACAATTTTTTAGGCTATACCCCATTACGGGTACATGAAGCTCAAAATGCCCGGGCCCAACAGAATCATCACTCTTGCTAGTAATCCGGACATAGCACTCCGCACCAAAAACAAGACAGCCGCACTAGCCCTAGAGGCACTATCTGAAGCCCTAGCGGCCGAGGAACTCACCACGCTGCGCTCCACGGTGAACAGGGACGATGTGATACTCAATAAGAGATCCAAGTCCACCTCTTTTAAGCCGGACGAGATAGTCAAATTCCAAGTCCATCCAACGGACCCTACAAAGACGACCTCCATTGGGGCACAATTAAACCCGGATGTAGACGCCGCACTACGAGAATTCCTTCGGGAAAATTGGGACATCTTTGCCTGGCACCCTTCAGACATGCCAGGAATCCCACGCCGGTTGGCAGAGCATAGCCTAAATATCCTAAAAGGATTCAAGCCAGTCAAACAGGCTCTTCGGCGATTTTCCAAACCCAAAAGACAGGTAATGGGAGAGGAGCTAGCCAAACTATTAGAAGCCGGATTCATCAGAGACATAAAACATCCGGACTGGCTAGCAAACCTGGTAATGGTACCAAAGAAGGACAAATCCTGGCGCCTGTGTGTCGATTTCAAGGACCTTAACAAGGCTTGTCCAAAGGATCCTTTCCCCCTTCCCCGCATCGATCAAATTATCGATGCTACCGCAGGGCACGATTCATTGTGCTTCCTCGACGCATACTCCGGCTACCATCAAATCAAGATGGCGGAGACAGACCAAGCCGCAACGGCATTCATTACTCCATACGGACCATTCTGCTTCAACACAATGCCCTTCGGGCTCAAAAACGCCGGCGCAACATATCAGCGCATGATTCAGACATGCCTGGCAACCCAGATCGGCAAAACAATGGAGGCATACGTAGACGACGTGGTCGTCAAGTCTAAACACGTTGAAACTCTAGTAGACGATTTGAGGCTCACATTTGACAACCTCCGAGCATATGACATTAAGCTCAACCCGGAAAAATGCGTTTTCGGCGTACCAGCCAGAAAGCTCTTGGGCTTCATTGTATCCGGTAGAGGAATTGAAGCAAACCCAGCCAAGATCCGAGCTCTGTCACAATTGGATATCCCAAAAGACCTCAAGCAAATACAAAAATTGACTGGATGCGTGGCGGCTCTAAGCCGCTTCATCTCCCGCTTGGGAGAAAAGGCATTACCCCTTTATCGCCTCCTCCGGCGCACCGAACACTTCGAATGGACAGATGCCGCCACGGCCGGACTCGAAGAAATAAAGGCCATATTGGCAACAAATCCGGTCCTGGCCGCGCCCAACCTGGGCAAACCAATGTTATTATATATCGCGGCAACACATCAAGTTGTAAGCGCGGTGCTCGTCGTCGAACGAGAAACGGAAGGACACAAATTCCCTCTTCAAAAACCAGTGTACTACGTATCCACTGTCCTAACTCCATGCAAGTCCCGGTATCCACATTATCAAAAGATAGCGTACGCGGTGTTCATGGCATCCCGGAAGCTGCGACACTACTTTCAAGAGTGTTCGATAACAGTAGCCTCCGAAGTACCTCTTAACGACATTATAAACAACCGCGACGCGACTGGCAGGATTGCAAAATGGGCCATTGAGCTCCTACCATTCGACATAACCTACAAACCACGGGGAGCTATAAAGTCGCAAGTTTTGGCCGACTTCATCGCTGAATGGACCGAAGCCGAACTCCCTAAAGAGTACGGCGCATACTCCAATTGGATCATGCACTTCGACGGCTCCAAAATGTTGGCCGGTCTGGGGCCTGGCGTCGTCCTGACGTCCCCAACCGGGGACACAGTCCAATACGGACTCCAGATAATGTACACGGACTCCAACAATGCAGCCGAATACGAGGCCCTTCTACACGGTCTCTGGATGGCAATCTCCATGGGCATTCAACGCCTAGAGGTCCGCGGGGATTCAAACCTTGCAATATCCCAAATAAATGGAGACTTTGACGCCAAGGATCCGAAAATGGCAGCCTACCGTAACGTCGTCTTAAAAATGTCAGCTCGGTTCGAAGGACTCGAATTCCACCATGTAGCCCGGGATAATAACCAGGCGGCCGACGTGTTGGTACGCATCGGCGCAAAGCGCGACGCCGTCCCTCCCAACATCTTCCTGGAGCGGCTTTTTAAGCCATCCATATTATGGGAAGGGGAGTCCGGAAACAACAACCCGGAACCAACCGCACCGCCCAACACCGAACACTCTGACACAATCGGTGGCTCTGCCAATGAAATAACACCTTCAGCCCACGAAATAATGGCAGTCATTGCCCCGTGGACGGAACCATTCCTAGCCTACTTAATCAGGCAGGAACTTCCCGAAGACCAAAACGAGGCCCGCTGCATAGTACGGCGATCTAAAGCCTACAAGGTCCATGAGGGAGAGCTTTATAAGAAAAGCACAACCGGAGTCCTTCAAAGGTGCATCTCAGAAGAGGAAGGGCGAAATCTTCTGGCTGAAATTCACGCCGGACTCGGCGGGCACCACGCCGCAGCCCGGGCCCTTGTAGGCAAGGCCTTCCGTACAGGATTTTATTGGCCGACGGCCCGGGCAGATGCTCAGGACTTAGTCCAACGATGCGTCGGTTGCCAGCTCTTTGCTAATCAAAGCCACATGCCACCCACCGCCCTCAAAACTATACCCATCACCTGGCCGTTCGCGGTCTGGGGGCTTGACATGGTTGGACCCCTTAAAGGGGGAACCCACAAGCAAAAATACCTATTGGTCATGGTGGACAAATTCACCAAATGGATAGAGGCCAAGCCAGTTAAAACGGCCGAATCCGGACCTGTGATAGACTTCATATCTGGGTAGTACACCGTTACAGCGTCCCCCATAGCATCATCACTGATAACGACACGAACTTCACGGCCGACGAGGTTAAACTCTGGTGCAAAAACATGGGCATCAAGCTCGACTACGCTTTAGTCTATCACCCTCAAACTAATGGTCAAGTCGAACGAGCAAATGGTCTAATCATGAGCGGCATCAAACCCAGACTAGTGCGGTCCCTTAAGGAATCTAACACGCACTGGGTAGAGGAGCTCGACTCCGTACTCTGGGGGCTACGAACCATGCCAAACCGCACAACCGGATTCACACCATTTTTATGGTATACGGCGCAGAGGCAGTTTTGCCCTGCGACATAATTCATGACTCACCTCGCGTGCGCATGTACGAAGAAAGAGAAGCCGAGCTGGATCGGCAGGACAGTTTGGACGCCTTAGAAGAGGAGCGTGACGTGGCAAAAGCTCGTTCCGCATTCTATCAACAGCAGGCTCGAAGATATCAAAGCAGAGAAGTACGGGCCAAAACTTACAATGTTGGCGAACTAGTTCTACGCCTGCCGGACAAGAAAAAGGACAAGCTCAAGCCCAAATGGGAAGGTCCCTTCATCATCGACCAGGTCCTGACCGGCGGAGCGTACCGTCTGCGAAATGCATCGGATAACCGACTCGAGCCAAATCCATGGAACGCAGCCCGTCTCCGTAGATTCTACGCCTAGCGCCGGACTCTGAGTTCGTCTCCCTCCCCCGTCTATATTTTATACTTTAACTGTCTTTTATTTCCCCCTCTCTTTTTTCCTTTTTTTCTTCCTCTTCACGGGCCTTCGGTGGCTCGTCTGCGCATTGTTCGCACACACTTGACGTGCTATCCGCACTCATTATACCTGGGGGCTTCTTTAACAGAAGCTTATTTATACGGGCCTTATACCCAACACATGTGTCACACTTCCGCATGTACCTTTTATTCACCATTATATGCATCGATATGACTTAAGTTTTGGCCAAGCTGGGTTGCCTGGCTCCTGTGCTTACCCCTACGTTCCCGATTGTTCGGCTAGGAGGTAAAGGGAGCACCTCTGCGATTGTTACTGCCGGGTCAGCCGGATGTGTACCTCAGACTGGGTGAAGCCGAAAGCTAGCGTTCTTAAGGGAATATTCGGTCGGTGAATTGAAAGATGATTTCTTACCTATTTATTTATCTGCCCCCAGATGCTTTCCTGCTTTTTTTGCAGTCCGGACATGCACTTTAGGGCATGTCTCCCAGGGAAAGGAACCCCTAACGGAACTATTCTCCCTGGAAGATGTTTCTTACTAATCATGTAATATAACATAACTAGTTGGGCACTTGTCTGATAAAGCAGTAATGACCCCTACGCCTGGTCTCCATGCATGCCCCGGTTTTTATATAACCGTGAGGGTATTCGGACACACTCCGGACTGTCGGGTCCCGAGGTTGAAGCGAAAAGGTCCGCAATGACAAACGATCTACAATCCGGCTAGAAGGCATTTTCATGTCATTTCAAATTACATAGTCAAGCTGACTGATGGTATTCCTCTTCGATACCATCTAATAAACTGTCTAGTTTACAGTCCCGCTGTGAATACTTTGCGGCCAACTCTACTTGGTCGTACACTAAGCTCACATGGATCTCCTTCCCATCGGGCCCTACAGGTCCGACCTCGGCCATGTGGTTGGGTCAGCCTTCGCATACCGTGTCTTCACCATGGCCCAGGCCTCCCTGGCGCCTTGACGGCAGGCCGATATCTTCCACAACCGGAAGCGCCGCCGTGCTCCTTGAAGCCTCTCCGCAAGCTCGCCAAGACCTTCGGGCAAGGACACGGAAGGCCACAAGGCCTAGGCGACTCCGCTCATCGCCTGCCGAACACGTTCGTGCAGTTGCAGCAACTCAGGAAGTAGGTCACCCGTTGAACCGGGCATTTCCTCCGCAGGACGACCTGTGAGCACACCTACAGACACATTTCTGTCAATCGACTTCTTCGCCGAACTCTTCTTTTCAAAAAAGTTTGCTCAAGCACTTACTGTAAATGCCGCGACGAAGCCGCCGATTCTCCTTCACGGAGTCAGACAGCTGGGCCCGAACATCTTTTAGTTCCTCGCCCAGCTGGGTGTTGGCATCTTGGAGTTTGTTCCTCTCTTGCTGCACCCTCATAAGCACCTTCTCGCCGGCCTTCAGCTGGCGCAGTAGCTGTTGCTTGTCTGGATCTAGTCCGGCGCCATCTGCAATATTATTGTCACACTTATACACACACCGCACTTCATAAACTACTTATCTTTTGAAGTATGTATTACTAGAGGGGGTCTCTGTGGCTCCCTCTGTGGCGGCTAGTGCGGCCTCAAGTTGGGCCTTGCACTCTTGAAGCTCCTGGGACAGATGGGTATTCTTTTCTGAAAGATCCCGCATAACAAATGATCCTTAAATCAGTTATTCTAACTATTTTAAGTCTCGGGGGCTAATGGCATATATAACTGTCAAAATTCCTCACCCGTATGTCTTTCACATACTGCTCCGTGGCTCTGGCTAGACCATCTTGAGCAGCACGGAGGTGCGCATCACCCGAATTAAAGGCATTTAACGCCTCGGGGGAGAAGCATGCGTCACGAAGTACTGTCCGGCGGCACCTATGATTCATGGCGCTCTCCACCTCAGATCTGGTGGCGGACAACCTATCGGCGTCCTCCGTTGGAGGAGCACCTGACGCGCGCCTTGCGCTCGCCTCCCCCTCCGGACCTGGTGTTGGAGCCTGGCCGGTGGAGGCGGGATTGGCAACCTCTCCGGGCACAGTCCGACGAGCGCTCTTTCTCTTGAAAAAACCACGAGCGTTAGTTTGCCTCCCAGGAATCTTTTTCGGAAACATGGGGGCGTGCCATACCGTTGCGGCGACGTCTCGATTCACGCCGCACTTCTTTTCCGCCCGCTGGGCCGAGCTGCCCCTTGTTGGTCAGCCGCCGCGGGTTCGGCTTCCCGCCTCAAAGGCACCTCCTGTGGAGCACCATCGGTATACGGTGGTTAGAAATAAGCATGGATGAGAATGGCATCAGGACTCCGGTCACAGTTACCTGGGAAGCCGGAGATATACCGGGGTAGTCGGCCGTAATGGCGACCAAAGCATTGTCCATGCTAAGTTGGTGAAACACCCCATCGATCAGCTCCACCTTTATGTCCGGATCCTCTTCGGAGGCCAGATCGAGGGATCGTTCCGGATCCTCCGGTTGTGGAGCCAGGTTGTGTATATCCTCTACGGCCCGGCGCAGTTCCTGCGTCGAAATCACAAAGTGAAACACTTAACTTTGGGAATATGGATCGGATAGACAAACGTCCGCTTACCCAGCTCCGAGGGTTGTTCGTCAAAAATCCATTTAATGGACTCGCACGGAGGAAGTCCTCCTTCTCCCCCTTGTACAAGCCGGACAGGATCTTCACCAGATCGGCAACTGATCCCGTCCCCTTGCGGTCATGACGGGTGGCATCATCCTCCCCGTTGAAATCCCACATGGGGTGGCCCCTATATTGGAGCGGCTGCACCCCTCGCATGATGCACGTGGCCATGACTCCAATCATGGTTAATCCGGAATGAGCCAGTTACCTTATTCGGCCCATCAGATATTGAACGTCCCTATCATTCTCCCGTTGAGGGCTCCGCGGGTGCCAACTCACGCGTTTCTTCAGAGGAGCGTTGTGGAACTCCGGGAGGCTGATCCGAACTGGGTCCGGCAGCGGGGCGTCTTCCATGTAAAACCATTCCGAAGGCCAGTCTTCGGACGCCTTCTTCGGGGTTCCGGATAGATATCCGGTCCCGGCGATGTGCCATATTTCGGCTCCGCCCACTGGATATATCGACCCCTCATGAGAACGGGGTACGAGGCAAAACAATCTCTTCCACAGCGCAAAATGGGCCTCGATGCCCAAGAACAGCTCGCAAAGGGCCATGAAGCCCGCGATGTGCAGGATGGAGGCAGGCGTAAGGTGGTGAAGCTGGAGCCCATAGAACTCCAGGAGCCCCCGGGGAAACGGATGTATGGGGAATCCGAGTCCCCTTATTAGATAAGGGACGAAGCATACCCGCTCTCCTTTGGAGGGATTGGGGACGCTCTCCGCCTGCTTTCCGCCCTTGTAGGTGGCCAGTCCGGCTCGAACCGGAACCATAAAGGCTGGGGGAAGATATCCCTCTGCTTGGAGCGTCACTAGCTCGCTATGCGGGACTGAACATCTCCCCAATCTTCTGGCTGAGGGCTGGGAGCGCGAGAGGAGGAGCCGCGTCGACTGTCCATGATGGAGTGGATCTTTTGTCAGAGGCGCTTCGATGAATACTCGCGAAAGGAGGATGGTGTGATTCGGATCTAGATCCTCGCCCCTCTTATAGGCGGCTTATTCGCGCGGCTAGGGGGTAAAGTGTAAAAATACCCTGGCTTTTCGCATTCATACGACACGTGGAAGAGGGCCATTATTGGACGTGGAAGCCAAGAAGCGCAACATTTATAAGGAAGCCGGACACTATCCGGCAAGCACATGGAATTTGGAGGAGAACCCGCCTTGCAATGCCGAAGACAATATGTGCGCCGGACTCATCGTCATTGAAGCCTGGTTCGGGGGCTACTGAGGGAGTCCTGGACTAGGGGGTGTCCGGATAGCCGAACTATCATCATTGGCCGGACTCCAAGACTATGAAGATACAAGATTGAAGACTTCGCCCCGTGTCCGGATGTGACTTTCCTTGGCGTGGAAGGCAAGCTTGGCAATATGGATATGTAGATCTCCTACCGTTGTAACCGACTCTGTGTAACCCTAGCCCTCTCCGGTGTCTATATAAACCGGAGGGTTTTAGTCCGTAGGACGAACAACAATCATACCATAGGCTAGCTTCTAGGGTTTAGCCTCCTTGATCTCGTGGTAGATCTACTCTTGTACTACCCATATCATCAATATCAATCAAGTAGGAGTAGGGTTTTACCTCCATCGAGAGGGCCCGAACCTGGGTAAAAACATTGTGTCCCTTGTCTCCTGTTACCATCCGCCTAGACGCACAGTTCGGGACCCCCTACCCGAGATCCGCCGGTTTTGACACTGACAGACGTTTTTCTTCATGATTCCTCAATTGTGTGAATCTAACAATCTGCACAACTCTGGAACCTAAGTTAAAGAACGCTTGGTGAAATTCTTCAAGACACATCTGGTCAATTTCCTCAAACTTGTTCAATTTACAAAAACTTCTGAGAATGCATATGACCTCTCCAAATTCTTCGCACCTATACTCTGTTCACAGGTACACATGTCTGCTACTGAATCACTAGGTTCTCATCAACTTAACTCATTTGCAGCATTCCTCGAAGAAAAGCTGCATACTTCTTCAGAGAACTCAATTGTGCAAATTCCTCAGATGAAGAAAATGATAGATGGTAAATGGCTTTAGAAAGGAGGAAAGAAGCTTGAAGCCAATACTGCCTTTGAGATCCCTGATGACATCTATGCAGGGTATTGCACGCCTGATGAGGCAACTCATGGCAAGGAGACGAAGAATGAGCGCAAGGTGCGCATACAGAGGATTGAACAAAGATGGGCAAGAGAATGGAGGGAGTACAGATATGTTACTCCCAAATACATGAAGAAATTCGCTCTTAACCCTCCATGCTCAAGACCTCCTCTGGCACTTGGCCAAAGAGCTGATCCAACAAGCCTTAAACATGGTGAGGATTATGCTGATGAATGGGCCAGGCGGCAAGCTAAATTGGCCAAGCAAGCCAAAGAAGCAGTGAAGAAATTTAATGAGGATTCTGCTGCTGCCGCTGCCGCTGCTGAGGCTTCTTCAAGCAAGAAGGCTATGCCAAAGAAGCCAACCAAGAAACCAACTTCCTCAGCAATGCCCTCACGGCCAAGTTCTTCTTCAATGCCCTCACGACCAATCTCCTCAGTGCCACCAAGGCAAATTCCTCAAGCTGCCCCAGTTCCTCAGACTGCACAAATTCCCCGGGCTTCAAAACCCTCAGCTCCTCCGACAAAGCCCTCAGCACCTGTGCATCTCGCCACATGCCAATGGACCACTGGCATATCAATTGCCTCAGGAGCTTCAGCAAGTTCTTCAACTCACTCTTCATCAACCGGTCCCACTCTGCTGAAGACCAAAGCCACTGCTGGATGAGGCACTAGACCAAGTCCTCACAAGAAGCAGGGGGACTTTCAAACTCCATCTGATGATGAGGCTGATGGTGATGAATTAGTCGATATCATCAAGGACAGACAGCAGCGGGCCGCTAGAGCCAAAGGAAGTGCTTCGCCCCTTCTACTGGATCCAAAGAAGATCTTGGATTTCATCGATCTCTGGCACATAGATCCCAATGCTCCAATGCCAGAGTTGGGCCTCACTCCTGGACAAAGTCATATGGTGACGACGTTCATTGCTGAAGAAAAGTGGAAGTATGACCAAGCCAGAGTGGCTAAGAAAGCGCAGTACGAGAAGCAGCGCTATCTAAAGGACAATGTCCTCAGTCTTTCGCCTGAGCAGCTCATTGCACTGCAAGCTGATATCAAAAAGCTCAGTGATGAATTTGACGCCTACAAGGCAGAAAGGCACGGTGCCAAAGTCAGATTCGTCAAGCTGACGAAGAAATTCACTTCAAGTGATGCTGCTCCTGTGCACATTGAAGTCATTCCGACTGAAGCATCTGCACAAGCCACAGAAGGAAATGCCAGCACCGCTGATGAAAATCAGGCTGCTGATGAAACTGCAAGTACCAGGGCTGCTGAAGAAATTCCAGCCTCTGAAGAAACTGCCAGGGCCACCTCTAGTGTTGCGCCTGAAGAATCTGCCAGGCCAGTTGTGGACTCTGTTGTTGCGCCTAAAGAAATTGCTCAAGACCGGCCAACTGCATCAGTTGTGCCTGAAGAAATTGATCCTACTCCCACGGCTCCGCCTGCACCAACACCAAGCCCAATTCTTCCTTCTGCTCTGGAAGTGAAGAAAACCAAAGAAGCAGAGTGAGCTGCTCTGAAGAAGAGGAAAGCATCAGCTGCCTCAGAATCTTTGGTCACCAAGAAGGCGAAGATTTTGACAAGTTCAATTGACAATCCCATTGATGCTGTTTCTCTTTCAAGCATGCCATCAAAGGAACTTGTTCCTTATGGTGAAGAATATCAGATTCCTAAAGAATCTACAGAAAAAGATCCCTCTGCTGCTTCCACAGAGCAGATGGATGAAGAAATTGAAGTTGAGACTTTCACTTCAACTCCTCAAGTATCATCGCCAACGCCTCAGTTTACTGCTGAAGAGACCGACGTTAAAGAAATGGAAGTGGATGAGGATGTGGACATTGGCTGCACCACTCCAGTGATGAATGATGATTTTTGGGATAGTCAACACCCCAACTCTCCTCTGTTCACACCACTACAGCAAATTCCTCAGTCCCCAGCGCCAATAGAAGTTCAGATGGGCTCTGAAGAAATACACACTGCCCCTTCCATTCATGAAGAAATTCCAGCCACTAGTGCTGATGAAAATGCTGCTAAAGAAATGGAGGCCCAGGCTGTAAATGAAGCAAAAACGGAAATTCCTCAGCCTGCGGCTCTAGAAATTGACGTACCAGAGGTTATTCTTCAGATCACTAACACTCCTCAGCCACAGCCGAAGAATCCATTCTCCAAAACTCCGTGCCTTCTTCAATGAGCATGTATTCTTCACTGATTACAATCCCTATGATTCTGCTCGTCTGAGGAGGAAGCACTTCTGGACAGCCAGTCAAGCAAATTTCTATTCTTCAGTGCTATTCAACAAGGATAAAGTCTTCGACCATGAGCATATTCCTCACTTGGATATGAAATCACTGCCTTGCTTCACGCCAGTCCTTGCTGCCATTCATGATGCTGGCCTACTCAATTTCTAAACTAGCATATGCGATTGGAATGAAGAACTTATTCTTCAATTCTATGCGACGCTGCACATCACCGGCAATGCTGAAGATGTGAACTCATGGATGTTGGACTGGATGACAGAGAACACACACTATAAGGCACCAGCCACTGAATTGCTTCGTGCCATGCCAGTCAGTCCTCCCCCAGAAGGTGCATGTCTCATCTACTCTGAAACTGAGCTGTCAGATCACTTCATGCAAGTGTTGATGAAGCCGCTAAAGCCTGGTCAAGCCTCAAGGACAAAATTCCTTATGAAGGAATTGCAATATGTGCCAAGGACTGTCTACCGCATCCTGACGAAGACATCGAGTGCAATCAAAGGCCACGATTCTAATGATGAAGAAGTTGTTGGCATCATGAAGAATCTGCTTTTCAATACCATGCACGGTATTCCCGTGAACTACCATGATTTCTTCATGAGGACTTTGGCAAACGTTGCAATGTCCCCGTTTGAGTTGAAGCCTTACGCTCCTTGGATTATGAGATTCATCAGATCAAGGTCTCCACTCAGCTACAAAGCTGATACACTCAACCATGGAAGCTACTTGCCCCCAATTGAGGTCCTCAAGCGGACATTTTCCTCAGCTGATGAAAAGGGCAAGGCCATTGCTATTATTGATGAGGGCATTCGACCATTGGATGGACAGTTTCGCAAAGCTGCTTCATATTCCACCAATGATGACTCTGCTACTCATGATTCTGCCACCAGTGCATCCAAGCAAAGTCCTCAGGCAACAGCTCCAAGGGTGATGACTGATCGAGAGCTTCTCCCTCAGTCTTCATCAAAAGGTGGATCACAATCATAAATGGGTAAAATGTTAGTTTGGTTCAATTCTTCACAACATGACTGCCACATATAATTCAGTGAAGAAGAACCACTACTATCTCAATGAAGTTTTTGATCGCACCTAGGCTATACCGTCTCACCTTTACGGTGATGAAGATCTCAAGCAGATGGGCTTCAAGCAGAACTTCAGCTGGTCGAAGCCTCCTCCGAAGAAATTCAAGAAAGTTGAAGTTCCTTCTCTGGTGCCCAGCTCATATTCTTCATCCCGTGATACTGATGACAATGAAGATTTGGACGACACTCCGGCAGGCCCTACTCCAACAAACGACCCCAACAACGCTGACGCTCCTCCATCGACTTCGTGATGAAATTCTTCAGGGGCGTTAGTCCTCACTTGTCGTCCCTTTTGGTCATTTGATGACAAAGGGGAGAAATTTGAGTTAGTCTTCAAGCGGGTCTATATATATGGGCGTTTTTTTGTCAAGTTGCAACTCTCGCTCTTCTGAAGCTTTTGTTGTATGAGTTGTAAACTTAAGTCCGATGGTGACCTGATACTTTTGCTCTGTTTTTCTACATGCTATTTCCTCATTAATGTTATGAACGCATGCTAAATTACATCAGTCACCATATTTCACCATGCATTTCAAATTCTTCATTTCATATGTTAGATGCGTGTATGAATTACAAGATATAGGGGAGATCTCCATGATTCTACTCTTCAAATGTGCATTGCTTCAAAAGCAAATTCCTCACTATGCACATCCTCAGGGGGAGCTCTTCTATATCTTGCAATCAAATTCCTCAATTCTGAGCACTTTCAATTCATATGTTTATCCCCGTTGAAAACTTAACCTATATTATCATCAATCACCAAAAAGAGGGAGATTGTAAGTGCATCTAGTGCCCCTTAGTGATTTTGGTGTATTGAAGACTTATAGGTTAAGGGACTAATATGTTTGTGAGTGTACACATGCTCTATAATTCAATGAGGAGTTTGATATTTACAGTGAAAGTCGACCTCTAAAAATGAATGTCTTCGGCTGAAGACTTTGGTTCTCCTGAAGACTTTGAAAGTGAAGAAATTGGTGTGACCTTGAAGACTTCGATATTCATGCGAGGAATCTGAAGCGTGAAGACTTTTGTTTTCGTAGTTTCATTTTATTCTTCTTGAGTCATAGGAAACACCGTACTGTTAAAGGGGGTCGAGGTAATACAAAGGAAGATGGTTTTTAAGTGATGCTCATCTGAAAATCCTACACCTACCCAATCCTTCGAGTGAAGCCATTGGAAATCTCATATCAGTTCAGTCAATTTCTTGAGTGACAGAGACGAAGATCTTCTGGTCTCTGAGGAATTTGTTCTGACCGAGGAGTTAGGAATTCGCCAGTGCGAATTTCCTACACAGTGAGGAACATGATAGCCCTGAGGAATTCGAACCTCAAATCCGACTGTTGATGTGCCATGCGCTAGCTATCCAAAATATTGTACCACCTAACGGTCATATCAGACAAGGGCATTTATGTCTTATCATGCCGGGCTGCTCCCTAGGCTATAAATAGCCTCCCCCTACAACCACTAGCTGGTTGGCCGCTCCGAGAGAAACTAACACTTGTCATTTGAGAGCATCCCATCCTCCGAGGACTTTGAGCGAAAATCATCAAGTGAGGAAAACCCAAATCCCAAACCCAAACCTACAAACCCCAAAGTGATTGAGCATCACTGAAGAGATTGTTCCTCTGTGGAACCGATGCATGTTACCTTTGAGGACTGTGTATCCTCCAGACGGTTAGGCGTCATGGTCTGAGCATCCAAGAGGAATTGTGGATTGCTGAGTGACCAAGTCTGTGAAGGTTTGGAAGTCACCTGTGAAGACTTACCACTACTGTTGGGCGTGGTCTGTGTGATCTTAGCTCAAGGAGAATACGGTGAGGACTGTGTGTCCGGGACTGTGTGTCCTCGAGTTTAAATACTCAGCCGCTCCAACCATACGTACAACTGTCACAGCAGTTGGAACTGGTCTACCAAATCATTATCTTCACCAAGCCAACTGGTTCTATTTCCTCAACCCTTTCATTTCCTCAGTTATGCGTTGATGAACCCGATCATTACTGTTTGAAGACTTTGACTGAAGACTTTCTCTAATTCCTCAATCCTATTTCTTCAGTCTGTTTGTCTTCATCCTGCTTATCCTGTGTTTACGCTTTTTGTACTCTGTATTTGTCCTTCATTTCATCATGATGGCTATGCTGTTGCTCTGTTATGCTTATACCGGAGTACTTATTAAGTAGTTCTTCGCTTAGGAATTTCTTCACCCTAAAATTCCTCAGTGAAGAATTCATAAAAATTGCCTATTCACCCCCCTCTAGTCAACGTAACGCACTTTCAGAATCAATAAATCTAGGTTGAATACTCTACCCTCGAAAACTGTTGTGATCCCCTATACTTGTGGGTTATCAAGACTATTTTCTGGCACCGTTGCTGGGGAGCATAGCTCTATTCTTTGTGTCACTTGGGATTTATAGTTGCTGATCACTATGAGGAACTTGAAAGACGAAAGAACTAAGATTTATCCGTCAACTACGAGGGGAGGTAAGGAACTGCCATCTAGCTCTGCACTTGATTTGCCTTCTGTTATGAGTAAGCTTGTGACACCTAAACCTGCTTCTGCTATTAATTCTGATATGTCGCATGTTATTGATGATGCCACTTCTACTATGCATCATACTTATGATGAAACTACTTCTATGCCTGATACTACTGTGCCATTAGGTGAATTTCTTGATGAACAACTTGCTATGGCTAGAGAGAATGAAATAATTGAAACCGATATTATTGATGAAAATGATGATGAAGATTATCCCCCTAGATATGAATTGCCTGTTGTTCCTGAGGGTTATGTTATGGATGAAGAAACCGCTAGAGATTTTCTTGCTTGCAATGATAGATCTGATCTTAAGAAGTTATTAGCTAAACTGAAACAGAAGTCTATGAATGCTAGAATGAAATATGACCCTGCTTTTTCTACTTCATCTATCTGTGTTACTGATAAGGATTATGATATTTCTTAATTACTTTGGTTGAATCAGATCCTTTTTATGGTAATGAATCTGAAACTATTGTGGCACATCTTACTAAATTGGATGATATAGCCACGCTGTTCACTAATGATGAGAAATCTTGCTACTATTATATCATTAAGATATTTCCGTTCTCATTAAAGGGTGATGCTAAAACTTGGTTTAATTCTCTTGATTCTGGTTGTGTGCGTAGTCCCCATGATATGATTTATTACTTCTCTGCTAAATATTTCCCTGCTCATAAGAAACAAGCTGCTTTAAGGGAAATATATAATTTTGTGCAAATTGAAGAAGAGAGTCTCCCACAAGCTTGGGGGAGGCTTCTCCGATTACTTAATGCTTTGCCTGATCATCCTCTTAAGAAAAATGAAATACTTGATATCTTTTATAATGGACTAACCGATGCTTCCAGAGACCACCTGGATAGTTGTGCTGGTTCTGTTTTTAGGGAAAGAAATGCCGATCAAGCTGAATTACTATTGAATAATTTGTTGACTAATGAAAACAATCGGACACTTCCTGAACCAACTCCTAAGCCAACTCCAAAGAAAAGAGGTGTCCTATTTCTCTGTCCAGAAGATATGCAAGAGGCAAAGAAATCTATGAAAGAGAAAGGTATTAAAGCTGAAGATGTTAAGCATTTACCTCCTGTTGAAGAAATACATGGCCTTAATATACCACCTATTGAAGAAACACATGGTCTTGATAACCCGACACAGGTAGTAAAGGTAAATTCTCTCTATAGATATGATAGAGTTGAAATCCCGTCTACTAAGTTTGCTAGCCAATGCTTGGATGAATTTGATGACTTTATGGCTAGACAAGAAAATTTCAATGCTTATGTTGGTAGACAATTAAAAAGTAATGCTTATATGATTGGACACTCGAGTGACTATATGTCTAGAGTTAAGGGTGAACTTAAACTCATTAGTAAACATGCTTCTATGGTTAACACTCAAGTAGAACAAGTGCTTAAGGCTCAGAATGATTTGCTCAATGAATTAAATAATAATAAACATGACTTTGCTGTTAGAGCAGCAATTAGAACGGGTAAAATGACTCAGGAAGCTTTGTATCCTGAGGGCCACCCTAAGAGAATTGAGCAAGATTCTCAAAGAAATAATGTTGGTGCACCTAGTCCTTCTAAAAAGAAGAAAAAGAAAAATGATAGGACTTTGCATGCTTCTAGTGAACGTGTTGTAGACACACCTGAGAATCCCAATGATATTTCTACTTCTGATGCTGAGAAACAATCTGATGATGAACATGAACCTAGTGATAATGTTAATGATAATGTTCGTGTTGATGCTCAACCTAGCAATAATAATGATGTAGAGATTGAACCTTCTGTTGATCTTGATAACCCACAATCAAAGAATCAACGTTATGATAAGAGAGACTTTGTTGCTAGGAAGCACGGTAAAGAAAGAGAACCATGGGTTAAGAAACCCATGCCTTTTCCTCCTAAACCATCTAAGAAAAAGCATGATGAGGATTTTGAGCGCTTTGCTGAAATGATTAGACCTATCTTTTTATGTATGCGCTTAACTGATATGCTTAAAGTGAATCCTTGTGCTAAATAAATGAAGGATATCATTACAAATAAAAGAAAGATATCGGAAGCTGAAATTTCCACCATGCTTGCTAATTATACTTTTAAGGGTGGAATACCAAAGAAACTTGGAGATCGAGGGGTACCAACTATACCATGCTCCATTAAAAGAAACTATGTTAAAACTGCTTTATGTGATGTTGGAGCCGGTGTTAGTGTTATGCCTCTCTCTTTATATCATAGACTTGAATTGAATAAGTTGACACCTACTGAAATATCTTTGCAAATGGCCGATAAGTCAACCGCTATACCTGTCGGTATTTGTGAGGATGTGCCTGTTGTGGTTGCAAACATTACTATCTTAACGGACTTTTGTTATTCTTGATATTCCCGAGGATGATAGTATGTCGATTATCCTTGGTAGACCCTTTTTGAATACTGCAGGGGCTGTTATTGATTGCAACAAAGGCAATGTCACTTTTCATGTTAATGGTAATGAGCATATGGTACACTTTCCGAGGAAACAACCTCAAGTTCATAGTATCAACTCTATTGGAAAAATTCCATCAATTATTATTGGAGGTTTTGAATTTCCTCTTCCTACTGTCAAGAAGAAATATGATATTCTTATTATTGGGGATGTACATATCCCTGTTGAGGTAACCTAGGGTTATTCGAGATTTCTCCGGTTCCATGTTATTCGGAATGAGTTCGTTAACAAGACTTGATCAACCTTGTTAGTGGATTCCTTTTGATGAGCATGAGATGGATGAAGTTAGAAAGCACAACCTTCTGTACCCTTTTTTTACTTTCTATTATTTAGATTAAATAAAGAAAAAAAATAGTATTTTCTGTCTGTTTTCTGAATTATCCATGCAATAAAAAATACCCCGAAAATAAAAGTTCTCCAAATGCCCTGAAAATGAAATATGATTTTTTCTGAAATATTTGAGAATATCTGGCACTAAGAACACAACAGGGGGAGCAAGCACCTGGCCACGAGGGTCAGGGGCGCGCCCTACCCCCTGTGCGCGCCCTCCTACCTCGTGGGCCACGGTGGCCCCCCTCCACTTATTCCTATACCCATACTCTTATTCTTCCTCCCAAAAAAATCACTATCTAGCTCAAGCACGAGTTCTAGCTCATTTTGCTACCATTTTCGATCTCCTTGCTCAGAGCTCCATTCACAAAACTGCTTTGCGAGATTGTTCTTTGGTATGTGACTCCTCCAATGGTCCAATTAGTTTTTGTTCTAGTGCTTTATTCATTGCAAAATTGTGCTGTCTAGGTGACCCTGTTCTTGAGCTTGCATGTCAAATTTATATGGTCCCAAGTAGTTCTAATGCATGATATAGTCTCTAAGCACTTGTGGGAGTAGTTGCTATCAATTTTGTTGAGTTTGGTTCACTTTTATTTGGAGTTACTAAAAATTTCAGAAATTTTCAGAAAATGATGAAGAGATTTTTGAGGGGCTCTTCTAGCCAAAGGTCAAAGGAGAAACAAAGTAAGGAGAATAAAAATCCCAAGTATAATCTCCCTCGCGTCGCGGAAGTTCGACCGTGTGAATGGCCTTGTGATGATTTCTTGAGAGTAGCCGGGATTCATGATGATTTTTATTCCTTGGCTGATGATGCTGGCCTCACCGCCTTGCCCCACGACCGGCTCGAACAGTATCTCTTACTCACTAATACTTTCGTGCAAATTTTTTACTTTCATCCTAAGAAATCACCTCCTTCAGTAGAGTTTCATTTATATGATGAGGCAAGGGAGATGTCACTATGTGAATTTTGTGCGGTTTGCAAGATACCCTTCGAGGGCAGCCTAGAGGAACCACATTGTAGAGATGTCGATGGATTTATTGACATGATTACTGTAGGGGAAACGAGGAAGGTTTCCAATGCAAGGATTACTAGCATACATTTTCGTGTTTTACGTTACTTTGTAATATTTGCTAGTAGATGCTTAATTGGCCGCGGGAATTGTGGAAACCTTAGCGTTCCTGATATTATTATTCTGTGCCATGCTTTATTTTGTGATAACACTGTTAGTATGGGTGCCATTTTTGCTAAACGATTAAGTCTGAACCATACAAAGGGCCCCATCTTTGGAGGCATCTATGCTTCACGCCTTGCTAAACACCTCAGGATACCTATTAGGCATTATGAGAAAGAGGAGAAGTTGCTGCCCCCTACCTTTCTAGATTATAAGAGTATGGTAGCACATGAGTTTATTGTTAAAAATGATGAGAAGATGCTTAAGTATAATTTGAGATTTCATAAAACTCACAGTGAGACTATTATCTTGCCTGCACCATCTTTGTTTGACTTGACTGCAGGCACGTACCTCATCTTGCCGGAGGCCTTTCACGCACACCGGGGCCAGACGTCAGCTCTAGAGCCTGGGCCGAAACCACCACTTGACCCTTATCGACCGTCCTTTTATCAGTGGGATCCGGAGGAGATCGCCATCCAGTGGTACCCGGATGATACTCCTCAGTTCATCGGAGAGAGTAGCCATGATCCATGGGCATAGACCAACTTAGGCCAAAAGCCTAAGCTTGGGGGAGTACGTATTTCTAACCGACATTACATTTATGTTCACACACTCACTCTAGTTGTCGGTGCTCATACTTTTTCATTGTACTATCCATGCTAGTTTATTTTCTTTTTCTCGCTTTCTTCTTGTGTGTTTGATAAACCTTAAGAAAAAACAAAAAAAATTAGTGATAGCATTTAGTTAGTTTACATTCCATGCTTGTAGTAGTAATTAAAAGAAAACCCCAAAAGATTTCTCGTTCTTCTTTTGCTTGTTGGGAGCTTTCCTGTGTAAATAGTTTTATTTCTTTTCTTTTCTTTGGGGGTTGAGAGGAGAAGACCATAATGAAAATGTTGAAGTGGCTCTCACATGCATTATTGTTGATTTAACCAAGAGTCCATATTACCTTGTCTTCTCCCTTGAATTGAATGCTTGCAGATTCCAGCTTAGTCCAATGCACGTGCACTATTATTACTACACACACCATTCGGTCATGCAAGTGAAAGGCAATAATGATGATATATGATGGACTGATTGAGATGAGGGAAGCTGGAATGAACTTGACCTATCTTCTTGTTGTAAATATGATTAGTTCATCGTTCCTGATTCAGCCTATTATGAATAAACATGTTTGCAATGACAATTAGAGATTATAGTTCCTTATGCCATGCTTAATTAGCTAGGAGCTTATAATGGTTTACCTTGCGTGCCAACATGCTATTAAAATGATTGTGATGTGGTATGATAGGGTGGTATCCTCCTTTGAATGATTCAAGTGACTTTACTTGGCACATGTTCACGCATGTAGTTGAAACAAAATCAACATAACCTTCACGATATTTATGTTCATGGTAGATTATAGCCTACTCATGCTTGCACTCAATGTTGATTAATTTTAATGCATGTTCACGACTGTTATCGCTCTCTAGTTGGTCGCTTTCCAGTCTCTTTCTAGCCTTCACTTGTACTAAGCGGGAATACTGCTTGTGCATCCAAACTCCATAAACCCCAAAGTTATTCCATATGAGTCCACCATACCTTCTTTTATGCGGTATCTACCTGCCGTTCCAAGTAAATTTGTATGTGCCAAACTCCAAACCTTCAAATGAAATTCTGTTTTGTATGCTCGAACAACTCATGTATCAACTAGGGCTGTTTGTATCTTCCATGTTAGGCAGGTTATTCTCAAGAGGAGTGGACTCCGCTCCTCACTCACGAGAAAATGGCTGGTCACCGGGATGCCCAGTCCCATGCTTAAATCAAATCAAAATAGTTATAAACAAAACTCCCCCAGGATTGTTGTTAGTTGGAGGCACCCGTTGTTTCGGGCAAGCCACGGATTGATACTTTTTAGTGGAGGGTGTCGTGTAATTAACACGTCAGATGTCCTCATGAAAGGACTTAGTCGTGGAGCCATCGCAACGGGTTAGCTTGAAGGGGTTAAACTGGACAAGGGACACGAGAGTTTATACTAGTTCGGCCCCTCCGATGAAGGTAAAAGCCTATGTCTAGTTGTGATGGGATTGATTGGGTTTTGATGACCAGGGAGAAAATACGCTTGCCCGAGTCTCGAGTTGTTGTCTGTTGTCCCTGAACCGCCGTCGGGTCGTCCTTTTATATACACAGGTTGACTCCCGGCCGGTCTACAGAGTCCCGAGACCGACTCATACAAGGGTTTGGCTTGGTCTCTCCTTTCCTAACTTGCAACACAAGTTTACATAATGATGGCGGTTTGTTATAATGGGTCCTAATCCGCCACTGGGCTCCGGGTTTCTATGCTTCACAGTAAAAGGCCATCCGAGTCTTCATGGTCTTCAATACGGTTGAGGGTAAACCGGCCCCTCCTGGGTGGTTTATCCCCAATAGTTATATCCCCAACATTAGGCCCCAGAGTGATTTGAATTTCTTCATATCAATCTTCAGTACCTTAGGAAAATCCTGTGAACATCTTCCTTTGCCTCTTGTAAACCGCCATGACGTCTTGTTGTATGAACTTTGTAAAACCGCCGTGACGTCATCCTCTGGATACAACAATGGATCATCATGACGTCATCTCGGTAAAAAATGAAAAAAATAAAAAGATTCCCTTCATTAATGTTATCCCGGAAATCGAGGCGACAGCTGCGCCACTCGCCGCTTTGGACTCCTCGATTTTCGCGCCAGTCTTTATCCATTCTCCTTATAAATAAACCCGAAGGCCCTTTCTTTTCCTCCCCTTCCATACTTCTTCTTCTTCCTCGCGATGCCCCAGCCCTGAAGCTCCGCCGCCGTCCTCGACCTTCGAACGCTGCGTCAACAATGGCCGCTGCATCAACCTGGTTGTACCAGAGATCTTCAGTGTTCCTCTGCTATCCTGCGTATCCAGTAAGCTTCTCCCTCATAACCCTAGATCTACATTCTAGGGCTCCTGTTTTCACCTGCGTTCATAGGTGTTCATCCCTAGCTTCTTCGTATTCGCTTCTGCTGTAGTTTGTTTGATTCAACTGTAGTATAGATCTCGTGCGGTAATCACTCCGTATCCAGTTTAATACTCCCTCTGTAAACTAATATAAGAGCGTTTAGATCACTACTTTAGTATTCTAAACGCTCTTATATTAGTTTAGGGAGGGAGTATTTAGGAAGTCTTCTTTCTTGTACAGAATCCCTTGACAGATCGCACAAACTTCTCTGTTCTATTTTACCGCCTTTATAGATCACAGAAAAATTTCTTTACGGATGCGCGGTAGATCCAAATAAATTTGATCACTGTGTGAAACCTGTTTCTGTCAACAGTTAGCAGAAAATTTGAACCCTGGCCCTTCTGCCTATGGGCGGTTTAACCTTCGATAGCCAATCTGCCATATATCATTAGCCCTCTCTTAAACCGCCAACTGAACCTTGCATAGCAATTTTCCGGTTTAACACTGAATTGTACACTTTAAACCGTTAGATTGTAAACCGGCATTTACTTTTCCTTTCAGTTCCCCTTCCAAGATGACAAAACAATTCTCAGCTTGCAATTGGGTTCCGTCCTGGATTACGGAAACAAAAATCAACGGATACGTCACCACTGGCGCTTTAGCCTCAAAAAGGGTCCTGCATTGGCGAGTTCCGGAATCTGAATGTCCACCCGAACCTCAAGATGGAGAAGTGATTGTTTTTATGCAACACTTAGACCGGGGATTCAGCCTGCCCGGATCAAAAAATTTCCAGGATGTCCTTGCAAGCTTCCAACTCCATCCGCAAGATTTTGGCCCAAACTCTGTGTCCAATATATGCAACTTTCAAGTATTCTGCGAAGTCTATCTTCAAGAAGAACCAACCGTGGAACTGTTCCGGGACTTCTTTCATCTGAACCGCCGTACAAAATTCTCAGACGACCCCAACACAGAGCTTGGTGGCATTTCAATTCAGAAAAGGAAAGAAGTTGACTTCCCTCATGCAAAACATCATAGCCATCCTAAAGATTGGAACCAGACCTGGTTCTACTGCCGAACACTGCCCCTGATGGAGAGAATCCTTTGCCGGGTTATCGCCCTCATCGGCTTAGCAACGATTGTCGGTGTCAAAACCGGCGGATCTCGGGTAGGGGGTCCCGAACTGTGCGTCTAGGCGGATGGTAACAGGAGACAAGGGACACGATGTTTTTTACCCAGGTTCGGGCCCTCTCGATGGAGGTAAAACCCTACTCCTGCTTGATTGATATTGATGATATGGGTGGTACAAGAGTGGATCTACCATGAGATCAAGGAGGCTAAACCCTAGAAGCTAGCCTATGGTATGATTGTTGTAATGGTTGTGTCCTACGGACTAAAACCCTCCGGTTTATATAGACACCGGAGAGGGTTAGGGTTACACAGAGTCGGTTACAATGGTAGGAGATCTACATATCCATATCGCCAAGCTTGCCTTCCACGCCAAGGAAAGTCCCATCCGGACACGGGACGAAGTCTTCAATCTTGTATCTTCATAGTCTTGGAGTCCGGCTGACGATGATAGTCCGGCTGTCCGGACACCCCCTAGTCCAGGACTCCCTCAGTAGCCCCTGAACCAGGCTTCAATGACGATGAGTCCGGCGCGCATATTGTTCGGCATTGGAAGGCGGGTTCCTCCTCCGAATAATTCATAGAAGATTGTGAACACCAGGATAGTGTCCGGCTCTGCAAAATAAATTCCACATTCCACCGTAGAGAGAATAATATGTACACAAGTTCAATCTGCTGACGTATTTTGTGGCATGATGTCATACCACCACCAAGCCTTTACTTGAATCGTTTTTTATCATACCACCTCAGCGCGTTTAGCGAAGCGGTTTCCTTGGCACGTCTTGTCGAAGCAGAGATCGTGTTCCCCTTATTCCGGGATTCCCATCAATACGGACGTGGGTAACCCAACCGCGCCATTAATGGTGGCGCTTGGGAGATAAGCGAGTTTTACCAGGCCGGTGGGGACGCATAGTTTTCGTCCGCCCATATAAGGGGATAAGGATCCACCTTTTTACCTACGCCTTCTTCCTCCTTTGCTTATCCATCTCCGCGCACTCGAGCTCCAGCGCCCGAGCCCGCACATCTCATCTCGACCTTCTCCAGTCATGTCCGGAGCGGGAGGCAAGTGGTTGGCCTCCTCCGTTACGGAGGAGCACATCGAAAAGCTGCGCGGTGCCGGATACCTTTCCAGCGACATCGCGCACCGGCTGCCTGATGAGGGGCAGCTCATCCCCACCCCCAGGCCCCATGAGAGGGTCGTATTCCTTCCCCACTTCCTCCGCGGACTGGGCTTCCCACTCCATCCCTTCGTCCGGGGGCTCATGTACTACACGGCCTGGACTTCCACGATCTGGCGCCAAACTTCATCCTCAACATCTCGGCGTTTATCGTCGTGTGCGAGGCCTTCCTCTGCATCCGGCCCCACTTCGGCTTGTGGCTAAAGACCTTCAATGTCAAGCCGAAGGTAGTGAAGGGCGTCCAAGCGGAGTGCGGAGGCGCCATGGTGGGCAAAATGCCCAACGTCACCTGGCTCGAGGGGGCCTTCGTGGAGTCCGTCAAGGGGTGGCAATCGGGGTGGTTCTACATCACCGAGCCGCGTGACCCTAAATGGGCAGCGGCCCCCGAGTTCAGATCTGGTATCCCTATGCAGCTCACCTCCTGGAAAGAGAAGGGCTTGCTATGGGGCAGTTCGGAGGAGCTGACAGGACTCCAGTCCTGTCTCCAGACCTTGGTGAACAATAAGCTTAGGCTTGTCAATGTGATCTAGGTCATGCTCGTCCGCCGGATTCTCCCCTGCCAACAGTGGGCCTTCAATTTGTGGGAGTTCGATCCGGCACAGCACCGGACCCTGAGCGGGCTCTTCGACACGACGTACAAAGCTGCCTGGAGGGTGCTGTTCAAGGGCGGAGAAGCCCCCGCATCCGCGACGGAAGACCGCAGATTCAGCACCAAGCGCCCGGCCGGCGAGGTAAGCTTTGTTATCCTCTACGGGACACTTATTTTCTTTCATAATTTGACTCTTTGTGGGATTTAAAACTCCCAATGCCTTTGACAGGAGTGGCAGAGGACGTCCGGACAGGTAGACTGTCCAGCTCCCCTTCCCGAAGACCCAGCGGACGCCCGTTTAACGGGGCTGCTAGTCCCGACACTTTATGTGGTGCCGGAGAAGAAGGCCAAGAAGAAGGCCATGAGAACTCGAAGAAGTTCCCGGTGCCAGGTGATATCGGACTCATCGTCCGATGGCTCCGAGGTGGACTCCTCCCCCGAAGACGAGGAGGAGAAAGAGGACTCTCCCCCGGAGGGGGGGAGAGAGGAAGAGGAAGGCTTCCCCAACGGGGGAGGCCGAAGGGTCCAAGACGGGAAGGACCCTTCCCCCGGACAGCTCCGCCAACGCCAACATTGGTGACGAAGAGTGGCCCTCAAGGGCCAGGCCTCCGGCAAGATCATAAGTATCCGGATTCCAGAATGATTTATAATTTCTCTTTTGTGTCACATAGTGTCCTTCTAATGCCGCACACTACCTGTAGTCTGGCCGATGATGATCTTCCCGCTTCATCGAGCGGGTCCTTGGCTCCGTCGGACGTGGATTCCATTCCGACCGCCTCCACCCCTCGTGATGCTGACGACGCCGAGGTGGGATCCCAGGAGGGGACCCATCAGGAGGAGGCTCCGGAGGTGCCGCAAGGCAGCCTCCCGGACTTTGCGCTGGACTCCATGCCGGAACCCGCAGTGGTTCTGGAGTCCGGCAGGCGGCCCCTTCGTAAGAAGGGCAAGACCGTGACGCCGGACAACTTGTTGGAGGCGCTTAACGGCGCTTCCATCGAGGAAGAACACCGCACTATCATGAGTGCGGTGATTCAGAAGGTTCAGCTCGCCAAGAGCGGGCTGACCGAAGCCTGCAGTAGCCTTCTAACAGGCTTTGAGGTAAGAAGTTTAAAATATGTAATGTAATACCGCATAGACAGTAGCCCCTGATGCTCGGTTCGGTGTTCGGAAAGAAAAACCGGATTGAGGATCTAAAAAAGATATACGCAGGAGTGCTAAAAATTATGTCGCACTGACTGCGGAGGTCGGTGCTTTGAAGCAGGACCTCGAGCGGTCCGAGCAAGAGCTCGGCCTTGCCAAGAAGCAGCTCGAGGACAAAGAAGGTGAGTAACACCACTTTTAAATTTGTACCTTATAGAAAAGGATTTTGGTTGCAATAGAAATAACAAGGATAATGTGGGTACTGCAGGGGCCACGAACAAGGTGGCGACCCTGAAGGAGGCCGTGTCCGCGGCCGAACGCAACGTGGCCGCGGAACAAGCAGAGCGAGAGAAGCAGGAGGCGCGGGTGGTGGAGGTACGGCAAGAGCTCCAGGCTCTCATGGAAAAGCATGAGAGTTTGGAGCGCGACTCGAAGACTTGAGAGTCCGAGCTTGCCTTGGCTCTTGAAAGTGCCAAAGCCGCTAAGGCCGAGGCCCATAAGGCCCTCCAGGAGATTGAGGCGGTAAAGAAAATAGCGACGGGTAAGGCATTTTTCATGCAAAGCAAGCATGTGAATGTAAATTACCAGTTACTTACCCGAATTCGGAGCTCTCCAGGGGCGTTTGCAGATCTGCCTCGCAGCGTGTCCGATGCCGCCGCATTCTACTGGGCCGAGGAGGGGAGCTCAACGGAGAAGGTCTTCTGGTCTCAGTACGCTGAGGCCGGACATCCGGTGCCCCCTAGCGACCAGCTGAAGCAGCTGGTCGAGCTCCACAAGGTAGCCGAGAAGGCCATGAAGGGCCTCATAGTCCGGCTGTGGCCTGGAGAGGCCATGCCTGGGAGCTACTTCAGCCTCATGCGGCGGCTGGTGGATGCATGCCCCTGGGTGGAAGTCATCAAGCGCTCCGCCTGCATTGAAGGTGCCCATCGGGCCCTTGCCCGCGCAAAGGTGCATTGGGGCAGACTGGATGCGGAGAGGCTTATCATGGACGCGCCGTCAGCGGGCAAGGAGTATCGTACGGCCGAGATGTACTATAAGAGTGTCCTGAAGGGTGCCCGCAAGATTGCGGATGAATGTCCCAAAGGTGTAATTATTGAGTAAACTCGCAATGTGTTATCCTGTGCGCTGAAAACTTTGTTCATATGCGCTAAGCAACGCTTATTGATCTAAAATATTACCTTCTGTGCGGCTGTTTATTAAATCTGAGAGATGGCAAGTCGTCGGCTTCAGCCCCCATGCCACGAGTGCTGGGGTGTTCGGGATAAACTTGAGCACTCTTGTTCCCATTTTTGGGTCCATCTAGGGAGGCGCTCAACACAACGAACAAGGCAACCGGACTTATAATGCTTGAACACTCTCCCTTAGCCATAGAATTCTATAATTTTAAATTTTGGCGAAGCCCCTAGTATTCGGAAGACCAAGTTCGGGGCACTATCCACGCCTGGGCCGGATGAAGCCGGTTCCTCGCTCTAAGCGGCATAAGTCTTTAAGGACTCGAAAAGACCTCTCGAACAGCGACCAGTCTCTCGCCTTATCATGACAGTCAGTTTTAGCTTTCTCCACTGAGGCGCTCGCCCAGCTCAACCGGGGCGCAATCGCAGTGGTTCTCCCAGTGCTACCTTAGCCGACAGAACAGAACGTAAGGTACCAAAACATGGGAGCCGGGCAAACCCAACTATTGACCCAAGACATGATTCGAAGCCGATGCATATAGTGCTATAAGTTCGGGGTGCCGCACTTGTGAAAGTGTTCGGACTTATCACACCATGATGTGGGGAACAGAAGCCCCTGGTGTATTCGGCCATACCAGAGTGTACGGATGCAAGATGTCATAAATGAACATATATAAGAAAAGTACTGCAATTATAAGCGAAAAAGTGATGCATTGTGTATTCAAGGGATTCTGCCATGAGTGCAGAACGATACAAATAGTGTGGTAAGCAAGGGGTTGGACTATTTTAAACATGCCCCCCTCCAGGGGTGGGCTGCGGACTGTTGTATTTAACAAATTTAATGCTCATAATGGAGACCACCTGAGTGTTCGTCGTAGCCTTTGTCTCTCCCTGGCTGTTGCATCGTGAGTTCGGCAGATCTACTACCAGACAGGGCCTCTAGTGAACGGAGTCCTATGAAAAAAAAGAGTGACACACTTGGGAGCCCCTGGTGTGGTTAAGTCGCACTCTGGGCCTGTCATGGTCGTGCCCCTCCCCCTATGCCCATGGTATCTCCAGAGCGTAATGATGTACGTGAAGAACTGGTCTTGCAATCATGCGAGGGCTGGGGTTGGGGCCGCATTGCTACGCGTGCTCGGAACGTGCCAGGTGGTCTTGGTTGATGTTACTCCGGGCGCGTCTGGCCATGTCCGGTCGTTTAACGGCCGGACTCGAAAATTGCCTCAAAAGGCGGCTCTGTACTTCTGCCACGAGAGCCGCTGTGTGTTCCTCCGTTCGGAGGGAGCGTTCAGTATTTCCGTTGACCGTGATGACTCCACGAGGGCCTGGCATCTTGAGCTTAAGGTATGCATAATGCGGTACCGCGTTGAATTTTGCAAACGCGGTTCGTCCGAGCAGAGCGTGATAGCCACTGCGGAACGGGACTATGTCGAAGATTAACTCCTCGCTTCGGAAATTATCCGGGGATCCGAAGACCACTTCCAGTGTGACTGAGCCTGTACAATTGGCCTCAACACCTGGTATGACGCCTTTGAAGGTCGTCTTTGTAGGTTTAATCCTTGAGGGGTCTATGCCCATCTTGCACACTGTATCCTGATAAAGCAGGTTCAGGCTGCTGCCGCCGTCCATCAGGACTCTAGTGAGGTGAAATCCGTCGATGATTGGGTCTAAAACCAATGCGGCGAATCCGCCATGGCGGATACTGGTCGGGTGGTCTCTTCGATCGAAAGTGATCGGGCAAGAGGACCATGGATTGAACTTCGGGGCGACTGGCTCCATCGCATATACGTCCCTAAGTGCACGCTTCCGCTCCCTCTTGGGTATATGGGTTGCGTATATCATGTTTACCGTCCGCACTTGTGGGGGGAAACCCTTCTGTCCTCTACTGTTCGGCGGCCAAGTCTCTTCCTCGTCGTCACTGTGCAGCCCCTTGTCATTGTTTTCGGCAATTAACTTGCCTGCCTACTTGAATACCCAACAATCTCTGTTGGTGTGATTAGCTGGCTTCTCGGGGGTGCCATGTATCTGGCAAGAGCGGTCGAGTATTCGGTCCAAATTGGACGAACCCGAAGTAGTTCTTTTGAATGGCTTCTTCTGCTGACCGGGTTTAGAGCCTCTGAATCCGACGTTGACTGCCGTATCCTCATTGTTATCGCCGTTAACGCAGCGTTTGTTTTTGTTTCGACGCGACCTGCCATTGTGGTCCTTAGTATCCGGACTGCCAGCATTTTTGCTGAGGTTGTTGCTGCGAGGTAGCCAACTGTCCTCTCCCGCACAGAAGCGGGTCATGAGTGATGTGAGGGCTGCCATGGATTTCGGCTTTTCCTGTCCTAGGTGCCGGGCCAGCCACTCGTCGCGGATGTTATGTTTGAAGGCTGCGAGGGCCTCTACATCTGGACAGTCGACGATTTGATTTTTCTTTGTTAAGAACCGTGTCCAGAACTGTCTGGCCGATTTGTCTGGCTGCTGAATTATGTGGCTTAGGTCATCGGCATCTGGTGGTCGCACATATGTGCCCTGGAAGTTGTCGAGGAATGCGGCTTCCAGGTCCTCCCAACACCCAATTGACTCTGCGGGCAAGCTGTTAAGCCAATGCCGAGCTGGTCCTTTAAGCTTGAGTGGGAGATACTTGATGGCATGGAGATCGTCGCCACAGGCCATATGGATATGAAGGAGATAATCTTCGATCCAAACCGCGGGGTCTGTTGTGCCATCGTAGGATTCAATATTCACGGGTTTAAACCCTTCAGGGATTTGATGATCCATTACTTCATCTGTGAAGCATAGTGGGTGTGCGGCGCGTCTATATTGAGCAATATCACGACGTAGCTCAAGAGAGCGTTGTCTGCTGTGTTCGGCCCGGCCGGAGTTGCTGTATCCGGCACGACGGTAGTTGTCGTGGGTCGTGGGGCGCCCACATGATCCGTAGATAGATATGGATTGTCTTGCCTTGTCCTCCAATATATCCCGCAAGTCCGGCGCATTCCCCCGTGGCTTCACGCTTTTCGAGCGGTGCCGGGGTACGGTTCTGGCAGAGGGCCTAGATGCCTCTCTGTCGCGGCCACGAGGTGGTCGGTCTGCCGTATTGTGCACTGGTGATGAAGGTTTGTATGCTTCCTCCTCTAGTCGGGGGAGCAACTTGCGTTTTGGGTAGCTTTTGGAGGGGCGTTCGAGTTCATGCTCTTCGGCCGCGAGGACCTCGGTCCATCTGTCGGCCAGCAGGTCTTGATCAGCTCGAAGCTGTTGCTGCTTCTTTTTTAGGCTGTTCGCCATGGCCATTAGCCTGCGTTTAAAACGCTCTTGTTCGACGGGATCCTCGGGCACGACAAATTCGTCGTCGTTGAGGCTTGCCTCGTCTCCAGAGGGAGGCATGTAATTGTCATCCTCTATCTCCTCGTCTGCCGCTCTCTCTCGAGGGCTGGCTACTCCGTCCTCCTGTGTTGAATCTTGCTGGAGAGGGTTGTCTTCGGCACTCTCTGGGGTGTTATTATCTCCGGTGCCGGAATCTCCTTTCTTACTGTGGCGGGATTTAGAGCGGCGCCGCTGACATCGGCGCTTGGGCTGTTTCTTAGAAGAATCTGCCTCCGCTGCTTCTTCGCCGTCCCCATACTTTGGGGTGTCCACCATGTATATGTCGTATGACGAGGTGGTCTTCCAGTGCCCTGTAGGCGCTGGTTCTTGATCGTCTCCGGCATCGTCGTCCATACCGTCGATGTCTTCGGAGTCGTAGTCTAGCATGTCGGTTAGATCATCGACAGTGGCTACAAAGTGGGTGGTGGGTGGGCTTTGAATTTCTTTGTCGTCCGCATCCCAACCATCTTGACCGCAGTCCGGCCAGGGTTCTCCTGATAACGAGAGATGCTTTAGCGAATTTAGGATGTCGCCAAAGGGTGAGTGCTGAAAGATGTCCGCGGCGGTGAACTCCATGATCGGCGCCCAATCGGATTCGATTGGCAGGGGCGCAGGAGGTTCGGAGTCCGGCAAGGAGTCCGGCGCCTCGGAGTCACGAGCTTTATAAGGGACAAGGTCAGTATTCGGCTCCATCGCCGTAGAAGTTGCAGCTCCCGAGGCGGTGTCCAGCCACCTGTCCTCGATCTGTGCGGTCTGCTCCGAACTATGGGTCAGAGCGGACTCGTGTGCGGCCTCCAGGGCACTGTCCGGTGGCAGAGCTAAATCATGCCCATCGTGACAGCGCGGCACGCTCGACTGCGGCTCGAATCCGTCGAAGATCAAGTCTCCGCGGATGTCGGCCGTGAAGTTTAGGCTTCCAAACCTGACCTGAGGGGCGTAGCTTTCGATCTGCTCCAGATGGCCAAGTGAATTGGCCTGCAGTGCAAAGCCGCCGAACACGAAGATCTGTCCGGGGAGAAAAGTCTCACCCTGGACGGCGTTGTCGTTGATTGAAGAAGCCATCAAGCCTATCGGTGATGACACAGAGGAACTCTCAATGAAAGCACCAATGTCGGTGTCAAAACCGGCGGATCTCGGGTAGGGGGTCCCGAACTGTGCGTCTAGGCGGATGGTAACAGGAGACAAGGGACGCGATGTTTTTACCCAGGTTCGGGCCCTCTCGATGGAGGTAAAACCCTACTCCTGCTTGATTGATTTTGATGATATGGGTAGTACAAGAGTCGATCTACCACGAGATCAAGGAGGCTAAACCCTAGAAGCTAGCCTATGGTATGATTGTTGTAATGGTTGTGTCCTACAGACTAAAACCCTCCAGTTTATATAGACACCGGTGAGGGTTAGGGTTACACAGAGTCGGTTACAATGGTAGGAGATCTACATATCCATATCGCCAAGCTTGCCTTCCACGCCAAGGAAAGTCCCATCCGGACACGGGACGAAGTCTTCAATCTTGTATCTTCATAGTCTTCGAGTCCGGCTGACGATGATAGTCCGGCTGTCCGGACACCCCCTAGTCCAGGACTCCCTCAACGACCATCCATTACCTTCACACTTGACCGCCGCAGAACGAAAGAACTTTGCACCTCAACTCACCAAGATCCGGGCTCTGATGGCCAACGGTTTGACTAGTATTGATCTTGTCCGCTGCTGGGTTTCTTGGGGCATCTTGCCTTTAAGCTGCCGCCCCGGTTTGATGCATGAATATACTGGTGATGTCAAAGATCCTCAACGATATCATGAAGTAGTAATGGCCGATCTTGAAATTACTGAATCTGTGAAGAAAATGCTTGATGAACCGGTCTCCGCATGCAGCCAAACCCGGTTGCCACCTTTTTATGTCTCCAATAAACCACCAGCGGTAAAGTTCATGAGAACACTTTACTGATTCGCCTCCATATTAACTGTCTACTAACCTTTCCTTGTCTTATTTTCAGGCTAACAGCTCCTTTTGGAAACGTACTAAACCGGCCCGGGCTCCTCGTGTAAAGAGCAAGGCCACCAAGAAAGCTGCCAACAAGAAAACCACCGTGTCTTCTGATCCGCCAGAAGATGAAGAATCAGACGCAGAGGTAGAATTTGACTCACTTGGTTCCTTTTTCATACATCTTATTGACAATGACTATTCCCAGGATGACGCTGAGGCCAGCCACGCAGAGCATGTTGAGGTAATCCTTATTTCTTCCGATTCAGATCTTGTACCGGTTCAAAGAGTTCGCCGCACAGTCCGGAAAGTAAAACAATCTCACCCCCTTGCTCATTTGGATCCAAAATTTTCTTTGAAGACACATCAAGTTGAAGAGCGTCGCACAACCCGGCATAGTGGTCAACAAATCACTTCGTCTGGTTTAGCCGATACGCCAACCCAGAAACGTCATCCAGAGGTGACTTGTTCTCCTGAAAAACGTTATCCTTTGAAAGGTTTCTTCCGATGCCCTCTCAATCCGTCTGACCCGAATTACCAGGCTTCTTCCAACTCGTCTGGCGGTTCATCAACCACTCAGCTGCCTCCTCTCAAAGTCGTCGCTGGGTAAGTATATTACTCCTCAACTTGTTTCTTTATGTGTCGGTTTACCATATTCTGACCTTTGATGTTGTAGTGCTAAGGCTCGAATGAGTAAGAAAGCCAGGACTAGCGACCCTACTAATGATGTTGATCCGGAGAAGACCCCAGAGCATCATGGCGAAAATCCTGAGATTGCCATAGACAGCTCTACTGGACAAAACCAAGATGCTGATGCTAATCCGCCAGAGGTTGAACCGGATGTACATGTTGATACCTCACATCTCCATGCCCCTCCAAGTCCAACCGTTGAGCAGCGGGATTCAACTGCTGATCCGCCAAGCCCTGTTAACAGACCGCCGAGCCCTGTTAAAAATGTCAATTCATCCAGTCCAGCCAAAGATGATGATGTTGTTGTTACTGGCACTGCATATACCGCCCCTGGTAATTCGGTTGCTCTATCAAAGCACACTGCCAAGGATGAATTCGCTACTATGAGCAAGGGGAAGGGGAATACTGACTTGTCAGCTTATGTTGATCTCTCTGCTCAAGACCTTCACTCTGGCTTCTTAAACCGGCTTTACACCAGCCATGATTATGAAGCCGGTTTAGTAAACCTGATGAAGGAGCGCTATGAGGTAAACAATTTGATCTTTGCTCTGTACCTTCATTGCATTGTAGCCCCCAAGGGCCGGTTTGTCTTTAGGAAGTCAAATCGGGACTTTGTATAATCCATACTGTGCTTTGTTAATTTCTTTGTGTACTTCTGATCAAACACACATTAGCCCCCAAGTGCCATGATGAAAACTTGTATTAATTCGTGGGACTTCAATAATTAGCAGGAAAAATGATCCGCATTAGCCCCCAAGTGCCAAGTGTCTAACTGGTTATATGCTTGGGACTTTGACAAAGATATTGACATGCTCTTCTTAATGTTACAGAGTGAGATAAACCAACAGGTCTCGCAAATTGCCGATCTTCAAGAAAATCTAAAATCCCAACAAGCAGAAACGACCAAGGCCAAGGATGAATTGAGAACCGCCTTAACCACCATGGAGCAGCTCAAGGAATGGTTCAAGTCTGAACAGGCCAACTGGGATACCGAAAAGGCTGGATTGCTGAAGCGGGCGGAAAACGCTGAATCGGCTCTTAAACCGGTGATGGAAGAGCTTACTGGATTAAAGCGCCAAGTCAATGCCATGACTTCTGCAATATTTGGTAAGCACTGTTTGCCAAGGCTTTATGAATATTCCGCTTTGAAATTTCGCCGGTTTAACATGAACTTCTTAAACCGCTGTAGGTAGCTGCATTGCTCATCTGGGCTCTGATATGCGGAAGAAGCTGAAGGCCGCATATACGTTGACCGAACAGCTGTATACCAGCGTCCAACGGGTTATCTGCGCCACTTCTTATGACAGTGCGGCTCAAACACTGATCAAGGACACGCTGGACCGGCTATCTATGACGCCAGCGCAGATAGAAGAGTTGAAGCGATCCGCTGCCCGGGCTGGCACTTTATTAGCACTTACTCGAGCCAAGGCATGGATAGCTGATCTTGATCCGGCTGATATAGCCAAGGGCTTCCCCAGTGAACAAGAAAACGGCGAAGTGTTTGACAATGACGCCCTCAAACGTGTAACAAGGGAGATGCGTCCTCTAGCGAGTTAGTTGGCAGAAGAAGCTAACCTGACGGTTCACCGATCCTTCTATGACGCAAACAACAAATGGGTTGAAGCTGTTATTCCTGAAGTGCAGAACCTTGTTCCGCCAATCCGTAAGCACACTTACGCCCCTGACGTTGATCCGACTGAGCTTATAAGTGAAGAGGTTGTCTTTCAGGCCTTAACCCGGATTGACTGGACCACCAGTGACTTCCAGTTATTGGATGGGGAGGAGGAGGCTGAACCGACGCCAGATGACCCATCTACTTCACATCCACATGGCGATGAAGCTTGACCTGGCAATCCGGTTGATATGTCAGATTCTGTCCGGTTTAAAACAATTCCATATGTTGGGCTGCTAAGTGCCTTGTAATAGGGTAGCAAAAAATATTTTGATCTGCTGCCATTGTGTAGTTGGAGATACTTTATGTGATACGCCATGATAATTTCAATGTTAGTTCACGTATCATAATATGCAATTCCTTTGTCTGCATAAAAAAGAAAGAGTCCTGGCGGTTTACCGTCGGACGGGTCGTAATGCCCAAGAAAAGCCTGATTGATTATCAAACCGTAAAAATATGAAATGACTCATACCTGTGATGTAATATTACTTTAATTGGTTGACCAACTTCGATTGTAATAAGGGTGAAAACCCAAATATGAAATTCTTGTATAACTCCATCATGTACTGGTGTCGTATAGTAAGTCATACCGGGTGATGATGCACACGAGATGATCAAAGCTGGCGACAGGTAGTTAGAGCCAGACCGGGTTAATGAACTCCGGTTTAATAATAGGGTCTGTCAACGTGTAGTTGAAAACCAGGCCGGTTTAAGAAACACCGGGCTAATAAGATGACTGAGAAGTCATATTAGGTCAAAGAAATCGGTTTAACATAAAATTTATCAATAGAAAAGTGAAACGCAAATAAAACCGTGTAGTCGAGGCTTTTTGGGGGCCGCCGGGCCCAAATTCGAGGCTTTTTGTGGGCTGCCAGGCCGCTGTGTTGAACCATTTAACAAAGCCTTTTAAGATGGACCTCCAACTAACCAATCATCGTTTTAACTTTGACAAGTGTAGGGTCTCAATGAGAGTAACTGTCAAACGTTCGGAGGGCCATGCTAGGATGACCTGGATAGGAGTGTCTTACTTGATGAAGGCAGGTTAACCCGGGGTTTTAGGTAAATATACCAGGCTTCCAAGCCGTGGGTCGATACCCAGTTACAAGGGTCCATTCAAACTCCTTGGTATTTGACACAAGGAGCCCCCAAGTAACATGATGAGCTGTGCTCATTGGGTGCCTATGTTTGAGTTGTGCATAGCATCCAGACTCTCTTTGGCCCCTTGGGTGTGAAGCTCCCAAGCTATGTTGTGGCGTGATAGCCGGTTTGACAGGTAGTACTCCGCTTTGTCAGCTGAAGCCCCATGTAACTCAAAGGATATTTGAGAAAAAACAGCAGAGGCCCTGCTTAGAGCAAGGATGCTGGTTTATTTATTGATCATAATATATACATTGTCAAAATATGTACATAAGAAGAGCCTATGGCTCAAGTGTAGTAAGGCCGGAGGAGAGCTATGTTCCACGGCCGCCGGGTCTCCTGCTCAGAGTTGCGTGAGTTGTCTCGAACGTCAATGAGGTAGTATGATCCGTTGTGCAGATTTTTGCTGACACAAAGGGTCCTTCCCAAGGCGGGGATAACTTGCGCATGTCGGTCTGATCCTGGATGAGCCGGAGCACCAAGTCACCTTCTTGAAAGGTTCTTGTCCTAACCCGACATCTGTGATAACGCCGTAGGTCTTGTTGATAAACCGCCGATCGAGCCAGAGCCATATCTCGTTTCTCGTCTATCAGGTCCAGTGCCTCTTGGCGAGCTTGCTCGTTGTCCGCTTCAGCATAATTAGCAACCCGGGGCGAGTCATGACGTATATCACTTGGTAGAACTGCCTCTGCCCCGTATACGATAAAGAAAGGCGTGCAACCTGTTGATCGATTGGGGGTGGTGTTGATACTCCATAATACAGAAGGTAATTCTTCCACCCAACAACCCAGCGTCCATTTCAAGGGAATCATGAGTCGGGGTTTAAGACCCTTCAAAATTTCTTGATTGGCTCGCTCCGCTTGACCGTTGGATTGAGGGTGCGCCACAGATGCCAAGTCAAGCCGGATGTGCTCTCTCTGACAGAAATCCTCCATCTCACCTTTGGAAAGGTTTGTACCATTATCCGCGATGATACTACATGGAAAGCCAAAATGGAAGATAATCTTTTTGAGAAACTGAACCGCCGTAGCTGCATCACACTTGCTGACAGGCTCCGCTTCAACCTACTTGGTAAATTTATCAACTGCCACCAACAAGTGGGTCTTCTTGTCCTGAGAACGCTTAAAGGGCCCCACCATATCAAGCCCCCAAGTAGCAAAAGGCCAAGTGATAGGAATCATTCGTAGTTCCTGAGCCAGAACATGAGCTCTACGTGAATTTTTTTGACAAGCATCACATCGCTTTACCAGATCCTCCGCATCAGCATGAGCTGTCAACCAGTAAAACCCATGACGAAAAGCTTTTGCAACCAGGGACTTTGAACTGGCATGATGACCACAATCCCTTCATGAATTTCCTGTAGGATCTCTTGGCCTTCTTCCGAAGAAACACAATGCTGAAATACGCCTGAAACGCTACAGCGGTGTAACTCGCCATTGTGAATAACCATGGACTTGGATCGCCGGACTATTTATCGAGCCAGGACTTTATCATCTGGTAGCTCGCCCCGGTTCATATACGCCAGATATGGAACCGTCCAATCCGGTACAACGTGTAAAGCGGCCACCAACTGAGCCTCCGGATCAGGAAGAGCCAAATCCTCTTCTGTAGGCAACTTAACAGACGGGTTATGCAAGATATCTAAAAAGGTATTAGGAGGTACCGGTTTACGCTGAGATCCAAGCCGGCTTAAAGCGTCTGCTTCTTTGTTTTTGCGCCGATCGATATGCTCGACCTGATACCCTTTGAAGTGACCCGTCACAATATCCACCTCACGCCTGTAAGCCGCCATGAGTGGATCCTTAGAATCCCAAGTACCAGCAACTTGCTGAGCCACCAGATCAGAATCTCTGAAACAACAAACTCGACTTAAGTTCATCTCTTTGGCCACACAGAGACCATGGAGTAAAGCTTCGTACTCAACTGCATTGTTAGTACAGGGGAACATCAAGCGGAGAACATAGCAAATTTTATCACCTCGAGGGGAAGTAAGGACAACTCCAGCCCCCGAGCCCTCCAACTGCCTGGATCAATCAAAATGAATAGTCAAGTATGTATTGTCTGGTTTGTCTTCTGGTGCTTGCAACTCGGTCCAGTCATTAATAAAATCCACAAGGGCCTGAGATTTGATGGCTGTTCGAGGCACATACTTCAAACCGTGTGGGCCAAGCTCAATTGCCCACTTTGCAACCCGACCGGTTGCTTCCTGGTTTTGAATTATATCACCCAGAGGAGCAGAACTAACCACTGTGATGGGATGGCCTTGCAAGTATTGCTTGAGTTTTCGACTTGCCATAAAAACCCCATACACCAACTTCTGCCAATGTGGATAGCGCTGTTTTGACTCGATCAGGACTTCACTGATGTAGTATACAGGTCGTTGAACCGGATATTCCTTCCCCGCTTCCTTACGCTCAACCACAATTGCCACACTGACCACTCGGGCATTGGCAGCCACGTATAGCAGCAAAGGCTCATTATCAACCGGAGCTGCAAGAACCGGCGGTTCAACCAACTGCCGCTTTAACTCCTCAAAGGCCGCATTGGCTGCATCACTCCAGACGAAATCATCTGTCTTTTTCAACATCTGATACAAAGGAATCGCCTTCTCTCCCAGACGACTGATAAACCGGCTGAGGGCTACAATCCGACCTGCTAGATGCTGAACATATTGATACACTTCGGTTTAGCTAGGGATGTGATTGCCTTAATCTTTTCTGGATTAGCTTCAATGCCCCTGTTGGATACAAGAAAACCGAGAAGCTTGCCTGCTGGAACACCAAAAACACATTTATCCGGATTGAGCATCATCTTGTAAAACCGAAGATTGTCAAACGTCTCCTTGAGGTCATCTATCAGTGTTTCCTTCTTCCTGGATTTTACCACAATGTCATCCACATTGGCATGAACATTACGCCCAATCTATGTGTGAAGACAATTTTGCACACAACGTTGATAAGTTGCCTGGACACTCTTGAGCCCAAAGGGCATAGAAACATAGCAGAATGCTCCAAAGGGAGTGATGAAGGTTGTCTTCTCCTGGTCCTTAACTGCCATCTTGATCTGATGATATCCTGAATAAGCATCCAAAAAACTCAGGCGCTCACAACCCGTCGTCGCATCAATGATCTGATCAATACATGGGAGAGCAAAGGGATCGGCCGGACAAGCTTTATTCAAGTCCATGTAGTCCACACACATACGCCAAGTGCCGTTTTTCTTAAGAACAAGCACCGGATTAGCTAACCATTCAGGATGAAACACTTCGACGATAAACCCATCAGCCAACAGCCGGGCTACCTCTTCACCAATTGCCTTGCGTCTTTCCTCATTAAAGCGACGAAGAAATTGCTTGACTGGTTTAAACTTCAGATCAATATTAAGAGTGTGCTCAGCGAGTTCCCTCGGTACACCTGGCATGTCAAAAGGATTCCATGCAAAAATGTCCCGGTTCTCACGGATGAACTCGATGAGCGCGCTTTCCTATTTTGGATCCAGATTGGTGCTGATGCTGAACTGCTTGGACGAATCGCCAGGCACGAAGTCAACAAGCTTAGTCTCGTCAGCCGGTTTGAAATGCAGGGTTGGGTCATGCTTAGTGGTGGGCTTCTTCAGAGGGGTCATATCTGCCGGATCAACATTTTCCTTATAAAACTTTAGCTCCTCAGTAGCACAAACCGACTCAGCATAAGCCGCATCACCTTCCTCGCAATCCAAAGCGATTTTTCGACTTCCATGAACCATGATAGTCCCTTTATGACCCGGCATCTTGAGCTGCAAATAAATATAACAAGGCCTCGCCATGAATTTTGCATAAGCCGGCCGCCCAAACAGTGCATGATACGGGCTCTGGATTCTCACTACCTCAAAGGTCAATGTCTCAGACTGGGAGTCATGCTCATCACCAAACACAACTTCCAAAGCGATCTTACCTATGGGGTATGCCGATTTACCTAGTACCACACCATGAAAAACAATGTTGGACGGTTTAAGATTCTTGTCTGTCAATCCCATGCGACGGAAGGTCTCATAATACAGAATATTGATACTGCTTCCTCCATCCATGAGTACTTTGGTGAACTTATAGCCTCCCACCTGAGGCGCCACCACCAAAGCTAGTTGACCCAGATTGTCAACCCGGGGCGGATGATCCTCCCTACTCCACACAATAGGCTGTTCAGACCATCACAAATAACGTGGAACTGCCGGCTCAACAGCATTGACTGCCCTCTTGTGAAGCTTCTGATCACGCTTGCACAGACTAGTGGTAAACACATGATACTGCCCACCATTCAACTGCTTTGGGTGACTCTGGTAACCCGACTGCTGCTGATTTATTATTCTGCTGGTTATTACCACCTTGGTTGTTCTGGTTGCCATGATTATTCTGAAACCCCGAGTTTGAACCGCCACCGCCATGAAAACCTGGACCTGAACTGCCCGACGGCCCCTGATCATACCGGAAAAGATCAGAGTTTTTGAACTCCTTCATAATGTTGCAATCCTTCCAGAGATGCGTTGTGGGAGCCTCCTTGGTCCCATCCTTTGGACAGGGCTGATTCAACAAACGCTCCAGATTCATCGCCCCGCCGTGCTGGGGTGGTTTACCTTTACAACGCTGCACATTAGCGTTAGCCACAAAATCTGAATCCGCTTTACGCTTACCATTATTCCCATGGCCTCCTTAGTTGTGCTGCTGTCCTTTTGCACCGCCGTTCTTCTTTCCCTTCTCCGGTTTCTCATTATCAGAATCGGGGTCCTTGGTATTATCAGAATCGGCATACTTGACCAAGGCTGCCATGAGGGTACCCATGTCGTTGCAGTGGCGCTTGAGCCATCCCAACTTCATCTTCAGTGACTTAAACCGGCAATTGCGCTCTAGTGTTATAATCGCTTCACCAGCGTTAATCCGGTCGGACGAGTGCAAAACTTCTGAAACCCGGCGTACCCAATGAGTTGTTGACTCGTTCTCCCCTTGAACACAAGCATCCAGATCCACAATGGACATGGGCTGTTTGCATGTGTCTTTGAAATTGGCTATAAACCGGGCCTTCAACTGATCCCATGACTCGATGGAATTAGCTGGTAAATTTTTCAACCAAGTACGGGTTGTTCCTTCCAACATCATCATGAAGTACTTTGCACAGGCCGCTTCATCTACATCCAGCATCTACATTGCCATCTCATAACTCTCGACCCACGCTTCAGGTGGCTGATCCACCATGTAATTAGGCACTTTGCGTGGACCCTTGAAATCTTTGGGCAGACGCACATTACGGAGAGCCGGAATAAGGCACGACACTCCCCAGGAACTGAAGGCAAGCCCGGTGCCTCGGTCAACTGATGCTTCTGGCTGAACCGGGGCGGGTTGATAACGACCCAAAGCGGCATCCCTTCATGCCCTGCCATGATCCACCACATCTTGAGCATTATGATGCCGCGCGCTGCTAGACACCTCCGGTTCATCCATCCGCCTGCTATAACTTGGGCTCGGACGAGGGGTTGAATGAATTCTATCCCGGCTATACGAATAAGCCTGCTACTGTACCACAGCGGTTTGAAGAAGGTCCCTTGCCCGCCGCGTTTCAATTGCTGCTATTGAATCGCCCTCCATCGGAATGGCTGCCAGGCGTGATGCTGCGGCAATCATGTTATCCAGAGGGCTCGAGAAGTGACCCGGTGGTGTAGACGCGTATTGCGGCAGGTTATCTGTTTGTCGGGGTGGCTCTGGTATCCGTAGTTGATCCGGAGCTGTCCTAGGTGCATCAGTCCGGTTTGCAGCTACCGAATTGCTCGGCCCAACACCTGGCATCTGAAAGAGATTTAGCCCTTCGTAAACCGGCGGCAGACAAGACCGGTACTTCCTCTGCATTACATCCTCTGATGCGGTCCGATCCAGCATGAGCTGGTAATTCTGTGCCTGTATCCGCTATGACTGGACATCCAAAGCGGCCCATTCTTCAGCCATCCTAGTATCCTCAGCTGCCAGGTCCTCCTTAGCCTGTGTTATTTGGTCCTTCAGCTTCGCAATGTCCGCATTGTGCTGATCCCACGTCTCTGGGGTGACTGCCGTGGTTAGCAAGGTCACCCAGGCATCCATCAAACCGGAGAGTACTTGAGCCGGTCAGCGCACCGGGACTCCTGCCGCGGCTGCTGATCCGGTATTCATTGCTGCTGTAGACGAAGACTGCAACGTGGGCTGCGTTCCGGCCATGTAAACAGCAACCCGACTTGGCGGTTCAAGGAGGTCCGGAATATTGTTGCCATCGGAATATCCTTCGAACACACCGTTATGAATCTGGTACAAGGACTCAGTTTCGCCAGTGGATGACTCGCCGTCGGAATATACGGCCATCTCATCTTCAGACACCGGTTCAGATCCGATCCCATGGACACATCCTACGAATGCACGCTTCATGGCGGGCTTAATCCGGATTGGACTCGCACGCTGAGCCATCTCGACGAAGTTGGTGCAGATGTCCGGCTCAGGGCCCGGTTCACCGATCTTGCCGATGAAGACATGAATTCCGCCAAAGGGACCCGGTACTTGTACTCGATTGAGCCGGCCTCGGGGCCCCATCCTTCGTCGTCGATGTAGAGCTTGCCGCGACGACTTTTGGTCATACGACCGATCATGTACCCCTTAAGTCCTTCAGAGCAGCCCTTCAAGAACTCGACACCATCGTGCGATAGCCCCATGGTGGGCGCCAACTGTCGTGGAATTAACACGTCAGATGTCCTCATGAAAGGACTTAGTCGTGGAGCCATCGCAATGGGTTAGCTTGAAGGGGTTAAACCAGACAAGGTACACGAGAGTTTATACTAGTTCGGCCCCTTCGATGAAGGTAAAAGCCTACGTCTAGTTGTGATGGGATTGATTGGGTTTCGATGGCCAGGGAGCAAATACGCTTGCCTGAGTCTCGAGTTGTTGTCTGTTGTCCCTGAACCGCCGCCGGGTCGTCCTTTTATATACACAGGTTGACGCCCAGCCGGTCTACAGAGTCCCGAGGCCGACTAATACAAGGGTCCGGCTCGGTCTCTCCTTTCCTAACTTACAACACAAGTTTACATAATGATGGCGGTTTGTTATAATGGGCCCTAATCCGCCACTAGGCTCCGGGTTTCTATGCTTCACAGTAAAAGGCCATCCGAGTCTTCATGGTCTTCAATACGGTTGAGGGTAAACCGGCCCCTCCTGGGCGGTTTATCCCCAATATTATTTGGAGGCACCCGTTGTTTCGGGCAAGCCATGGATTGATACTTTTTAGTGGAGGGGGAGTAAAAACTTTACCATTCTGTTTGGGAACCGCCTATAATGTGTGTAGCATGCAAGATATCGACATCTCTTGGTTGTTATGTTGACAATGAAAGTATACCGCTCAAAATATTATTTATATCTATTTCAAAATCAAGCTTTGGCACCTCTACAAATCCCTACTTCCCTCTGCGAAGCGCCTATCTATTTACTTTATGTTGAGTCATCACCCTCTTATTAAAAAGCACCCGCTGGAGAGCACCGCTATCATTTGCATGCATTACTATTAATTTATATTGGGTATGACTATGACTTGATCTCTTTTACCATGAATTACAATGTTTAGTCAGTCCTTGATCTTTAAAGGTGTTCTGCATTTGCGGCCTCAGAAAGGGCTAGCGAGATACCATCTTGTTATATCATATTATGATTGTTTTGAGAAAGTGTTGTCATCTGAGATTTATTATTATTTCTCGCTAGTTGATTATGCCATTGATATGAGTAAACATGAGACCTAAGTGTTATTGCGAATATGGTTAGTTCATAATCTTCGCTGAAAACTTGAATGCTGGCTTTACATATTTGCAACAACAAGAGCAAAAAGAGTTTGTAAAACTTTTTCTTTATCACTTTCAGTTTGTCAACTGAATTGCTTGAGGACAAGCAAAGGTTTAAGCTTGGGGGACTTGATACGTCTCCTTAGTATCTACTTTTCCAAACACTTTTGCCCTTGTTTTGGATTCTAACTTGCATGATTTGAATGGAACTAACCCGGACTGACGTTGTTTTCAGCAGAACTGCCATGGTGTTATTTTTGCGCAGAAATAAAAGTTCTCGGAATGACCTGAAGATTCATGGAGCAACTTTTTGGAATTAATAAAAATATTGGCGAAAGAATCAACGTCAGGGGGCCCACACCCTGTCCACGAGGGTGGGGGTCACCCCCCCTAGGGCGCGCCCCCTAGCCTCATGGGCCCCCTGAAGCTCCACCGACCTCAACTCCAATTCCATATATTCACGTTCGCGGAGAAAAAAAATAGGGAGAAGGATTCATCGTGTTTTACGATACGGAGCCGCCGCCAAGCCCTAAACTCTCTTGGGAGGGCTGATCTGGAGTCCGTTCGGGGCTCCGGAGAGGGGGATTCATCGCCGTCGTCATCATCAACCATCCTCCATCACCAATTTCATGATGCTCACCGCCGTGCATGAGTAATTCCATTGTAGGCTTGCTGGACGGTGATGGGTTGGATGAGATTTACCATGTAATCGAGTTAGTTTTGTTAGGGTTTGATCCCTAGTATCCACTATGTTCTAAGATTGATGTTGCTATGACTTTGCTATGCTTAATGCTTGTCACTAGGGACCGAGTGCCATGATTTCAGATCTGAACCTATTATGTTTTCATGAATATATGTGAGTTCTTGATCCTATCTTGCAAGTCTATAGTCACCTATTATGTGTTATGATCCATTAACCCCGAAGTGACAATAATCGGGATACTTACCGGTGATGACCATAATTAGAGGAGTTCATGTATTCATTAAGTGTTAATGCTTTGGTCCGGTACTCTATTAAAAGGAGGCCTTAATATCCCTTAGTTTCCAATAGGACCCCGCTGCCACGGGAGGGTAGGACAAAAGATGTCATGTAAGTTCTTTTCCATAAGCACGTATGACTATATTCGGAATACATGCCTACATTACATTGATGAACTGGAGCTAATTCTGTGTCACCCTATGTTATAACTATTACAGGAAGAATCACATCCGACATAATTATCCATCACTGATCCAATGCCTACGAGCTTTTCACATATTGCTCTTTGCTTAGTTACTTTACCGTTGCTGCTATTACAATTACTACAAAACTGCTACTGTTACTTTTGCTCCTGTTACCGTTTTTCCATACTACTTTGCTACTAAATACTTTGCTGCAGATACTAAGTTATCCAGGTGTGGTTGAATTGACAACTCAACTACTAATACTTGAGAATATTCTTTGGCTCGCCTTGTCTCGAATCAATAAATTTGGGTTGAATACTCTACCCTCGAAAACTGTTGCGATCCCCTATACTTGTGGGTTATCAAGACTATTTTCTGGCGACGTTGCTAGGGAGCATAGCTCTATTCTTTGAGTCACTTGGGATTTATATCTGCTGATCACTATGAGGAACTTGAAAGACGAAAGAACTAAGATTTATCCCTCAACTATGAGGGGAGGTAAGGAACTGCCATCTAGCTCTGCACTTGATTCGCCTTCTGTTATGAGTAAGCTTGCGACACCTAAACCTGCTTCTACTATTAATTCTGATATGTTGCATGTTATTGATGATGCCACTTCTACTATGCATGATACTTATGATGAAACTACTTCTATGCTTGATACTACTGTGCCATTAGGTGAATTTCTTGATGAACAACTTGCTAGGGCTAAAGAGAATGAAATAATTGAAACTGATATTATTGATGAAAGTGATGATGAAGATTCTCCCCCTAGATATGAATTTCCTGTTGTTCTTGAGGGTTATGTTATGGATGAAGAAACTGCTAGAGATTTTCTTGCTTGGAATGATAGATCTGATCTTAAGAAGTTATTAGCTAAGCTAAAACAAAAGTCTCTGAATGCTAGAATGAAATATGACCCTGATTTTTATACTTCACCTATCTCTGTTACTGATAAGGATTATGATTTTTCTATCGATCCTGAGATAATTACTTTGGTTGAATCTGATCCTTTTTATGGCAATAAATCTAAAACTGTTGTGGCACATCTTACTAAATTGAATGATATAGCCACCCTGTTCACTAATGATGAGAAATCTCGCTACTATTATATCCTTAAGATATTTCCGTTCTCATTAAAGGGTGATGCTAAAACTTGGTTTAATTCTCTTGATCTTGGTTGTGTGCGTAGTACCCAGGATATGACTTATTACTTCTCTGCTAAATATTCCCCTGCTCATAAGAAACAAGCTGCTTTAAGGGAAATATACAATTTTGTGCAAATTGAAGAAGAGAGTCTCCCACAAGCTTGGGGGAGGCTTCTCCGATTACTTAATGCTTTGCCTGATCATCCTCTTAAGAAAAATGAAATACTTGATATCTTTTATAATGGACTAACCGATGCTCCCAGAGACCATCTGGATAGTTTGCTGGTTGTGTTTTCAGGGAAAGAACTGTCGATCAAGATGAATTACTATTGAATAATATGTTGACTAATGAAAACAACTGGACACTTCCTGAACCAACTCCTAAGCCAACTCCAAAGAAAAGAGGTGTCCTATTTCTCTGTCCAGAAGATATGCAAGAGGCAAAGAAATCTATGAAAGAGAAAGGTATTAAAGCTGAAGATGTTAAAAATTTACCTCCTGTTAAAGAAATACATGGCCTTAATATACCACCTATTGAAGAAACACATGGTCTTGATAACCCGACACAGGTAGTAAAGGTAAATTCTCTCTATAGATATGATAAAGTTGAAATCCCATCTACTAAGTTTGCTAGCCAATGCTTGGATGAATTTGATGACTTTATGGCTAGACAAGAAAATTTCAATGCTTATGTTGGTAGACAATTAAAAAGTAATGCTTATATGATTGGACACTCGAGTGATTATATGTCTAGAGTTAAGGGTGAACTTAAACTCATTAGTAAACATGCTTTTGTGGTTAACACTCAAGTAGAACAAGTGCTTAAGGCTCAGAATGATTTGCTCAATGAATTAAATAATAATAAACATGAATTTGCTGTTAGAGCAGCAATTAGAACGAGTAAAATGACTCAGGAAGCTTTGTATCCTGAGGGCCGCCCTAAGAGAATTGAGCAAGATTCTCAGAGAAATAATGTTCGTGCACCTAGTCCTTCTAAAAAGAAGAAAAAGAAAAATGATAGGACTTTGCATGCTTCTAGTGAATCTGTTGTGGACACACCTGAGAATCCCAATGATATTTCTATTTCTGATGCTGAGAAACAATCTGGTGATGAACATGAACCTAGTGATAATGTTAATGATAATGTTCATGTTGATGCCTCTCTCCTTATATCGTAGACTTGAATTGAATAAGTTGACACCTACTGAAATATCTTTGCCAATGGCCGATAAATCAACCGCTATACATGTCGGTATTTGTGAGGATGTGCCTGTTGTGGTTGCAAACATTACTATCTTAATGGACTTTGTTATTCTTGAAATTCTCGAGGACGATAGTATGTCGATTATCCTTGGTAGACCCTTTTTGAATACTGCAGGGGCTGTTATTGATTGCAACAAAGGCAATGTCACTTTTCATGTTAATGGTAATGAGCATACGATACACTTTCCGAGGAAACAACCTCAAGTTCATAGTATGAACTCTATTGGAAAAATTCCATCAATTATTATTGGAGGTTTTGAATTTCCTCTTCCTACTATCAAGAAGAAATATGATATTCTTATTATTGGGGATGTACATATCCCCGTTGACGTAACCTAGTGTTATTTGAAATTTCTCTGGTTCCATGTTATTCGGAATGAGTTCATTAACAAGACTTCATCAACCTTGTTAGTGGATTCCTTTTGATGAGCATGAGATGGATGAAGCTAGAAAGCACAACCTTCTGTACCCTTTTTTTTACTTTCTGTTATTTAGATTAAATAAAGAAAAATAGTATTTTTGTCTGTTTTCTGAATTATCCATGCAATAAAAAATACCCCAAAAATAAAAGTTCTCCAAATGCCCTAAAAATGAAATATGATTTTTTCCAGAATATTTGAGAATATCTGGCAGTGAGAACACAGCAGGGAGAGCAAGCACCTTGCCACGAGGGTCAGGGGCGCGACCTACCCCCCTGGGCGCCTCCCCTGGTACGTCCATTTTGCATCATGCTTTTATATCGATATTTATTGCATTATGGGTTGTTATTACACGTTATGTCACAATACTTATGGCTATTCTCTCTTATTTTACAAGGTTTAACATGAAGAGGGAGAATGCCGGCAGCTGGGATTCTGGGCTGGAAAAGGAGCAAATATTGGAGACCTATTATGCATAGCTCCAAAAGTCCTGAAACTCCACAAAAGTCATTTTTGGAATTAATAATAATAATTCAGTGGAAGAAATACCTGAGGGGGGCCACCCACCATCCACGAGGGTGGGGGGCGCGCCCACTCTTACAGGGTGCGCCCCCTTCCTCGTGGGCCCCCTGGCAGCCCTCCGGTGGCTATCTTCTGCTATATGAAGTCATTTACCCTGGAAAAAATCATAAGCAAGCTTACGGGACGAAACTCCGCCGCCACGAGGCGAAACCTTGGTGGAACCAATCCAGGGCTCCGGCGGAGCTGTTCTGCCGGGGAAACTTCCCTCCGGGAGGGGGAAATCATCACCATTGTCATCACCAACAATCCTCTCATCAGGCGGGGGTCAATCTCCATCACCATCTTTACCAGCACCATCTCCTCTCAAACCCTAGTTCATCTCTTGTATCCAATCTTTGTACCAAAACCTCAGATTGGCACCTGTGGGTTGCTAGTAGTGTTGATTACTCCTTGTAGTTGATGCTAGTTGGTTTATTTGGTGGAAGATCATATGTTCAGATCCTTAATGCATATTAATACCCCTCTGATTATTAACATGAATATGCTTTGTGAGTAGTTACGTTTGTTCCTGAGGACATGGGCGAAGTCTTGCTATTAGTAGTCATGTTAATTTGGTATTCGTTCGATATTTTGATGAGATGTATGTTGTCTCTCCTCTAGTGGTGTTATGTGAACGTTGACTACATGACACTTCACAACTATTTGGGTCTAGAGGAAGGCATTGGGAAGTAATAAGTAGATGACGGGTTGCTAGAGTGACAGAAGCTTAAACCCTAGTTTATGTATTGCTTCGTAAGGGGCTGATTTGGATCCATATGTTTCATGCTATGGTTAGGTTTACCTTAATACTTCTTTTGTACTTGCGGATGCTTGCAATAGGGGTTAATCATAAGTGGGATGCTTTTCCAAGAAAGGGCAGTACCCAAGCACCGGTCCACCCACATATCAAATTATCAAAGTAACAAAAGCGAATCATACGAGTGCGATGAAAACTAGCTTGACGATAATTCCCATGTGTCCTCGGGAGCGCTTTTCTCTATATAAGAATTTGTCCAGGCTTGTCCTTTGCTACAAAAAGGATTGGGCCAACTTGCTGCACCTTATTTACTTTCCTTTCTTGTTACTCGTTACAAATTACCTTATCACAAACTATCTGTTACCTACAATTTCAGTGCTTGCAGAGAATACCTTATTGAAAACCGCTTGTCATTTCCTTCTGCTCCTCGTTGGGTTCGACACTCTTACTTATCGAAAGGACTACAATAGATCCTCTACACTTGTGGGTCATCAAGAATATTTTCTGGCGCCGTTGCCGGGGAGTGAAGCGCCTTTGGTGAGTGGAACTTGGTAAGGAAACATTTATATAGTGTGCTGAAATTTACTGTCACTTGTTACTATGGAAACTAATCCTTTGAGCCTGACCAGTAGAGCAAAGAGTTACTCCTCACCTACCGAACCTACTGAAAATGTTTACTTTGAAATTCCTTCGGGTATGGTAGAGAAACTGCTAGCTAATCCCTTTGCAGGAGATGGAACATTGCATCCCGATTTACACCTTATCTATGTGGATGAAGTTTGCGGATTATTTAAGCTTGCAGGTATGCCCGATGATGTTGTTAAGAAGAAAGTCTTCCCTTTATCTTTGAAGGGATATGCATTGACATGGTATAGGCTATGTGATGATATGGGATCTTGGAACTATAAACGATTGAAATTGGAATTTCACCAGAAGTTCTATCCTATGCATCTTTTTCATCATGATCGTAATTATATATATAATTTTTGGCCCCGCGAAGGAGAAAGTATCACTCAAGCTTGGAGGAGGCTTAAGTCAATGTTATATTCATGCCCCAATCATGAGCTCTCAAGATAAATGATTATTCAAAACTTTTATGCTCGGCTTTCTCTCAACGATGGCACCATGCTTGATACTTCTTGTGCTGGCTGTTATATAATAAAGACTATTGAATTCAAGTGGGATTTATTGGAAAGAATTAAACGCAACTCTGAAAATTGGGATTCCGACGATGGTAAGGAGTCAGGTATGACACCTAAGTTCGATTGTGTTAAATCTTTTATGGATACCGATGCTTTTTGTGGATTTAGCACTAAATATGGACTTGACTCTGAGATAGTAGCTTCCTTCCGTGAATCATTTGCTACTCATGTTGATCTCCCTAACGAGAAGTGGTTTAAATATAATCCTCATACTGAAGTAAACGTAGTTGCACCTGTTATAGTTGAAGAAAAGAGTATCACTTATAATGATCCTATTGTTCCTACTACTTATGTTAAGAAACCACCTTTCCCTGTTAGGATAAAGGATCATGCTAAAGCTTCAACTGTGGTTTGTAAAAGTAATACTAGAACATATACACCTCCTGAGCAAATTAAATTTGAACCTAGTATTGCTATGGTTAAAGATCTCTTGGCTGATAATATTGATGGGCATGTTATTTATTTCTGTGAACAGGCTACTAACATTTCTAGACCGATGCTAAGATACATAGACCTGTTGTAGGCATGCCTGTTATTTCTGTTAAAATAGGATATCATTGTTATCATGGATTATGTGATATGGGTGCTAGTGCTAGTGCAATACCTCATTCCTTGTACAAAGAAATCATGCATGACATTGCACATGCTGAGATAGAAGATATTGCTGTTACAATTAAGCTTGCCAATAGAGATACTATTTCACCAATTGGGATTGTTAGAGATGTTGAAGTCTTGTGTGGGAAAGTTAAATACCCTGCTCATTTTCTTGTTCTTGGTTCCCCACAAGACGACTTTTGTCCCATTATATTTGGTAGACCCTTCTTGAATACCGTTAATGCTAGGATTGATTGCGAAAAGGATATTGTTACAATTGGCTTGGGGGATATGTCTCATGAGTTTAATTTTGCTAAGTTTCGTAGACAACCCCATGATAAAGAATTTCCTAGTAAAGATGAAATAATTGGTCTTGCTTCTATTGCCGTGCCTTCTACTAATCCTTTAGAACAATATTTGCTAGACCATGAAAATGATATGTTTATGAATGAAAGAAGGAATATAGATGAAGTATTCTTTAAACAGGGTCCTATTTTAAAACACAACTTACCTGTTGAAATCCTAGGGGATCCCCCTCCACCCAAGGGTGATCCCGTGTTTGAGCTTAAACCTTCACCTGATACTCTTAAATATGCTTATCTTGATGAAAAGAAGATATATCCTGTTATTATTAGTGCTAACCTTTCAGAGCAGGAGGAGGAAATATTATTAAAAACTCTGAAGAAGCACCATGCCACTATTGGATATACTCTTGATGATCTTAAGGGCATTAGTCCCACCTTGGGCCAACACAAAATAAAATTGGAAGAAGACGCCAAACCAGTTTGAGATCACCAACGGCGTTTAAATCCTAAGATAAAGAAGTGGTAAGAAAGGAAATACTAAAGCTCCTCGAGGCAGGTACAATTTATCCCACTGCTGATAGTCAGTGGGTAAGTCCTGTCCATTGTGTCCTGGAGGTATTACTGTCGTTCCTAATGATAAAGACGAATTGATCCCGCAAAGAATTATTACAGGTTATAGGATGGTAATTGATTTCTGTAAATTAAATAAGGCTACTAAAAAGATCATTACCCTTTACCTTTTATTGATCAAATGCTAGAAAGACTATCCAAACATACACATTTCTGCTTTCTAGATGGTTATTCTGGTTTCTCTCAAATACCTGTGTCAGCGGACGATCAAGCAAATACTACTTTTACTTGCCCTTTCGGTACTTTTGCTTATAGACGCATGCCTTTTGGTTTATGTAATGCACCTTCTACCTTTCAAAGATGCATGATGGCTATATTCTCCGACTTTTGTGAAAAGATTTGTGAGGTATTCATGGATGATTTCTCCGTTTATGGATCCTCCTTTGATGATTGTTTGAGCAATCTTGAATGAGTTTTGCAGAGATGCGAAGATACTAGTCTTGTTTTGAATTGGGAGAAGTGCCACTTTATGGTTAATGAAGGCATTGTCTTGGGGCATAAGATTTCTGAAAGAGGTATTGAAGTTGATAAAGCTAAAGTTGATGCAATTGAAAAGATGCCGTGTCCCAAGGACATTAAAGGTATACGAAGTTTCCTTGGTCATGCCGGTTTCTATAGGAGGTTCATTAAGGACTTTTCTAAAATCTCTAGGCCTCTGACTAATCTATTACAAAAAGATATTCCTTTTGTCTTCGGTGATGATTGTGTCGAAGCATTTGAAATACTTAAGAAAGCTTTAATTTCTGCACCTATTATTCAGCCACCTGATTGGAATTTACCCTTTGAAATTATGTGTGATGCTAGTGATTATGCTGTAGGTGTTGTTCTAGGACAAAGAGTTGATAAGAAATTAAATGTTATTCAATATGCTAGTAAAACTCTAGACACTTCTCAGAGAAATTATGCTACCACTGAAAAAGAATTCTTAGCAGTTGTATTTGCTTGTGATAAGTTCAGACCTTATATTGTTGATTCTAAAGTAACTATTCACACTGATCATGCTGCTATTAAATATCTCATGGAAAAGAAAGATGCTAAACCTAGACTTATTAGATGGGTTCTCTTGCTACAAGAATTTGATTTGCATATTATGATAGAAAGGGAGCTGAGAACCCTCTTGCGGACAACTTGTCTAGGTTAGGGAATGTTCTTGATGACCCACTACCTATTGATGATAGCTTTCCTGATGAACAATTAGCGGTCATAAATGCTTCTCGTACTGCTCCATGCTATGCTGATTATGCTAATTACATTGTTGCTAAATTTATACCACCTAGTTTCACATACCAGCAAAAGAAAAAGTTCTTCTATGATTTAAGACATTACTTCTGGGATGACCCACACCTTTATAAAGAAGGAGTAGATGGTGTTATTAGACGTTGTGTACCTGAGCATGAACATGAACTGATCCTACGCAAGTATCACTCCGAGGCATATGGAGGACACCACGCTGGAGATAGAACTGCACATAAGGTATTGCAATCCGGTTTTTACTGGCCTACTCTCTTCAAAGATGCCCGTAAGTTTGTCTTGTCTTGTGATGAATGTCAAAGAATTGGTAATATTAGTAGACGTCAAGAAATGCCTATGAATTATTCTCTTGTTATTGAACCATTTGATGTTTGGGGCTTTGATTATATGGGACCTTTTCCTACCTCTAATGAATATACACATATTTTAGTTGCTGTTGATTACATTACTAAGTGGGCAGAAGCTATTCCAACTAGTAATGCTGATCATAAAACCTCTATTACGATGCTTAAAGAAGTTATTTTTCTGAGGTTTGGAGTCCCTAGATATCTCATGACTGATGGTGGTTCACACTTTATTCATGGTGCTTTTCGTAAAATGCTTGCTAAGTATGACGTTAATCATAGAATAGCATCTCCTTATCATCCCCAGTCTAGTGGTCAAGTAGAATTGAGTAATAGAGAGCTCAAATTAATTCTGCAAAAGACTGTTAATAGATCTAGAAAGAATTGGTCCAAGAAACTTGATGATGCATTATGGGCCTATAGAACTGCATATAAGAATCCTATGGGTATGTCTCCATATAAAATGGTTTATGCAAAAGCATGTCACTCACCTCTCGAACTTGAACATAAAGCATATTGGGCTATTAAAGAGCTCAATTATGATTTCAAACTTGCCGGTGAGAAGAGGTTATTTGATATTAGCTCACTTGATGAATGGAGAACCCAAGCCTATGAGAATGCCAAGCTGTTTAAAGAAAAAGTTAAAAGATGGCATGACAAAAGGATACAAAAGTGTGAGTTTAACGTAGGTGATTATGTGTTGCTATTCAACTCTCGTTTAAGATTTTTTGCAGGAAAACTCCTCTCTAAATGGGAAGGCCCTTACGTTATCGAGGAGGTCTATCATTCCGGTGCCATGAAAATCAACAACTTCGAAGGCACAAATCCAAAGGTGGTGAACGGTCAAAGAATCAAACATTATATCTCAGGTAATCCTATAAATGTTGAAACTAATATTATTGAAACCATAACCCCGGAGGAATACATAAGGGACACTTTCCAGAACGTTTCAGACTCCGAAAAGGAGTAGGTATGTGGTACGGTAAGTAAACCGACTCCAAAACAATTCTAATAGCAATTTTTCTCCGTCTTGGAAAATTAAGAAAATAAGAAAATAAGTAGTCCGGGAAGGACATGAGGCAACCATGAGGGTGGAGGGCGTGCCCTACCTTACGGGGCGCACCCCCTGCCTCGTGGGCACCTCGTGTGCTCTCCGAACTCCATTTTCTTGCACGTTACTTCTTTCGGTCGGTAAAAATTCATTATATAATCTCCCGGAGGTTTTGACCACCGTATCACGCAAAAATCCTCTGTCTTTGTTACGAGTTGTTTTTCTGACAGATCTAGAGCATCATGACGTCACCCTCCTCCAACAATGAAGACAAGGATGCTTGGCTATTGAAGGTAGAGCTGAAGAGAGAAGAACCTGGGGAGATCAACAAGGATGATGGGATCAAGAAGGCCATGGAGGATCAAGTTTCGGTGGCATAAGAAGAGAAAATCCTTCAACCTCTTCCTAACCTCTTTACCCCAACTGAGATTGAGGATCTCAAGATGATTGAGTTAGCTCGCATACAAAACAAGTATCTCACACAGGAAAAATATTTTGTTGAAGGATCATATCATCGCACTCAAGGGCATTATCCGCAAATTGGAGGAGCTTTTACGCTCGATGTGCGACTATCCACCACCATCATCACCACCTTCATCACCTCCAAGGACATAATCACATGGGTATGGGCACTCCCCTTGGCAACTGCCAAGCTTGGGGGAGGTGCCCCGGTATCGTATTGTTGGGGAACGTAGTAATTTCAAAAATTTTCCTACGCACACGCAAGATCATGTGATGCATAGCAACGAGGGGAGAGTGTTGTCTACGTACCCAACGCAGACCGACTGCGGAAGCGATGATACGACGTAGAGGAAGTAGTCGTACATCTTCACGATCCAACCGATCAAGCACCGAAACTACGACACCTCTGAGTTCGAGCACACGTTCAGCTCGATGACGATCCCCGGACTCCGATCCAGCAAAGTGTCGGGGAAGAGTTCCGTCAGCACGACGGCGTGGTGACGATCTTGATGAACTACAGCAGCAGGGCTTCGCCTAAACTCCGCTACAGTATTATCGAGGAATATGGTGGCAGGGGGCACCGCACACGGCTAAGGAGTAGATCACGTGGATCAACTTGTGTGTCTTTGGGGTGTCTCTACCTCAGTATATAAAGGAGCCAAGGGGGGAGGGGGCGCCGGCCAAGAGAGAGAGGCGCAGGAGGAGTCCTACTCCTTCCGGGAGTAGGACTCCCCTCCAATCCTATTCCAACTAGGATTCCCCAAGTGGGAAAGAGGGAGAAGGGTGGCCGGCCACCTCTCCTAGTCCTAATAGGACTAGGGGAAGGGGGGAGGCGCGCAGCCCTTATGGGCAGCCCTTTCACCTTTCCACTAAGGCCCATGAAGGCCCATATGGCTCCCGGGGGGTTCTGGTAACCTCCCGGTAACCCGGTAAAATCCCGATTTCACCTGGAACACTTCCGATGTCCAAACATAGGCTTCCAATATATCAATCTTTACGTCTCGACCATTTCGAGATTCCTCGTCATGTCCGTGATCACATCCGGGACTCCGAACAACCTTCGGTACATCAAAATGCATAAACTCATAATATAACTGTCATCGTAACCTTAAGCATGCGGACCCTACGGGTTCGAGAACAATGTAGACATGACCGAGACATGTCTCCGGTCAATAACCAATAGCGGGACCTGGATGCCCATATTGGCTCCTACATATTCTACGAAGATCTTTATCGGTCAGACCGCATAACAACATACGTTGTTCCCTTTGTCATCGGTATGTTACTTGCCCGAGATTTGATCGTCGGTATCCAATACCTAGTTCAATCTCGTTACCAGCAAGTCTCTTTACTCGTTCCGTAATACATCATCTCACAACTAACATATAGTTGTAATGCTTGCAAGGCTTATGTGATGTGTATTACCGAGAGGGCCCAGAGATACCTCTCCGACAATCGGAGTGACAAATCCTAATCTCGAAATACGCCAACCCAACATCTACCTTTGGAGACACCTGTAATGCTCCTTTATAATCACCCAGTTACGTTGTGACGTTTTGTAGCACCCAAAGTGTTCCTCCGGCAAACGGGAGTTGCATAATCTCATAGTCATAGGAACATATATAAGTAATGAAGAAAGCAATAGCAACATACTAAACGATCGTGTGCTAAGCTAATGGAATGGGTCATGTCAATCAGATCATTCAACTAATGATGTGACCTCGTTAATCAAATAACAACTCATTGTTCATGGTTAGGAAACATAACCATCTTTGATTAACGAGCTAGTCAAGTAGAGGCATACTAGTGACACTTTGTTTGTCTATGTATTCACACATGTATTACGTTTCCGGTTAATACAATTCTAGCATGAATAATAAACATTTATCATGATTATAAGGAAATAAATAATAACTTTATTATTGCCTCTAGGGCATATTTCCTTCAGTCTCCCACTTGCACTAGAGTCAATAATCTAGATTACACTGTAATGATTCTAACACCCATGGAGCCTTGGTGCTGATCATGTTTTGCTCGTGGAAGAGGCTTAGTCAACGGGTCTGCAACATTCAGATCCGTATGTATCTTGCAAATCTCTATGTCTCCCACCTGGACTAGATCCCGGATGGAATTGAAGCGTCTCTTGATGTGTTTGGTCCTTTTGTGAAATCTGGATTCCTTTGCCAAGGCAATTGCACCAGTATTGTCACAAAAGATTTTCATTGGACCCGATGCATTAGGTATGACACCTAGATCGGATATGAACTCCTTCATCCAGACTCCTTCGTTCGCTGCTTCCGAAGCAGCTATGTACTCCGCTTCACATGTAGATCCCGCTACGACGCTTTGTTTAGAACTGCACCAACTGACAGCTCCACCGTTTAATGTAAACACGTATCCGGTTTGCGATTTAGAATCGTCCGGATCAGTGTCAAAGCTTGCATCAACGTAACCTTTTACAGTGAGCTCTTTGTCACCTCCATATACGAGAAACATATCCTTAGTCCTTTTCAGGTATTTCAGGATGTTCTTGACCGCTGTCCAGTGATCCACTCCTGGATTACTTTGGTACCTCCCTGCTAAACTTATGGCAAGGCACACATCAGGTCTGGTACACAGCATTGCATACATGATAGATCCTATGGCTGATGCATAGGGAACATCTTTCATATTCTCTCTATCTTCTGCAGTGGTCGGGCATTGAGTCTTACTCAACTTCACACCTTGTAACACAGGCAAGAACCCTTTCTTTGCTTGATCCATTTTGAACTTCTTCAAAATTTTGTCAAGGTATGTGTTTGTGAAAGTCCAATTAAGCGTCTTGATCTATCTCTATAGATCTTAATGCCTAATATGTAAGCAGCTTCACCGAGGTCTTTCATTGAAAAACTTTTATTCAAGTATCCCTTTATGCTATCCAGAAATTCTATATCATTTCCAATCAGCAATATGTCATCCACATATAATATCAGAAATGCTACAGAGCTCCCACTCACTTTCTTGTAAATACAGGCTTCTCCAAAAGTCTGTATAAAACCAAATGCTTTGATCACACTATCAAAACTTTTATTCCAACTCCGAGAGGCTTGCACCAGTCCATAAATGGATCGCTGGAGCTTGCACACTTTGTTAGCTCCCTTTGGATTGAAAAAACCTTCCGGTTGCATCATATACAACTCTTCTTCCAGAAATCTATTCAGGAATACAGTTTTGACATCCATCTGCCAAATTTCATAATCATAAAATGCGGCAATCGCTAACATGATTCGGACGGACTTAAGCATCACTACGGGTGAGAAGGTCTCATCGTAGTCAATCCCTTGAACTTGCCGAAAACCTTTTGCGACAAGTCGAGCTTTATAGACAGTAACATTACCATCACGTTCAGTCTTCTTCTTAAAGATCCATTTATTCTCAATTGCTTGCCGATCATCGGGCAAGTCAACCAAAGTCCATACTTTGTTCTCATACATGGATCCCATCTCAGATTTCATGGCTTCAAGCCACTTTGCGGAATCTGGGCTCACCATCGCTTCTTCATAGTTCGTAGGTTCATCATGATCTAGTAGCATGACTTCCAGAACAGGATTACTGTACCACTCTGGTGCGGATCTTACTCTGGTTGATCTACGAGGTTCAGTAGTATCTTGATCTGAAGTTTCATGATCATTATCATTAGCTTCCTCACTTATTGGTGTAAGTGTCGCAGAAACAGTTTTCTGTGATGTACTACTTTCCAATAAGGGAGCAGGTACAGTTACCTCGTCAAGTTCTACTTTCCTCCCACTCACTTCTTTCGAGAGAAACTCCTTCTCAAGAAAGTTTCCGAATTTAGCAACAAAAGTCTTGCCTTCGGATCTGTGATAGAAGGTGTATCAAATAGTTTCCTTTGGATATCCTATGAAGACACATTTCTCCGATTTGGGTTCGAGCTTATCAGGTTGAAGCTTTTTCACATAAGCATCGCAGCCCCAAACTTTAAGAAACGACAACTTTGGTTTCTTGCCAAACCACAGTTCATAAGGCGTCGTCTCAATGGATTTTGATGGTGTCCTATTTAACATGAATGCGGCCGTCTCTAGAGCATATCCCCAAAATGATAGCGGTAAATCAGTAAGAGACATCATAGATCGCACCATATCTAGTAAAGTACGATTACGACGTTCAGACACACCATTACGCTGTGGTGTTCCGGGTGGCGTGAGTTGCGAAACTATTCCACAGTTTTTCAAATGTACACCAAACTCGTAACTCAAATATTCTCCTCCACGATCAGATCGTAGAAACTTTATTTTCTTGTTACGATGATTTTCAACTTCACTCTGAAATTCTTTGAACTTTTCAAATGTTTCAGACTTATGTTTCATTAAGTAGATATATCCATATCTGCTCAAATCATCTGTGAAGGTGAGAAAATAACGATATCCGCCACGAGCCTCAATATTCATCGGACCACATACATCGGTATGTATGATTTCCAACAAATCTGTTGCTCTCTCCATAGTACCGGAGAACGGTGTTTTAGTCATCTTGCCCATGAGGCACGGTTCGCAAGTACCAAGTGATTCATAATCAAGTGGTTCCAAAAGTCCATCAGTATGGAGTTTCTTCATGCGCTTTACACCGATATGACCTAAACGACAGTGCCACAAATAAGTTGCACTTTCATTATCAACTCTGCATCTTTTGGCTTCAACATTATGAATATGTGTATTACTACTATCGAGATTCAATAAAAATAGACCACTCTTCAAGGGTGCATGACCATAAAAGATATTACTCATATAAATAGAACAACCATTATTCTCTGATTTAAATGAATAACCGTCTCGCATTAAACAAGATCCAGATATAATGTTCATGCTCAACGCTGGCACCAAATAACAATTATTTAGGTCTAATATTAATCCCGAAGGTAGATGTAGAGGTAGCGTGCCGACCGCGATCACATCGACTTTGGAACCGTTTCCCACGCGCATCGTCACCTCGTCCTTAGCCAATCTTCGCTTAATCCGTAGCCCCTGTTTCGAGTTGCAAATATTAGCAACAGAACCAGTATCAAATACCCAGGTGCTACTGCGAGCATTAGTAAGGTACACATCAATAACATGTATATCACATATACCTTTGTTCACCTTGCCATCCTTCTTATCCGCCAAATACTTTGGGCAGTTCCGCTTCCAGTGACCAGTCTGCTTAGAGTAGAAGCACTCAGTTTCAGGCTTAGGTCCAGACTTGGGTTTCTTCTCTTGAGCAGCAACTTGTTTGCCGTTCTTCTTGAAGTTCCCCTTCTTCTTCCCTTTGCCATTTTTCTTGAAACTAGTGGTTTTGTTTACCATCAACACTTGATGCTCCTTTTTGATTTCTACCTCCGCAGCTTTCAGCATCGCGAAGAGCTCGGGAATAGTCTTGTTCATCCCTTGCATATTATAGTTCATCACGAAGCTCTTGTAGCTTGGTGGCAGTGATTGGAGAATTCTGTCAATGACGCAATCATCTGGAAGATTAACTCCCAATTGAATCAAGTGATTATTATACCCAGACATTTTGAGTATATGCTCACTGACAGAACTGTTCTCCTCCATCTTGCAGCTATAGAACTTATTGGAGACTTCATATCTCTCAATTCGGGCATTTGCTTGAAATATTAACTTCAACTCCTGAAACATCTCATATGCTCCATGACGTTCAAAACGTCGTTGAAGTCCCGATTCTAAGCCGTAAAGCATGGCACACTGAACTATCGAGTAGTCATCAGCTTTGCTCTGCCAGACGTTCATAACATCTGGTGTTGCTCCAGCAGCAGGCCTGGCACCCAGCGGTGCTTCCAGGACGTAATTCTTCTGTGCAGCAATGAGGATAATCCTCAAGTTACGGACCCAGTCCATGTAATTGCTACCATCATCTTTCAAGTTTGCTTTCTCAAGGAACGCATTAAAATTCAACGGAACAACAGCACAAGCCATCTATCTACAATCAACATAAACAAGCAAGATACTATCAGGTACTAAGTTCATGATAAATTTAGTTCAATTAATCATATTACTTAAGAACTCCCACTTAGATAGACATCCCTCTAATCCTCTAAGTGATCACGTGATCCAAATCAACTAAACCATGTCCGATCATCACGTGAGATGGAGTAGTTTCATCGGTGAACATCATTATGTTGATCATATCTACTATATGATTCATGCTCGACCTTTCGGTCTCCGTGTTCCGAGGCCATATCTGTATATGCTTGGCTCGTCAAGTATAACCTGAGTATTCCGCGTGTGCAACTTTTTTGCACCCGTTGTATTTGAACGTAGAGCCTATCACACCCGATCATCACGTGGTGTCTCAGCATGAAGAACTTTCGCAACGGTGCATACTCAGGGAGAACACTTCTTGATAATTTAGTGAGAGATCATCTTATAATGCTACCGTCAATCAAAGCAAGATAAGATGCATAAAAGATAAACATCACATGCAATCAATATAAGTGATATGATATGGCCATCATCATCTTGTGCTTGTGATCTCCATCTCCGAAGCACCGTCATGATCACCATCGTCACCGGCGCGACACCTTGATCTCCATCGTAGCATCGTTGTCGTCTCGCCAATCTTATGCTTCCACGACTATCACTACCGTTTAGTAATAAAGTAAAGCATTACATCGCGATTGCATTGCATACAATAAAGCGACAACCATATGGCTCCTGCCAGTTGCCGATAACTTGGTTACAAAACATGATCATCTCATACAATAAAATTCAGCATCATGCCTTGACCATATCACATCACAACATGCCCTGCAAAAACAAGTTAGACGTCCTCTACTTTGTTGTTGCATGTTTTACGTGGCTGCTACGGGCTTAAGTAAGAACCAATCTCACCTACGCATCAAAACCACAACGATAGTTTGTCAAATAGACTCCGTTTTAACCTTCGCAAGGACCGGGCGTAGCCACACTCGGTTCAACTAAAGTTGGAGAGACAGTCGCCCGCAAGCCATCTATGTGCAAAGCACGTCGAGGGAACCGGTCTCGCGTAAGCGTACGCGTAAGGTTGGTCCGGGTCGTCTCGTCCAACAATACCGCCAAACCAAAGTATGACATGCTGGTAGGCAGTATGACTTGTATCGTCCACAACTCACTTGTGTTCTACTCGTGCATATAACATCAACATAAATAACCTAGGCTCTGATACCACTGTTGGGGAACGTAGTAATTTCAAAAATTTTCCTACGCACACGCAAGATCATGTGATGCATAGCAACGATGGGAGAGTGTTGTCTACGTACCCAACGCAGACCGACTGCAGAAGCGATGACACGACGTAGAGGAAGTAGTCGTACGTCTTCACGATCCAACCGATCAAGCACCGAAACTACGGCACCTCCGAGTTCGAGCACACGTTCAGCTCGATGACGATCCCCGGACTCCGATCCAGCAAAGTGTTGGGGAAGAGTTCCGTCAGCACGACGGCGTGGTGACGATCTTGATGAACTACAGCAGCAGGGCTTCGCCTAAACTCCGCTACAGTATTATCGAGGAATATGGTGGCAGGGGGCACCGCACACGGCTAAGGAATAGATCACGTGGATCAACTTGTGTGTCTTTGGGGTGTCTCTACCTTAGTATATAAAGGAGCCAAGGGGGGAGGGGGCACCGTCCAAGAGAGAGAGGCGCAGGAGGAGTCCTACTCCTTCCGGGAGTAGGACTCCCCTCCAATCCTATTCCAACTAGGATTCCCCAAGTGGGAAAGAGGGAGAAGGGTGGCCGGCCACCTCTCCTAGTCCTAATAGGACTAGGGGAAGGGGGGAGGCGCGCAGCCCTTATGGGCAGCCCTTTCACCTTTCCACTAAGGCCCATGAAGGCCCATATGGCTCCCGGGGGGTTCCGGTAACCTCCCGGTAACCCGGTAAAATCCCGATTTCACCCGGAACACTTCCGATGTCCAAACATAGGCTTCCAATATATCAATCTTTACGTCTTGACCATTTCGAGACTCCTCGTCATGTCCGTGATCACATCCGGGACTCCGAACAACCTTCGGTACATCAAAATGCATAAACTCATAATATAACTGTCATCGTAACCTTAAGCATGCGGACCCTACGGGTTCGAGAACAATGTAGACATGACCGAGACATGTCTCCGGTCAATAACCAATAGCGGGACCTGGATGCCCATATTGGCTCCTACATATTCTACGAAGATCTTTATCGGTCAGGCCGCATAACAACATACGTTGTTCCCTTTGTCATCGGTATGTTACTTGCCCGAGATTTGATCGTCGCTATCCAATACCTAGTTCAATCTCATTACCGGCAAGTCTCTTTACTCGTTCCGTAATACATCATCTCACAACTAACATGTTAGTTGTAATGCTTGCAAGGCTTATGTGATGTGTATTACCGAGAGGGCCCAGAGATACCTCTCCGACAATCGGAGTGACAAATCCTAATCTCAAAATACGCCAACCCAACATCTACCTTTGGAGACACCTGTAATGCTCCTTTATAATCACCCAGTTACGTTGTGACGTTTGGTAGCACCCAAAGTGTTCCTCCGGCAAACGGGAGTTGCATAATCTCATAGTCATAGGAACATGTATAAGTCATGAAGAAAGCAATAGCAACATACTAAACGATCGTGTGCTAAGCTAATGGAATGGGTCATGTCAATCAGATCATTCAACTAATGATGTGACCTCGTTAATCAAATAACAACTCATTGTTCATGGTTAGGAAACATAACCATCTTTGATTAACGAGCTAGTCAAGTAGAGGCATACTAGTGACACTTTGTTTGTCTATGTATTCACACATGTACTATGTTTCCGGTTAATACAATTCTAGCATGAATAATAAACATTTATCATGATTATGAGGAAATAAATAATAACTTTATTATTGCCTCTAGGGCATATTTCCTTCACGTATCACCATCACACTTCTATCTTTACCATTTTTCTTAGTTCGCTCCTTTTGGAAATATCTTGATCTGGTAGAATAAAGTTTTGGTATGAATTAGTTTTGAGTTTTGCTCTGTGATCCCTCTATGTAATCGATTCCGTGAGCTATCTATAATAAAGATTAGTGTTGAGTCAAGGGCTTTGCTATCTTGCTATGATCTTGAGAAATTAGAAAGAATAAAAAGAAATAAAAGAGTTCATATTGATCTTATGGATAGTAATGACTTCACACATAAAAAGTATGATACATAAAAGTTGTTAAGAGTTGGCAAACATAGTTTTGGTCATCATTGCAATTAATAGGAAGTAATAAATAAAGAGAGGTTTTCACATAAAAATATACTATCTTGGACATCTTTTATGATTGTGAGCACTCATTAAAGTATGACATGCTAAAGAGTTGATGTTGGACAAGGAATACAACGTAATGGGTTATGTTTTCTCACATCTCAGTTAAAGTATATTGTCATGGATCATTCAAACATGTTGAGCTTGCCTTGCCCCCTCATGCTAGCCAAATTCCTTGCACCAAGTAGAGATACTACTTGTGCTTCCAAATATCCTTAAACCCAGTTTTGCCATGAGAGTCCACCATACCTACCTATGGATTGAGTAAGATTCTTCAAGCAAGTTGTCATGTTGCAAGCAATAAAAAATGCTCTCTAAATATGTATGACTTATTATTGCGGAGAAAATAAGCTTTATACGATCTTGTGATATGGAACTAATAAAAGCGACGGACTGCATAATAAAGGTTCATATCACAAGTGGCAATATAAAGTGATGTTCTTTTGCATTAAGATTTCATTCATCCAACCCTAAAAGCACATGACAACCTCTGCTTCCCTCTACGAAGGGCCTATCTTTTAGTTTATGTCTTTTACATTATGCAAGAGTCAAGGTGATCCTCACCTTTCCCTTTTTCATTTTATCCTTTGGCAAGCACCTCGTGTTGGAAAGATCCTAATATATATATATATCCAATTGGATGTAAGTTAGCATGAACTATTATTGTTGACATTACCCTTGAGGTAAAACGTTGGGAGGCAATACTATAAGCCCCTATCTTTCTCTGTGTCCGATTAAAACTCCATAACCATAAGTATTGCCTGAGTGTCAGAAATTGTGAAAGACTAAATGATAGTTGAGTATGTGGACTTGCTGAAAAGCTCGTATATTGACTCTTTCCGATGTTATGATAAATTGCAATTGCTTTGATGACTGAAATTATAGTTTGTTAGTTCCCAATGAAGTTTCTGACTCATACTTGACATTGTGAATAGATTGTTACTTGAGCATAAGAAATCATTTGACAAATTATATAGATGTTGCTGTTATAAGAATGATCATGATGCCCTCATGTTCGTATTTTATTTTTATCGACACCTCTATCTCTAAACATGTGGACATATTTTTTGATATCGGTTTCCGCTTGAGGACAAGCGAGGTCTAAGCTTGGGGGAGTTGATACGTCCATTTTGCATCATGCTTTTATATCGATATTTATTGCATTATGGGTTGTTATTACACATTATGTCACAATACTTATGGCTATTCTCTCTTATTTTACAAGGTTTAACATGAAGAGGGAGAATGCCGGCAGCTGGGATTCTGGGCTGGAAAACGAGCAAATATTGGAGACCTACTATGCACAGCTCCAAAAGTCCTGAAACTCCACGAAAGTCATTTTTGGAATTAATAATAAATGTTCAACGGAAGAAATACCTGAGGGGGGCCACCCACCGTCCACGAGGGTGGGGGGCGCGCCCACTCTTACAGGGCGCGCCCCCTGCCTCGTGGACCCCCTGGCAGCCCTCCGGTGGCTATCTTCAGCTATATGAAGTCTTTTACCCTGGAAAAAACCATAAACAAGCTTACGGGACGAAACTCCGCCGCCACGAGGCGGAACCTTGGCGGAACCAATCTAGGGCTCCGGCGGAGCTGTTCTGCCGGGGAAACTTCCGTCCGGGAGGGGCAAATCATCACCATCATCATCACCAACGATCCTCTCATCGGGAGGGGGTCAGTATCCATCAACATCTTCACCAGCACCATCTCCTCTCAAACCCTAGTTCATCTCTTGTATCCAATCTTTGTACCAAAACCTCAGATTGGTACCTGTGGGTTGCTAGTAGTGTTGATTACTCTTTGTAGTTGATGCTAGTTGGTTTATTTGGTGGAAGTTCATACATTCAGATCCTTAATGCATATTAATACCCTCTGATTATGAACATGAATATGATTTGTGAGTAGTTACGTTTGTTCCTGAGGACATGGGTGAAGTCTTGCTATTAGTAGTCATGTGAATTTGGTATTCGTTCGATATTTTGATGAGATGTATGTTGTCTCTCCTCTAGTGGTGTTTTGTGAACGTCAACTACATGACACTTCACCATTATTTGGGCCTAGAGGAAGGCATTGGGAAGTAATAAGTAGATGATGGGTTGCTAGAGTGACAGAAGCTTAAACCCTAGTTTATGCGTTGCTTCGTAAGGGGATGATTTGGATCCATATGTTTCATGCTATGGTTAGGTTTACCTTAATACTTCTTTTGTAGTTGCAGATGCTTGCAATAGGGGTTAATCATAAGTGGTATGCTTGTCCAAGAAAAGGTAGTACCCAAGCACCGGTCCACCCACATATCAAATTATCAAAGTAACGAACGCGAATCATACGAGCGTGATGAAAACTAGCTTGTCGATAATTCCCATGTGTCCTCGGGAGCTCTTTTCTCTATATAAGAATTTGTCCAGGCTTGTCCTTTGCTACAAAAAGGATTGGGCCACCTTGCTGCACCTTATTTACTTTCATTGCTTGTTACTCGTTACAAATTATCTTATCACAAAACTATCTGTTACCTACAATTTCAGTACTTGCAGAGAATACCTTATTGAAAACCGCTTGTCATTTCCTTTTGCTCCTCGTTGGGTTCGACACTCTTACTTATCGAAAGGACTACGATACATCCCCTACACTTTTGGGTCATCACCCCCTGCCTCATGGGCCCACGGTGGCCCCCTCCACTTATTCCTGCACCCATACTCTTCTTCTTCCTCCCCAAAAAATCACTGTCCAGCTCAAGCACGAGTTCTTGATATTCCCGAGGACGATAGTATGTTGATTATCCTTGGTAGACCCTTTTTGAATACTGCAGGGGCTGTTATTGATTGCAACAAAGGTAATGTCACATTTCATGTTAATGGTAATGAGCATACGGTACACTTTCCGAGGAAACAACCTCAAGTTCATAGTATCAACTCCAGTGGAAAAATTCCATCAATTATTCTTGGAGGTTTTGAATTTCCTCTTCCTACTGTCAAGAAGAAATATGATATTCTTATTATTGGGGATGTACATATCCCTGTTGAGGTAACCTAGTGTTATTCGAATTTTCTCCGGTTCCATGTTATTCGGAATAAGTTCGTTAACAAGACTTGATCAACCTTGTTAGTGGATTCCTTTTTAGGAGCATGAGATGGATGAAGTTAGAAAGCACAACCTTCTGTACCCTTTTTTTACTTTATATTATTTAGATTAAATAAAGAAAAAATAGTATTTTTTGTCTGTTTTCTGAATTATCCATGCAATAAAAAATACCCCAAAAATAAAAGTTCTCCAAATGCCCTGAAAATGAAATATGATTTTTTTCTAGAATATTTGAGAATATCTGGCACTGAGAACACAACAGGGGGAGCAAGCACCTGGCCACGAGGGTCAGGGGCGCGCCCCCTGCCTCGTGGGCCCATGGTGCCCCCTCCACTTATTCCTACACCCATACTCTTCTTCTTCCTCCCAAAAAAATCGCTATGTAGCTCAAGCACAAGTTCTAGCTCATTTTGCTGCCATTTTCGATCTCCTTGCTCAAAGCTCCATTCACAAAACTGCTTTGGGGGATTGTTCTTTGGTATGTGACTCCTCCAATGATCCAATTAGTTTTTGTGCTAGTGCTTTATTCATTGTAAATTTGTGCTGCCTAGGTGACCCTGTTCTTGAGCTTGCATGTCAAATTTATATGGTCCCAAGTAGTTCTAATGCATGATATAGTCTCTGGGCACTTGTGGGAGTAGTTGCTATCAATTTTGTTGAGTTTGGTTCACTTTTATTTTGAGTTACTAAAAATTTCAGAAATTTTCAGAAAATGATGAATAGATTTTTGATGGGCTCTTCTAGCCAAAGCTCGAAGGAGAAACAAAGTAAGGAGAATAAAAAGCCCAAGTATAATCTCCCTCGCGTCGCGGAAGTTCGGCTGTGTGAATGGCCTTGTGATGATTTCTTGAGAGCAGCCGAGATTCATGATGATTTTTATTCCTTCGATGATGATGTGGGCCTCACCGCCTTCCTCCACGACCAGCTCAAATAGTGTCTCTTACTCACTAATACTTTCGTGCAAAGTTTTTACTTTCATCCTAAGAAATCACCTCCTTCAGTAGAGTTTCAATTATATGATGAGGCTAGGGAGATGTCACTATGTGAATTTTGTGTGATTTGCAAGATAACCTTCGAGGGCAGCCTAGAGGAACCACATCATAGAGATGTCGATGGATTTATTGACATGATTACTGTAGGGGAAACGAGGAAGGTTTTTGATGCAAGGATTACTAGCATACATTTTCCTGTTTTACGTTACTTTGCAATATTTTCTAGTAGATGCTTAATTGGCCGCGGGAATTGTGGAAACCTTAGTGTTCCTGATAATATTATTCTGTGCCATGCTTTATTTCGTGATAACACTGTTAGTATGGGTGCCATTGTTGCTAAACGATTAAGTCTGAATTGTACAAAGGGCCCCATCTTTGGAGGCATCTATGCTTCACGCCTTGCTAAACACTTCAGGATACCTATTAGGCATTATGAGAAAGAGGAGAAGTTGCTGCCCCCTAACTTTCTAGATTATAAGAGTATGGTAGCACATAAGTTTATTGTTAAAAATGATGAGAAGATGCTTAAGTATAATTTGAGATTTCATAAAACTCACAGTGAGACTATTATCTTGCCTGCACCATCTTTGTTTGACTTGACTGCAGGCACGTACCTCATCTTGCCGGAGGCCGTTCACGCACACCGGGGCCAGACGTCAGCTCTAGAGCCTGAGGCAGAACTACCACTTGACCCTTATCGACCGTCCTTTTATCAGTGGGATCCGGAGGAGATCGCCAGCCAGTGGTACCCGGATGACACTCCTCAGTACACCGGAGAGAGTAGCCGTGATCCATGGGCATAGACCAACTTAGGCCAAAAGCCTAAGCTTGGGAGAGTATGTATTTCTCACCGACATTACATTTATGTTCACACACTCACTCTAGTTGTCGGTGCTCATACTTTTTCATTATACTATCCATGCTAGTTTATTTTATTTTTCTCGCTTTTTTCTTATGTGTTTGATAAACCTTAAGAAAAAAAATTAGTGATAGCATTTAGTTAGTTTACTTTCCATGCTTGTAGTAGTAATTAGAAGAAAACCCAAAAAGATTTCTCGTTCTTCTTTTTCTTGTTGGGAGCTTTCCCGTGTAAATAGTTTTGTTTCTTTTCTTTTCTTTGGGGGTCGAGAGGAGAAGACCATAATGAAAATGTTGAAGTGGCTCATATGCATTATTGTTGATTTAACCAAGAGTCCGTATTACCTTGTCTTCTCCCTTGAATTGAATGCTTGCAGATTCCAGCTTAGTCTAATGCACGTGCACTGTTATTATTATACACACCGTTTGGTCGTGCAAGTGAAAGGCAATAATGACGATATATGATGGACTGATTGAGATGAGGGAAGCTGGTATGAACTCGACCTATCTTGTTTTTGTAAATATGATTAGTTCATCGTTCCTGATTCAGCCTATTATGAATAAACATGTTTGCAATGACAATTAGAGATTATAGTTGCTTATGCCATGCTTAATTAGCTAGGAGCTTATAATGATTTACCTTGCGTGCCAACATGCTATTAAAATGATTGTGATGTGGTATGATAGGGTGGTATCCTCCTTTGAATGATTCAAGTGACTTGACTTGGCACATGTTCACGCATGTAGTTGAAACAAAATCAACATGGCCTTCATGATATCTATGTTCATGGTGGATTATATCCTACCCATGCTTGCACTCAGTGTTCATTAATTTTAATGCATGTTCATGACTGTTGTCGCTCTCTAGTTGGTCGCTTCCCAATCTCTTTCTAGCCTTCACTTGTACCAAGCGGGAATATTGCTTGTGCATCCAAACTCCATAAACCCCAAAGTTATTCCATATGAGTCCACCATACCTTCCTATATGCGGTATCTACCTGCTGTTCCAAGTAAATTTTTATGTGCCAAACTACAAACCTTCAAATGAAATTCTGTTTTGTATGCTCGAGCAGCTCATGTATAAACTAGAGTTGTCTGTATCTTCCATGTTAGGCGAGTTATTCTCAAGAGGAGTGGACTCCGCTCCTCACTCACGAGAAAATGGCTGGTCACCGGGATGCCCAGTCCCATGCTTAAATTAAATAAAAATAATTATAAACAAAACTCCCCCAGGATTGTTGTTAGTTGGAGGAATCCGTTGTTTTGGGCAAGCCATGGATTGATGCTTGTTGGTGGAGGGGGAGTAAAAACTTTACCATTTTGTTTGGGAACCGCCTATAATGTGTGTAGCATGGAAGATATCGAGATCTCATGGTAGTTATGTTGACAATGAAAGTATACTGCTCAAAACATTATTTATCTCTATTTCAAAATAGAGCTCTGGCACCTCTACAAATCCCTGCTTCCCTCTGCGAAGGGCCTATCTATTTACTTTTATGTTGAGTCATCACCCTCTTATTAAAAAGCACCCGCTGGAGAAGACCGTTGTCATTTGCATGCATTACTATTAATTTATATTGGGTATGACTATGACTTGATCTCTTTTACCATGAATTACAATGTTTAGTCAGTCCTTGATCTTTAAAGGTGCTCTGCATTTATGTTTTGCGGTCTCAGAAAGGGCTAGCGAGATACCATCTTGTTATATCATATTATGATTGTTTTGAGAAAGTGTTGTCATCCGAGATTTATTATTATTGCTCGCTAGTTGATTATGCCATTGATATGAGTAAACATGAGACCTAAGTGTTATTGTGAATATGGTTAGTTCATAATCTTTGCTGAAACTTGAATGCTGGCTTTACATATTTGCAACAACAAGAGCAAACCGAGTTTGTAGAAGTTTTTCTTTATCACTTTTAGTTTGTCAACTGAATTGCTTGAGGACAAGCAGATGTTTAAGCTTGGGGGAGTTGATACGTCTCTGTCGTATCTACTTTTCCAAACACTTTTGCCCTTGTTTTGGACTCTAACTTGCATGATTTGAATGGAACTAACCCGGACTGACGCTGTTTTCAGCAGAACTGCCATGGTGTTATTTTTGTGCAAAAATAAAAGTTCTCGGAATGACCTTAAAATCCACGGAGCAACTTTTTGGAATTAATAAAAAATATTGGCGAAAGAATCAATGTCAGGGGGCCCACACCCTGTCCACGAGGGTGGGGGGCACCCCCCCTAGGGCGCGCCCCCCAGCCTCATGGCCCCCCTGAAGCTCCACCAACCTCAACTCCAACTCCATATATTCACGTTCACGGAGAAAAAAATCAGGGAGAAGGATTCATCGCGTTTTAAGATACGGAGCCGCCGCCAAGCCCTAAACTCTCTCGGGAGGGCTGATCTGGAGTCCGTTCGGGGCTCCGGAGAGGGGGATTCATCACCGTCGTCATCATCAACCATCCTCCATCACCAATTTCATGATGCTCACCGCTGTGCATGAGTAATTCCATCGTAGGCTTGCTGGATGGTGATGTGTTGGATGGGATTTACCATGTAATCGAGTTAGTTTTGTTAGGGTTTGATCCCTAGTATCCACTATGTTCTGAGATTGATGTTGCTATGACTTTGCTATGCTTAATGCTTGTCACTAGGGCCCGAGTTCCATGATTTCAGATCTGAACCTATTATGTTTTCATGAATATATGTGAGTTCTTGATCCTATCTTGCAAGTCTATAGTCACCTATTATGTGTTATGATCCGTTAACCCCGAAGTGACAATAATCGGGATACTTACCGATGATGACCATAGTTTGAGGAGTTCATGTATTCACTAAGTGTTAATGCTTTGGTCCGGTACTCTATTAAAAGAGGCCTTAATATCCCTTAGTTTCCAATAGGACCCCGCTGCCCTGGGAGGGTAGGACAAAAGATGTCATGCAAGTTCTTTTCCATAAGCACGTATGACTATATTCGGAATACATGCCTACATTACATTGATGAACTGGAGCTAGTTCTGTGTCACCCTATGTTATAACTATTACAGGAGGAATCGCATCCGACATAATTATCCATCACTGATCTAATGCCTAGGAGCTTTTCACATATTGCTCTTTCTTAGTTACTTTACCGTTGCTGTTGTTACAATTACTACAAAACTGCTACTATTACTTTTGCTAATGTTACCATTACTTCCATACTACTTTGCTACTAAATACTTTGCTGCAGATACTAAGTTATCTAGGTGTGGTTGAATTGACAACTCAACTGCTAATACTTGAGAATATTCTTTGGCTCCCCTTGTGTCGAATCAATAAATTTGGGTTGAAAACTCTACCCTCGAAAACTGTTGCGACCCCCTATACTTGTGGGTTATCAAAGTCCTTGAGCAAGTGGCCATGCACCGACGCGTGAATGAAGATGAAGATGATCAAGTCTTTTGTGATGAGGATTCAAGCCCCGCTCTCGTTGTCTCCAGAGTCTTGACTCTTCAACATCAACAAGACGAAGACCAAAGATGCCACATCTTCCACACAAAGGCCAGATTAAATGGAAGGTCCGTCAAGGTCATTATCGATGGAGGTAGTTGTCACAACTTGGCAAGTGAAGAACTATGCTGCAAGCTCCAATTGGTCAAGATGAAGCACCCGCGCCCATACAAGGTTCAATGGCTAAGCGATTCCGACACTAGACAAGTTGAGCATACAGTCAAAGTCTCCTTCAAAATCGGAGCATATGAAGACACTTTGGAGTGTGATGTTGTCCCGATGTCCGTTTGCCACCTTCTTCTTGGTCGACCATGGCAATTTGACCGCGGCGTCATCCACAACAAGCATACCAATCATTATAGCTTCAAGATGAAAGGAAAGGAATATGTGCTATGACCTATGTCTCCAAGTGAAGTGATCACCGACAAGCAAGCCACCCATCATGGAGAAAAGAGTGAAAGAGTGATCCACCCAAAAGAGAGTGAGTGCCACAAGCCAAAATTGAGCGCCTCCACAATGAGCGACAAGAAAAACTTAGTCCTATTTGCAACCAAAAATGAGATGAGAGAAGTGTATTAGAACCCATCAAGTGTTATTCACTTTGTCCTTGTGTGCAAAGACGAGGCACCAAGAACTAACACCTCTCACGAGCTACCTTTAGTGTTGTCTTCTCTTTTGCAGGAATTCCAAGATGTTTTCCCCGATGAGCTACCTCTGGGTCTACCTCCACTACGAGGCATTGAGTACCGAATCGACCTCATCCCCGGAGCACCTCTACCTAACAAAGCTCCCTACCGTGTCAACCCTGAGGAAACTAAGGAGATCCAACAGCAAGTGCAACAACTAATCGACAACGGTCAAGTACGTGAAAGCTTGAGCCCTTGTGTCGTTCCATTCATACTTGTTCCAAAGAAAGACGACACTTATCGAATGGTCTCCGATTGCCGTCCCATAAATGCTATCACCGCTAGATATCGCTATCCTATTCCACACTTAGATGATATGCTTGATGAGCTTAGTGGAGCCACCGTTTTCTCTAAGATTGATCTTAAGAGTGGCTACTATCAAATACGCATCCAAGAAGGTGATGAATGGAAAACCGCATTTAAGACCAAATTTGGCTTATATGAATGGCTAGTTATGCCAATGGGTTTATCCAAAGCACCCGGTACTTTCATGCAAGTCATGCACTTTGTTCTTCGTCCCTATATTGGTGTATTTGTTGTGGTCTATTTTGATGATATCCTTGTCTTTTAGCAAATCTCTCAAGGATCATGTCACCCATCTTAGAACCGTGTTGCAAACCCTTAGGAAAGAGCGCCTTTATGCTAATGTGGACAAATGCCTTTTCGGTGTTGATAAGCTTGTTTTCTTGGGTTTTGTTGTGTCTTCTAAGGGTGTTCATGTAGATGACTCTAAGATCAATGCTATTAAAACTTGGCCCCAACCAACCAACTTGCAACAAGTGTGTAGTTTTCTTGGTATAGCCGGTTTTTATCATCGCTTTGTGAAGGATTTTAGCACCATTGCTTCTCCTTTACATTCTTTGAGTAAGAAAAATGCGCCATTTGTTTGGGCACCATCCCAAGATACCGTATTTAATGAGTTTAAGAATTTGCTTACCCATGCTCCCGTGCTTGCATTACCCAACTTTGACAAACCTTTTGAGATTCATTGTGACGCTAGTGGTCATGGCATAGGAGGTGTGTTAACGCAAGAGAAGCGCCCCATAGCATATTTTAGCGAAAAACTCTCCGGAGCGCAACTCAATTACCCCATATATGACAAAGAGCTATATGCTTTGGTGCGGGTTTTGCGTGAATGAGAACATTATCTTCGCCCTCATGAATTTATCATTCATACCGATCATGAAACGCTTAAGTACTTAAAAGGACAAACTAAGTTGAACAAGCGTCATGCAAAATGGAGTGAATTCATCGAGTCATTTCCTTATGTCATCAAGTACATCAAGGGTAAGGAAAACGTAGTGGTGGATGCCCTTTCCCGCATATGCACGCTTGTAACTAAACTTGAATTGAATGTTATTGGCTTTGAGCACATAAAAGACTTGTATGCGAATGATCCTACCTTTGCTATTCCTTATGCTAAGTGTTTGACGCATACATCTTGGGAACGATATTACATCAAGGATGATTATCTTATGAGAGCTAACAAACTTTGCATTCCCGAGTCTTCTCTTCGTTTCCTCCTTTTGCAAGAGGCTCATGGAGGCGACTCATGGGACACTTTGGACGCGATAAGACATTTGCCACGCTCTCTAAGAACTACTTTTGGCCCAAGATTCTCCGTGACGTCTCACGCTTCACCAACCGATGCTCTACATGTCGCAAAGCTAAGTCAAAAGCTCAATCCCATGGTATTTACATGCCTCGTCCTATTCCTTATCAACCTTGGGAAGACTTTAGCATGGATTTTGTACTTGGTTTGCCTAGAACTCAAAATGGAAAGGATTCCGTGTTTGTCGTTGTGGACCGATTCTCTAAGATGGCTCATTTTATCCCATGCAACAAGATAGACGATGCTTCACATATTGTCAATCTTTTTTGTAGGGAAATCTTGCGCCTCCATGGATTGCCAAAGACAATTGTCTCGGACCGCGACGTCATGTTCTTGAGTTACTTTTGGAAGACTCTATGCGCGAAGCTCGGAATCAAGCTCTTGTTCTCTTCGGCATACCATCCCCAAACCGACGGCCAAATGGAGGTGACGAACCGTACACTCTCCACTCTACTTCGTGTGTTGATCAAGAGGAACATCAAGGAGTGGGAGGAGTGTCTACCCATCGCCGAGTACGCCTACAACCGTGCAAGACATTCGACTACCGGCAAGTCCACCTTCGAGGTTGTCTACGGCTTCGATCAACCCATTGTCCCCATTGGACATTCTACCTCTTCCACTACAAGAGTGCACCAACATGGACGCAAGTGCACGAGCAAGCTACCTCAAGAAGATGCATGAAGATACAAGGCACACTATCGAGCGCCAAGTACAACGACTCGTGACCAAGCTCAACATCAACAAGCAACCCATGATATTCAACATTGGAGATCTCATGCGGCTACACCTTCGCAAGGACCGCTTACCCAAAGAATGCAAGTCCAAACTTCTACCGCGAGCCGATGGACCCTTCAAGGTGCTAGCACGCTACAACGACAATGCTTACAAGATCGACCTCCTGAGCAACAAGTACAACGTGAGCGACATCTTCAATGTCAAAGACCTCTCGCCATACCATGGTGATGAAGATTTTGATCCATGGTCGGATCTTTCCCAAGGGGGGTGGGGAGATGATGAGGAGCATCCCACGATCTTTCCCATGGACGTATCTACATCTCCTATAGCACCACTTGGACCAATGACAAGAGCACGTGCAAGCTCTCAAAACCGAGGTGACATCACTCCTCTCACAATCCCTTTCAAATCACATGAGACATGGCTACTACCTCAAACGGAGATGCTTTGCATACTCAGGTACCAAGGAGTCAGCCATGGAGAAGCTAGGAAGCAAGGAGAATCGGAAGCGGAAGACATGTGTGAAGACGGAGAGGAAAACAACCAAGTCCCAGGCTGGCCGGACGATCCGGATGAGGGCCCGGACGATCCAGATAGAGCACGGACAATTCGGACCCTGGTCCGGACGATCCGGATAACTCACCCAACGACACCCGAAGCTGGACCCCAAAGCCGGATCATCCGGACGAGCACCCGGATCATCCGGACACTAGCCGGATATCCGGACCCCCCTCTGGACATCCGGGCCAGCACCGCCACCGCCTGCATCTTTAACTCATCTGGGCCATCACCCGGATCATCCGGACAGAGCCCGGATCATCCGGCTCCCCACCCGGATCATCCGGACCCCGCCCGCGTGTGCGTGTTGGGCTGAGGCCCATGTATGCCTTCGTCCCCTTAGCCTATATATATGATTCCTCCACCTCTCTTCTAGGGTTAGCATTGTGATAGCTCATACTTTGAGATAGAGCCTTGCTCATCCATCCGGATCTACTCCACTGCGAGGGACTAACACCTCTTCGGAGAAGATCCTCGTTGGATTCAAGACCTCCTTTCAGAGAATACCCTCTTCAAGACCTCCTCCCGGAGAAGAATCAGTTACCCTATGTATCTTCCTTTGTTGGTTTCGGATCTTATACCCTTATGTGTTTCGAGGATCTAGCACATGTGTGACCTAATTTCCGTTGGTTGAGTGTTTTCTCTTGTGTTCCCCTCATTTCCCATCTCGTGTTCTTCGTGTTCTTGGTAGGATTCCCTCCAAACGTGAAAGATCAGGCGACTAGGGTCGTACCCTACATCAAGGTCCATATGATTTGGTACCTCGTAGCTCGTCTCCATGACCAAAGGGAAATTCCCATGCTCGGCCATCTTCCTTGGGGGGCTTCCAAAGATGGAAGTGTCGCCCTCGCTTGTAGGTGGTCGCCTTGTTGTTGAAGATGTCGATGTAGGCGAACTCATGGGAAGTAGGCGAAGATGTCATATGTCCGAAGGCGAAGATGCCTTGATAACACTTGGCAAAGATGCCGAAGTGGTCGTGGTAGCCGTAGCTTACTCTTGGTGGTGCTTGTCTCGCGGTCTTCTTTTGTGCTCTTGAAACGTGGCCCTGGCGTGAAGTAGAGCTTGTTGGGGCTTGTACATTTTTGCTTGGTGAGCATCTTCATGATGATGTTGTCGTTGTCATACTTGAGCTCGTAGTAGATGTAGTTCGTCGTCGTCGTGCACATGTTGCTTGGAGGTGACTTGCCCTTCATGATGATGTTGATCATGATTGTGACAGTGGTCATCACGAGGATGTGGACATCGACGAATTGCGCTTGCATCGTTTTCGGGCTCCTAAGACTTGTGGCTTGAACGTCGTTGCCTTGAAGATGACAAAGGGGAAGTAGACTTGATTAAGGCTCGAATCTCGTCCATCCTTGCATCTTGCTCCTCCTTTTGTGCGGAAAGCTTGTTGTCGATGTATTCCCTTTTCCTTACTTCAGAGTGTCGTATGTCGATGGCCAGGTTGTCGATGCGTTCTCGTAATCTTCATTGTGCACCTTGCATTTGTCGTTGTAGATCGAAGATTGACGTTTTGGTGATGTAGTTGTTCACGCCGTCGTTGTTGTCGAAGACCGGAGATGAAATTCCTTGCCTATCCATCACAAGACTTGAGCAAATGTGAGTGGGAGAAAGAGAAGAACTAGACCAAATGTACCTTGACCGATGTTGAAGATGGATCAATGATCACTCAATGATGTAACAAGGAAATAGCACAATTGGTACCGATCTCGTCAATTCTCACACCTACACAAGTAAAGCTTTTGGTGGAGCTCGCTGAGGATAGTGGCACGAAAAAATTGATGCAAAATGGTGGCAAGAGTTAAAAAATTCGCAAGTGAAACAAGTAGACCAATAGCAATGAACGGCACACGGAAACACACACACATATAGATAAATGGGGTCGTGCAACCAAGGAATGAGCACAAAATGTGGAGTCCACAGAAAATGTTCGTGTTGCACAACTCAAGAGATACGCTAGCACGATTGCTCTATAGGCGGATACGACACTTGTGCACAACCTATACGATGCAAAATGGATAAACTTTCTATCCCAAGTATGTTATATATGTATGGTTCCCGGTGTTTCTCTCAAGATGATCCAAGATGATCGGATATGACAATCTTATATGCAATGTGGTATGATGCTATGGCACTTGCTTACAAGCTCTTTGCTCTCTCTTTTGCTTAAGAGCTTATTCTCTTTTTTTTCTTTGGCCACTTTGGGAATTGCACAAACCAAGATAGCAATTGTGTATATGCGGGAACAATCTTGTGACACAAGAGATGATATGATGATACCAATATGATATGGTATGTATGCAATGGAAGGTATATCGATGATCACTAATGTGCATAAGTAATGTTGCCGGCAATACTCAATGGCTAGTCTCGATAGGCAAGTGACGCAAAATAGGCTAGGGGTTATCAATGCAATTGCAAGGGGAATATACAATGGTGTCGTCAAGGTTACTATCCTTGGAGATGATGAGAGGCAGTGTTGCCGAAGTCGACCCGTTCCTAGTTAGCCAAAACACCCTAGGAAACGGAAAAACCGCAAACTCAAAATCTCCAAAGGCAAATGTCAAATGGTGGTAGCGGAAAGCGGTGGTAGTTTCCCCTCGGCAATGCGGAAGTGGAATGATGGGCTATACACGTGTCGGAGTTGAAGTTGTCGTCCCTAAGTAGCCAAAACACATTAGGAGACACAAGCCACAACTCAAACAAGCTCAAGCAAAATTGGGTTAAGTTGGGGTGGTGGAAGTGTATGGTGGGCAAGCCTATGTGGAAGTTATGGTGATGCTTGATGAAGAAGCAACCGTCCCTAAGTAGTAGAAACACCTTAATTAGGAGACTCGAATCAGTACTCAAGCAACCACTAATGCTATGGCAAGCAAAATGGGTTAGGTTGCGGAAGTCGGTGGTGGTAATGCGGGAGATATGGTGGAAGCCCTAGGCAAAGATGCCAAAGTTCCAAAACATTTATGGAGTCAAATGATGTTGGAAGTATTTTTGTGGGATGGTGGATGTAAAGAGCTTCAAAACAAGCTAAAGAACGTTAAAACGGACTCCGGATGAATTAGTTATGACCGAAACAAGAATTTAGCATAGTCAGTTTCAGGGTTACCCGGACATCCGGGAGTAGGTCCGGATGATCCGGGTTCGTCAAGCGGATTTCTGTCGTGTGGTGCGTCCGGACATCTGGGAGATGGTCAAGCTGATCCGGGTGGATCCGGGAGTACTTCCGGATGATCCGGGTAGGTCAAACTGCTCGGGATTTCCTCTCGGGGACGAATTTCGGGGCAAAAATTGCGGAGATTTCATGGATGGAAGGTGGGGAAAAGATGGGGGATGCTAGATCCAATTGAAACCAAGAAAATCCACGGATCAAAATCAAAAAAACATCATCAAGCCAACAAATCACAAAAAAAATTGGGCTATTTTTGGCGGGGATTTTCGAATTTAGGACAAAATCAAGCAAAAGAAGGCTAGAAAATGGTGGGGGAGACTCCAAATTCGTGATAAACGTGGCTCATGATACCAGGATGATGTAGGGTAGAACCCTAGATGCCTGATCTTTCATGATTGGAGGGGATCCTACGAAGAACACGAGGGGGAAAACGAGGCGAACACGAGGGGAAACATGAGAGATATCACTCAACCAACAAGAGATGGTCACACATATGTTAGATCCTCAAAACACAAAGAGATACACGATCCGAATCCAACACGATACGATATTAAGTGGCGGTAGTTCTTCTCTGGGAGAGGTCTTGAAGGTCTTCCCGTGATGGGGTCTTGAATCCGCTTGGGGGATCTTCTCCGAAGAGGTCGTGAGCTCCGAGGAGAAGTAACCAAGTGGATGAGCAAAGCTCTATCTCAAATATGAGCTATCACATTGCTAACCCTCAAATGGAGGAGGGGGGAGTATATATAGTCTAAGCCATGAAGGGGTATGTGAGGGGCAAAGAGGTACACGGGCCTCGGCCCAAGTCATGTGCGCAGGCATGGTCCGGATGATCCGTATGGGGTCCCGGATGATCCGACCGTCGGGAGTCCGGATAATTCGGGCGGCCATCCGAATAATCCGCCTTCATCGAGAAGGCTTCGGGTGTCTCCGGGCACATTACCCGGATCATCCAGGCAGGGGTACTGATCATTCGGGCTTGGTCCGGATCATCCGGCTGGGGGTTCGGATGATCCGGGCAAGTCCTGTCTTGCTCCATTCTTCTTCTTCCTTCTCCGCTTCCATGCTTGGCCTTGGTCCTTTGATTCTCCATGGTCATCTCGGATGTACTTGGGTATATGCAAGGTCCATGCATGAGGTAGTAGCCATGTCTCATATGTGGAAAGTGACGGTTCGAAGAGGAGTGAGTTCACCTTGTGTCCAATGGCGTATGGTCTAGGTCTCATCGTATGTCCTCTTTGGGCTTGGGGAGTAGTCGAAGTGTACATGGGGATGATCACGGGATGCTCCGCATTATAGTCCCTAGGTATCCAGTTTCCGTGCCAAATATTTGTCCCATTACCATTGCCAATCCTCTTGATTAGCCCTAAAACAAGCACTTCCCGTCCCTCGGGGCTCGAGCGCCACACCTGAGATGGAGCCCAGCCTAAAGTAGCTTCCAATAAATGATAGTTTGGGTAATACCTCGCTTTAAGGATTCGAGCACTAAGTGGATCTGGCTCCTGCATTAGCCTCCATGCCTGATGGGCTAGTAGTGCCAAGTTAAACAACTCTATATCCCGAAATCCCATGCCTCCCATATACTTGGGCATCAACATAGTCTTCCACGACACCCATGCAGTTTTCCTTTGCCTATCCTTACAGCCCCACAAAAACCTTCGAATAAGTCCATTAATATGTTCACATAGGACCCGAGGTAACTTGAAGCATGCCATTGAGTAAGTAGGTATTGATTGTGTAATAGATTTAATCAGTACTTCCTTTCTACCAGCAGAGGGACATTTCTCCATCCATCCTTGAACACGTTTCGAAATTCTATCCTTCAAATATTTGAAGCACCCTTCTTTAGATCTACCCACATCTGAAGGCAATCCCAGGTACTCTTCTGATAAAGACTCATTCTGCACTTCTAATATATTTTTTATGCTTGCCCGGTTAGTCTCAGTAACACCTTTACTAAAAAATATAGAAGATTTATCCACATTGATCCTCTGGCCAGACGCGTCACAGTATCGATGCAATAAATCTTTCACTTTGGTGGCACTGTCACTCGTGGCCTCAAAAAATAATAAGTTGTCGTCTGCGAAAAGTAGGTGATTAACTTTAGGTGCATCAACAGCCACTAAGACACCCCGAACACCTTCCCCTTGTGCCTTCAACAAGCATGATAGTCCCTTGGGAGCAAGTAAGAAAAGGTACGGTGAAATTGGGTCACCCTGCCAGATTCCCCTGGTAGGCACAAATGCATCCAAACTTCCACCATTAAAAAGGACAGAAAAGGAGACCGAAGACACACACCTCATAATCGTGTTAGTAAACCTAGGGCTGATCCCATGTTTTAGCATCACCGCCTTCAAATAAGACCACTCTAGTCTGTCATACGTCTTTATCATATCAAGCTTCAAAGCACAAAAATGATTACCCTTTACTCTTTTGGTTTTCATATAGTGTAGACACTCGTAGGCTGTAATAAAATTATCAGTGATAAGTCGACCGGTAACAAACGTCGACTGCTCTTCGGAGATGATATCAGGGAGGATAAGTTTAAGCCTGTTAGCTAAGAACTTTGAGGCGATCTTGTAGATCACATTACAAAGACTTATTGGCCGAAATTGCCCTAAAACATTTGGACTAGCAATCTTTGGAATCATTATGATGAACATTTTGTTTATCTCCTCCGGGGAATCCTCTCCTATGAGCACTCTAATGATCATTCTTGTTACTTCATCACCACATAGATCCCAGTGCCTCTGAAAAAAATGTGCCAGAAAACCGTCTGGACCAGGTGCTTTTGTTGGAAACATCTAAAAAAGAGCCTCTTTGACCTCCTCTCTGCTATAATCTGCATCCAGGTGAGAGTTCATCAAGCCATCTACCCGAACAGGTATGTGTGACAACACCTCTTCCATGCCAATTGTCCCTTTTGATGTGTATAAATTAGCGTAGAACTCATTTGCCATGTCAGCTAACTCTCTCGAGACAAAACACGCATACCCATCTTGATGATCTAGCTGGGATATTTTTTTCTTAGCCCTCCTAAAACTATCTTTCCTTTGAAAAAACTGAGTATTATTGTCGCCTTTTGACAACCACGTCACTCGTGATTGTTGCCTTGACATTATCTCCTCGTTGTAACATAGTTCAACCATGTGATCCTCAATACACTTCTCCTCTAGTTCAGGCCCCACCCACTTTGGATCAGCTCGCATTGTGGTTAGCTGCATGCAAAGCATGCGCAGTTCCTGCCGGACCGAGCCAAAAGTGCCCCGTCCCTAGTTGAACAAAGAATTAGCCACTGAATTTAACTTGTCTGCCAAACCAGTCACGGACTCGGCCACCCATCATATTGCCATGCATCCTCTATCACTCTTTGGAATCTAGTATCTGTCTCCCATGCACACTCATAGCGGAACGGACGTTTGACCGCAATTCTCAGGTTATTTGCTTCCAGCTCATTTATAAGAAGAATTGGGCTATGATCACTCTTGGCTATTGTTAGATGCTCCACACTTGCAAAAGGAAAGAGGCTTGACCAGCTCGGACTGGCAGAGCCCTATCTAGACGAACTCTGCAATGCTGACCTCCAGCAACACGTTTCTCACACGTCCAATCTAGCCCTTTGTAGCCTAGTCAGACATGCCACTTGTAACACCCACGATGCAGCTATATCTCCCACATGTAGAGGCACATTTAGAGGCATAACCGCATGGTGGTTTTGTCGCAAGAAGGGTCATCTTCACACAATCCCATGTAATGAACAAGAATGGGATAAAGAGTTGGCTTACAATCGCCACTTCACACAATGAACATATAATTCATACATCAATTAGAGTACACTCATAGGTCTGACTCAGGAACCAAAAGAAAAGAAGACAACCCCAAATGCTAGATCCCCGACCATCCCAACTGGGCTCCACTACTGATCAACATGAAACGAAACATAGTAACGACCAAGATCCTCGTCAAACTCCCACTTGAGTTTGGTAGCATGGCCTGCAGTGGTAACATCGGCACCTGCAACTGTTTTGGTAGTATCTTGTGAGACACGAGGACTCAGCAATCTCAAAACCCGCGAGATCAAGACTATTTAAGCTTATGGGTAGGATAAGGTAATGAGGTGGAGTTGCGGCAATTGATAAGCAAAATATGGTGGCTAACAAGTGAGTACAAGAGTAGGAAGAGAAACTACGCAACGGTCGTCATCTTGAAGTGATCAAGAAGTGATCCTGAAGACTACTTATGTTGAAACATAACCCAAACCTTGTTCACTTCCCGGACTCTGCTGAAAAGAGACCATCACGGCTACACACGCGGTTGATGCATTTTAATTAAGTCAAGTGTCAAGTTCTCTACAATCGGACATTAACAAATTCCCATCTGCCACATAACCGTGAGCACGGCTTTCGAAAGTTTAAACCCTGCAGGGGTGTCCCAACTTAGCCCATTATAAGCTCTCACGACCAATGAAGGATATTCCTTCTCCCCGGAAGACCCGATCAGTCTCGGAATCCCGGTTACAAGACATTTTGACAATGGTAAAACAAGACCAGCAAGACCGCCCGATGTGCCGACAAATCCTGATAGGAGTCGCACGTATCTCGTTCTCAGGGCACACCGGATCGGCAAGATGTCGGGTCGACATAGACTCTGGTTGCCCAGGGGGTGCCGGACATCGCCCGGTTCGGACCAATACTTGGAGAAGCACTGGCCGGGGGGGGATTAAAATAAAGATAACCCTCGGGCTCGCGAAAACCCAAGGAAAAGTTAGTAGGTTGTTAGGAAAATGTAAAACCAAGGTTGGGCCTTGCTGGAGGAGTTTTATTCAAAGAGAATTGTCAAGGGGTTCCCATACACCCGGCCTCATAAGGAACGCAAAATCAAGGAACATAACACCGGTATGATGGAAACTAAGACAACAAGAGTGGAACAAAACACCAGGCATAAGGCCGAGCCTTCCACCCTTTACCAAGTATATAGATGCATTAATTAAATAAGAGATATTGTGATATCCCAACATAATCCTGTCCAACATGGAGCAATCTTCAACTTCACCTGCAACTAACAACGCTATAAGAGGGGCTGAGCAAAGCAGTAACATAGCCAAGAAACGGTTTGCTAGGAAGGGTGAAAAGGCTAGAGGCTGACATGGCAATTTGGGAGGCTTGATAAACAAGTGATAGGTAGCACAGCATAGTGATAGAACGAAGAAACTAGCAAGCAAAGATAGAAGTGATATCGAGGGTAATGGTCATCTTGCCTGAGATCCCGCAAGGAAGAAGAACAAGTCCATGAAGAAGACAAAGAGACGTAGTTGAATGAATCCTCACAACTCTGAAACGAAACCGAGGCTACCGAGAGAAGCAAACCGGAAAGAAGCAAACAACATGGTAAACAAGCATCACATAAACATGGCATGATGCGCAACCAAGTATGATGCATGTCCGGTTTAAAGAGGCATGGCAAAGTGCAACAAACAGTACTACAAATTAAGTGGAGCTCAGTATGCAACGAGTTGCATATTGACAAAACACCACATTCGACTTATTTAGTTCGCTCTCGTTTAGGTACACAAGAATATTAAATGTTGTTAAACATGGCAAGAGGTGAAGCATAATAAAACTACCTATCTAGGCAAGTTTAAATGACGCCAGAACAACAAACAACAATTCCGGAAAATCCCCATGTGCATATTTCGAATTTGGTACTGTTCTGCCCTAAACCATATTTTAATGTTGTTAAACAGTAAAACAAAATGCACCAAGTTAATCTATGCATCTTTCCACCCCATTTACATATAGTTTAAAGTTTATTAAATTCGGAGCTATGGTTAATTAGTTATGAAATAAAGCATTTCAACATGGCATTTATGCAAAAATAAAGCAAACAACAAGTTTAAGCATTTTAACATGGATGAAAGTGGAATATTATGAAACTAGATGAAAATCTAAGCATTTTACATATTAAAATCATTTTAATCCGATGCACCATTTGTGAGTTATTAAATGCATGATCTAGAGGGACTTTTCTGTAAAACAGTAAAACACTGGATAGCTAGCAAATTCGTCCATGAAAAAAAAACATATCGAGCCGAATCTAGATCTGGCCTGAAACAGAGCAGAGGGGCTGGAGGGGCTGCTCACCCATGGGCTGAGGCCCGATCGGTGGAGGAGGTAGGCCGGAGCGGGCAAGCTGGCGGCCTAGGCGACTTGTCAACGCGAGCGCTGCGGCTCGATCTGGAGCAGGGGACTTGGCGCTGGGGTCGTCCTCCTCGCGCAAAGATGAAGCAGAGGAGGCAACGTGGCGGCGGTGGCCGGGAGCAGAGCTCCGGCGAGCGGGGCAAAGGGGCGGCGAGGTGGTTGACGATGGGGGTGGCCGGAGACGGGTCGCCAGTGGCGGGGCGCGCGAGTGCGCACTGTGCAGGGAGGAGCTCGAGCGGCACGGATGGCTTCGGCTAATGGTTCTCTGTCGGAAAAAGAAAACGGGACAGAGATGTGAGAGGGTGAAGAGAGAAGCGGGAAAGTAAGGAAGGGGCGGCGCGGAGCTCATCTGCTAGTGGTGCTCGATGGTGGAGGGAGCTCCGGTGGCCTGGTTGGCCGGCGAGGCTGCTCGTTCCTGAGCTGCTGCTCGATGCAGAGGAAGCAGATAGAGGAGGTGAGACGCGGGGCGGCTTCAGGCGATGTAGGGCGCAGCGGCGGATGGAGCTTCTACTTCGGCGACGCGGCGGTGCAGGGAACGGAGGGAGGTGTGGATCCGAGCGCTGGACGGTGTCCCAGTGAGGTCCGAGGCGACGCAGGGGGTCGGCGACCATGGTGTTCGGGGATGGAGCTCCTGTCTTTGCTGCTCAGAGGGGAAAAGAGGTTAGGAGGGAGACAAAGAAAGGAAGGGAGGATGAGGGACAGTGGTGCTCATCTACGGCAGCGCGGACGGTCACCCGCGAGGTCAAGGCGGGGCACGCTCGATGAGGGAGATGGTCGGAGAGGATTTGGATCATGGGTGCAGGCTCTGGTTGGTGGGGAACCGAGGGAGACAGTGGATCGATGGATTGGATCGAGCAGGTGGAGAGGTGGTTGGCTCAGGATGGATCCCGAGGAAGATGGTGGCGGAGGAGATTGGACAGGGGAGGATCCCTAGAAAATAGGGTTTGGTCTGATTTGGGTGGGGTTGGTCTATATATATAGGAAAATAGGATTAGGTTCGGGCCTTTCGATTAAATCAGACAACTGAGAAACTATAGGTTAGGAAGTCCAAATAAGAAAACGGAAATGTTTTATAGATGTTTGGGGATGATCTGAAACCAACGGTAACGACTGAGCGGGTCGGGTTCCGGGCAGGTTTCGAACGCACGCGAGGGGAGGGGGGTCGGTGGCTGTTCAGAGAGGCTCAAACGGTCGGACAACAAATGAACGGTTGCTCTCAAAATGGATAATGAAGGCAAGGGGGAACGAGGCAACTACGAACGGATGCAAGCTTTACGAAAACATGCAGATGTAATGCACATGATGCTATGAGATGAAATGCATGACATGAACAAAATGCAAAACAAAAGACAAAAACCCAACCACGAAGGAAAATCACAACACATAGTCGAAAATGGCAAGAGTTGGAGTTACGAATATGGAAAGTTACATCCGGGGTGTTACAACACTCCACCACTACAAGAGGATCTCGTCCCGAGATCTAGGATGGCACCAGAGAGAAATGGAAGAGGAAGAGAAGAGGTAAAACAAAGTTGCTTCTTCGACCAATGAGTGAAACCAAAGAACCTTGAGAGGTTGAAAAGTTGAATGAAAGAACACAACGGAGTTGAACACAATTGAGAGTACTGCAGTAGAAAATAGAAACAAGGAACACCATGTGAACCTTGGAAGTTGCAAAGCTATGAATGACGAGTACAATGGACAAGAAGGAATTGGAACCACTCTAGTCGAAACGAGATAAACAAGGAACAAGGAAGATCAAATTTCGGACGACACTCCGGTTGAAAAGAGATGCAAGACTTGATAAGATGAAAAGAACTTGAAAAGATGACACAACACTCCGGTTAAATGGATAAGCATGAAAAGAACACGATCCTCACAACTCGAGATGATGAGTGAAGAGAGCAACATCACAATGCCTCCGGAAGAAAGAATAGAAGATAGATCATTGGAATAACATAATGGAGAAGAAAAAAGCAACTTCTGCCACAAATGAGCTTGGAAAGCACCCTTCCAAGAAGGTTATAACGGAGTTGTTGGAAAACCAACAACGAAACGAATAAACTTGTAGTGGGCTTATGGAAAACTTCTCAAAATTGAGGCAAAATTCTGCCACTACGGAAGCAAATAATATAATTGGTAACACCAACGAGATGAAAAAATTCTTCCACCAAGATAATAGAGAGATAACTTGGATCATTGATAAGCACCACAATATCAACATTTCTTAGGGAAGGCTTTAGGTGAAATATGAGACAAGGTAACTCAAAGAAGAGATTAATGGATTTAGAATACCTCATTCTTGATAACATGTGAATCACGAAACACGAAGGGAAATTATCAAGAATGACATATCACTATCTCAAAAGATAAGGTAGAAAGAATTGCATTTCAAAATGCAAGAAGAAGAATACTTGAATGCCTCAGAACAACATGTGTTGAGCACCATGTTTAATTTTGAGTATAGCTTGACGGATCATAACTTCGAGAGAAATCTTGAAGAACAATTTAAGAATGAAAAGAATCCTTGACGAACCACCATGTAGAGCCTCCATGAAGAACTCCGGTAATAAAAGGATGATAAAAAACAAAGAGAAGTTGAGAACACAAGGTTAAGCCTTGCGATGATTTAGATGAAGCTTCGCGATGAGATAATGCGGAAAACTTGGAACTCTGGAAAAGAAAATATGAAGCATCTCAAACCGAGAAATGTGACATGATGAACAACTCTGGAAAGAAGAAACTAGATCACTTGGATGAAACAATAATAAGAATTACGTTATGCGTATCCTTCACCAATTTAAACTGATGACAAGCAATAGATTTGGCATATTACTTATTCTCATTAAAAAATGATTAAAGATAGAGATATAGCGCAAACTTGAGGAAGGTCTTCAACAACCATCGGTAGGATTGAAACAACGAACGAACAAATGAATTGAGATACGACAACAAAGGAAGAGAAATCTTGAACGAACCACCGTAAGAATTGAAAATGAAAGTAGCAAAGGCACAATTCACCGGGAAGAATTGGAAAATGAATGAAGATACTTGAGGGGATTTAGATACCTTAGAACTAAGAGATCATGAACTTATTAGAGGGTATTTGAACGATGCACCGGTAAGATTTGGAGAACGTGAACTGAAAGCTGGAATGAATAATTCTGAGATGATTGGCTCCGGAGAATCAAACTGAAAAGACTCCTGAATTGCTCCGGATGGGTGAAAAGAATTCTCACAATCGAAAGCAATTATGAGAGGATGGCATAACACTAGAACCATGAATCTTCGAGAGAAGGGACAAGATTTAGAGGAAACACTTCGTCGGTCTTCTATGTTGAGCATGAGGATGAGAAACAACACCATGAATTGTTGAGACACTCCGGGATGAAGAATAGAAAGGTTGAGCCAACGATGAAAATGTTTTGAAAGCGATCTTGGAGAAGGAATATGACTGATGAAAATTCATTCTTACGTCAAACTTTGAAAGACTTTTGGAATCACTCCAGATAAATAGAAGACTCAGGTAAGATCCTGGGAAAAGACTTGTGGGTTAGGGCCCACTCAAGAGAAACACCGTTGAAATGATTTTAAAGAGAGATTGCACCAGTTGAATTAAATGACTTGAATGAGATAATAATCTCGAAATAGCTTGAACGGATTAAGAATGGAAACACGAATCTTCTGAGATATCTTCAACACTCCGGATATGAACTGGGAGAGGTGAATAAATAAGAGAGCCTTGGATAAGAAATTCACATGGGAAGATATGTGAAACGAAAGGAAGAGATATGATCAACACCGAAACTTGAAATTAATCCACCGGAGAAGAAAAGAGATGAAGAATAATAAACTAGAAGCTCCGTTAGTATCTTCCTGAGAATCACCGGATAAGAACATTGATTGAAAAGAGTGAAGAGACTTCACATGAATAAATGGATACTTGATTAAAATATATGAGTCCTTGCAGAAAAGGGTGGGAGGGCGGGAAAACAAAGACAACTTGGGATGGATGAAACAAACACCGTTGAGAAAACTTAGAATTGATCTCGCAGATGTTGAAATGATCGGATCCACTTGAAGAGAAGCCCGCCGATTGGAAAAGAATTAACATAACGACCTCGATGATCAAGAAGGATTAGTATTCACATAGCAATATGAGAACACCGTTTAGGAAAGGTATGGATTCAACATTTGACTTCGAAGCAACTCGTATACCACAAATAAAACAAAACAAAGGATTTGGCTTGCAGAATAAACCGGAAACAGACATATGATAGAGATTTTGTCCGAAGTTTTCATGGTGGGGCCCACACGGGCTCGATCGTACAACACCATCATGTACAAGGCAGTGCACATGACATATGAAGCGTCCCCGAACTAGCATAGCCAAGGGCTCTTTAAGACACAACGAGACCACTATAAAAACGACCGTGGATAGGCGGACCAGTAGACGTCGAACCCCAATCTCATATCATGCATCTGTCGGAAAGAAAAAAAACTAGAGCTACTTGAATTCCCACCTATAAAACTCCTGAAACTTTTTGGTTATGCAATCTGGTGTTGGGGATACAGGGGAAGCAATATATCTCACCCAAACTAGCAATCCGTACATCCAGCTGTATCCATCCATCAACACATAACCAAGAAAACTCCAGAAATCGTGTACCTCAACCTTCGAAAAGCATCCGTTATACGGGCTATGGCAATACTCCCGAACTCCCGCCCAAGTACTGGGTGGCGTCGAGGCTATCTCACCAACAACTGCATAAAAGAGATTTTTGATGTCGGCAAAACTCAGGTATTCCAGAACGGCAACAATAAAATTGTGACGACAACACCTCAGAGCTCAACTCCCCGGGACACTGCCACAACCCCTAAATGTCAGGAGGCACCAAGAACAATGTTCTCGTCACAAGAATATCGGAACGATTCCAAGATACCCGCATGATCCTAATTTTTTTAGTGAAAATTGAGGAGAAGAAAGACAAAACATCCACGTCAGGAGGCCTCACCAGAGCGACGAAGGGACTGAGGAGTAAAAAGAATCCTAATCTCCGATATATATAATCCTAAGACTCAAAACATTTTATTCTAGACTCAACAATGCCAGCGATTCGATCAAGCAGGGGGCTCCTAAGTCGGGGATGGCTCTGATTACCAACTTGTAACGCCCACGATGCGGCTATATCTCCCACGTGTCGAGGCATGATTTAGAGGCATAACCGCATGGTGGTTTTGTCGCAAGAAGGGTCATCTTCACACAATCCCATGTAATGAACAAGAATGGGATAAAGAGTTGGCTTACAATCGCCACTTCACACAATGAACATATAATTCATACATCAGTCAGAGTGCACTCATAGGCCCGACTACGGAACCAAAAGAAAAGAAGACAACCCCAAATGCTAGATCCCCGATTGTCCCAACTGGGCTCCACTACTGATCAACATGAAACAAAACATAGTAGCGACCAAGATCCTCGTCAAACTCCCACTTGAGTTTGGTAGCATCGCCTGCAGTGGTAACATTGGCACCTGCAACTGTTTTGGTAGTATCTTGTGAGTCATGAGGACTCATCAATCTCAAAACCCGCAAGATCAAGACTATTTAAGCTTATGGGTAGGATAAGGTAATGAGGTGGAGTTGCGGCAATTGATAAGCAAAATATGGTGGCTAACAGGCGAGTACAAGAGTAGGAAGAGAAACTACGCAACGGTCGTCATCTAGAAGTGATCAAGAAGTGATCCTGAAGACTACATACGTTCAAACATAACCCAAACCGTGTTCACTTCCCGGACTCCGCCGAAAGGAGACCATCACGGCTACACATGCGGTTGATGCATTTTAATTAAGTCAAGTGTCAAGTTCTCTACAACCGGACATTAACAAATTCCCATCTGCCACATAACCGCGGGCACGGCTTTCGAAAGTTTAAACCCTGCTGGGGTGTCCCAACTGAGCCCATTATAAGCTCTCATGACCAACGAAGGATATTCCTTCTCCCGGGAAGACCCGATCAGTCTCGGAATCCCAGTTACAAGACATTTCGACAATGGTAAAACAAGACCAGCAAGACCCCCCGATATGCTGACAAATCCCGATAGGATTCACACGTATCTCATTCTCATGGCACACAAGATGGGCAAGACTTCGGGTTGGCATAGACCCTGGTTGCCCAGGGGGCGCCGGACATCGCCCGGTTCGGACCAACACTTGGAGAAGCACTCGCCCCCCCGGGGGGGGGGGGGGCAGTTAAAATAAAGATGACCCTCGGGCTCGTGAAAACCCAAGGGAAAGTTAGTAGGTTGTTAGGCAAATGTAAAACCAAGGTTGGGCCTTGCTAGAGGAGTTTTATTCAAAGCGAACTGTTAAGGGGTTACCATACACCCGGCCGTGTAAGGAACGCAAAATCAAGGAACATAACACCGGTATGATGGAAACTAAGACGGCAAGAGTGGAACAAAACACCAGGCATAAGGCCGAGCCTTCCACCCTTTACCAAGTATATAGATGCATTAATTAAATAAGAGATATTGTGATATCCCAACATAATCCTGTCCAACATGGAGCAATCTTCAACTTCACCTGCAACTAACAACGCGATAAGAGGGGCTGAGCAAAGCGGTAACATAGCCAAGCAACGGTTTGCTAGGAAGGGTGAAAAGGCCAGAGGCTGACATGGCAATTTGGGAGGCTTGATAAACAAGTGATAGGTAGCACAACATAGCGATAGAACGAAGCAACTACCAAGCAAAGATAGAAGTGATATCGAGGGTAATGGTCATCTTGCCTGAGATCCCGCAAGGAAGAAGAACAAGTCCATGAAGAAGACAAACAGACGTAGTTGAATGAATCCTCACAACTCTGAAACGAAACCGAGGCTACCGAGAGAAGCAAACCGGAAAGAAGCAAACAACATGGTAAACAAGCATCACATAAACATGGAATGATGCGCAACCAAGTATGATGCATGTCCGGTTTAAAGAGGCTTGGCAAAGTGCAACAAACAATACAACAAATTAAGCGGAACTCAATATGCAATGAGTTGCATATTGACAAAACACCACATTCGACTTATTTAGTTCGCTCTCGTTAGGTACACAACAATATTAAATGTTGCTAAACATGGCAAGAGGTGAAGCATAATAATACTACCTATCTAGGCAAGTTTGAATGAGGCCAGAACAACAAACAACATTTTCGGAAAATCCCCATGTGCATATTTCGAATTTGGTACTGTTCTGCCCTAAACCATATTTTAATGTTGTTAAACAGTAAAACAAAGTGCACCAAGTTAATCTATGCATATTTCCACCCCATTTACATATAAAATTTATTAAATTCGGAGCTATGGTTAATTAGTTATGAAATAAAGCATTTCAACATGGCATTTATGCAAAAATAAAGCAAACAACAAGTTTAAGCATTTTAACATGGATGAAAGTGGAATATTATGAAACTAGATGAAAATCTAAGCATTTTACATATTAAAATCATTTTAATCCGATGCACCATTTGTGAGTTATTAAATGCATGATCTAGAGGGACTTTTCTATAAAACAGTAAAACACTGGATAACTAGCAAATTCGTCCATGAAAAAAAACATATTGGGCCTAATCTAGATCTGGCCCGAAACAAAGTAGAGGGGCTGCTCACCCATGGGCCGAGGCCCGGTCGGTGGAGGTGGTAGGCCGGAGCGGGCGAGCTGGCAGCCTAGGCGATTGGTCAACGCGAGCGTCGCGGCTCGATCTGGAGCAGGGGACTTGGTGTTGGGGTCGTCCTCCTCGCGCAAAGATGAAGCAGAGGAGGCGAGCAAGGCGGCGGTGGCCGGGAGCAGAGCTCCGGCGAGCGGGGCAAAGGGGCGGCGTGGTGGCTGACGATTGGGATGGCCGAAGACGGGTCGCCAACGGCGGCCTCGCGCGGGCGCGCGCTGTGCAGGGAGGAGTTCGAGCCGCGCGGATGGCTTCGGCTGATGATTCTCTATTGGAAAAAGAAAACGGGATAGATATGTGAGAGGGAGAAGAGAGAAGTGGGAAAGGAAGGAAGGGGCGGCGCGAAGCTCATCTGCTGGTGGTACTCGATAGCGGAGGGAGCTCTAGTGGCCTGGCTGGCCGGTGGGGCTGCTCTTTCCCGAGCTGCTGCTCGATGCAGAGGAAACAGACAGAGGAGGCGAGACACGGGGCGGCTTCAGGCGATGCAGGGCGCAGCGGCGGATGGAGCTTCTACTCCGGTGACGCGGCGGTGTAGGGAACGGAGGGAGGTGTGGATCTGGGTGCTGGATGGTGTCCCAGGTGAGATCAGAGGCGAGGCTGGGAGTCAGCGACCACGGCCTTCGAGGATGGATCTCCTGTCTTTGCTGCTCAGAGAGGAAAAGAGGTTAGGAGGGAGATAGATAAAGGAAGGGAGGATGAGGGACGGTGGTGCTCATCTATGGCAGCGCGGATGGTCACCGGCGAGGTCAAGGCGGGGCACGCTCGATGAGGGAGATGGTCGGAGAGGATTTGGATCATGGGTGCGGGTTCTGGTTGGTGGGGAACCGAGGGAGGCAGTGGATCGATGGATTGGATCGAGCAGGTGGAGAGGTGGTTGGCTTGGGATGGATCCCGAGGAAGATGGTGGCGCCGGAGTTTGGACAGGGGAGGATCCCTAGAAAATAGGGTTTTGTCTGATTTGGGTGGGGTTGGTCTATATATATAGGACAATAGGATTAGGTTCGGGCCTTTCGATTAAATCGGACGACTGAGAAACTATAGGTTAGGATGTCCAAATAAGAAAATGGAGATGTTTTATAGATGTTTGGGGATGATCCGAAACCAACGGTAACGACTGAGCGGGTCGGGTTCCGAGCAGGCTTCGTATGCACGCGAGGGGGGGTCAGTGGCTGTGCAGAGAGGCTTAAACGGCCGGACAACAAATGAACGGTTGCTCTCGAAAGGGATAACAAAGGCAAGGGGGGGACGCGGCAACTACGAATGGATGCAAGCTTTATGAAAACATGCAGATGCAATGCGCATGATGCTATGAGATGAAATGCATGACATGAACAAAATGCAAAACAAAAGACAAAAACCCAACCACGAAGGAAAATCACAACACATAGTCGAAAATGGCAAGAGTTGGAGTTACGAATATGGAAAGTTACATCCGGGGTGTTACACCACAGATGTCAACGGCATCCATGAAGCCTGCAATCTAGGAGCTATCTCGAGGGTTAGGCCCCATCTATTCTTCCGGCCTTAGGACCTCATTGAAGTCTCCAATACACACCCATGGTAGTGTGCTTTGCCCTCTTAATCTCTTCATGTTGTACCATGTTTTATATCTAAAATACGATTCGCCTCCCCATAGAAGCAAGTGAGGCGCCACTGATCCTTCCGTTGTTTTGAAATCCATGAATCAATGTGATAATGTGAATAATTTTTAATTTCAAGATTGATATCATCTTTCGAGAAAATACAAAGACCACCACTACGTCCCGAGCTCGGAACAACAAACCTATTATTAAAACCTAAAGAAACCGCCAATCCCTCCACTCAGTTTTTCGCTAGTTGAGTTTCAACATGCAAAGAACCGACGGCGCACACGACTCCATGAGATCGTGGAGCTCTCGAACCGTCGCCGGGTCGCCAATCCCATGATAGTTCCAACACAAAGTCCTCATTAGACTCGGCGGTGAAAGTGCAACTAATCCCCGGGTGGTTTTGGTAATTCATAACAACATATAGCTCATTGAACTAACAATCTTTCAAGATTAACATTTCAGAAATTTCAATGGTTGCTATGGCATGGACTAGAGATGTGGACCCCTCAAAATGCTAAGGACAGATATTGGCAAAATCTCAAGACTCTACATTTTCATTTTAGTGATCCAAGATCACATTGAGTCCATAGGAAAGCCAATACTATTAAAAGGAGACGAGGTGTTGCTTAATGGTTTGCTTGCTCAAAATGCTTAGTGATATGCTCCAAAAGCCCTCAACCACTTTCTCATTTCCACATACGTCCTAAACCAAAAGTCAAACTCGGCCCCACTGATTTGATCTATCTGGCGCTAGCGAGTTCACTTGACATAGCCATATCCACAAACCGTAATCAATTCGGTCTTACCGATAGGGATCTCGGTCTCACCGAGATGGGATTGCAAACTCTCTATTTCCCTTCATAACATTTCGGTCTCACCAAAATGAGCGATCGGTCCCGTAGAGTTCACAGTGCAAACTCTCTATTTCCTTTTTGTAACGTTCCGGTCTAACCGAGATGAGTGATCGGTCCCACCGAGTTTGCCTAACCAAGTCTCTATTTTCTTATTACTAAAATCGGTCTCACCGAGTTCATGTGATCGGTCTCACCGATATGATGTTTTGCCCTAACCCTAGCGCATCGGTCTCACTGAGTTGATCATGTCGGTCCCACCGAGAAGCCTAACGTTCACATTTTGAACCATGTCGGTCTCACCGAGTTTTACTATTCAGTCCCACCGAGTTTGGTAAATTGTGTGTAACGATTAGATTTTGTGTGGAGGCTATATATACCCTTCCACCCGCTTCTCCATTTAAGGGAGAGCCATCAGAACGTGCCTACACTTCCACTACTCATTTTCTAAGAGAGAATCACCTACTCATGTGTTGAGACCAAGACATTCCAATCCAACCACAAGAATCTTGATCTCTAGCCTTCCCCAAGTTGCTTTCCACTCAAATCATCTTTCCACCATAGCCAAATCTGTGAGAGAGAGTTGAGTGTTGGGGAGACTATCATTTGAAGCACAAGAGCAAGGAGTTCATCATCAACAGACCATCTATTACCTTTTGGAGAGTGGTGTCTCCTAGGTTGGTTAGGTGTCACTTGGGAGCCTCCGTCAAGATTGTGGAGTTGAACCAAGGAGTTTGTAAGGGCAAGGAGATCGCCTATTTCATGAAGATCTACCAAGTGAGGCAAGTCCTTCGTGGGTGATGACCATGGTGGGATAGACAAGGTTTCTTCTTCATGGACCATTCGTGGGTGGAGCCCTCCATGGACTCGCGCAACCGTTACCCTTCATGGGTTGAAGTCTCCATCAACGTGGATGTACGATAGCACCACCTATAGGAACCATGCTAAAAATCTCCATGTCTACATTGCGTTTGCTCCCTCAAAACTCCTCCCCTTTACCTTCATATGCAATGATTTACATTCCGCTGCTATACGCTTAGAATTGCATGTGTAGGTTATTTGCTTGACTAGTGCTAAGTTACTAAAATCAGCCAAGACTTAAAATTGGGAAAAGGCTAAATTTGTATTTGGTCAAGTAGTCTAATCACCCCCCTCTAGACATACTTTTGATCCTACAGGCGGCCCTCCTCAAAGGAGGCCGCCTCATAATATTGATCCATGTCATGTACTTCCTCACTCCCGTCTTGCCTCCTTCTCTTTAATACCTGGACCTTCCCCAGGGTGCTTGTCGAGGGGTCCAAGGAACTTGGAGTTGACCCCTCAATCAAAAGAACTGTGCGAGCCACCTTACCAACCAGATTCGGGACCGACGACAATGATTACACTAGCCAATTATTTGAGGTGCCGTCTTTTGCTAGAAATAGTCACAATGTTTACAGGGACGAAGGAAATACCATCTGGCTGGCCTAACCAAACATGGCGACCCGACCCTAACTTTAACGCATGCTTCACTAGATTGTGAGCCTCTACATTAGAGCTCCTAAATTCATGAACTATATTACAAGAAATAAAAGAAGTAGACGTCATCTTAATCTCTTGGATGATTGCCCCGTATGTCGATCCACTTCCGACATGGACTTCTTGTACCAATCCCTTGCAATCCGATGCTAGATGTATCTGGTGCAAATTCAAATCTTGGGCTAGAGCCAAGCCTTCCCCTATTGCCATAGCTTCAAGTGTTGATGGGTCACCAGTTGTGAAGACATAGGCCGACGCGTCTAAGAAATTTCCATCAAAGCTTCTACAGATGGTGCCCACAACACCATGATGGCCATGACTTCTCACCGCTGCATCAACATTAAGCTTTGAGTGATGTTCAGGAGGTGCAGTCCAACCTGATTGCCTCGGTACAACAGTTCCTTGCGACTCGGGCTTCTGAGATATAGCTTGTAGGTCTCCCAGATAAGTGCTAACAAAACCATGAATTGCATGTGGGCTCTTGAAGATATCTTCATATATCGCCTTGCGGCATGCTCCCCAGATGGCCCATAGGGTCGTTACACACCTGACAAAGTCCTCTGATGATAGTGCTCTACCCATGGCAAAGATCCACTCGTTGGCGCTATCATTCTGATTGATGCTCAGCTGGTCCAAAATTGTCTCGGTTGACGGCGCTCACGTACTCCTGAACACAAGGTAGTCCAGTAACGCGTGCCGCCAAGAATCATGGACTCCATAGAGATTGCATGACGAGGCAGTACCATGTTTCGTGGATGCAAAAGTGCACCCAACGTGATGGATATCTTGGCCAATCGCCACAAGAATACCCTTAGTTTTGATGGAACCTACACCTACCATAATGATTTCCATTCATTACTCTTTGCTTCAACATGAGATGTTCCCTCGCGGCCCTGTAGCCATGCCTCTCGGTTAAGCTTTGTCCGGACTAGCATACGATAAGTCGAGATAACAGAGAGAAAACCCCGAGGTTCCTTGCCCCATGCCCAAAAGTTAGCTACCCAACGTGTGCATAGTGGTATCTGAAGAATTACATCTGCATCAAATGTTGTGAAAACCGACCTCACAAGCCCTACTCTCCATGAGGTTGTTGCTGTTTCTATTAATTTCGATACTCGACGAGGAGGGTCCAGCACCAATGAAGTGATCGGCCTCCTGTAACCCTCTCTGGGAATCCAATTATGGTCCCAGATGTTTGTATCTTCTCCATATCCTATCCGTCTGATAATACCTTGTACAACCATATCTCTCCCATCGAGTATACCTCTCCAAATTTGTGAAGGATGGGATCCCAACTTTGCCTCCAATAGAGACCGGTCTGGAAAGTATATTGCCTTCAAAATTTTCGCGCTCAAAGAGTCCGGATCATCCATCACCCTCCATGCTTGCCTAGCCAACAAAGACAAGTTGAAAAGCTCAAGGTCTCGAAAGCCCATACCTCCCATGTATTTAGGCATTATTATGGTATCCCATGCTACCCATGCAGGCTTCCACTTCCCTCTCTTGCTCCCCCACCAGAAGTGCCTAATTATTGATGTGACACTCTCACACAACCCTCTAGGCAGCCTAAAACAAGACATAGAATAGACCGGAATTGCCTGTGCCACTGCTTTTATGAGCACCTCCTTTCCAGCTGCAGATAATAGTTTTCCCATCCAGCCTTTCGCCTTCTCCCATACTCTATCCCTTGGATATTTGAAAGTACCCTTTTTTTAGTGTCCCACTTCTGTTGACATGCCTAAGTAACGTTCACTGGGAGATTCATTATGCACAAGAAGTTTGTCCTTCACCCCACCTCTAACTATTTGAGGACAACCCTTACTAAAGATGATGGATGACTTTGCATTATTAACTTTCTGGCTTGAAGCCCCACATTAAGTACCCAGTAGGTTTGATACTTTGCTCTGCACCCTCCACACTAGCCTTGAAAAGCAACATGCTATCATCTGCAAATAGAAGATGGTTAATGGCTGGAACCGTGGGTGTCACCTTAATACTTGCCAATAATGATGACTGAGAACTGGTTTCCGGGAGGTACGAAAGGCCCTCTGCTGCAATCAAGAAAAGGTGAGGGGAGATTGGATCTACCTGTCGAAGTCCTCTGGATGGTTTGAAATTCTCTAGTTTCACCCCATTGAACAGAACTGGAAAAGAAACATTGGGTATCATTGACATGACTGTGTCAATCCACCCTTGTGCAAAACCCAACTTACTCATGATGGCTCTCAAGTAGTCCCACTCCAACCTGTCATAAGATTTCATCATATCCAACTTGAGAGCACAAAAACTGTTATTTTTTGACTTGTTCCATTTCATAAAATATAAGCACTCATAGTCACATATTATATTGTCCGTTATCAATCTACCTGGCACAAAAGCTGACTGCTCATGAGAGATTATGTCCGGTACTGCTCATGAGAGATTATGTCCGGTAATACCTGCTCCAGTCGATTGGCCACCATCTTCGATGCTATTTTGTACAAAACATTGCACAAACTGATGGGTCTAAATTGTGATAGTAGACTGGGGTTATTAACCTTCGGGATTAGAACCAAGATGGTGTAGTTAATGCATTCGGGGCTCTCCTCCCCTCTAACAATCCCAAGGACAATATTGGTCACTTCCTCCCCACATACATCCCAATATTTCTGATAGAACTGAGAAGGAAATACATCAGGACCCGACGCCTTAGTGGGGAACATCTGGAAGAGTGCTTTTTTACCTCCTCTCTACTATACGGAGCACACAGATCAGAGTTCATCGCTGTTGTTACCTTACAAGGAACATGGTCGAGCATGTCTTCTACTCCATGTACCCCCCTGGACGTGTAAAGGTTTTGAGAGAAATCATTCACCGAAGACCACAATTTAGTTGGGCCATTTACCATAACTCTTAATGAATTTTCAAGAGCTTGGATCATATTCTTTTTCCTTCTTAAACTAGCCCGGAGATGGATTTTTTTGTTTTTATCACCCAAAGAGAGCCACTCAATCCGGGCCCTCTGCCTCCACATAATCTCCTCACGATGATACAACTCCACCAATCTCTCATTAATCTTGAGCTCAACATGCGTTGGGGCAGTACGCAACGGGTCCCCACGCAGCTCTCCAAGTTTTTATTTTAGCTCTTTTATTTCCTTTCTAACGCTACCAATGGAGTTCCTGCTCCATTTGGTTATCCCTCTAGAAACAGTAACAAGTTTTTCATGCAGATGCTGGACGTTCTCACATGGCCCCTATGCTAAGCATTATGTTCCCACAGTTGTTCGAAAGTCGTCATGTTCCTCCCACATAGCCTCGTACCAAAACGATCGTGTTGGTACTGTGTCTAGAGCTCTGCCAAGGTATAACAAAATTGGCCCATGATCAGATGTCGATGTTGAATGGTGTTCCAAGCTCGCCGAAGGGAACTGTGCTAACCACTCAGGGTAAACCAGCGCCCAGTCGAGTCAGCATCTAGTGTAGGTTCCTTGATACGTCTCCAATGTATCTATAATTTTTTATTGTTCCATGCTGTTATATTATGTGTTTTGGATGTTTTATATGCATTAATATGCTATTTTATATTATTTTTGGGACTAACCTATTAACCTAGGGCCTAGTGCCAGTTTATGTTTTTTGCCTGTTTTTGAGTTTCGCAGAAAAGGAATACCAAACGGAGTCCAAACCAAATAAAACTTTCGCGATGATATTTCTTGGACCAGAAGCAAACCAGGAGACTTGGAGATGAAGTAGGAGGAGCCACGAGGCGGCCACACGGGTGGAGGGCGCACCCAGGGGGTAGGGAACGCCCCTTGTATCATGGGCCCCTCGTGGGTCTCCTGACCTAATTCTTTCGCCCATATATACTCTTATACCCCAAAACCAGCAGGGGGAGCCACGAAAACACTTTTCCACCGCCGCAACCTTCTGTACCCATGAGATACCATCTAGGGACCTTTTCCGACGTCCCGACGGAGGGGGATTCGATCATGAAGGGCTTCTACATCAACACCATTGCCCTTTCCGATGAAGCGTGAGTAGTTTACCATAGACCTACGGGTCCATAGCTAGTAGCTAGATGGCTTCTTCTCTCTCTTTGATTCTTAATACCATGTTCTCCTTGATGTTCTTAGAGATCCATTCGATGTAATACTCTTTTGCGGTGTGTTTGCCGAGATCTGATGAATTGTGGATTTATGATCAGATTATCTATGAATATTATTTGAATCTTCTCTGAATTATTATATGCATGATTTGATATCTTTGCAAGTCTCTTCGAATTATTGGTTTAGTTTGGCCTACTAGATTGGTTTTTCTTGCAATGGGAGAAGTTCTTAGCTTTGGGTTCAATCTTGCGGTGTCCTTTCCCAGTGACAGTAGGGGCAGGAAGGCGCGTATTGTATTATTGCCATCGAGGATAAAAAGATCGGGTTTTCATCATATTGCTTGAGTTAATTCCTCTACATCATGTCATCTTACTTAATGCGTTACTCTGTTCTTTATGAACTTAATACTCTATATGCATGCTGGATAGCGGTCGATGTGTGGAGTAATAGTAGTAGATGCAGGCAGGAGTCGGTCTACTTGACACGGACGTGATGCCTATGCTCATGATAATTGCCTTAGATATCATCATAATTATGTGCTCTTCTATCAATTGATTGGCAGTAATTTGTTCACCCACCGTATTATTTGCTATCTTGAGAGAAGCCACTAGTGAAACCTATGGCCCCCGGGTATATTTTCCATCATATAACTTTCCAATCTACTATTTTGCAATCTTTTACTTTCCGATCTATAAACAAAAGTACCAAAAATATTTACTTTACTGTTTATCTATCTCTATCAGATCTCACTTTTGCAAGTAATCGTGAAGGGATTGAGAACCCCTTTATTGTGTTGGGTGCAAGTTTGTTTGATTGTTTGTGTAGGTATTCGGTGACTTGTGCATTGTCTCCTACTGGATTGATACCTTGGTTCTCAAACTGAGGGAAATACTTACTCTACTTGCTGCATCACCCTTTCCTCTTCAAGGGAAAAACAACGCAAGCTCAAGAGGTAGCATTCCTCCAGCCACCTTCTTCTCAAAGGTCCAAAACCTCCCTTTGTATCCAATATCCATCAACATGCAAATGTCGGTAGTTTCACAAAATGCCTGAATTTGCGCATTGCTCCATTTATCCATCCCCTCATGCTCGTTCGGACGTAACACCTCGTTAAAATCACCAATGCACAACCAAGGTAACGAGCTCAAAGTGCTTTTATTTTTTAATACTGTCCACGTCTGGTGTCTTAGGTGGGTCCGAGACTCACCTTATACACATGTCATTCTCCATATTTCCTGGCTAGGTTCCTCAATGGACACGTCAAGATGATAATAAGAATAACCCAAAACTTCAACTTCTATTTCATTATTCCAAAACAACCCTAATCCACCACTTCTACCTTGACTATCCACGACATAGGCTTTAGCATAACCCAAAGTACTTGCTAAAGATTCTACCCTAGCTCCTTCTATATGTGTTTCAACAATGCATAAGAGGGTAGGGGCAAACTTCCTCACGAATTTGTGAAGTTCTTGCACTGTCGTAGCGTTGCCTGCACCGCGATAGTTCCAACATAAAGTACTCATTGGGCTGGGCGGCGCTCCTCAAAGGAGCCCGCCAATTTTTTCACAAGGTTATTCTGAGCATCTCGATCCTCTCCTCCTATTGTGGTTCACTTCGGGTCTCTGATGGGTGGTGGGCTAACCACGTTGTTTCCAAAAGGAACCAGAGACAACTCATGCTTCTCCTGTCCCGAATTGGTTTTGGAGTTAGTCTCGGTCCTTTCTGCCCTCTTCCTGTTAGGATCATTAGTCACCATGTTAGTAGCTATTTCATCTGAATCTTCATCTTCCCTGTAGTTTCCATTCATGTCGGATCCCTACCAGCATCACTGTGACCACCACGGCCTTCAACCACGGCGATCACGACCAGCACCAGGGCCACGGCCAACCCTCATCTTCCAAGACGCACGGAGTTCTCTGAAAACTAAAGCTCATTTAGGGTGAATCCCATCCCCATGCTCTTTGTAGACATGACCCAAGTGTCCATACACTGCACACCAATCAGGGAGGTGCTCATACCTAACCCTGTATATTTGTCTCTCCCCACCTCTGATTAGAGAAACAGAGTTCTTCAAGGGCTTGTGGACATTGATCTTGACCAACACGCGATAAAAATTGCCAATAAAATCATAGGACACATTCTCAACATGTAGCACTTCTCCCACTTTTGCAGCCAACGAAGGAACTAGGTATGCATATAGTTCTGGGACATCTGAATTTGGATCCAAATATCCAGAGTGTCTAGCTTCACCTTGGTTGCTTGGGTTATTCCGTCATAAGGGGTGATTATGACAGCGTTCGCCTGGAAGTTCCAGGGTCCCTCTTTCATGACTCTTTCCCAGTCTCCCAAGAAATTAAACTACAAAGTATACAGATTTGCTTCAAGCGGCATGAAGTTCATCGGTTGAACAAGGTCCCATGCAGCTCGCATATTCCTGAAGAACTAGCCCTGGCTGTAGGTCTTGTCTATGTGCACCCGAGCCACTGCCCTCCATCTTCCAGCATCCTTCGGGACTGCGGTCTCATCGAGCACCATGTCATCCATGTCATCCTCCTGGAGGCCAAGCTCCCCCATCAACTTCTCTATCTCTGTTGTAGACGAAGAAGCGCAAACCATAGCCGACTTGCCTCCTGTTTCCGCAACCATCTTCTACTTCTTACCCGATCTCGAAAGCAACACCAGGTATATCAGGAAAACCCTAACCAAGGTCGGGCGGTGTTGCTAGGAACATCCCTGGATCAACCCGAATCGAGACCCCCGAGCATATCGGCGGTAGGGAAGAAAGACGATCTCAACGGCGGCTACAATCGCCGCCGAGAGGAGAAAACCCTAACTAGAGGGAAGATTATTTTCAAGTGTAGTTATGTTGACTCCTATCCATCATTGGCTACTTTAAAAACTGGTTCATCGGAATTAGATATGCAGAATGGAAGTTGAGGGAAGAGAGATTAAAAGTCCACTAATTGAATAGAGGGAATGAGAGTTTAAGTAAGAGAAGCAAAATGGGATTTTTTAGGGGAAAACCTGCCGCCGCTTTATTAGCTAAACAAAGTTTGGAATGTCATTTGAAATTACATCTAAAATAAAATCCGGTGGAGGTTCAAGCCACAGCACAGATCTCACTTCACCTACACCTATTCTTGCAAGCTTGTGCGCGGCAACATTGGCAGACCTCCGAACCCTTGAAACTCTGAAATCCTCCACTGACTTGAGCATCGCCTTGATCTCCTGGACCCAAGGCCCTACTGCGGACAGATTCCTTTCCTTTTGTTTGATCATTTCCACAATCGCTTGGCTATCTAGATCCAAGTGAACCTTCTGTACATTTTTATCAAGTGCTACATGAATAGCTTGCCTACATGCAAGGATTTCCGCTGCTTCTGGGTCAGCTACATGTGGGAAATATTGACAGAATCCTCCCCTAAAAGTGCCCTCATGGTCTCTGATGACTGCACCACCACCAGCACTATTACCATGTTTCGACGTAGCACCATCAGAATTGATCTTCAGCCACCCCTCATCAGGAGGCCTCCATTTCTCAGATATCTTGGGTACAGGGACACGCACCTTGGGAGCATGTACTGCTCGCCATTCAGTCATGTGCTCCCACATAGACTCCATAATTTCATGTGGGGATGCTATCTTCTTGCCATCTCTTGCCTCATTGCGAGCCAACCACAGTCTGTAGACCGAGTATATCATCGCCTCCTTCTCCTCATCGGTAGCTCATGCGAACCATCCTAGTAACCAGCTCGCTAATGCACTCTGAGAGTCAATCTGACTCGGTGGGGTCGCCACCGAAACTCCCTTTTCCAACTGCATCGTTTGCTAGAATGAAGATGAATGCTGACATGTCCAGAATCGATGGTAAACTATCTCTTCCCTACTACACGCAACACAAAAAATGCCAGGCTTAATCCGACGATGGTGAAGTTCCGCCCCTACTGCCTCACCATTTTTAATAACTCTCCACATGTGTACCTTAGCTTTCGCTGGTGCGTTTGTATCCTACAGTCCCAAGTATCCTTTATGACCTTGAACAGAGTTCGAAGAACCCGGCTGTCCGATCCTTGACCTGTTCAGCGCCATTCGAAGATGATATGTAGACTTTGCAGTAAACACTCCATTTTTTGTAAAGTTCCAAGCCAAATAATCATCCACTCCCGGACCACCTACTGCAATTTGTTTGATATCACTTGCATCGGTTGGTGAGAACAAGTCCTGTATCTTTTGAGCATCCCACGACACACCATCTTGTTCAAGCAAATCAGCCACCTTAGTGATCCCGTGCACATGATTCTGTCCAAGCGGTTTCAGACTCCCATGTCGAGGTGTCCAATTATCATGGTGTATGCTTATTTTGGACCCATCCCCTATTTTCCATATGAGCCCTTCCCGGAGCAGGTTCCTTCCATGAATGATGCATCTGAATGTAGCGTGTGGATGAAAAGTAGAAAAACAAAGTAGAGGAAGACGCGAGCTTTGCTATGCCGCCCTTCAGTTGTGCAATTAATTCTACTTTCCACCCAAGTGTTACTGTCGCCTATGGCGATACTTCTGGTTTTGTGTAGGTTTAGTTTGGTTTTTTCTTTTTTATCTTTGTTTTTATTTTCAATTTTTCTCTTCATGTTTGTTTTTATATTTATTTTCCTTTTTTAACTTATGAACATTTTGTTTAAAAATATAAAAACATACTTTAATTTTGAGCATATCTTCAAGTTCATAAATATTATTTTTAGTTTGTGAACAATTTCATAAAACTTATGAACAATTTTAAAAATTTGTGCAGATCTTTTCAGGCTAACAATTTTTCAACTCGCAAACTTTTAAAATCCGTAAAGTTTTTGTTAAAATTCATAACCATTTTAAAAATAATTTACACTTTCAAGACTCTCTCAGTATATGTCTTTAGATTGAAGATGTATAAGTGGAAAGAAAGAAGGGGGTTGGAGATCAATGGTTGAACTCACCACAATAAGGTAGTGTTCTTTCCCAGAAAATATGATCAGAGCAGATTTTGCTACGAGTGGACTAATGAGATATATGGGGGGATAAATAACAAGGACTATAAATTTGACCTTTATATATTTTTTAACACTACTCGAAGCCTTCGAATGTTTAGCTCAGAATCACTGAACATTGTTAAAGGTGGAAATTTTCAAATCACTCAGAGGGTTGAGCGTCCTTTGTTGCGCCATTAGTGTTGTTGGGTTTCTTAAAAAAATCACTTTGTTTCAATATTATGTTGTATTACTTTTTTGAAAAGTCAAACCATTAAAGTTCAATAAAATTTATAGACAAGTATATCAAAATCCACAATATTAGATCGATATTTTTAAATTCTTCATGAAATGATTTTTTTGTTTTTTTGTTTAATATTGTGGATGTTGATATTTTTGCTATGAACTTGGTCAAAATTGAAGAAATTTGACTTTCTACAAAACTAATACCCCTTGTATTTTGGAACATATGAAATATTTAGTTCGGTAGGTGCTGGAGATAATAGGGTGTTTTTTTGTTTATAATGCGGTGATTTGGTGGGTCTTTTGTGGTGTGACTCTGAGTTATCCGCTAACCAACCTATATTTATGTGGGGAAATTTCGGGGTGTGTGGTCGCAGGTACTACTATATTGGTGCTACAATATCACATGATGCCTCTTCTTTTTCCATGTGATGGGAGGGTGCGTGGGATTGATATGTTATTATAGCTTGATTGCTGCTGATTGATTTGAAAAATCGTTGGCCCGGTCAAAATAGTAAACCAAATCCAAAATTGAATACCTCAATTGAATGAAAGAACTTCAAAATCAGGGAACAAGTGAATTAAAAGAATTGAATGGAAGAGATTGAGAAAGTGTTGACCCAGTAAAAATCAGTTGACCCAATTTTAAATTGAATGCCTCAATTAATTATGAGGCATTAAAATTTAGGAAGCATAATGTATATTATAAAAGATTTGAATGAGAGAGCTTTGATAAATTATTGACCCGATCAAAATTCGGTGACCCAATTCTCATTGGAGACCTCAATTGGATGTGTGCCCTTTAAAAATAGGGAGCTTAGTTGAAAAATCATGGATGTCGTGTAGGAGGGGGGTGAATAAGCGCTTTAAAATAATTATGGTTTAGGCTTGAACAAATGCGGAATAAAACTAGCGTTTAATTTGTCAAGCAAAAACCTAAAACAACTAGGCTCACCTATGTGCACCAACAACTTATGCTTAGCAAGATAAACAACTAAGTGATAGCAAGATATATAACATAAAACACTATGGCTATCACAAAGTAAAGTGCATAAGTAAAGGGTTCGGGTAAGAGCTAACCGAGGCACAAAGACGATGATGTATCCCGAAGTTCACACCCTTGCAGATGCTAATCTCTGTTTGGAGCGGTGTGGAGGCACAATGCTCCCCAAGAAGCCACTAGGGCCACCGTAATCTCCTCATGCCCTCGCACAGTGGAAGATGCCATGATTCCACTAAGGGACCCTTGAGGGCGAACCCGTACAAAAGGCAACCCTTGAGGGCGGTCACCGAACCCATACACTTTGGCAACCATTGGAGGCGGTCCCCGGAACCTGTACAAATTGCTCGGGGCAATCTCCACAACCTAATTGATACCCCGACGCTTTCCTGGAGATTTCCACCGCAATGATTGAGCTCCGAGACACCACCAACCGTCTAGGGCGCCCAACCACCCAAGAGGAACAAGCTCTAGGGTACCAAGTACCCAGGAGTAATAAGATTTTCAACTTCACTTCCACGTATCGTTGTGGAGAACTCAAATCGATGCAACTAATGCAATGGCAAGGGCACACGGAGTGCCCAAATCCCTCACTCCCAAATCCGACCAAAGCAATGAAAGCTATGGAGAAAAAAGAGAGGAAGAACAAGAAGGAGAACTCCAAGATCTGGATCCAAGGGGTTCCCCTCACATAGAGGAGAAAGTGATTGGTGGAAATGGGGATCTAGATCTCCTCTCCCCCCAAACTAGCAATAATCCATGGAGGGATTGAGAGATAGCAAGCTTGATGAAGGTCAACAATGGGGGAAGAACACGAGCTAGACGGATAAGGTCCAAGGGGGAAGGAGACCCCCTTTTAAAGGAGGGGGAAAAATCCAACGGTTACCTTGCTCCTAGCCCGCACAGAGCGGTAGTACTGCTCCACATAGCGGTACCGCTCGGGCGGTAGTAACCCAAAAGCAGTGCAATGGCACGAAGCCATGAGGCGGCAGTGCAGCCGGAGTGGTACTACCGCTCTCCCGAGCGGTACTACCACTGGGGTTGCAGCTCTGGGTTACTCAAAAGCGGAGCAGGAACATGGGAGAAGAAATAGAACTGCTACAGCGATACTGCTGCCCACCTGAGCGGTACTACCGCTTATAGGTAGTAGTACTGCTCTCCACTGCTTCTTCACTTTCGTTGAGAGTTGATACGTCCATTTTGCATCATGCTTTTATATTGATATTTATCGCATTATGGGCTGTTATTACATGTTATGTCACAATACTTATGGCTATTCTCTCTTATTTTACAAGGTTTACATGAAGAGGGAGAATGCTGGCAGCCGAGATTCTGGGCTGGAAAAGGAGCAAATATTAGAGACCTATTCTGCGCAGCTCCAAAAGTCCTGAAACTCCACGAAAGTTATTTTGGGAATTAATAATAAATATTCAATGGAAGAAATACCTGAGGGGGGCCACCCACCACCCACGAGGATGGGGGCTGGGCGCGCCCCTGCCTCGTGGGCAACCTGGCAGCCCTCCGGTGCCCATCTTCTGCTATATGAAGTCTTTTACCCTGGGAAAAATCAGAAGTAAGCTTACGGGACGAAACTCCGCCACCACGAGGTGGAACCTTGGCGGAACCAATCTAGGGCTCCGGTGGAGCTGTTCTGTCGGGGCAACTTCCCTCCGGGAGGGGGAAATCATAACCATCGTCATCACCAATGATCCTCTCATTGGGAGGGGGTCAATCTCCATCAACATCTTCATTAGCAGCATCTCCTCTCAAACCCTAGTTCATCTCTTGTATCCAATCTTTGTACCAAAACCTCAGATTGGTACCTGTGGGTTGCTAGTAGTGTTGATTACTCCGTGTAGTTGATGCTAGTTGGTTTATTTGGTGGAAGATCATATGTTCAGATCCTTAATGCATATTAATACCCCTCTAATTATGAACATGAATATGCTTTGTGAGTAGTTTTGTTTGTTCCTGAGGACATGGGAGAAGTCTTGCTATTAGTAGTCATGTGAATTTGGTATTCGTTTGATATTTTGATGAGATGTATGTTGTCTCCCCTCTAGTGGTGTTATGTGAACATCGACTACATGGCACTTCACCATTATTTGGGCCTAGAGGAAGGCATTGGGAAGTAATAAGTAGATGATGGGTTGCTAGAGTGACAGAAGCTTAAACCCTAGTTTATGCGTTGCTTTGTAAGGGGCTGATTTGGATCCACTTGTTTCATGTTATGGTTAGGTTTACCTTAATACTTCTTTTGTAGTTGCGGATGCTTGTAATAGGGGTTAATCATAAGTGGGATGCTTGTCCAAGAAAGGGCAGTACCCAAGCACCGGTCCACCCACATATCAAATTATCAAAGTAACGAACGCGAATCATATGAGCGTGATGAAAACTAGCTTGACGATAATTCCCATGTGTCCTCGGGAGCACTTTTCTCTATATAAGAATTTGGCCAGGCTTGTCCTTTGCTACAAAAAGGATTGGGCCACCTTGCTGCACCTTATTTACTTTCATTGCTTGTTACCCGTTACAAATTATCTTATCACAAAACTATCTGTTACCTACAATTTCAGTGCTTGCAGAGAATACCTTACTAAAAACCGCTTGTCATTTCCTTCTGCTCCTTGTTGGGTTCGACACTCTTACTTATCGAAAGGACTACGATAGATCCCCTACACTTGTGGGTCATCAAGACTCTTTTTTTTGCGCCGTTGCCTGGGAGTGAAGCGCCTTTGGTAAGTGGAACTTGGTAAGGAAACATTTATATAGTGTGCTGAAATTTACTGCCACTTGTTACTATGGAAACTAATCCTTTGAGGGGCTTGTTCGGGGTATCTTCACCCCGACCAAAGAGTTTCTACTCAAGCTACTAAACCTATTGAAAATGTTTACTTTGAAATTCCTTCGGGTATGGTAGAGAAATCGCTAGCTAATCCCTTTGCAGAAGATGGAACATTGCATCCTGATTTACACCTTATCTATGTGGATGAAGTTTGTGGATTATTTAAGCTTGCAGGTATACCCGATGATGTTATCAAGAAGAAAGTCTTCCCTTTATCTTAGAAGGGCGATGCATTGACATGGTATAGGCTATGTGATGACATGGGATCATGTGACTACAAATGATTGAAATTGGAATTTCGCCAGAAGTTTTATCCTATGCATCTTGTTCATCGTGATCGTAATTATATATATAATTTTTGGCCTCGCAAAGGAGAAAGCATCGCTCAAGCTTGGGGGAGGCTTAAGTCAATGTTATATTCATGCCCCAATCATGAGCTCTCAAGAGAAATGATTATTCAAAAATTTTATGCTCGGCTTTCTCTCAATAATCGCTCCATGCTCGATACTTCTTGTGCTGGTTCTTATATGACGAAGACTATTGAATTCAAGTGGGATTTATTGGAAAGAATTAAACGCAAATCTGAAGATTGGGATTCCTATGATGGTAAGGAGTCAGGTATGACACCTAAGTTTGATTGTGTTAAATCTTTTATGGATACCGATGCCTTTCGTGGATTTAGCTCTAAATATGGACTTGACTCTGAGATAGTAGCTTCTTTCTATGAATCATTTGCTACTCATGTTGATCTCCCTAAGGCGAAGTGGTTTAAATATAATCCTCCCATTGAAGTAAAAGTAGTTGCACCTATTGCAGTTGAAGAAAAGACTATTACTTATAATGATCCTATTGTTCCTACTACTTATGTTGAGAAACCACCTTTCCCTGTTAGGATAAAGGATCATGCTAAATCTTCAACTGTGGTTCGTAAGAGTAATACTAGAACATATACACCACCTGAGCAAATTAAAGTTGAACCTAGTATTGCTATGGTTAAAGATCTCTTGGCTGGTAATATTGATGGGCATGTTATTTATTCCTGTGATGAAGCTGCTAGAATTGCTAGACCCGATGCTAAGAAACATAGACCCGTTGTAGGCATGCTTGTTATTTCTATTAAAATAGGAGATCATTGTTATCATGGCTTATGTGATATGGGTGTTAGTGCCAGTGCAATACCTTATTGCTTATATGAAGAAATTATGCATGATATTGCACCTGCTGAGGTAGAAGAAATTGATGTTACAATTAAGCTTGCTAATACACATACTATTTCACCAATTGGGATTGTTAGAGATGTTGAAGTCTTGTGTGGGAAAGTTAAATATCCTGCTGATTATTTTGTTCTTGGTTCCCCACAAGATGACTTTTGTCCCATTATATTCGGTAGACCCTTCTTGAATACCGTTAATGCTAAGATTGATTGCGAAAAGGATGTTGTTACAATTGGCTTTAGGGATATGTCTCATGAGTTTAAACTTTCGTAGACAACCCCATGATAAAGAATTGTCTAGTAAGGATGAAACTATTGGTCTTGCTTCTATAGCCGTGCCTCCTACTGACCCTTTAGAACAATATTTTCTAGACCATGAAAATGATATGTTTATGAATGAAAGAAGGGAGATAGATGAAGTATTCTTTAAACAGGGTCCTATTTTGAAACACAACTTACCTGTTGAAATCCTAGGGGATCCCCCTGTAACATCCCAAAATTCTAAATTTTGGAATGTTATATTAAATAGATAGTTTGATTGTTTGCTTGATTGATTGACTGAAAGTGAGTGATATTTGAAACTTTTGAAAGTTAAGTGAGAGGAATAAAAGGACTTCCCAAACTTTCATCTTGCAGTTTTGATCTCCTTGAATTCAAATTCTTTTCAAATACAAAACCCTAGAGAGAAGATGACATGACTTCTTCCATTTATTTAAATGAAAAGGGTTTTTGAAAATATTTGAATTTCATTTGGAAATATTTTCCAATTCATAAACTTCATGCAACTCAATGATTTTCATGAGAGAAGATAAAATGACTTCTTCAAAACATATGAAATATGAGTTGGGAGTTTCAAAGAATCATATTGAAAATCCCTTTTGAAAATTATTTTCAATTTGGAGTTATTTGGGTTTTATTCAAATTATTTTTCTCCAAAAATGAAATATATGGAAATTAGGGTAAAATGATTCCCTACATCAGAAAATTGGAGAGAAATAAATTTGAAATCATTTTGGTATTTTAAAGATGATTTTTATTGGATTTTATTGCAACAGTAGCACTATTTGAATTATTTGAATTTTTGTGGATTTTATTTGACTTTAGAAAAATGTCCATGTTTTAGAAAATCTTTTTCTGAAATTTTTGATATATTATATGCCTATGTAATATTTTTATTTATTTTTTATTGTTATTTTTGTTTGTCTGGAAAATCTTTATTAAAAAAACTTCGTCTCCCCGACTGGGCCGGCTCAGCCCACCTCCTCGCCGTCCCCGAACTCCCGAGCGGGAGTCCCGCCGCCGCACGACTCGCCGACCACCATCGTGGCCGAGTCGGCCTCCCCGTGCCGCCTTTGCCCCTGCCTCACGCCTCCCGAGGCCGCCCCTCCATAAATAGCACCCCGACCGCCTCTCTCTCCTCATCTCGCGCTGCACTCGTCGGAAGCCGCCGCCACCGGCGAGATCCTCCACCTCGCCCCGCGCTCCACCGCCGCGCTCCGACGCCGCCTCCACCGCCATCCTCCTCGCCCCGCCGCGCCGCCCCTCCCCGGCCTCTCCGTTGCTCTCCTCGACGACCGGAGCCGCCGCACCGTTCATAGCTGCCGCCGCCATCTTCTCCATCGCTGGCGACTCCATCCGCCACCGTCGACGAAACCACCAGGGACCGGTAAAAAACCGTTGCCTCGGTCCGATCTGGTTTCTCTCGGTTTTGTTTAAAAAACTGTTTAGTTTTTTTAGTTAGATCTATTCAATGAACTTCTCTGTTTAGAACTAGTTAGCGAGCATTCGCTCGATAGTTTTTTTAATTAATTTTTTATTTCTAGTCAGGGACCTGTTAGTAGTTATTTCTTTTACAGATTAGTCCCTAATCTTCAAACCTTTGTTACTTTTTGCTCGATTGTCCAAATCCAACGAAACCAACGCCCACTTCTTCGTTATGATTCCCTCTATCCAGTAAAACAACTTAAACATGTTTTTGAAAGTTTTAAAAATTGAATTCAAACAGTTTAGTATTTGAACTTCGTTTGATCATAACTCGAGTTATATTGCTTGCTTATGATAGATTGACCGGAGTGTGACAAGTAGAACTATCAGCAGTATTGAGTGCAAAGCATCTTCATCAACAGTAGAGGAAAGTTCACACTTTGATCGTATCCCTTTCATACCCAGTTTTTATGCATTAGTTTCACCCTCAAACATTGCATGGTTAGGAATTGATAACATGTGGGTATTTGGAAGTAGTTGTTGAGGTAGAACCTATTGCCCTGTTTATTACCAAACCCTTGGGAGTTACTTCAACGTTATGCTTATACTGCTATGCTATGCTCATAGATGTGGTTTGGTTTGAGTGATTCATGACAGATGTGAGAGTTATTATTAATGGTTAAACTTAAGGTGGCTACTTTAATACACATCTGGGTGGATTGGTTGGGGCACCCTGGAGCGCCTAGTGGTTTGCCCGGGCACCTGGAGAACCCAGTGCTTGCCCAAGGGGATCCCGTAGTAACCGTGTGATCACCCTATGGAATGCACCGAGGTTCAAAGGGATCATAAGATGATTCATGCTGGAAACTTCCGTGTGCAGCCACAAGCCATTATGGGCTCTGGCATAGTTGAGTATATTGTGCGAGCTCTTGAAGAGGTGGACTAGCAGATGTAGTGGGTTGTAGGTGGTACTGTCTACCCAGAGTAAAGAGTTAATGTTTCTGAAAGACCGTGTCTCGGTCATCCGTTTCTCAAACATCAAGAAGTGCGAGAAATTCAACAGAGGAGATCGAGTCTTGTGGGGAAAGTGCGCAAACCTCTACAGAGTGTACAAACTAATCATGGTTAGATGTGTCCCTGATTATGGACGTTTTGAGTATCTAGTTCTTGGATTATCATGTTGATCTCATCATGTTACTTAAATAATTTGTTGGGTTGATGATTATTAATTTGGGATTGAGTTGGAGGAACCTTCTCAATGTTTTCAACAAACTTTGTAGTTAAATAAAATATATTCCTTTGTTGTAGGGAAAAACTGGCTTTATGCAAAAATAAACTTAGAGCTTTCCACCAGCCAAATATGCATGTAGTGATAGCTATTATTCATCATTATCCTATGGTGTGAATTTGCCAGTACATTCAATGTACTGACATATATTGCTGCAACGTCTCATGTTGCAGGAATCTTACGACGAGTAAGTGATACGTTAGGGTTACGATTTCTACACTCAACTTTGCCGTTGGTGTTGATGGGAATCCACAACCTTGTTGTTTCTTCCGCTATTCGGATTGAGGTAATATTATTTACGTTACTTTATACATGTGATTTACCTCTATTATAAATCCTCGAGTACTGTGTGTGTCAGCATACCGATCCAGGGATGACACTTAAGCACAGAGACTTGACCGTCTGAGGTCGGGTCGCTACAAGATGGTATCAAAGCACATGTTGACTGTAGGACGTGACCCCTAGAAACTGGCAAGCCCATAGGAAGATTTATTCTCTACAACTTTCTTTTCAAAAAGATCTTTTACCTCTCTTCTCTTGTGAGCTTATTCATATATTCCCTTTTAGTGAGACTATACCCCTATCCCTTTTTGACCACATGAAGATTCGGCTGATGTGACCACTCCAGGAAGTACAAGATATCAGACAACTAAGACCACTTTGGAATAAATAGGATTTTTACTGTGCATTATAATGATGGAAACTACAACGGTTGAAGACTCCGAAGACTAGGAGAATTTGAAGGTTCTAAAGAATTTCTAGATTTGTATGACCTGGGAAGGCTACCCTTATGGAACTTGGCAGACTATGGAAGTTGTCAATACCCGAGATCAATGTGTATCGAAGAAAGACCGGAACATGGAGCATTAGAACTCAAAGTTTTTTTGGAAAACCCTAAGGCAGGAGATATCAACCATGGAATGATAGCTCATGGCAGATACATAGTCATAAACATGGATATCCATGATGCTATGGCTCGCTCATGTTATTGTCACAGTGAGGAGTTAAGCATGCATTCTTCGGAAGGATTTGGATGGTAGAAGGCTAATGGAGCATCTGTCAGCAAAGGATGTAGTTTTAACCTTAGCTGGTGTATCGCCAGGATATGGAGAATTACATGAAGAATTTTAGAGGGACCTTTAGGAAGTCATATTTGACAAAAAGGCAATTCGTGAGGCATTCAAGAACCAGAAGTTGAAAGTAGCCAAGCTGGAGGAGCTAAACCTCGAGATACTGGAATTTGTCAGGAACTGAAGGACAGTTGGACCATGGCTCAGGCCAAGGGTGTTGAAACCCAGAAGTTTGGAACGCAACTCCAGAAATATGAAAGGATGTCACTAGAGACTTTGCGTCAACAAATGATCTGGCACAAGAACTTGAGAAGGACAAGCACGATCGGAAGAAGCCATCGGAGACATAAGCAAGACTTGAAGAGTTTGCGACATTGAAGACTTATTGACCTTTAGAAGACCAAATCCCTATTATATACCTAAGTTAGATGCGATGTTTGTGAGTTGTCATTTGTTTGTTGTTTTTTCGACAGCCACAATAAAATCTGTCTTTTCAAAAACTATTGTTTGTATTGTGTGTATCCCTCTCTATCTCTCTTATCTCGCCCCAAAACCCTTGGAACCAATAGATGATGAATGGAGATGAGCTCATATTTTCTGGACCAACGACTCAATTGGAGACGGACCGATGGATTCAGAACATGGAAAGTCACATGAAGAATAACACTATAACGGGAAAGTATATAACCCAGCATGCTCTTCAGTGCTTTGAAAGAGGTGTTGCTACTTGGTGGAGGATGTACCAAACCATCAATGGATGGCAAGGAGTAACCACTTGGAAGGAATTTAAGTTGACTTTGCCAGTCTTGGTTTGTGTCCTAGAAATTGAAGCCTTATGGAAGTCATATGAAGAAACTCTATGCATGCAAGCTTTGTGGAGAAACGGGACACAACCATAAAGAACACAAGGATGAATGCCCTAATTGTGAAGGAAGTCACCTAGCTGAAGAATGCCCAACTAGGCAGATTACTTGTTTCTTGTGTGAAGGAACTACCCACTACCCTGCTTAGTGTCACATTTACCCCATGGTACTAAGAACCATCCAGTAGAAGAAAGAAGCAATGAAAGGAGCCCTCAAGGAAATTTTAGAAGAGCCGGTGATGAAGGAAGAAGTCGAGGACACACACAAAGGAAACAAAATTAAAGCCTGCACTAAGTCATGCTATTCATGTGGAGATAGGGGTGGAAAATAGTAGCAGATAATCTGAAATATCTGATATTTGTATTCGACAAAATGCCTATTCGTATCCGAAACATCCGCATACGAACCAAAATGGAAATGGAAATTATCCATATCCGAATTTATTTAACAAAAAAAAATATAATATGGTATGAGATTTTGACACAAATATGGATATGGAAGTGGATATATCCGTATCCGAATAAGATTGTGGGAGATAATTCTCAAAATTCTAGCCCCAATATTCCAACTATCCAACATAAAAGCCAAATAAATGGCCAAAAATTACTCTTTGTATGGTTAAACTTAGAAATTTTTACGCATCACATTAGTATTTATTCATCAACCTATTATCATTGACTTATTGTATGTTACAAGTTGATTATTTCATGTCACGTAGCCATTGACAAATATACTTAAGCAATATGTCACTATTATTCATATCCGTTCCGAATGAAGAAAACATCCGATACGTATCCGTATTCAAATAACATCTGAGCCGCATCCGTATCCGATAACATCCGTATTCTCATTCGTATTCGTTTTGAAAATATGAAAATGGAAGTGGTAAGAGCACTATCCGATCTGCATCCGATCCGTTTCCACCCCTATGTGGAGAATAAGGACACATCTCCCAGAATTGTCTAAATGGGGACCTAGTAGAATTCCCTACAGTGGAAGTAGAGTATGACCCTCGGGAAATAGAAGCCCTGGTTGGAACAGAAAAGTCCCCGAAGAGAAGTAGAGTGGATACCAAGAAGGACCTGAGCCATATCACCTGTTTCAGGTGCAAGGAGTCAGGGCACTACTTCAGCAATTGCCCAAAAGGAATCCGAGGACCCAAGGAGGCTATGTAATCATGAGGAAACCTTGAGACTTTCCAGAAGTAAGATGTTTCTGCTGAAATGAAGCTGGGCACTTTGCCAGAGATTGTCCCAAAGAGAAGGGGACTTGTGATGAATAGTTGAGTTGCAACAAGAAATACAGTAGTAGTAGTGGGGGCATTTCTTTTATTAGTGAGGTGTTGAGTTGAGGCATGAAATGGAAGTGCAGGAGATTGTAATACTTTGAGAATCAATGAAATTAGCATCGTTGGTACTGATTTGGATTTTATGAGCCGTTACTCTATGAAGAAAGATTTTGACCATTTTCGAGGATATGAGAAATATGGTCTATGGATGAATTGGTGCATTTCAAGTGTGGTAGTAACTGTGAGGACCCTTGACCCCTGGAAAAGATAATGAGATTCCACGAAGTGGACTACGGACAAAATAAGTACGAGTTTTATCTCGATATGTGGGATACCCGAAGAGTATGAAGGGAAGAAGTACTATTAGATATAAAAGAGGTACTATGTTGGTAATATGGAGCAACTGTAACTCCATGACGAGTCTGAGTAATCACGTTTTAGTTTGGTACCAACAGAAGGAAGGGAGACAGTACAATTGGATGGATTTAAGAATGCTAGGAAGTTGGATGTTGGAATAACGAGCAGTTGCCCCGATGATGAGTTCAAGGCTTGCAAGTGATGAGATGGGCCATAACCCACAGGCCCCAGGACCTGCCAAGAAGCAAGCACACTCTTGCTGAAGGAAAAACCCTGGAAGAGGATATGACTTTATCAACCGACGATTTTATGGGAGTTACACAAAACATGGGAGTGGTAAAGTAACGATAGTTGTTCGTTTGGCTTGCGGAATCAATGGATTATCCGAACTTGGTTCATTGACAAGAGAAATTCTGCAATGCTTGTGAGGATTACCGAGCGTTAGATTGCGAGATTCGCTAAACCATGTACAAGGAAATGATTTGGGTGCGGGATGGATTGATCACCATACCGACTTACTCTTATTATTCGTCTTGCTATGTGGGATGGTAAATCTGAGTGACTTACCTATAGTATAGAGACGACGATCAAAACCTTGTTTGAACCTTAGAATGGTATGACATTTTTTCCCTATTACAAGGCAGCTGTTGCCAAATGTAGGTCATACGGTGAGATTTCAGCCCAGACCCATTTCCTGCAGGAGAAACCATAAATTGCTGACCACCATGAGATATCGATAGTTGTTTAGTATTGGTGCCAGACCCATCAGCTAAGAAGACCCAATCTCGGAATAACCATACCAAGATGAAAGGACACAAGAATTGAGGAAAAGGTTATGCCACTCCCGGAAGGGCCAGAGTAGAAATTTTCCTGAGAATCTGAGAAGATCGAAACTGACAAGAATAAGGATGGAGTATATGAGTTTTGAAGGAACCGTATCAATGCTTCTAAGGGTGGTAGCACCCCAGACCCCCCTGTGACGATCGATGGATTTTGAGAAAACCCCGAACCTAACCTATTTCTTGCTAGCCTCTCCGAATCTCGAGGACGAGATTCATTTTAAGGGTGGTAGGTTTTTAACATCCCAAAATTCTAAATTTTGGAATGTTATATTAAATAGATAGTTTTGATTGTTTGCTTGATTGATTGACTGAAAGTGAGTGAAATTTGAAACTTTTGAAAGTTAAATGAGAGGGAATAAAAGGACTTTCCCAAACTTTCATCTTACATTTTTGATCTCTTCGAATTCAAATTGTTTTCAAATACAAAACCCTAGAGAGAAGATGACATGACTCCTTCCATTTATTTAAATGAAAAGGGTTTTTGAAAATATTTGAATTTCATTCGGAAATATTTTCCAATTCATAAACTTCATGCAACTCAATGATTTTCATGAGAGAAGATAAAATGACTTCTTCAAAACATATGAAATATGAGTTGGGAGTTTTGAAGAATCAAATTGAAAATCCCTTTTGAAAATTATTTTCAATTTGGAGTTATTTCGGTTTTATTCAAATTATTTTTCTCCAAAAATAAAATATATGGAAATTAGGGTAAAATGATTCCCTACATCAGAAAATTGTAGAGAAATAAATTTGAAATCATTTTGGTATTTTTAAAATGATTTTTATTGGATTTTAGTACAATAGTAGCACTGTTTGAATTATTTGAATTTTTTTGGATTTTATTTGACTTTATAAAAATGTCCATGTTGTAGAAAATCTTTTTCTGAAAATTTTGATATATTATGTGCCTATATAATATTTTTATTTATTTTGTTATTGTTATTTTTGTTTGTCTGGAAAATCTTTATTTAAAAAAAACTTCGTGTCCCCGACTGGGCCAGCCCAGCCCACCTCCTCGCCGTCCCCGAACTCCCGAGCGGGAGTCCCGCCACCACACGACTCGACGGCCACCGTCGTGGCCGAGTCGGCCTCACCGCGCCACCTTTGCCCCTGCCGCACGCCTCCCGAGGCCGCCCCTCCATAAATAGCGCCCCGACCCCCTCTCTCTCCTCCTCTAGCGCCACACTCACCAGAAGCCGCCGCCGCCGCCGAGATCCGCCGCCTCGCCTCGCGCTCCACCGCCGTGCTCGGACGCCGCCTCCACCGCCATCCTCCTTGCCTCGCCGCGCCGCCCCTCCCCGGCCTCTCCGTTGCTCTCCTCGACGACCGGAGCCGCCGCCCCATTCGTAGCCGCCGCCGCCATCTTCTCCATTGCCGGCGACTCCAACCGCCACCGTCGACAAAACCACCACGGACTGGTAAAAAAATCGTTGCCCCGGTCCGATCTGGTTTCTCTCGGTTTTGTTTAAAAAAACCGGTTTAGTTTTTTTTAAAGTTAGATCTATTCAATGAACGTTCTCTGTTTAGAACTAGTTAGCGAGCGTTCGCTCGATAGTTTTTTTAGTCAGGGACCAGTTAGTAGTTATTTTTTTCCCGATTACTCCCTAATCTTCAAACCTTCGTTATTTTTTTCTCGATTGTCCAAATCCAATGGAACCAACACCCACTCTTCGTTATGATTCCCTCTATCCATTAAAACAACTTAAACATGTTTTTGAAAGTTTGAAAAATTGAATTCAAACAATTTAGTATTTGAACTTTGTTTGATCGTAACTCGAGTTCTATAACTCCATTTGAGTTGATTCTTTTTGCAAATCGAAGCTCTTGACCTAAACTTTCTGATAAGGCCGAATTCACATAGTTTTGGTGCTGTTAGAAATTGTTTTATGCTGCAAGAGTTATTTGCTTGGTTTTGATGTTTTCCGAATTGTTTTTTTCGTTCTCTCCGATCTTTTGAGGGATTGCTTATGTGTGGTTACTATTACTTGCTTACGATATATTGACCGGAGTGTGACGAGTAGAACTATGAGGAGTATTTAGTGTGAAGCATCTTCATCAACAGTACATGCAAGTTCACACTTTGATCGTATCCCTTTCATACCCAGTTTTTATGCATTAGTTTCACCCTGAAACATTGCATGGTTAGGAATTGATAACATGTGGGTATTGGGAAGTAGTTGTTGAGGTAGAACCTATTGCCCTGTTTATTACCAAACCCTTGGGAGTTACTTCAACGTTATGCTTATACTGCTATGCTATGCTCGTAGACGTGGTTTGGTTTGAGTGATTCATGACAGATGTGAGAGTTATTATTAATGGTTAAACTTAAGGTGGCCACTTTAATACACATCTGGGTGGATTGGTTGGGGCACCCTGGAGCGCCTAGTGGTTTGCCCGGGCACCTGTGGAACCCAGTGCTTGCCCAGGGGGATCCCGGAGTACCTGTGTGATCACCCTATGGAATGCCACCCAGGTTCAAAGGGATCATAAGATTATTCATGCTGGAAACTTCCGTGTGCAGCCGCAAGACATTATGGACTCTGGCATAGTTGAGTATGTTGCGTGAGCTCTTGAAGAGGTAGACTAGCAGATGTAGTGGGTTGTAGGTGGTACTGTCTACCCAGAGTAAAGAGTTAATGTTTCTGAAAGACTGTGTCTCGGTCATCCGTTTCTCAAACATCAAGAAGTGCGAGAAATTCAATGGAGGAGATCGAGTCTTGTGGGGAAAGTGCGCAAACCTCTGCAGAGTGTACAAACTAATCATGGTTAGCCATGTCCCCGGTTATGGACGTTTTGAGTATCTAGTTCTTGGATTATCATGTTGATCTCATCACGTTACTTAAATAATTTGTTCGGGTGATGATTATTAATTTGGGATTGAGTTGGAGGAACCTTCTCAATGTTTACAACAAACTTTGTAGTTAAATAAAATATATTCCTTTGTTGTAGGGAAAAACTGGCTTTATGCAAAAATAAACTTAGAGCTTTCCACCAGCCAAATATGCATGTAGTGATATCTATTATTCATCATTATCCTATGGTGTGAATTTTCCAGTACATTCAATGTACTGACCTACATGGCTGCAACGTCTCATGTTGCAGGAACCACGTTAGGGTTACGATTTCTTCACTCAACTTTGCCGTTGGTGTTGATGGGAATCCACAACCTTGTTGTTTTTTCCGCTATTCGGATTGAGGTAATATTATTTACGTTACTTTATACATGTGATTTACCTCTGTTATAAATCCTCGAGTACTGTGCGTGTCAGCATACCGATCCAGGGATAACACTTAAGCACAGAGACTTGACTGTCTGAGGTCGGGTCGCTACACCCCCTCCACCCAAGGGTGATCATGTGTTCGGGCTTAAACCATTACCTGATACTCTTAAATATGCTTATCTTGATGAAAAGAAGATAAATCCTGTTATTATTAGTGCTAACCTTTCAGAGCAGGAAGAGAAAAGATTATTGAAAACTCTAAAGAAGCACCGTGCTGCTATTGGATATACTCTTGATGATCTTAAGGGCATTAGTCCCACTCTATGCCAACACAAAATAAAATTGGAAGAAGACGCCAAACTAGTTATTGATCACCAACAGCGGTTAAATCCTAAGATGAAAGAAGTGGTAAGAAAGGAAATACTAAAGCTCCTTGAGGCAGGTATAATTTATCCCGTTGCTGACAGTCAGTGGGTAAGTCCCGTCCATTGTTTCCCTAAGAAGGGAGGTATTACTGTTGTTCCTAATGATAAAGATGAATTGATCCCGCAAAGAATTATTACACGTTATAGGATGGTAATTGATTTCCGCAAATTAAATAAAGCTACTAAAAAAGATCATTACCCTTTACCTTTTATTGATCAAATGCTAGAAAGACTATCCAAACATACACATTTTTGCTTTCTAGATGGTTACTCTGGTTTCTCTCAAATACCTGTGTCAGCGGAGGATCAAGAAAAGACTACTTTTACTTGCCCTTTCGATACTTTTGCTTATAGGCACATACCTTTTGGTTTATGTAATGCACCTGCTACCTTTCAAAGATGCATGATGGCTATATTCTCAGAGTTTTGTGAAAAGATTTGTGAGGTATTCACTACTGGAATCTGGCACTTTGCCATCTGCCATGGCAGATGGCAAAGGCATGGTCGACGGATGGCAAAGGCTTTGCCATCTGCCAGCAGATGGCAAACATGTCGTCCGAAAACCTGCCGGTAAAGGCTTCTTTGCCATCTGCTGGCTGATGGCAAAGCCTCTTAACGGGGTTAGCCCCATTAGAAGGCTAACGGCATACTTTGCCATCTGCCGGCAGATGGCAAAGGCTACAGGCATACTTTGCCATCTGCCAGTAGATGGCAAAGGCTGAAGGCTCTTTGGCATCTGCCAGCAGATGGCAAAGGTTGTAGGATGTTTGCCGTCTGCCAGCAGATGGCAAAGGCTGCATGCTTTGCCGTCTGCCAGCAGATGGCAAAGAGGTTTGCCATCTGCTGTCAGATGGCAAAGAGCCCAAATAGGCCAGCCCAAATGTTACGGGTAGATGACACGTGGCCTCTTTGCCATCTGCCAGCTGATGGCAAAGCTCTTTGCCATCTGCCAGCAGATGGCAAAGTGACTATATTGCCCCATTTAATTTTGTTTTTTCTTATATCAATTCATTTTCACAGAAATCAAACACAAATATATTTATATGACCAATATAGCATATTCAACACATATTACCAATAGTCATGAACACATATGTATCCAACACATGTTACCAATAGTAGCAAATTTCATCCGTACATATACATAGTTTCATCAATATTACACAGTTTCATCCATAGGTAGCAAGTTTCACAAGGTCAAAACAAAAACTAAATACAAGCACTCCATCAACCCAAGCTTCCGTGATCAATTAAGCAAATCTGTAAAATAGGAAAGAAGAAAGTTAGAAGAAGAAGACTAGAAGAAGAAGATTATTATGATGCAACTAAAATGTGAAGATTATTATGATGCAACTTATATCTGTAAAATAGGTCATTTTGGAGCTAAGTATGGTTATTATGTCATTTTTGAGCTAGCTAAGCATACTAAGTCATTTTGGTGTAAAACATGCTAAGGTCATTCTAGAGCTAAGTAAGTTTATTATGTCATTTTGGAGCTAGCTAAGCATGTGAAGTCATTTAGGAGCTAAAATATGTCATTTCTTAAGCATATTATGTCATTTTAGAGTTAGCTAAGCATATTAAGTCATTTTGGAGGAAAAGATGCTAAGTATAGGTCATTTTAGAGCTATCCTAGGTTAAATAGGTCATTTTTAAGCTAGTTAAGCATATTAAGTCATTTTGGAGGAAAAAATGCTAAGTATAGGTCATTTTAGAGCTATCCTAGGTTAAATATGTCATTTTGGAGCTAATTAAGCTTATTATGTCATTTTGGAGCTAGCGAAGCATGTGAAGTCATTTAGGAGCTAAACTATGTCATTTCTTAAGCATATTATGTCATTTTAGAGTTAGTTAAGCATATTAACTAATTTTGGAGGAAAAGATTCTAAGTATAGGTCATTTTGAAGCTAGCTAAGCATATTAAGTCATTTTGGAGGAAAAAATGCTAAGTATAGGTCATTTTAGAGCTAGCCTAGGTTAAATAGGTCATTTTGGAGCTAATTAAGCTTATTATGTAATTTTTGAGCTAGCTAAGCATATTAAGTCATTTTGGAGGAAAAAATGCTAAGTATAGGTCATTTTAGAGCTAGCCTAGGTTGAATAGGTCATTTTGAAGCTAAGTAAGGTTATTATGTCATTTTGGAGCTAGCTAAGCATATGAAGTCATTTAGGACCTAAAATATGTCATTTCTTAAGCATACTATACCATTTTAGAGCTAGCTAAGCATATTAAGTCATTTTGGAGGAAAAGATGCTAAGTATAGGTCATTTTAGAGCTATCGTAGGTTAAATAGGTCATTTTTAAGATGGCTAAGCATATTAAGTCATTTTGGAGGAAAAATGCTAAGTATAGGTCATTTTAGAGCTATCCTAGGTTAAATATGTCATTTTGGAGCTAATTAAGCTTATTATGTTATTTTGGAACTAGCTAAGCATGTGAAGTCATTTAGGAGCTAAACTATGTCATTTCTTAAGTATATCATGTCATTTTAGAGCTAGTTAAGCATATTAACTAATTTTGGAGGAAAAGATTCTAAGTATAGGTCATTTTGAAGCTAGCTAAGCATATTAAGTCATTTTGGAGGAAAAAAAAATGCTAAGTATAGGTCATTTTAGAGCTATCCTAGGTTAAATAGGTCATTTTGGAGCTAATTAAGCTTATTATGTAATTTTTGAGCTAGCTAAGCATATTAAGTCATTTGGAGGAAAAAATGCTAAGTATAGGTCATTTTAGAGCTAGCCTAGGTTGAATAGGTCATTTTGAAGCTAAGTAAGGTTATTATGTCATTTTGGAGCTAGCTAAGCATATGAAGTCATTTAGGACCTAAAATATGTCATTTCTTAAGCATATTATATCATTTTAGAGCTAGCTAAGCATATTAAGTCATTTTGGCGGAAAAGATGCCAAGTATAGGTCATTTTAGAGCTATCCTAGGTTAAATATGACATTTTTAAGCTAGCTAAGCATATTGATTCATTTTGGAGGAAAAATGCTAAGTATAGGTCATTTTAGAGCTAGCCTAGGTTGAATAGGTCATTTTGAAGCTAAGTAAGGTTATTATGTCATTTTGGAGCTAGCTAAGCATATGAAGTCATTTAGGACCTAAAATATGTCATTTCTTAAGCATACTATACCATTTTAGAGCTAGCTAAGCATATTAAGTCATTTTGGAGGAAAAGATGCTAAGTATAGGTCATTTTAGAGCTATCGTAGGTTAAATAGGTCATTTTTAAGATGGCTAAGCATATTAAGTCATTTTGGAGGAAAAATGCTAAGTATAGGTCATTTTAGAGCTATCCTAGGTTAAATATGTCATTTTGGAGCTAATTAAGCTTATTATGTTATTTTGGAACTAGCTAAGCATGTGAAGTCATTTAGGAGCTAAACTATGTCATTTCTTAAGTATATCATGTCATTTTAGAGCTAGTTAAGCATATTAACTAATTTTGGAGGAAAAGATTCTAAGTATAGGTCATTTTGAAGCTAGCTAAGCATATTAAGTCATTTTGGAGGAAAAAAAAATGCTAAGTATAGGTCATTTTAGAGCTATCCTAGGTTAAATAGGTCATTTTGGAGCTAATTAAGCTTATTATGTAATTTTTGAGCTAGCTAAGCATATTAAGTCATTTGGAGGAAAAAATGCTAAGTATAGGTCATTTTAGAGCTAGCCTAGGTTGAATAGGTCATTTTGAAGCTAAGTAAGGTTATTATGTCATTTTGGAGCTAGCTAAGCATATGAAGTCATTTAGGACCTAAAATATGTCATTTCTTAAGCATATTATATCATTTTAGAGCTAGCTAAGCATATTAAGTCATTTTGGCGGAAAAGATGCCAAGTATAGGTCATTTTAGAGCTATCCTAGGTTAAATATGACATTTTTAAGCTAGCTAAGCATATTGATTCATTTTGGAGGAAAAATGCTAAGTATAGGTCATTTTAGAGCTATCCTAAGTTAAATATGTCATTTTGGAGCTAATTAAGCTTATTATGTCATTTTTGAGCTAGCTAAGCATATTGAGTCATTTTGGAGGAAAAAAATGCTAAGTATATGATTATGTCGCTAGTATCCATATGGTAGAGAACCCGGGCCGACATGACTAGTCATAGAACCAAGGTGGCACAAACGTACACGGACAGGCATACATGACCCAGCAATGCACGTGTCGGTCATCAGCGAGTGCAACCAAGTCGTAGCAAGCTACAAGGACTTCGGTGATACACCGCGTGACATTTCCCCGTAGGGACAGACACAGGAGCAAAGAAGGACACATGCCGGTCAATCCATGTGTTCCGGAGCAGTAGCGAACTACCATGGCTCAGTGGAAGCACTAGGAGGCATTTCCTTGTATGGAAGGCTACCAAAGGCACACGACTAGGTGTCGAATCCCACACATACAATGCATTTCAAACATACACACATTATGCACGATATGTGTAGATACAACATGGCATCACAACAAACTCCATTAAGCAAAACACTTGGGAAACTTACCGTCATCACAGAGGTGTAGGTGTAGGTGTAGGTGTAGGACCGGTCGCGCCATTGGCAGACGGATCTCTGTCTGGCCGTCTCTTCGACCATGAATAGACGTTGAAGTCTTGGTAAGATTGGCATATACCGAAGAACGTTAATGGGGATTTTGGTCTGACTCTTCTCACCCATACCGTTGTCTACCTCAACATACCTGGAAGACTTGCAAATGGGACAATAGTTCAAGTCCGCATACTGGAGCCTAAATAAGGCACATCCATTCTCACAGGCATCTATCTTCTCATAGGGCATCTTAAGTACACGGAGGATTTTGTCCGACTGGTACAGGTTTGCAGGCATTATATGGCCTTTGGGTAGAAAGCATCCAAATAGTGTCACTATCGCATCATAGCATTCTCTGCCCAAGTTGAATTGGGCCTTCAGAGCCATTACTTGTGCGATGGCATCCAGCTGACAAAGCTCGGTGTGCTCATGGAGAGGACGCTTGAAGACTCCAACATATCATTGAAGGCCTTTGCAAATTCCTCCATCTCATCGTACGAATCCCAAGCATCATCAAAGTCTTGCACCATGTCTTCCATCCCGGTACCATGCTCGTCGGTGCGACGATGGCCCTCCTCAGCTCTGGAACATTGGGCAGACTCACCATGAAATGTCCACATCGTATAACTGGGTGTAAAACCCCACTTCTGCAGGTGTTTGATCATTTCAAACTCTGTCATCTTACAATAGTTGTCGCACTCAACACAGGGGCACCAGGTTGTTTTCTGTCCATTTGCAAATGCGGCTCTGATAAACCCCTTGGTTTTTTTCGTCCATTCAGGGGTCATGTCTTTCTGACTAGGGTGACCGGTGTACATCCACGCACGATCACTCATCTTGCCTAGCTACTGGACACACAAGAAATACATAGATAACTCAACAAACCATATTCATCAGTTAATAGAGTTTCTCAGTTTTATTACGTCCATGCAACCTAGACGCTAATAGGTAAAGATAGGTCCTAATCCCACCCAAGTATGTGTAGATTGGGTTCGTTTTCCCATGCTCTGCTCCGGATCCGACACAAAATTTCGGCAGCACCTCCCCGCTGTTCTCCTGATACACGTCTCGGCAATAAGCAGGGAGGATGTGTACCCAGAGAACAACAGAGAGGCACTGACGAAATTCTGCATCGGATCCGGAGCAGAGCATATGGGAAAACGAACCCAATCTATACATACTCGGGCTGTCCATGGATAACGTTGGACAATTCGAAAGAATTACGGTTATAAATATGCAAATGAATGCATATTTATAGATGTAACCCTTTCGAACGGGAGACGCATAGTGGTCACGCATACTGATGATTGAATACACCTATAGCTAGCAAGTTCCATTGGCACGAAGACCGGAATAGAGCAAATGAAGGGGGAAAGGAGGAGATGTCATTTGTGCTCACCCACGAACGCAGGGGTGGAGCTCGTCGAACGCACGGGGAGGTCGTTGAACACCAGACCCTCACAGCGATGAAACAACTGCACATTTAAATACACCCGATCAACGGAAATATATATGATGTTTTTCATAACAAAATTGGAAAATATATGACCTAACTCATAATTCACAAATAAATAGGGAGTGTCTATTTAGTACTTGATTGTTTTCCAATTCGGTATCATTCACATTTCCTGACAAATAAATAGAGGACACTTGTATGTCCAAAAAAAACCACCCCGGCGAAACACCAACCAAACACCTAGGTAGTTTTGGTAAAACTGAGAAAACCATGGTTTAAAGAAACTGTAGTATTCATTGTGTACACATCTGAATATAGTGGTTTTCAATTACCATGGTTCTCTAGAAACTTTGTTGCCAAACTAAGCCTTAGGCCCCGTTTGTTATTATTGGAACATCTAGGAACTGCTCGATATGACAGCATGTACTGAATTTTTGTAGGATAAACATCCTCAATGTTTTAAGCCGTGACAATGTCCAATAACATGTTGTTGCACCAACTACGGTCTTAGGGTTTGTGCCAAGATAATATGATTTCCATTTTCTGTTAGTTTGTTACTGATATTATCTCATATGGTATTTCTTGCCTATTAGGCCTAACACATAATTCTGCTTTAGTACTAATTTTATCACATGTCCTTTGTTACCCTGCCAAAGGAGACCGTAAACATCTTGCAAAAGAAACATTTTTCTGTGTGCTATCTTCTGAATACGCTACAAAGCGAGCTGAGCCTAAGTTTTCCCCTCCTAAATCTGCGGATGTATCTCTTTTCTCTCCTATACCCATCTCTCAATTTTTATCCATTCCCTTATTTGTTCCGTCTTTATCTGACTTTTTAGCTGATAATTTTCACTGTTAGAGACAAAGTTTGAAGCAAGGGCACATGTATACGTGAGTGTGTATGTTAACTAAGATGTACATATAATCTTTCAACCTAGCATAAACTTCATATGTCTATTTGTTTTATATAGTTATATCTGAGGATATGTTGATACAAAGATAGTAGTTCCCCATGTTTGCCAGACATGAAAAAACTACGGTTTGTTGCTATATTTCAATTACTAGCAACTACCAATCGTTAATTCGCCTTTTATTTGACATGTTTCATGCTAATATGCTTAGAAAAAAAGGATACCTGAATCTTCAGCGCAAAAAAAAGGATACCTGAATCTCGATGGCGCCGTGGCGGGGAGGGCTGCGGGAAGGGGGCGGCGGCCTGGCTCAGTGGAGGGGCGGGCCGCGGGGCACGCCGCGGTGGCCGGGAGGGCCGCGGTGGCCGGGGAGGGGCGGGGGAGGGCCGGCTCGGTGGAGGGACGGGCGGCGGTGCTGGGACGGGCTGCGGTGGAGGGACGGGCGCAGGGGCGAGCTGCGGTGGCGGGGAGGGGCGGGCCGGCGGCGGTGCTGGGTGGTCGCAGGCCGGCGGCGCGCTGGGGTCGTCCGGCTGGGGCGCGCGGGTGCGATTTGGGGGCAGACATTTTTTTTAGACAAGTGGTGGGTGGGTGAGGTGGGGAGAGAGAGAGAGGGGTGGGGCCGGGCTGGAAGAGAGAGAGAGGGGAGGGGCCGGGCTGGGAGAGAGGGGAGGAGAATTTTTTTTAGAAGAAGAGGGGGGAGGAGATAGTTCGACCTCTTTGCCATCTGCCAGCCGCTAGCTGATGGCAAAGATATGGGCCTTTGCCATCTGCTGGCAGATGGCAAAGAGGTGGGGCTATTGGGCCATTACAGCGCCGTTATCCATTGGGCCCCACCCACTTCTTTGCCATCTGCCAACAGACGGAAAAGATTCTTTGCCATCTACTGGCAGATGGCAAAGAGGTGGGTTGACAGGCCGTTACAGCACTGGACCCTACCCACCTCTTTGCCATCTGCTGGTAGATGGAAAAGATTATTTGCCATCCACTAGCAGATGGCAAAGAATTGGCTGATGGCAACCATGTTCTTTGCCGTCTGTCAGTTCTTTGCCATCTGTTTTTTATAAGCAGATGGCAAAGACGTTCTTTGCCATCGGCTGGCAGATGGCAAAGAGCTGGCTGATGGCAAATTCCCAGTTTCCGGTAGTGATTCATGGATGATTTCTCCATTTATGGATCCTCTTTTGATGATTGCTTGAGCAACCTTCGACGAGTTTTGCAGAGATGCAAAGATACTAGTCTTGTTTTGAATTGGGAGAAGTGCCACTTTATGGTTAATGAAGGCATTGTCTTGGGGCATAAAATTTCTGAAAGAGGTATTGAAGTTGATAAAGCTAAAGTTGATGCTATAGAAAAGTTGTCGTGTCCCAAGGATATTAAAGGTATAAGAAGTTTCCTTGGTCATGCCGGTTTTTATAGGAGGTTCATTAAGGAATTTTCTAAAATCTCTAGGCCTCTGACTAATTTATTGCAAAACGATATTCCTTAAGTCTTTGATGATGATTGTGTAGAAGCATTTGAAATACTTAAGAAAGCTTTTATTTCTGCACCTATTGTTCAGCCACCTGATTGGAATTTACCCTTTGAAATTATGTGTGATTCTAGCGATTATGATGTAGGTGTTGTTCTAGGACAAAGAGTTGATAAGAAATTAAATGTTATTCAATATGATAGTAAAACTCTAGACACTGCCCAGAGAAATTATGCTACTACTGAAAAAGAATTCTTAGCAGTTGTATTTGCTTGTGATAAGTTCAGACCTTATATTTTTGATTCTAAAGTAACTATTCACACTGATCATGCTGCTATTAAATATCTCATGGAAAAGAAAGTTGCTAAACCTAGACTTATTAGATGGGTTCTCTTTCTACAAGAATTTGATTTGCATATTATTGATAGAAAGGGAGCTGAGAACCCCGTTGCAGACAACTTGTCTAGGTTAGAGAATGTTCTTGATGACCCACTACCTATTGATGATAGCTTTCCTGATGAACAACTAGCTGTCATAAATACTTCTCGTACCGCTCCATGGTATGCTGATTATGCTAATTACATTGTTGCTAAATTTATACCACCTAGTTTCACATACCAGCAAAAGAAAAAGTTGTTTTATGATTTAAGACATTACTTCTGGGATGACCCACACCTTTATAAAGAAGGAGTAGATGGTGTTATTAGACGTTGTGTACCTGAGCATGAACAGGAACAGATCCTACGCAAGTGTCACTCTAAGGCATACGGAGGACACCACGTTGGAGATAGAACTGCACATAAGGTGTTGCAATCCGGTTTTTATTGGCCTACTCTTTTCAAAGATGCCCGTAAGTTTGTCTTGTCTTGTGATGAATGTCAAAGAATTGGTAATATTAGTAGACGTCAAGAAATGCCTGTGAATTATTCTCTTGTTATTGAACCATTTGATGTTTGGGGCTTTGATTATATGGGACAGTTTCCTGCCTCTAATGGATACACACATATTTTAGTTGATTTTGATTACGTTACTAAGTGGGTAGAAGCTATTCCAACTAGTAGTGCTAATCATAACACCTCTATTAAGATGCTTAAAGAAGTTATTTTTCCGAGGTTTGGAGTCCCTAGATACTTAATGACTGATGGTGGTTCACATTTTATTCATGGTGCTTTTCGTAAAATGCTTGCTAAGTATGATGTTAATCATAGAATTGCATCTCCATATCACCCACAGTCTAGTGGTCAAGTAGAATTGAGTAATAGAGATCTTAAATTAATTTTGCAAAAGACTGTTAATAGATCTAGAAAGAATTGGTCCAAGAAACTTGATGATGCATTATGGGCTTATAGAACTGCATATAAAAATCCTATGGGTATGTCTCCATATAAAATGGTTTATGGAAAAGCATGTCACTTACCTCTCGAACTAGAACATAAGGCATATTGGGCTATTAAAGAGCTTAATTATGATTTCAAACTTGCCGGTGAGAAGAGGTTATTTGACATTAGCTCACTTGATGAATGGAGAACCCAAGCCTATGAGAATGCTAAACTGTTTAAAGAAAAGGTTAAAAGATGGCATGACAAAAGGATACAAAAGCGTGAGTTCAACGTAGGTGATTATGTGTTGCTATTCAACTCTCATTTAAGGTTTTTTTGCAGGAAAACTTCTCTCTAAATGGGAAGGCCCTTACATTATCGAGGAGGTCTATCGTTCCAGTGCCATAGAAATCAACAACTTCGAAGGCACAAACCCGAAGGTGGTGAACGGTCAAAGAATCAAACATTATATCTCAGGTAACCCTATAAATGTTGAAACTAATGTTATTGAAACCGTAACCCCGAGGAATACATAAGGGACACTTTCCAGAACGTTTTGGACTCCAAAAAGGAATAGGTATGTGGTATGGTAAGTAAACTGACTCCAAAACAGTTCTAATAGCAATTTTCTCCGTTTTGGAATATTTAAGTAAAAAGGAAAATAAGAAGTAGTCCGGGAAAGACACAAGGCATCCACGAGGGTGGAGGGCGCGCCCCCCTGCCTCGTGGGCACCTTGTGTGCCGGACTCTTGCATGATACTTCTTTTGGTCGGTAAAAAATCATTATATAATCCCCCGAAGGTTTTGACCACCGTATCATGCAATTATCCTCTGTCTTTCTTTCGAGCTGTTTTTCTGACAGATCTAGAGCACCATGACGTCTTCAAGCGCCCCCAAGGACAGGTTTTTCGAGAGGGTCATCAACCTCTACCTCACAGAGGTGCTGCATCACCCTCAAACCATTGAGATGTGTGAGGGGGTGCTGCACATCCGCGATGTGGAGGGACCAAGGAGTACCGGAAGCGTGGAGGCAAAGCTCAAAACAATGGAACAACAAGTTTTCAAGTGCGAAGGGATGGTGGAACATGGACTCAACGCCAACCAGATGATGATCACGGAGTTCACCACCAACAACAAGCTGGACGCCAAGAAAATTGGGGAGACCATCTTCAAGCTTCATGAGAAAATCGAGCATCTCCAAGCCCAGATCTATGACCTGCAAAACCAAAACTATGAGTATGAATACAGATTCAAGAGGATGAGTTTGGCTGCAGATTTGAGGATCCCGGAGACTTGATCATCCTTCTATGATGGTGAGCCTATGCCTTGGAAGACGTACGACAAGCCTACATCATCAACAAATCCATCATCACCACCTCCGGGGACATAATCACATGGGTATGGGCACTCCCCTTGGCAACTGCCAAGTTGGGGGAGGTGCCCCGGTATCGTATCACCATCACACTCCTATCTTTACCGTTTACTTAGTTCGATCCTTTTAGTAATATCTTGATCTAGTAGAATAAAGTTTTGGTATGATTTAGTTTTGAGTTTTGCCTTATGATCCCTCTATGTAATCGAGTCCGTGAGCTATATATAATAAAGATTAGTGTTAAGTCAAGGGCTTGCTATCTTGCTATGATCTTAAGAAGAAAAAGAATAAAAAGAAACAAAAGAGACCATATAGATCTTATAGAGAGTAATGACTTCACACATAAAGAGTATGATACATAAAAGTTGTTGAGAGTTGGCAAACATAGTTTTGGTCATCTTTCAATTAATAGGAAGTAATAAAGAAAGAGAGGTTCTCACATATAAATATACTATCTTGGACATCTTTTATGATTGTGAGCACTCATTAAAATATGACATGCTAAAGAGTTGATGTTGGACAAGGAAGACAACGTAATGGGTTATGTTTTCTCACATCTCAGTTAAAGTATATTGTCACGGATCGTCCAACATGTTGCTTGCCTTTACCCCTCATGCTAGCCAAATTCCTTGCACCAAGTAGAGATACTACTTGTGCTTCCAAATATCCTTAAACCCAGTTTTGCCATGAGACTCTACCATATCTACCTATGGATTGAGTAAGATCCTTCAAGTAAGTTGTCATGTTGTATGCAATAAAAAATACTCTCTAAATATGTATGACTTATTGTGTGGAAAAAATAAGCTTTATACGATCTTGTGATATGGAAGTAATAAAAGTGACGGACTGCATAATAAAGGTTCGTATCACAAGTGGCAATATAAAGTGACGTTCTTTTGCATTAAGATTTCGTGCATCCAACCCTAAAAGCACATGACAACCTCTGGTTCCCTCTACGAAGGGCCTATCTTTTAGTTTATGTCTTTTACATTATGCAAGAGTCAAGGTGATCCTCACCTTTCCCTTTTTCATTTTATCCTTTGGCAAGCACCTCGTGTTGGAAAGATCCTAATATATATATATATATATATATATATATATATATATATATATATATATATATATATATCCAATTGGATGTAAGTTAGCATGAACTATTATTGTTGACATTACCCTTGAGGTAAAAGGTTGGGAGGCAACACTATAAGCCCCTATCTTTCTCTGTGTCCGATTAAAACTCCATAACCATAAGTATTGCGTGAGTGTTAGCAATTGTGAAAGACTAAATGATAGTTGAGTATGTGGACTTGCTGAAAAGCTCTTATGTTGACTCTTTCCTATGTTATGATAAATTGCAATTGCTTCAATGACCGAGATCATAGCTTATTAGTTCTCAATGAAGCTTCTTAATCATACTTGACATTGTGAATAAATTGTTACTTGAGCATAAGAAATCATATGACAAAATTTATATATGTTGCTATTATAAGAATGATCATGATGCCCTCATGTCCATATTTTATTTTATCGACACCTCTATCTCTAAACATGTGGACATATTTTTGGATATCGGCTTCCGCTTGAGGACAAGCGAGGTCTAAGCTTGGGGGTTGATATGTCCATTTTGCATCATGCTTTTATATCAATATTTATCGCATTATGGGCTGTTATTACACGTTATGTCACAATACTTATGGCTATTCTCTCTTATTTTACAAGGTTTACATGAAGAGGGAGAATGCCGGCAGCTGGGATTCTGGGCTGGAAAAGGAGCAAATATTAGAGACATATTCTACGCAGCTCTAAAAGTCCTATAACTCCACGAAAGTTATTTTGGGAATTAATAAAAAATATTCAGCGGAAGAAATACCTGAAGGGGGCCACCCACCACCCACGAGGGTGGGGGGCGCGCCCTACCCCCCGGGCATGCCCCCCTGCCTCATGGGCCACCTGGCAGCCCTCCGGTGCCCATGTTCTGATATATGAGGTCTTTTACCCAAGAAAAAAAATCAGAAGCAAGCTTACGGGATGAAACTCCGCCGCCATGAGGCGGAACCTTGGCGGAACCAATCTAGGGCTCCGGCGGAGCTGTTCTGCCGGGGAAACTTCCCTCTGGGAGGGGGAAATCATCACCATCGTCATCACCAACGATCCTCTCATCGGGAGGGGGTCAATCTCCATCAACATCTTCACCAGCACCATCTCCTCTCAAACCCTAGTTCATTTCTTGTATCCAATCTTTGTACCAAAACCTCAGATTGGTACCTGTGGGTTCCTAGTAGTGTTGATTACTCCTTGTAGTTGATGCTAGTTGGTTTATTTGGTGGAAGATAATATGTTCAGATCCTTAATGCATATTAATACCCCTCTGATTATGGACATGAATATGCTTTGTGAGTAGTTACGTTTGTTCCCGAGGACATGGGAGAAGTCTTGCTATTAGTAGTAATGTGAATTTGGTATTCGTTCGATATTTTGATGAGATGTATGTTGTCTCTCCTCTAGTGATGTTATGTGAACGTCGACTACATGACACTTCCCATTATTTGGGCCTAGAGGAAGGCATTGGGAAGTAATAAGTAGATGATGGGTTGCTAGAGTGACAGAAGCTTAAACCCTAGTTTATGCGTTTCTTCGTAAGGGGCTGATTTGGATCCACTTGTTTCATGCTATGATTAGGTTTACCCTTAATACTTCTTTTGTAGTTGCGGATGCTTGCAATAGGGGTTAATCATAAGTGTGATGCTTGTCCAAGAAAGGGCAGTACCCAAGCACCAGTCCACCCACATCTCAAATTATCAAAGTAACGAACGCGAATCATATGAGCGTGATGAAAACTAGCTTGACGATAATTCCCATGTGTCCTCGGGAGTGCTTTTCTCTATATAAGAATTTGGCCAGGCTTGTCCTTTGCTACAAAAAGGATTGGGCCACCTTGCTGCACCTTATTTACTTTCATTGCTTGTTACCCGTTACAAATTATCTTATTACAAAACTATCTGTTACCTACAATTTCAGTGCTTGCAGAGAATACCTTACTGAAAACCGCTTGTCATTTCCTTCTGCTCCTTGTTGGGTTCGACACTCTTACTTATTGAAAGGACTACGATAGATCCCCTACACTTGTGGTCATCAAGAGTGCATCGAGACCTGGAGGGAGTGGCAGTGCAGCGGTAGTAGCGGGTGGTACTACCATACTACCGCTTCGCACTACCATTGCACTTCCACGTAATCCGAATGAAAGCCGAGTTCCCATAAGCAGCGGTAGTAGCCAATGTACTGGACAACGATACTACAGCTAACCAGAGCGGTACTACCGCTTGTGGCCTCCATCTCACAAGCACATCAACACATGACTACAAGAAAACCAGAACTGCCATAACTTCTGCAGATGACCTCCGAATTGAGAAAACTCAAGCTTGTTGGACAGAGAACGGCAAGAACTATCCAACAGCGATGTAAAACCTCTATGAATAAAGCACCGGCAAAAACCTCTATGATATAGAGGTGTGAAACATCTATGAATGAAGCATTGGCAAAAATTCCAACATCGAAAACATCATAAAAGATGCGCATGAACTCCGTTTTCGATGAACTCGAGCTTGTCATGAAAATGACCATAAGCTCCAAAACTCACAAAGAGAAACACCAAGCAAGAACCAGGAAAGATGATGCAATGATGCAATGGTTTGAGCTCTTAACGAACAATATGATCAAGGTACTCACTTGAGAGCCCCCCTTGATAGTACGACAATCGATCCTACAACCCGGTCTCCCAACTACCACCATGAGACCCTAAAATAGAAAACCTATCAAGGGAAACCCTTTGCCTTGCACATAGTCCACTTGAGCTAGATGATGACGATCTTGACTTCCTCAAGTTGGACCACCTTTCTTGATTGCGTTGGCACGATGAAGACTAGTAGATTGCTCCCCATACTCCACTATGGGTGAGCCACTCTTCGGCATATCTTCACAAGTCCATTGTCTCTACAGTGGGCGACAAGCTTCAAGGATGATCTCTTTCTGATGCTCCACTTGAACTTGCACACCGCAACTAAACCCCGCATTGAACTCACATGTAGACCATGGGTTAGTACACAAAGCGTAATGGACAATGCTTACCATACCATGGGATCACTTGATCCCTCTCGGTACATCTTGTATGCTTTGTGTGTTGATCAACTTGATTCACACTTAGACTTAGTCTTGATCAACCTTGTATCATGTCTTCTACATGACCACTCTTTGGATAATTCCCGGAATAGCACCTTGGTCATCTCATAAGAGCATCTCCAACAGCCGCGCCAAACTAGCGCGCGCCGCAAAATTGGACGTTTTAGCGCGCGCGCAGCCGGTATAAATGCTCCAGCGGGCGCGCAAAAACAGCGCACGCGGCATATGTAGTTCAGCGCGCTGGCCGAAACGCAATCGTGCACCGCGTATTTGCTGCACCCGCTCCCGTGCGCTAGACTCTCGCGCGCTCGCTCTCAACTCCCACCCCCCATCCAGCCGCGCCGCCGCCACCGCTCGCGCCCCCCGGCGACCGTTCCGGCGCTTCCCCGGCCTATCCACGCGCCGCAGTGGCTTCTCCGCCCCCCCTCTAGTCCTGCCGCCCCTCGCGTGCGTTCGTCCTCCAACGAACAGCGCCTGAACACTCATTGCCGCTCGACGCCCGCAAGGTGTTCGACAAAACGCTTACAAGGTATGTATTGCTAAAACTTCATGAATTTGGTGCATGTTGATTGTAGTTTTTATAGCATAGTATTGAAAATTGTAGATGAGTTCGTCGTATGATTCTTCCAAAGAAGAATTTGATATGGAAGAGGAGGAGGATCTTGCAATGATCCTAGCTATGCATATCAATAAAAAACCGAAGCACGGTGGTTCGGTTATGGGTCGGCAGAAAATTTGGAGAGATAGGATTGATGCCCATAATAGATTGATGAGGCACTATGGCCGTACGTACGTACAACTATGTCTATTATCTAGCGGATGGCATCTATCCAAAGTGGCAAACCTTCGTGAAGCCGTTGAAAAAGCCGGAAGGTAAAAAAAATCTTGATTTCCACAATGCTCAGGCGGCGACTAGAAAAGATGTGGAGAGAGCTTTTGGGATTTTGCAAGCCCAATTTGCTATTGTGAGAGGACCGGCTAGATTTTGGGATCAAAAAATGCTTTGGTACATCATGCACGCTTGTGTGATCATGCACAACATGATCATCAAGAATGAGCGTGGACAAGATTTAGACTACTCACAGTATGAGCTCTTGGGACATCCCGTGCGAGTGCGACGGAGGGCTGAAAGGGTGGCCCATTTTGTTGTCTCCTATCATGCCATTCGGCGTCCCGCAGCGCACAATATTCTTCAGAAGGATCTCATTGAGGAGTGGTGGGCATGGCATGGACGACAAAGAGCATGATTTCTGCATTCGACATTGTATTGTTCATGAACTATTTGTTGTGTTTATTGTAGTATTTGTTGTACTGAACGATAAACCATTCGTTTGGGTTGTAATAATAACGAAATTAAACTATTTATTGTTGATTAGTTTGATCATTTTTGCTTCTATTTGAAATGTATATGTTGTTTGTGCAAGTCGCACGCGCTGCATTTTTTGCGCGCTGCTGGAGCGGCGCACGCGCGCTGCATTTTAGCGCGGCTGTTGGAGCCAGCGCTGGTGGCCGCACAAAACCAGGCGAACGGCACGCGGCAAACTAGTTTTTAGCGCGCGGCGCGTTGTGCGCCTGTTGGAGATGCTCTAAACTCCTTTAAACCAACACATGGACTTCAAGAAATTCCTATGGACAAATCCTTCAAATATAACTCAAGACAACCACTAGTCCATACAGAATGTCATCAATTATCAAAACCAAACATGGGGGCACCACATGTTCTTTCATTAGTGTTATAGAGGATAGGTGACGGGAGGGTACGAGGTGTTGATATGTTTTTATAGGCGGTTGCTGCTGATTGATTTGACAACTCGTTGGCCCTATAAAAATCATAAAACAAATAAAAATTATATAACTCAACAAAATGAAAGAGTTCCAAAATTAGGGAATATATTGAATTAAAATAATTAAATGGGAGAGTTTCTTAAAAAATTGTTGACCCGGTCAGAATCGAGTGACCCAATTCTAAACTGAAGACCTCAATTAATCGTGAGGCATTAAAAATTAGAACGCATAGTGTATATACTCCCTCCTTTCCGGTTTATTAGGCTCATCTCATTTTCTTAGGTTTTTCACATTATAAGTGTCATCTTCACTTCTTTTCACCACATGTTCATATTTCAACTTGCATTAAATTGATGCATGCAAGGATTAAAATAAACCAGCCAATATATGTAACCATTCCTACTCATTTAGTGGTAATCCATGCATTCACTATAATTAATGTAGATTAAAGTATAAGTAATTTTGTAAATAATAAGATACGTTCCTCCACTCATCATCTACCTTAATTGATGAGATTTCAGATTTAAACCATATAAGAGCAAATACAATAGGGTGACATAAGCAGATTATAAGGAATAGAATAATATATCTTTGCTTAGTTGGAGGGCTCTTGGTTAGTAGCCAGCTGCAACACGAGACCCAAGACTCTTTGTAAGGATGTAAGGTGGGCCAACTATTGATAAACTAGTACATATTTAAAACATACTATTGTACATGTCGACTAAGAGGTTGGCTGTAGATGACATGTCAACTTCTTATAACCGACCGTTGGTTGTATTATTAATCATGCTCTAAACCGCAAAGGAGGGAGTAGTACAAAAGAATTGAATGAGAGATCTTTGAAAAATTGTTGACACGGTTAAAATCGGGTGACCCAATGTCAACTGGAGACCTCAATTGATTGTGAGGCTTTAAAAAACTAGGAAGCATAGTGTATAATGTGTGTGTGTGTGCATGTGTGTCTATTGCGTGAGGAGATCTACGACAAATGTTAGAAGGCCAACTCTAGTATCATTGTCCGCGGATGAGTCTGGGCTGAGGGAAGACTGGTGTGAAGGAGGCGCGAGTTGGGCCGGCCTAGGCGTGCGGGAGGCCACAACCTCATTTTTTCATGTTTTTCCTTTCTTTTTAACTTTTGTTTATACATCTAAATATTCTAAAAATATTATTACCAAAAACACTTTATGTAAATACATTTGAAATTTTTTTAACCAAGCATACGAAAATGTTAAATGTGTATAGAGAAAATATTTCCCAAGTATAGAAGATATGTATACAGAAAAATACAAATGTGTATGAAAAAAGTTGATCATGTATTTAAAACATGTTAATCAAGCATCTACAATACAATGTTAATCTTGTATTTGGAAAATATTAATCAAGCATTTCAAGAATGTTAAATATGTATAGAAAAATCTTGACTATGTATTGAAATTATGTTGAGCATGTAGTAAAAAATAATATTAATCTTGTATTTGAAAAACGTTAATCAATCATTTGAAAATGTTAAATGTGTACAGAAAAAAAATGCTGATGAAGTATTAAAAATGTTAATTTTGTATCTGAAATTTGTTACTCAGGCATTTGAAAATGTTAAATGTGTATATAAAAATTGTTGACCATGTATTAAAAAAATTAATATTGTATTTAAAAAATTGAATCAAGCATTTAAATATGTGTATGAAAAAATGCTGACCATATTTAAAAAATGTTCATCTTATTTGCGAAACATGCTAATGTGTATTAGAAAAATATATTAGATATGTACCAATTTTTTTAATATATATGGAAAAGTAGAGATAAAAATTATAAGTTTTCAAAAAATATAAATCATGTAATTTTAAAATGTTTAATGCGTTTAAGAAAAATATTTGTAATGCATAAAAAATGTTGCATGAGTATTGGAAAACGTTAACATGTGTTGAACAAAAAGTAAACCGATGAAAATCGACAAAAATGGCGAAGAAAACAAAGGAAACCAATGTATAGTGAAGAACGAAAGAAAAGCGGAAGAAAACCAGTGTAAAACAATGGAAAACAAAAATTATTACAAAGAGAAAAGCCCAAGAAAATGAAAGAAAAAAGGAAAAGAAATGAAAAAAACCAATGAAAGAAAGAAAGAAAACCAAGAAGGACAAAGAGAAAATAAATAAAGAAAACTAAAACTCAGTGAAAACCGATAAATAAACAAAAAAATGGTGAAAGCAATAAAACCGGAGGAAAACAATGAAAATCCAGAAAAAGAAAGAAAACCATTGAAGAAATAGAGAAAACCGAAAGAAAGCAAAAACAATGGAGATAAAACAGAAGCGAACAAATTGAACGCATAGCGTGCGAGCGAACGATTGGGCCGACCATATACTGTAGCAAGCCGGAATAATCTTCAGCGAGCCGGACATACATGTTGCTATAAGCAAGATATGGCCCTGGCGCGTATGGTTGTCCGCGGACGAGATCGGACCAGTCAACGGACAAATAGTGTGTCTGTTTTTTGGGCCGGCTTTGAAGATGGCCTTACTTAATTATGCTCCATCTTCATCTAGAGGAGAACGTATCCTGTGGACCAAGAGTTTTTGTGCTACCGGTACACCGAATTTCAAAAGTTGTACTATGAGTTTTAATTTTTTTGAAAATAGTTGAATATATAGAAATAGCATACATCTAACGTATCACAAAATTTCAGTTGTAAATTCAACTCACAACAAGAGAAACAAAAACAACAAATTTAGCTATGGTAGTGGTAATGGACCCAATTCATAGCACAGTTTAAATTAACATCACTCATATCACAATTTATCTTTTTTATTTCTTGAGGCGTGAGTCAAATTTGTAGCTAAAATTCTATGACATGATAGATATGTATTGTGTTTCTATACTCAATTATTTTCACAATTTTTGAAAAGTTTTTGCATGAGTTTTTGACTTAGGTGCACCGTTAGCACAACTATGACATAATAGATATATATTTTTGACTTTTTCGCCCGGCACCCGAAGAAGAATGTCCAGTTTATAGTGAAAAGTGAGTATCACTTAGCGACGGCCGTGCATGATGATCAGTTAATCGGTGGATCTTCTCGTGCTAATCCTAAAGGAAACCGACCAGTTTGGAATAATATATGGCGTTCAAATGTTCCTCTACGTATAAAGCATATGACTTGGCGTGCGGCGACGGGTGCAGTAGCGACTACAGCTTCCGTGCAATATCGGCACTTGGCGTGGCATGGAACTTGTCCTCGATCTCCGTGGCACAACTGATGAGGACAACTACCATGCACACTAGTTGCATGCAACCATGCACGTAGTGTGTGGGAGGGCTTGAGACGTGTCTGGTCCCTCCCCAACGATCATGTCCTTGTTAATCTGGGCAGGAATGGTTGCTTAATCTACCGCTTAACTGCAACGAGGCATAGAGGGATCGAGTACTTTTTTTTTTGTACAACAACAGTTACTATCCATTAACAACATTTCACAGAGAGTAGTGTGAAAGGCCTCACACTTGACATGGCGAGAGCATCTCTCGCAGCACAAGGTCCTGTGTCTGTACATGCCTATTTTTAATTTTGATCGCTAACTTTGCTTGATGATGTGCTTTAACATTAAAACACCTGTTGATGTGTGATACCCTGGTGCGGATAAAAGATGGCGACGCTTGAATAGAAGCAATAATGAGCCCTATGTTCGAGTGACCCGTGTCTTTGAATATGGAGCTCGTCACTGCTGCTGATGCAAGTACCAAACAATCAGTGTAGTACTGTGGTTCCGGGATGTGAAGAGTATCTGCTATCATTGTAGCCAAGAGTAGGCCATACGCTTCAACTTGGAGAGAAGATGACACCGGGGGAGACATGGCCGAAACCTGCAACTGCTGACAGTGACCATTTCCTCCAAGTTGGATGATCACACCAATACATGCTGGAGAATGTTGCATATTTTCCTCATTTGTCCAAGCCGCGTCGCAGAAGATTCCTTGACCCGCAACTAAAGCTGGTGCAGTGGTGCTTGTGTGGTTAATGGTTGTTGTACTACAACAGTTGTTGAGCGTTGATTTTGTCCTGCTAGCACCTCCTCAAGCTTTGGGCCCTGTAAGATCGCATTCGCCACCGGGTATACCTGCGATGGTTGACAAAAATTTCTACCAAACAAGGCATCATTGCATGCTTTCCAAAGGCACCTCAAGAAAGTGAATATAGTTACATTGATATGGGGATGAGCCGAATCCCAGTAAAACCTTAATCATTTATCGAATGGAATGGTTATGTTTAGCCAAAGCTTCTGTTCTAATGTACCAAGGAGATGAGAACCAAGCAGCCTTTGAGAAAGGCCCTAGAAAAAGCATGTGCATTTCATCCTCTTGGTTGCCACATCTAGCACAATTATCACTAATATGTTTCGAGAACTTACTTGCAAGCTTACCCGTTGGAAGTGCTCGGCGAAGAAGCCTCCATGCGAAAATTTGAACTCTTGGGTCCATAAGTTTGTCCCTCCAATCCTGATTGAGAAGTTTACAATCTGCATTGGAACAGATTTTGGTCTCTGATTTGCTAGTAGTACTAGTTTGTTGAAGCAATGCTTGTAGGTACTTTTGGAAGAGTGGTCACATGCAGGGGTTAGTCTCCAAACCAACACATCATGTCCAGTAGTGTTAATAATAGGGGTTTGCAGTATAGCTTGAGTAGTATGAGGATGAAACAGAGCGTTGACTAGCTAGATTGATGTTCCAAGCTTTTTGATTAGGAAACCAAAGATCACTAACAACAACTGGATAAGAGTAAGGTGGCTGCTGGCTTATAAGATTCTCATACATATTTTACTCATGATAAAGAGGTTCCCCCAGTGGATATTATGGTTGAATTTTTAGTGAGCTATGTGAATTCTATTTGTGATGCCAAGAAGTTCAACACTGAGGAAATATTCAAGGGGAAAATGTCGGTTGCTGATTGGGCTTTGCCCGAAGTGAGAGTTACTCCTGCTCCTAAGCCTTGGACACCTCCTACTACAAATTGTGTTGCTCTATCAGTGGATGGATCTTTCTCAGTTGATTTTGGCGCCGCGACCGCATAGATGATTCTCCGGCGACATGATGAATCAATTATTTTTGCAGCATACCAGTATATTTTCAATTGCAGTGATGGCACTAAAAGTGGAGATGCATGCGCTTATGCAAGGGATGACACTTGCTATACAACACTCCGATCTTTCGGTGATTGTTCAATCTGATTCTATTATGGCTTTATCAAGTTTGACAATAGATGGATTAATTTGTTCTGCCTATGGACATCTCACAGCTGAAATTAAGATGAGGGGCAAGGAGTTTATACCTCAGAAATTAAATAGGGATCATAATATAGTTGTCGACCGCTTGACAAATTATAGTCGCATAGAGTGTACCACGATTGTGTGGATGCATCTAGAACCACCATATGTATCGATGATCCTTTGCCTGTCAATTATAATTCTATCAATTTGGAATAAAACTCCTTTTTCATCATAAAAATGTTAGATAATAACAAGATAAACGAGACATGAGAGCACACAGATTTTTACGTGGAATCCCTTGTGGGAGAAAACCACGGACGCACGAAGGCGCAATCACTATGATGGAGGAGTATTACAAGCACGAGACGACAGACCGTCTTAGGTACGACTACATGGGGTATATTTGAGGGGCAACACATAAGAGTCCTTGTAGGACAAGTAAACGAGTTGTACTTGTACGCGTCGGTACCAATGCAAAGCCCACACCGTATGTACTATGTCTAGTCCAATATGGTAGAATTTGGATCACAATTTAACAATCTCCACCTTGAGCCAAATTCCCTCTAGTAGTTGAAGAAAGTGAATAACTCCATCCAAATCAGCATAAACATCTTGTGTGTCAAAGTCCATAGGACTAATCAGAAATACCAACTAAGCCTGAGCAAAGCTCAAACTTATTGGTTGGAACTGGCTTTGTCATCATATCAGCAGGATTATCATGAGTACTTATCTTGCATACCTTCAAATCACCTTCAGCAACAACATGTCGAATATAGTGATATCTGACATCAATGTGCTTTGTTCTCTCATGGTACATTGGATTCTTGGTAAGATATATAGCTCTTTGAATGTCACTAAATATGGTAGGGCAAGATGAATCTCCACAAAGCTCAGTGTACAAACCTTTCAACCAGGTAGCTTCTTTGTATGCCTCAGAAATAGCCATATTGTAAGTGCATCTAGTTCCACCCCTAGTTGGTTTTGGAGTATTGATGACAAACCTGGAAGAGGGACTAATGTGTTTGTGAGAATTGCAGGATAACACAGGTAGTAGTCCCTCATTGATTTGGTTTACCTACCGGACATGACCCCTAAAAATGTGTGAAGACATTGAAGACAATGGTGGTCTGTGAAGCTATTCACGTTGAAGACTATGACATGAGAAGACATCGCGTGAAGCCTATGGAGCGCGAAGACTTAGTTGTTTTGTTGTTTCCTTTTTCTTCTTTGTTGAGTCATAGGAACCACCGCACTGTTAAGTGGGGTCCAAGTGAACAAAGTCAGAGTGACTGAAGTGATGCTCAACCAAATCCTGTGTCTTCGAGCGAAGATAATGAGAGCAAATCTTATCCAGAGTTGGATGAGCCAGCTTTACTTGAAGCCCAAGTCAAGCTGCCGCGTGTGTTTGAAATCTGACCGTTGGGACACGTGTCAGTTCCTTAGTGACCCAGGGTCATTTCGGACATATCAGGTCGGGTTGCCCAGTGGCTACAAATAGCCCACCCCTACACCATAAATTGGTGGCTGCTCAGAGTTAGTGCACGGCTTTTGTCGATTGAGAGCAACCCACCTCCGAAGCATTTGAGAGAGAATCCTTGCGAGGACCAAGCCCAAACCACCCAGAGCCCAAAGAGTGTTTGGCATCACTAAAGTCTTTCTGTCCGCGTGATCTAAAGATTTGTTACACTTGAGGACTATGAATCCTCCAGCCGGTTAGGCGTCGTGTTCTGAGCATCCAAGAGTCATTGTGGATTGCCGGTGAATAAAGTCTGTGAAGGTTTGGAAGTCTACCTTGAAAACTTACCAGAGTGATTGGGCGGGGACTAGGTGTCCTTAGCTCAAGGGGAATAAGGTAAAGACGCGGTCTTCTGAGTTGAATCTCAACCTCCCTAACCAGACATATAGTTGTCATAGCAACTGGAACTGGTCGAACAAATCTCTGTCCTCTCGAAGGTACTGGTTCTATCTCTCACTTCTCTTTACTTACAGTTTGTCTTTGTGAAGTCATTGCCTGCTAGCATTATCTGTTTGACTTCACTGTGTGACTACTTGTCCTGATTAGCTTCATACTATCTTCCATCTTGATCCTTACTACCTAGCAGCTGATAGTCTTCGTGCTTTCACCTCATTGAATACTTGACTATGGCTTGCCTAGTGTAGTGTACCTTCCGCTGCATACGAATAGTGTCATTTCTATTGTTTGTCTTTGAAACTCCCATGTTTTGAACACTTTCATAAAAATCGCCTATTCACCCCCCCTCTAGTCGATAACCAGCTCTTTCAATTGGTATCAGAGCAAGGTACTCCCTTGTTATGTGTGATTTTGGTTTAACCACCTGGAGTTTTAGCTATGTCGACCGCAGGGATAATCAAAGTCTCCGCTGCGTGCCCCATCTTCGATGGCACTGAATACCCCTACTGGAAGAATAAGATGCGCATGCATCTTGAAGCCATTGATGTCGATCTGTGGTATGTTGTCAAGAACGGCGTTCCCAAGACCGGTGAAGGTGTCACCCCTGCTGATGTCAAGAAGTTTGTTCAACTGGACTCTACTGCCAAGAACATCATCTGTGGTCATCTGACCAAAGGACAATATGGCCGTGTGAGTGCTCTGGAAACATCAAAGCTAGTCTTGGACTGGCTCTCCAAGGTCAATGAAGGCGTCAACTCATCAAGATCGATGGATCAATGTGTTGGGGAACGTAGTAATTTCAAAAAAATTCCTACGCACACGCAAGATCATGGTGATGGTATAGCAACGAGAGGGAAGAGTGTTCGTCCACGTACCCTCGTAGACCGTAAGCGGAAGCGTTAGCACAACGCGGTTGATGTAGTCGTACGTCTTCACGACCCGACCGATCCAAGCACCGAACGTACGGAGCCTCCGAGTTCAGCACACGTTCAGCTCGATGACGATCTCCGGCCTCCGATCCAGCAAAGCTCCGGAGATGAGTTCCGTCAGCACGACGGCATGGTGACGATGATGATGTTCTACCGGCGCAGGGCTTCGCCTAAACTCCGCGACGATATGACCGAGGTGGAATATGGTGGAGGGGGGCACCGCACACGGCTAAGGAACGATCCGTAGATCAACTTGTGTGTCTATGGGGTGCCCCCCCGCCCCCGTATATAAAGGAGCCAGGGGGGAGGAGGCCGCCGGTCAAGGAGGGCGCGCCAAGGGGGGAGTCCTACTCCCACTGGGAGTAGGACTCCCTCTTTCCAAGTAGGAGTAGGAGAAGGGGGGAAAGAGGAGGAAGAGGAGAAGGAAAGGGGGGGCGCCGCCCCCCTTCCCTTGTCCTATTCGGACTAGGAAGGGGAGGGGCGCGCGGCCCCCTCCTGCCTCCTTCCCTCTTCTCCCTCGAGACCCATGTAGGCCCAATAACCCCCCGGGGGTTCCGGTAACCTCCCGGTACTCCGGTAAAATGCCGATTTCACCCGGAACCATTCCGATGTCCAAACATAGGCTTCCAATATATCAATCTTTATGTCTCGACCATTTCGAGACTCCTCGTCATGTCCGTGATCACATCCGGGACTCCGAACAAACTTCGGTACATCAAAACTTATAAACTCATAATAAAACTGTCATCGAAACGTTAAGTGTGCGGACCCTACGGGTTCGAGAACTATGTAGACATGACCTAGAACCATTCTCGGTCAATAACCAATAGCGGGACTTGGATGCCCATATTGGTTCCTACATATTCTACGAAGATCTTTATCGGTCAAACTGCATAACAACATACGTTGTTCCCTTTGTCATCGGTATGTTACTTGCCCGAGATTCGATCGTCGGTATCCAATACCTAGTTCAATCTCGTTACCGACAAGTCTCTTTACTCGTTACATAATACATCATTCCGTAACTAACTCATTAGCTACATTGCTTGCAAGGCTTATAGTGATGTGCATTACTGAGAGGGCCCAGAGGTACCTCTCCGACAATCGGAGTGACAAAACCTAATCTCGAAATACGCCAACTCAACATGTACCTTCGGAGACACCTGTAGTACTCCTTTATAATCACCCAGTTACGTTGTGACGTTTGGTAGTACCCAAAGTGTTCTTCCGGTAAACGGGAGTTGCACAATCTCATAGTTGTAGGAACTTTGTATAAGTCATGAAGAAAGCAATAGCAGTATACTAAACGATCAAGTGCTAGGCTAACGGAATGGGTCATGTCAATCACATCATTCTTCTAATGATGTGATCCCACTAATCAAATGACAACACATGTCTATGGTTAGGAAACATAACCATCTTTGATTAATGAGCTAGTCAAGTAGAGGCATACTAGTGACTATAGATTTGTCTATGTATTCACACATGTATCATGTTTCCGGTTAATACAATTCTAGCATGAATAATAAACATTTATCATGATATGAGGAAATAAATAATAACTTTATTATTGCCTCTAGGGCATATTTCCTTCAGTCTCCCACTTGCACTAGAGTCAATAATCTAGATTACATAGTAATGATTCTAACACCCATGGAGTCTTGGTGCTGATCATGTTTTGCTCGTGAGAGAGGCTTAGTCAACGGGTCTGCAACATTCAGATCCGTATGTATCTTGCAAATCTCTATGTCTCCCACTTGGACTTGGTCCCGAATGGAATTGAAGCGTCTCTTGATGTGCTTGGTCCTCTTGTGAAATCTAGATTCCTTTGCCAAGGCAATTGCACCAGTATTGTCACAGAAGATTTTCATTGGTCCCGATGCACTAGGTATGATACCTAGATCGCAAATGAACTCCTTCATCCAGACTCCTTCATTTGCTGCTTCAGAAGCAGCTATGTACTCCGCTTCACATGTAGATCCCGCCACGAAGATTTGTTTAGAACTGCACCAACTTACAACTCCACCGTTTAATATAAACACGCATCCGGTTTGCGATTCAGAATCGTCTGGATCAGTGTCAAAGCTTGCATCGACGTAACCATTTACGACTAGCTCTTTGTCACCTCTATATACGAGAAACATATCCTTAGTCCTTTTTAGGTATTTCAGGATGTTCTTGACCGCTGTCCAGTGATCCACTCCTGGATTACTTTGGTACCTTCCTGCCAAGCTTATTGCTAAGCATACGTCAGGTCTGGTACACAGCATTGCATACATGATAGAGCCTGTGGCTGAAGCATAGGGAACATCTTTCATTTTCTCTCTATCTTCTGCTGTGGTCGGGCATTGAGTTTGACTCAACTTCACACCTTGTAGCACAGGCAAGAATCCTTTCTTTGCCTGATCCATTTTGAACTTTTTCAAAATTTTGTCAAGGTATGTGCTTTGTGAAAGTCCTATTAAGCGTCTTGATCTATCTCTATAGATCTTGATGCCCAATATGTAAGCAGCTTCACCGAGGTCTTTCATTGAAAAACTTTTATTCAAGTATCCCTTTATGCTATCCAGAAATTCTATATCATTTCCAATTAATAATATGTCATCTACATATAAAACTAGAAATGCTACAGAGCTCCCACTCACTTTCTTGTAAATACAGGCTTCTCCAAAAGTCTGTATAAAACCATATGCTTTGATCACACTATCAAAACGTTTATTGCAACTCCGAGATGCTTGCACCAGTCCATAAATGGATCGCTGGAGCTTGCATACTTTGTTAGCACCTTTTGGATCAACAAAACCTTCTGGCTGCATCATATACAACTCTTCTTCTAGAAATCCATTCAAGAATGTAGTTTGACATCCATTTGCCAAATTTCATAATCATGAAATGCAACAATAGCTGACATGATTCGGACAGACTTAAGCATCGCTACGGGTGAGAAAGTCTCATCGTAGTCAACCCCTTGAACTTGTCGAAAACCTTTCGCAACAAGTCGAGCTTTATAGACAGTCACATTACCATCAGCGTCAGTCTTCTTCTTAAAGATCCATTTATTCTCAATGGCTTGCCGATCATTGGGCAAGTCAACCAAAGTCCATACTTTGTTTTCATACATGGATCCCATCTCAGATTTTATGGCCTCTAGCCATTTTGCGGAATCTGGGCTCATCATCGCTTCCTCATAGTTCGTAGGTTCATCATGGTCAAGTAACATGACTTCTAGAATAGGATTACCGTACCACTCTGGTGCGGATCTTACTCTGGTAGACCTACGAGGTTCAGTAGAAACTTGATCTGAAGTTTCATGATCAATATCATTAGCTTCCTCACTAATTGGTGTAGTTGTCAGAGGAATCGGTTCTTGTGATGAACTACTTTCCAATAAGGGAGTAGATACAGTTATCTCATCAAGTTCTACTTTCCTCCCACTCACTTCTTTCGAGAGAAACTCCTTCTCTAGAAAGGATCCAATTTTAGCAACGAAAATCTTGCCCTCAGATCTGTGATAGAAGGTGTACCCAATAGTCTCTTTTGGGTATTCTATGAAGACACATTTCTCCGATTTGGGTTCGAGCTTATCTGGTTGAAGTTTCTTCACATAAGCATCGCAGCCCCAAACTTTAAGAAACGACAACTTTGGTTTCTTGCCAAACCACAGTTCATAAGGTGTTGTCTCAACGGATTTTAATGGTGCCCTATTTAACGTGAATGCGGCCGTCTCTAAAGCATAACCCCAAAATGATAGCGGTAAATCGGTAAGAGACATCATAGATTGCACCATATCAAGTAAAGTATGATTACGATGTTCAGACACACCATTTCGTTGTGGTGTTCCAGGTGGCGTGAGTTGCGAGACTATCCCGCATTGTTTCAAGTGTAGACCAAACTCGTAACTCAAATATTCTCCTCCACGATCAGATCGTAGAAACTTTATTTTCTTGTTATGATGATTTTCCACTTCACTCTGAAATTCTTTGAACTTTTCAAATGTTTCAGACTTGTGCTTCATTAAGTAGATATACCCATATCGTCTCAAATCATCTATGAAGGTGAGAAAATAACGATATCCGCCACGAGCCTCAACATTCATCGGACCACATACATCTGTATGTATGATTTCCAACAAATCTGTTGCTCTCTCCATAGTTCCGGAGAACGGCGTTTTAGTCATCTTGCCCATAAGGCACGGTTCGCAAGTACCAAGTGATTCATAATCAAGTTAAGTGATTCCAAAAGCCCATCAGTATGGAGTTTCTTCATGCGCTTTACACCGATATGACCTAAACGGCAGTGCCACAAATAAGTTGCACTATCGTTATCAACTCTGCATCTTTTGGTTTCAACACTATGAATATGTGTATCACTACTATCGAGATTCAATAAAAATAGACCATTCTTCAAGGGTGCATGACCATAAAAGATATTACTCATATAAATAGAACAACCATTATTCTCTGATTTAAATGAATAACCGTCTCGCATCAAACAAGATCCAGATATAATGTTCATGCTCAACGCTGGCACCAAATAACAATTATTTAGGTCTAATACTAATCCCGATGGTAGATGTAGAGGTAGTGTGCCGACCGCGATCACATCGACTTTGGAACCATTTCCCACGCGCATCGTCACCTCATCCTTAGCTAATCTTCGCTTAATCCGTAGTCCCTGTTTCGAGTTGCAAATATTAGCAACCGAACCAGTATCAAATACCTAGGTGCTACTGCGAGCATTAGTAAGGTACACATCAATAACATGTATATCACATATACCTTTGTTCACTTTGCCATCCTTCTTATCCGCCAAATACTTGGGACAGTTCCGCTTCCAGTGTCCAGTCTGCTTGCAGTAGAAGCACTCAGTTTCAGGCTTAGGTCCAGACTTGGGTTTCTTCTCTTGAGCAGCAACTTGCTTGCCGTTCTTTTTGAAGTTTCCCTTCTTCCCTTTGCCCTTCTTCTTGAAACTAGTGGTTTTGTTAACCATCAACACTTGATGCTCCTGCTTGATTTCTACCTCCGCAGCTTTCAGCATTGCGAAGAGCTCGGGAATAGTCTTGTTCATCCCTTGCATATTATAGTTCATCACGAAGCTCTTGTAGCTTGGTGGCAGTGATTGGAGAATTCTGTCAATGACACTATCATCAGGAAGATTAACTCCCAGTTGAATCAAGTGATTATTATACCCAGACATTTTGAGTATGTGTTCACTGACAGAACTATTCTCCTCCATCTTGCAGCTATAGAACTTATTGGAGACTTCATATCTCTCAATCCGGGCATTTGCTTGAAATATTAACTTCAACTCCTCGAACATCTCATATGCTCCATGACGTTCAAAATGTCGTTGAAGACCCGGTTCTAAGCCGTAAAGCATGGCACACTGAACTATCGAGTAGTCATCAGCTTTGCTCGGCCAGACATTCTTAACGTCGTTAGTTGCATCAGCAGCAGGCCTGGCACCCAGCGGTGCTTCCAGGACGTAACTTTTCGGTGCAGCAATGAGGATAATCCTTAGGTTACGGACCCAGTCCGTGTAATTGCTACCATCATCTTTCAACTTTGCTTTCTCAAGGAACGCATTAAAATTCAACGGAACAACAGCACGAGCCATCTATCTACAAACAAACATAGACAAGCAAAATACTATCAGGTACTAAGTTCATGATAATTTTAAATTCAATTAATCATATTACTTAAGAACTCCCACTTAGACAGACATCTCTCTAGTCATCTAAGTGATCACGTGATCCAAATCAACTAAACCATGTCCGATCATCACGTGAGATGGAGTAGTTTCAATGGTGAACATCGCTATGTTGATCATATCTACTATATGATTCACGTTCGACCTTTCGGTCTCCGTGTTCCGAGACCATATCTTTATATGCTAGGCTCGTCAAGTATAACCTGAGTATTCCGCGTGTGCAACTGTTTTGCACCCGCTGTATTTGAACGTAGAGCCTATCACACCCGATCATCACGTGGTGTCTCAGCACGAAGAACTTTCGCAACGGTGCATACTCAGGGAGAACACTTCTTGATAATTAGTGAGAGATCATCTTAAAATGCTACCGTCAATCAAAGCAAGATAAGATGCATAAAGGATAAACATCACATGCAATCAATATAAGTGATATGATATGGCCATCATCATCTTGTGCTTGTGATCTCCATCTTCGAAGCACCGTCATGATCACCATCGTCACCGGCTTGACATCTTGATCTCCATCGTAGCATCGTTGTCGTTACGCCATCTATTTCTTCTATGACTATCGCTACCGCTTAGTGATAAAGTAAAGCAATTACATGGCGTTTGCATTTCATACAATAAAGCGACAACCATATGGCTCCTGCCAGTTGCCGATAACTTCGGTTATAAAACATGATCATCTCATACAATACAATATAGCATCACGTCTTGACCATATCACATCACAACATGCCCTGCAAAAACAAGTTAGACACCCCTACTTTGTTGTTGCAAATTTTACGTGGCTGCTACGGGCTTAGCAAGAACCGTTCTTACCTACGCATCAAAAACCACAACGATAGTTCGTCAAGTTGGTGTTGTTTTAACCTTCGCAAGGACCGGGCGTAGCCACACTCGATTCAGCTTAAGTGAGAGAGACAGACACCCGCCAGCCACCTTTAAGCACGAGTGCTCGTAACGGTGAAACCAGTCTCGCGTAAGCGTACGCGTAATGTCGGTCCGGGCCGGTTCATCTCACAATACCGCCGAACCAAAGTATGACATGCTGGTAAGCAGTATGACTTGTATCGCCCACAACTCACTTGTGTTCTACTCGTGCATATAACATCAACGCATAAAACCTAGGCTCGGATGCCACTGTTGGGGAACGTAGTAATTTCAAAAAATTTCCTACGCACACGCAAGATCATGGTGATGGTATAGCAATGAGAGGGAAGAGTGTTCGTCCACGTACGCTCGTAGACCGTAAGTGGAAGCATTAGCACAACGCGGTTGATGTAGTCGTACGTCTTCACGATCCGACCGATCCAAGCACCGAACGTACGGAGCCTCCGAGTTCAGCACACGTTCAGCTCGATGACGATCTCCGGCCTCCGATCCAGCAAAGCTCCGGAGATGAGTTCCGTCAGCACGACGGCGTGGTGACGATGATGATGTTCTACCGGCGCAGGGCTTCGCCTAAACTCCGCGACGATATGACCGAGGTGGAATATGGTGGAGGGGGGCACCGCACACGGCTAATGAACGATCCGTAGATCAACTTGTGTGTCTATGGGGTGCCCCCCCGCCCCCGTATGCAAACGAGCCAGGGGGGAGGAGGCCGCCGGTCAAGGAGGGCGCGCCAAGGGGGGAGTCCTACACCCACCGGGAGCAGGACTCCCTCTTTCCAAGTAGGAGTAGGAGAAGGGGGGAAAGAGGAGGAAGAGGAGAAGGAAAGGGGGGGCGCCGCCCCCCTTCCCTTGTCCTATTCGGACTAGGAAGGGGAGGGGCACGCGGCCCCCTCCTGCCTCCTTCCCTCTTCTCCCTTGAGGCCCATGTAGGCCCAATAACCCCCCGGGGGGTTCCGGTAACCTCCCGGTACTCCGCTAAAATGCCGATTTCACCCGGAACCATACCGATGTCCAAACATAGGCTTCCAATATATCAATCTTTATGTCTTGACCATTTCGAGACTCCTCGTCATGTCCGTGATCACATCCGGGACTCCGAACAAACTTCAGTACATCAAAACTTATAAACTCATAATAAAACTGTCATCAAAACGTTAAGCGTGCGGACCATACGGGTTCGAGAACTATGTAGACATGACCTAGAACCATTCTCGGTCAATGAACAATAGCGGGACCTGGATGCCCATATTGGTTCCTACATATTCTACGAAGATCTTTATCGGTCAAACTGTTAGGGAACATAGTAATTTCAAAAAATTTCCTACGCACACGCAAGATCATGGTGATGATATAGCAACGAGAGGGGAGAGTATTCGTCTATGTACCCTCGTAGACCGTAAGCGGAAGCGTTATCACAACGCGGTTGATGTAGTCGTACGTCTTCACGATCCGACCGATCCAAGCACCGAACGTACGGAGCCTCCGAGTTCAGCACACGTTCAGCTCGATGACGATCTCCGGCCTCCGATCCAGCCGAGCTCCGGAGATGAGTTCCGTCAGCACGACGGCGTGGTGACGATGATGATGTTCTACCGGCGCAGGGCTTCGCCTAAACTCCGCGACGATATGACCGAGGTGGAATATGGTGGAAGGGGGCACGGCACACGGCTAAGGAACGATCCGTAGATCAACTTGTGTGTCTATGGGGTGCCCCCTGCCCCCGTATATAAAGGAGCAAGGGGGGGGGGTGCGGCCGGCCCTAGGAGGAGGCGCGCCGGAGGAGTCCTACTCCCACCGGGAGTAGGACTCCCCCCCTTTTCCTAGTTGGATTAGGACTTGGGGGGAGGGAAAAGAGGGAAGGGGGGCGCCGCCCCCCCTCTCCTTGTCCTATTCGGACTAGGGGGGGAGGGGGCGCGCGGCCTGCCCTGGCCGGCCCTTCCTCTTCTCCCTCATGGCCCACTAAGGCCCATTAACCCCCGGGAGGGTTCCGGTAACCCCCCGGTGTTCCGGTAAAATCCCGATTTCACCCGGAACCATTCCGAAGTCCAAACATAGGCTTCCAATATATCAATCTTGATGTGTAAACCATTCCGAGACTCCTCGTCATGTCCGTGATCACATCCGGGTCTCCGAACAAACTTCGGTACATAAAAACTTATAAACTCATAGTAAAACTGTCATTGAAACGTTAAGCATGCGGACCCTACGGGTTCGAGAACTATGTAGACATGACCTAAAACCATTCTCGGTCAATAACCAATAGTGGGACCTGGAAGCCCATATTGGTTCCTACATATTCTACGAAGATCTTTATCTGTCAAACCGCATAACAACATACTTTGTTCCCTTTGTCATCGGTATGTTACTTGCCCGAGATTTGATTGTTGGTATCCAATACCTAGTTCAATCTTGTTACCGGCAAGTCTCTTTACTCGTTCCGTAATACGGCATCTTATAACTAACTCATTAGTTACATGCTTGCAAGGCTTGGGTGATTAGTATTACCGAGAGGGCCCAGAGATACCTGTCCGACAATCGGAGTGACAAATCCTAATCTCGAATTATGCCAACCCAACATTTACCTTCGGAAACACCTGTAGAGCACCTTTATAATCACCCAGTTACGTTGTGACGTTTGGTAGCACACAAAGTGTTATTCCGGTAAACGGGAGTTGCACAATCTCATAGTTGTAGGAACTTTGTATAAGTCATGAAGAAAGCAATAGCAGTATACTAAACGATCAAGTGCTAGGCTAACAGAATGGGTCATGTCAATCACATCATTCTCCTAATGATGTGATCCCATTAATCAAATGACAACACATGTCTATGGTCAGGAAACATAACCATCTTTGATTAATGAGCTAGTTAAGTAGAGGCATACTAGTGACTATGTGTTTGTCTATGTATTCACACATGTATCATGTTTCCGGTTGATACAATTCTAGCATGAATAATAAACATTTATCATGTTATAAGGAAATAAATAATAACTTTATTATTGCCTCTAGGGCATATTTCCTTCAGTCTCCCACTTGCACTAGAGTCAATAATCTAGATTACATAGTAATGATTCTAACACCCATGGAATCTTGGTGCTGATCATGTTTTGCTCGTGAGAGAGGCTTAGTCAATGGGTCTGCAACATTCAGATCTGTATGTATCTTGCAAATCTCTATGTCTCCCACTTGGACTTGGTCCCGAATGGAATTGAAGCGTCTCTTGATGTGCTTGGTCCTCTTGTGAAATCTGGATTCCTTTGCCAAGGCAATTGCACCAGTATTGTCACAGAAGATCTTCATTGGTCCCGATGCACTAGGTATGACACCTAGATCGGAAATGAACTCCTTCATCCAGACTCCTTCATTTGCTGCTTCAGAAGCAGCTATGTACTCCGCTTCACATGTAGATCCTGCCACGACGCTTTGTATAGAACTGCACCAACTTACAGCTCCACCGTTTAATATAAACAAGTATCCGGTTTGCGATTTAGAATCGTCCGGATCAGTGTCAAACCTTGCATCGACGTAACCATTTACGACTAGCTCTTTGTCACCTCCATATATGAGAAACATATCCTTAGTCCTTTTCAGGTATTTCAGGATGTTCTTGACCGCTGTCCAGTGATCCACTCCTGGATTACTTTGGTACCTTCCTGCCAAGCTTATTGCTAAGCATACGTCAGGTCTGGTACACAGCATTGCATACATGATAGAGCCTATGGCTGAAGCATAGGGAACATTTTTCATTTTCTCTCTATCTTCTGCTGTGGTCGGGCATTGAGTTTGACTCAACTTCACACCTTGTAGCACAGGCAATAATCCTTTCTTTGCCTGATCCATTTTGAACTTTTTCAAAATTTTGTCAAGGTATGTGCTTTGTGAAAGTCCTATTAAGCGTTTGATCTATCTCTATAGATCTTGATGCCCAATATGTAAGCAGCTTCACCGAGGTCTTTCATTGAAAACTTTTATTCAAGTATCCCTTTATGCTATCCAGAAATTCTATATCATTTCCATCAATAATATGTCATCTACATATAATATCAGAAATGCTACAGAGCTCCCACTCACTTTCTTGTAAATACAGGCTTCTCCAAAAGTCTGTATTAAACCATATCGCTTTGCATCACACTAGTCAATAACGTTTATTCCAACTCCGAGATGCTTGCACCAGTCATACATGGTATCGCTGGAGCTTCGCATACTTTGTTAGCAGCCTTTTGGATCAACAAAACCTTCTGGCTGCATCATATACAACTCTTCTTCCAGAATCCATTCAAGAATGCCAGTTCTTGACATCCATTGCCAAATTTCATAATCATGCAACATGCAGCAATAGCTAACATGATTCCGGACAGACTTAAGCATGCGCTACGGGTGAGAAAGTCTCATCGTAGTCAACCCCTTGAACTTGTCGAAAACCTTTCGCAACAAGTCGAGCTTTATAGACAGTTACATTACCATCAGCGTCAGTCTTCTTCTTAAAGATCCATTTATTCTCAATGGCTTGCCGATCATCGGGCAAGTCAACCAAAGTCCATACTTTGTTTTCATACATGGATCCCATCTCAGATTTCATGGCCTCTAGCCATTTTGCGGAATCTGGGCTCATCATCGCTTCCTCATAGTTCGTAGGTTCATCATGGTCAAGTAACATGACTTCCAGAATAGGATTACCGTACCACTCTGGTGCGGATCTTACTCTGGTAGACCTACGAGGTTCAGTAGAAACTTGATCTGAAGTTTCATGATCAATATCATTAGCTTCCTCACTAATTGGTGTAGTTGTCACAGGAACCGGTTCTTGTGATGAACTACCTTCCAATAAGGGAGTAGATACAGTTATCTCATCAAGTTCTACTTTCCTCCCACTCACTTCTTTCGAGAGAAACTCCTTCTCTAGAAAGGATCCATTCTTAGCAACGAATGTCTTGCCTTCGGATCTGTGATAGAAGGTGTACCCAACAGTCTCTTTTGGGTATCCTATGAAGACACATTTCTCCGATTTGGGTTCGAGCTTATCTGGTTGAAGTTTCTTCACATAAGCATCGCAGCCCCAAACTTTAAGAAACGACAACTTTGGTTTCTTGCCAAACCACAGTTCATAAGGCGTCGTCTCAACGGATTTTGATGGTGCCCTATTTAACGTGAATGCGGCCGTCTCTAAAGCATAACCCCAAAACGATAGCGGTAAATCGGTAAGAGACATCATAGATCGCACCATATCAAGTAAAGTACGATTACGACGTTCGGACACACCATTTCGTTGTGGTGTTCCAGGTGGCGTGAGTTGCGAAACTATTCCGCATTGTTTCAAATGTAAACCAAACTCGTAACTCAAATATTCTCCTCCACGATCAGATCGTAGAAACTTTATTTTCTTGTTACGATGATTTTCTACTTCACTCTGAAATTCTTTGAACTTTTCAAATGTTTCAGACTTGTGCTTCATTAAGTAGATATACCCATATCTGCTCAAATCATCTGTGAAGGTGAGAAAATAACGATATCCGCCACGAGCCTCAACATTCATCGGCCACATACATCTGTATGTATGATTTCCAACAAATCTGTTGCTCTCTCCATAGTTCCGGAGAACGGTGTTTTAGTCATCTTGCCCATGAGGCACGGTTCGCAAGTACCAAGTGATTCATAATCAAGTGATTCCAGAAGTCCATCAGTATGGAGTTTCTTCATGCGTTTTACACCGATATGACCTAAACGGCAGTGCCACAAATAAGTTGCACTATCATTATCAACTCTGCATCTTTTGGCTTCAACATTATGAATATGTGTATCACTACTATCGAGATTCAATAAAAATAGACCACTCTTCAAGGGTGCATGACCATAAAAGATATTACTCATATAAATAGAACAACCATTATTCTCTGATTTAAATGAATAACCGTCTCGCATCAAACAAGATCCAGATATAATGTTCATGCTCAACGCTGGCACCAAATAACAATTATTCAGGTCTAAAACTAATCCCGAAGGTAGATGTAGAGGTAGCGTGCCGACCGCGATCACATCGACTTTGGAACCGTTTCCCACGCGCATCGTCACCTCGTCCTTGGCCAGTGCTCGCTTATTCTGTAGTCCCTGTTTCGAGTTGCAAATATTAGCAACAGAACCAGTATCAAATACCCAGGTGCTACTACGAGCTCTAGTTAGGTACACATCAATAACATGTATATCACATATACCTTTGTTCACTTTGCCATCCTTCTTATCCGCCAAATACTTGGGGCAGTTCCGCTTCCAGTGTCCAGTCTGCTTGCAGTAGAAGCACTCAGTTTCAGGCTTAGGTCCAGACTTGGGTTTCTTCTCTTGAGCAGCAACTTGCTTGCCGTTCTTCTTGAAGTTCCCCTTCTTCTTCCCTTTGCCCTTCTTCTTGAAACTAGTGGTCTTGTTGACCATCAACACTTGATGCTCCTTCTTGATTTCTACCTCCGCGGCTTTCAGCATCGCGAAGAGCTCGGGAATAGTCTTGTTCATCCCTTGCATATTATAGTTCATCACGAAGCTCTTGTAGCTTGGTGGCAGTGATTGGAGAATTCTGTCAATGACACTATCATCAGGAAGATTAACTCCCAGTTGAATCAAGTGATTATTATACCCAGACATTCTGAGTATGTGTTCACTGACAGAACTATTCTCCTCCATCTTGCAGCTATAGAACTTATTGGAGACTTCATATCTCTCAATCCGGGCATTTGCTTGAAATATTAACTTCAACTCCTGGAACATCTCATATGCTCCATGACGTTCAAAACGTCGTTGAAGACCCGGTTCTAAGCCGTAAAGCATGGCACACTGAACTATAGAGTAGTCATCAGCTTTGCTCTGCCAGACGTTCTTAACGTCGTCAGTTGCATCAGCAGCAGGCCTGGCACCCAGCGGTGCTTCCAGGACGTAACTCTTCTGTGCAGCAATGAGGATAATCCTCAGGTTACGGACCCAGTCCGTGTAATTGCTACCATCATCTTTCAACTTTGCTTTCTCAAGGAACGCATTAAAATTCAACGGAACAACAGCACGAGCCATCTATCTACAAACAAACATAGACAAGCAAGATACTATCAGGTACTAAGTTCATGATAAATTTAAGTTCAATTAATCATATTACTTAAGAACTCCCACTTAGACAGACATCTCTCTAGTCATCTAAGTGATCACGTGATCCAAATCAACTAAACCATAACCGATCATCACGTGAGATGGAGTAGTTTTCAATGGTGAACATCACTATGTTGATCATATCTACTATATGATTCACGCTCGACCTTTCGGTCTCCGTGTTCCGAGGCCATATCTGCATATGCTAGGCTCGTCAAGTTTAACCTGAGTATTCTGCGTGTGCAAAACTGGCTTGCACCCGTTGTAGATGGACGTAGAGCTTATCACACCCGATCATCACGTGGTGTCTCGGCACGACGAACTTTCGGCAACGGTGCATACTCAGGGAGAACACTTCTTGATTATTTTAGTGAGAGATCATCTTAAAATGCTACCGTCAATCAAAGCAAGATAAGATGCATAAAGGATAAACATCACATGCAATCAATATAAGTGATATGATATGGCCATCATCATCTTGTGCTTGTGATCTCCATCTCCGAAGCACCGTCGTGATCACCATCGTCACCGGCGCGACACCTTGATCTCCATCGTAGCATCGTTGTCGTTACGCCATCTATTGCTTCTACGACTATCGCTACTGCTTAGTGATAAAGTAAAGCAATTACAGGGCGTTTGCATTTCATACAATAAAGCGACAACCATATGGCTCCTGCCAGTTGCCGATAACTTCGGTTACAAAACATGATCATCTCATACAATAAAATATAGCATCACGTCTTGACCATATCACATCACAACATGCCCTGCAAAAACAAGTTAGACGTCCTCTACTTTGTTGTTGCAAATTTTACGTGGCTGCTACGGGCTTAGCAAGAACCGTTCTTACCTACGCATCAAAACCACAATGATAGTTTGTCAAATAGACTCCGTTTTAACCTTCGCAAGGACCGGGCGTAGCCACACTCGGTTCAACTAAAGTGAGAGAGACAGACACCCGCCAGCCACCTTTAAGCACGAATGCTCGTAACGGTGAAACCAGTCCCGCGTAAGCGTACGCGTAATGTCGGTCCGGGCCGCTTCATCTCACAATACCGCTGAACCAAAGTATGACATGCTGGTAGGCAGTATGACTTATATCGTCCACAACTCACTTGTGTTCTACTCGTGCATATAATATCAACGCATAAAACCTAGGCTCGGATGCCACTGTTGGGGAACGTAGTAATTTCAAAAATTTTCCTACGCACATGCAAGATCATGGTGATGATATAGCAACGAGAGGGGAATGTATTCGTCTACGTACCCTCGTAGACCGTAAGCGGAAGCGTTATCACAACGCGGTTGATGTAGTCGTACGTCTTCACGATCCGACCGATCCAAGCACCGAACGTACGGAACCTCCGAGTTCAGCACACGTTCAGCTCGATGATGATCTCCGGCCTCCGATCCAGCCGAGCTTCGGAGATGAGTTCCGTCAGCACGACAGCGTGGTGACGATGATGATGTTCTACCGGCGCAGGGCTTCGCTTAAACTCCGCGATGATATGACCGAGGTGGAATATGGTGGAAGGGGGCACCGCACACGGCTAAGGAACGATCCGTAGATCAACTTGTGTGTCTATGGGGTGCCCCTGCCCCCGTATATAAAGGAGCAAGGGGGGTGCGGCCGGCCCTAGGAGGAGGCGCGCCGGAGGAGTCCTACTCCCACCGGCCCTAGGAGTAGGACTCCCCCCCTTTTCCTAGTTGGATTAGGACTTGGGGGGAGGGAAAAGAGGGAAGGGGGGCGCCGCCCCCCTCTCCTTGTCCTATTCGGACTAGGGGGGGAGGGGGCGCGCGGCCTGCCCTGGCCGGCCCTTCCTCTTCTCCCTCATGGCCCACTAAGGCCCATTAACCCCCGGGAGGGTTCCGGTAACCCCCCGGTGTTCCGGTAAAATCCCGATTTCACCCGGAACCATTCCGAAGTCCAAACATAGGCTTCCAATATATCAATCTTTATGTCTCGACCATTCCGAGACTCCTCGTCATGTCCGTGATCACATCCAGGTCTCCGAACAAACTTCGGTACATTAAAACTTATAAACTCATAATAAAACTGTCATCGAAACGTTAAGCATGCGGACCCTACGGGTTCGAGAACTATGTAGACATGACCTAAAACCATTCTCGGTCAATAACCAATAGCGGGACCTGGATGCCCATATTGGTTCCTACATATTCTACGAAGATCTTTATCGGTCAAACTGCATAACAACATACTTTGTTCCTTTTGTCATCGGTATGTTACTTGCCCGAGATTTGATCGTCGGTATCCAATACCTAGTTCAATCTTGTTACTGGCAAGTCTCTTTACTCGTTCGTAATACGTCATCTTATAACTAACTCATTAGTTACATGCTTGCAAGGCTTGGGTGATGAGTATTACCGAGAGGGCCCAGAGATACCTCTCCGACAATCGGAGTGACAAATCCTAATCTTGAATTATGCCAACCCAACATGTACCTTCGGAAACACCTGTAGAGCACCTTTATAATCACCCAGTTACGTTGTGACGTTGGGTAGCACCCAAAGTGTTCTTCCGGTAAACGGGAGTTGCACAATCTCATAGTTGTAGGAACTTTGTATAAGTCATGAAGAAAGCAATAGCAGTATACTAAACGATCAAGTGCTAGGCTAACAGAATGGGTCATGTCAATCACATCATTCTCCTAATGATGTGATCCCATTAATCAAATGACAACACATGTCTATGGTCAGGAAACATAACCATCTTTGATTAATGAGCTAGTTAAGTAGAGGCATACTAGTGACTATGTGTTTGTCTATGTATTCACACATGTATCATGTTTCCGGTTAATACAATTCTAGCATGAATAATAAACATTTATCATGATATAAGGAAATAAATAATAACTTTATTATTTCCTCTAGGGCATATTTCCTTCACAAACCGCATAACAACATACGTTGTTCCCTTTGTCATCGGTATGTTACTTGCCCGAGATTCGATCGTCGGTATCCAATACCTAGTTCAATCTCGTTACCGACAAGTCTCTTTACTCGTTACGTAATACATCATTCCGTAACTAACTCATTAGCTACATTGCTTGCAAGGCTTATAGTGATGTGCATTACCGAGAGGGCCTAGAGATACCTCTCCGACAATCGGAGTGACAAAACCTAATCTCGAAATACGCCAACTCAAGATGTACCTTCGGAGACACCTGTAGTACTCCTTTATAATCACCTAGTTACATTGTGACGTTTGGTAGTACCCAAAGTGTTCCTCCGGTAAACGGGAGTTGCATAATTCTCATAGTTACAGGAACATGTATAAGTCATGAAGAAAGCAATAGCAGTATACTAAACGATCAAGTGCTAGGCTAACGGAATGGGTGATGTCAATCACATCATTCTTCTAATGATGTGATCCCACTAATCAAATGACAACACATGTCTATGGTTAGGAAACATAACCATCTTTGATTAATGAGCTAGTCAAGTAGAGGCATACTAGTGACTATAGATTTGTCTATGTATTCACACATGTTTCATGTTTCCGGTTAATACAATTCTAGCATGAATAATAAACATTTATCATGATATGAGGAAATAAATAATAACTTTATTATTGCCTCTAGGGCATATTTCCTTCACAATGTTCTCCACAACCTCTTCAACCACTTCAAGAGACACGACAATGAGAACGTCCAGCTCACATTTGATCCCCTCACTGATATCACAAACGAGCTCCAAGCACTTGGCGCAACTGAGATCACGAAGCATGAGATAGTGAAGACACTACTGAGATCAATTGACAGCTCATTTGATACCTTAGCCCTGATGATTCAAGAACGCCCTGACTTCAAGACTCTAGATCCGTCTGACATACTTGAGAGGCTCAACACACATGAGTTCCAGCTATCTGAGAAACGAGATATCTATGGCCCCAACTATGGCCGAACTCGCGCTTTGAAGGCAAAGGCTATTTCCTCATCTGAAGAAGAATCTGACTACAGTTTTGATGATCCTGAATACATTGGAAAGGAGCTTGCTATGCTTGTGAGGAAGTTCTAGAAATTCACCAAGAAGAAAGGCTTCAGAAAGTCTTCACAATCCAGCTCAATAAATGATGAAGCTTCCACCCATGACCACAAGAAGAGAACCTGCCACAAGTGCAAGAAACCTGGTCCCTACATCTCTGAGTGTCCACAGTGGGACAATGAGAAGAAGAAGAAGAAGAGCAAAGAATATGATTCTGATGACAACAAGAAGAAGAAATCCTCAAAGTCTTCTTCCAAGTCTTCATCACACAAGAAGAGCTCATCTGGCAAGGCTCGTGCTTTTGTTGGCAAGGAGATGGACTCAGAGGAGGAGTTTGCTTCTGAGGAGCCAGAGGTGGAGTCTGAGGAGGAGTCCGACTCTGGTGTTGCGAGTCTGGCTCTAGCTACAGCCTACGTTGCCAAGTCCATCTTCAACACGGAAGACAATGGCTCCGTCACCAATGGTTATGATAATGACAAGGACGACTCAGCTCCCACCTACTGCTTCATGGCATGTGGTGCCAAGGTAAAATCACGCGATGCTTACTTTCAAACATCAAGTGAAGATGACTCTGATGGTGAATCCAAACCTAGTTACAAAACACTTGCTAAAATCGCAACTGAACAACAAAAAGCTATGGAACATATTCAAAAACTGTTAGACAAAAGCGATGACCTGTTGGATGCAGAAATGACCGGATCTCAGTCCTTAATTGAAGACATCAAAAATCTTCATGTTAAGTACGAAGAACTTGAAAGTCGTCATGAAACGCTCACAACAACTCATGAAAAGCTTTCCTACGATTATCTTCAAAGGAAGCAAGATCTTGAGAAATTGAGAGCGATTCATGAAGATCTTCAAAAGAGAACGAGTCACTTCGCGCTCAACAGATCAGTCCCGCTCAGGAAGGATTTGAACCACCATGTCTAAAATGCATTGAGCGTGATAACGCTGCCTCTGTTGCTGAATGTTCTACTGCTACTACTGTTGCAATATCTTCAACTGCTGATGTGGTAACTAACCCCTCTGCTGAGGATACCACTACTATTGCTGATGAGAATGCTAGGTTGAAGACACTGCTTGAGACAGGGATGTACAAAAGTCTCAAAGGGCATCAGACATTATGTGATGTCCTCAAAAAGCAGATTCTGAACCGAAACCCTAGGAAAGAGGGTGTTGGGTTCGAGAGGAAAATGAATGTTGATGGGTCTTACTGGAAGCCTGAGCAGTACCCCAAAACCACATGGGTTGCTGCAAAGGAACCTTCAGTAGATCCATCCACCTTATCTGGTTTCACTTGTGCTAACCCTATTATCATTGATGAATCCTTTGATGCAAACTATAAACTGTTTAAGAATCAGAATGGCGAAGTGTTTGCCAGGTATATTGGTACTAACTGCAGGAATGGGCCACCTATGAAGAAGATATGGGTACCCAAAAGTTGTCTTGAGAATCTTCCAGTGAATGTCATCATGACACCACCTGGGAAGAAGACAAACCCCATACCAAAGGCTTCATATGGTCCAAAAGCTTCATACAGACCGAGGACTCATCTGAGTCACCCTAACGTCAATGTTTTGCAGGGAAATCATACTCAGACCCATGAATATGAGCGTGTTTCCTCAAACCGCTATGTTCATAGAACTAAGAACTTTTCTGCTTATTCCTATGAGTATTATTCACCTCCTGCAAGGCTATTTACTAGGGCTCCAAAGCCGAAGTTCTCAGATGCTGCACTTAGACTCATTGCTTCTAAGCCACCCCTGAAAATGTGGGTGGTTAAGAAAACTTAACTCTCTTTTGCAGGGAAAGGTCTCCAGCCGGAAATCAAAGGCGTCCAATGCTAATGCTGGGGACCTTAAACATCTTGTGGGGCGCAAGATAAAATGCCCAAATGGTCTTACTATGTATTTCGTTCCGGGATTCCTTGACACTCATCCTATCTATCCTAACCAAGATCTGAATTTCCATGTTCCACTTGTTCGTCAAATGTTTATGCTTCACAACTCGCTTGGTGAAGCCTATCCCCCAAACTGCACTGTAGGCTATGACACCTCGTACTTCAGAATGGATTATGGACAGTGGATGCACTAACCACATGACTGGCGATCGAAGTCTTCTGATGGATTCAACGCTACGTCCATCAGACAAGAGTCACATCACATTTGCTGACACTGGTAAAAGCAAGGTATTGGGTCTAGGTAGAGTTGCAATATCAAGGGATCAGCACATGGATAAAGTGATGCTTGTTGAATCCCTTGGTTTCAACTTAATGTCTGTCTCAATGCTTTGTGACATAAACATGATTGTGCTATTTGGAAAATATCGTTGCCATGTACTAATGGAATCTGACAAGTCTCTAGTTTTGAAGGGTATCGGAAAGATGATCTGTATATGGTAGATTTCTCAGCAGGACCACAGATGGCCGTATGTCTTCTAGCAAAAGCTTCAGAGTGCTGGCTTTGGCATCGAAGGCTAGGGCATGCTGGCATGAGGAACTTGCACACTCTCGCGAAGAAGAAGCATGTCGTGGGCATCGAAGGCGTCAAGTTCAAGAAGGATCATCTGTGTGGTGCCTGTGAAGCTGGAAAGATGACTAGGGCCAAGCATCCCTCGAAGACAATCATGACTACATCTCAACCCTTCGAGCTGCTGCACATGGACTTATTTGGCCCTACTCACTACTCTACCCTTACCACCATTGCTTGCCTCTATGGTTTCGTCATGCTTGATGAGTATTCAAGATATACTTGGGTGCATATAATCCTCTACAAGAATGAAGTGCAGGATGTCTTCAGACGCTTTGCCAATCGTGCCATGACGAACTATGGCGTCAAGATCAAGCATATCAGAAGTGACAACGGCACTGAGTTCAAGAACACCGGCCTCGACCTTTATCTGGATACTATGGGCATCACTCATGAGTTCTCTGCTCCATACACACCTCAGCAGAATGGCATCATGGATCGCAAGAACAGAACCCTTATTGAGATGGCCCGAACAATGCTCGATGAGTACAAGACTCCATGGAAGTTCTGGCCTGAAGCCATTGATACTGCATGCCACGTCATCAACCGTGTTTATCTTCACAAGCTTCTGAAGAAAACATCCTATGAACTCCTAACTGGTAAGAAGCCAAATGTAAGCTACTTCAGAGTATTTGGTGCTAGGTGCTGGATCAAGGATCCACATCACACTTCAAAATTTGCACCGAAAGCAATGAAGGTTTTATGCTTGGTCACGGAAAGGATTCGCACTCCTACAGAGTCTTCAACATCTTTCACTATAATGTGGTTGAAACTGTGGATGTGCGGTTCGATGAGACTAACGGCTCGCAAAGAGAGCACCTGCCAAATGTGCTAGATGAAGTACCTCCAAGTGAATCAATCAAGCAGATGGGAATTGGAGAGATCATACCTTCTGAGGCTCAGATTGAAGTGGAACTTATCATTTCTGCACCTAATCAACCTGAAGACAATGCTCAGCCTGAAGACAATCCCCCAAATGATGACATTGATCAGCAAGAGCAAAATATTCGTCCAGTTCATCCTCGTGTTGCAAATGAAGTACAGATTGAGAAGATAATTGACAGCATCAACGCACCTGGTCCACTCACTCGTTCAAGAGCTACTCAAAGAGCAACACAGCTAAGAAATTTTTGTGGGCATTTTGCATTTGTCTCAATCTCTGAACCCAAGAAAGTTGTTGAAGCCTTCATGGAACCTGAATGGATTCAAGCCATGCAAGAAGAGCTTCAACAGTTCGAGATGAACAATGTGTGGGAATTGGTCAAGCGTCCTGATCCTCGTAAGCACAATATTATTGGCACCAAATGGATATATCGCAACAAGCAATATGAGCATGGTCAAGTTGTCAGAAACAAGGCTCGTCTCGTTGCCCAAGGATACACTCAAGTGGAAGGGATTGACTTCGATGAAACATTTGCTCCCGTGGCTAGGCTTGAAGCCATTCGCATACTGCTAGCCTATGCAAATCATCACAACATCCTTCTGTATCAAATGGATGTGAAGAGTGCCTTTCTCAATGGAAAGATTGACGAAGAAGTATATGTTGCACAACCTCCTGGCTTTGAAGATCCAAAACATCCTGATATGGTATACAAGCTCAACAAGGCATTGTATGGCCTCAAACAAGCCCCTCGTGCTTGGTATGACACACTCAAAGACTTCCTGAAGAGCAAAGGCTTCAAACCTGGTTCACTAGATCCTACACTCTTCACGAAGACATATGATGGTGAACTATTTGTGTGCCAAATCTATGTGGATGACATTATCTTTGGCTGCACAAACAAGAAATACAGTGATGAGTTTGGTCACATGATGCAAGAGCAATATCAGATGTCCATGATGGGCAAGCTGAAGTTCCTGGGTCTCCAAATCCATCAGCAATGCAATGGCATCTTCATATCTCAAGGAAAATATCTCAAAGATTGCCTGAAGAAGTTTGGTATGCAAGACTGCAAAGGATACACGACGCCAATGCCAACTAAAAGTCATCTGGGTCCCGACGCCAATGGTAAAGAGTTCGATCAAAAGGTATACCGCTCCATGATTGGTTCTTTACTTAATTTATGTGCATCTAGGCCAGATATAATGCTTAGTGTTTGCATGTGTGCCCGATTCCAAGCGGCACCAAAGGAATCACACCACTTGGTCATGAAGAGAATTCTTCGATATTTGGCTTACACCCCAACACTAGGATTATGGTATCCAAAGGGCTTAGAGTTTGATCTAGTTGGATTCTCAGATGCTGATTATGCTGGTGAAAAGGTTGATCGCAAGTCCACATCAGGCACATGTCAATTTCTAGGACGATCTCTTGTCAGTTGGTCTTCAAAGAAGCAGAACTGTGTATCTCTCTCCACTGCTGAATCCGAATACATTGCTGCTGGATCTTGCTGTGCTCAGCTTCTCTGGATGAAGCAAACTCTCAAGGACTATGGTATCCACCTGAAGAATGTGCCACTCTACTGCGACAATGAGAGTGCCATCAAGATTGCCAACAACCCAGTTCAGCACTCGAAGACAAAGCACATTGAAATTCATCATCACTTTCTCAGAGATCATGTCATGAAGGAAGATATTGATATCATTCACGTCAACACAGTAGAGCAATTGGAAAATATCTTCATAAAGCCCTTGGATGAGAAAAGGTTTTGCAAGTTGCGGTGTGAGCTAAATATCTTGGAATCCTCAAATGTCCTATGATTGGACACACATCCTAACACTTATGCATTTTGATGACTTAGATGTGCAACACACGAAGTAATGTGTATCTTCAATCAATGAAGACATACACTCTAAGTGTGAATGCATTAATGCGGAATTTGACTTCGGAGCACCACGATAATTGTGCATCGTGTCTGGGTCTAATACTTCCTATACGGTGGGTAACGCCACCACCAAACTTTTGTTTGAAGTGTTTCCCTTGGCGTTATGATTGCAAAGTCTTCGTATTTGATTTGTCTTCATACTTGACTTATGTTCATATTTATCTTCATCCTGTTGATTTGGTCTTATACTGGCTATATACATATTTGTGTTCTGTCCTCTACAACATTCACTTATAGCTATGATTTCTTGCTGAATCTTTTGATCTAGGTGAATGTGATCGGACCCTAACCTATCTATGCTTCTACCTCAACTATATCTGTCCAAATCATATGCATTCTGTTCAAAATTGTTGATTGTCTTCACTGAGACCTTGTCAGCTGAAGTCAATCTGACAAACATTTATATCTGTTTTTAATGATATATCCTTATTGCCTGAAAGCCGGAGAATTCTGAACGACCACCTCGACAATCCAGGCGTGTGTGGGAGCATGGAACAACTTCCAAGGTGTTGCATGCTTGCCACGTGCCCTTCAGATGTGAACCGCCAGGGCACCTGCGTAATTGCGCTGTGTCGTCCCTTTCCTTATAAATACCCATCACATCGCTGTCAAAATCCTTCTTCCACCTCGTCACCTCGCACAAACCCTAGCGCCACTGCTAGCTCTCAACGACGCCGGCGACAAAGCGCTTAGCTGCCGCGACCTCACTGATGTCGTCCTCACGCCGGCTGCGGACCTCGTCTTCTCTGCCGTCGCCGTAGGTGTCTTCCGTCGCCAAGTTAGGGCACGGGAGATCGAACTGCTCGGCCTCCAACTTCGCTCTATCTAGCAGTTCTTCGTGTGGTAATTAAAACTTACTTTTTACCATCTTTTTGATCTGATAGATTCATCCTTCTTTACCAAAAGTGGTTTCTATGCTTCCAAAGTTGAATCTATTCCGTTCTGCATCTCATATTATGCCTAGTATGTTCACTTATGCTTCTCTACAAGTTAGATTCCTCACTTGTACTTATTCTTGGATTCGTACAAATCTGGAAACAACTGACAACAAATAAGTGAATGTCTTCGCGTTATGAGGTCAATGTCTTCAAACTGATTTATCTTCAAAATCTTCTGAGAATGCATATGACCTCTTCCCCTTCCCTCGCACCTCTAATGCTGTCACAGGTACATGTTCGTGGGAGAATCCATTGGTTCTCATAGTCTGCATTCATTTGCAGAATTCTTACAGAGTCACATAAATTCTCCTGAAGCCAGTTCTTGCCTGACCAGCCGCCGGAAGCCTTTGCTAGCCTTGAAGCCATTTAGTTTAAGCTTCATGGCCACTGAGAAGTCATCTCGAAATGGTGGCAGACAACACCGTGGGAATACCTCTAAAGATGTGCCTCCAGATCTGCATGAACTATACAAGACAGACCCATAGGAGACCTATGGAGAATGCAAGAATCGAATCCAATGGATTCGAAGATATTGGGCAGAGGAATGGTACAAGTACAGATTTGTCACTGCTGAGTATGCCGAGAAGAATGCCATCAAGCGACCCTGGGGAGATATCCTATACCAAACTCTTCCTCCCAGGTCCAGGACTGAAGCTATTGAACAAGGCTTCTATCCGTGCATGGTTCGCAGAACACAGCCAAAGAATGCTGACCCTTCTTCTCTGTTGTGGTGTCGCGAAGACAATCTGTTCAAGCGCAACTTCAAATTCGCCAAAGACTCTGTGGTGAAGAACAAGAAGGCATTTGGACTTGACTTCAACCCAGGTCCGTCTGCTCCTCGGGAAGATGGCACCCGTGAAGCCAATGAAAACATAATCGGCCCCTTCTACAACCTCGAAGGCCTCATCACTCACATTGCCATCCAAGGTGAAAATGTGGATCATTCTGCCGATGATGCTGATTCTGATGATGCGCCAGCTCCTCCTCCTAAGCCGCAGAAGCAGAAGAGAACTAAGGCTACAAAACCTTCTCCTGCTTCAAAAGCTTCACGAGCGAAGCCATTCGCAACTGCTCCTCCTGCTCCAAGTGTCAATTCTGAAGATCTCTCTCATATCTCCAAGAAGAAAGAGAAGCCCCAGAAGAAAACTGTTCAGAGTTCTGGTCAAGCCCTGACACATGCTGCCGTTCTAAGGAATGAAACTGAAGCCATTGATCTGTCAACTTATGATGAGTGCGGTGACGACGCTCTTGAGCAGCTGATTAAGAGCAAGCAAGAGGCGGAGATCTTCAATGATCTGCCCCTCTTCGATGTGAACATTCTGGTTAACTTCATTGATGAGTGGGCGGACAACCCAAATCTTAGCTTTGATGATCTTCAGGTCCCAATTGGCATCAGCGTCGCCTTTCAAGGCGCCATTGCTCCTGAGCCGGCTCTGGCTCAGTGAATAGTTGAACTGAAGAACAAGATTGACTATGAGAAAGAACAGTTCAAGAAGCACGTAGCCAAGCTCAGTGTGGCTGATGTTCAAAACTTCAAGCTGATGCTGCATGACCTCAAGGAGGCATTTCGCAAGAAGCGCGAAGAAGCCAAAGGTTCACGCGAGCGAATGAAGAATCTGGCTGCCAAGTGTGTTCAAGCTTACAATGAAGCTGAGAAGCGCAAGGCGCTTGGGCGCCCTGGCATAGACCCCAAGCTGGCTGCCAAGAAGAAAAAGCCTGCTGTGGCCCAAACTTAAGCACCAAGGGGGAAGAACCTCGCATTGTCTTCACTGCCAGTATGGCAGGCTCGAAGCCTAAGGTCCCCGGAGTGGCTTCAGAACAGAAGAAAACTAGGGCAGCTGAAGCTGAAGCTAGAAAGCGCAAACTCAAGAACACCACTGACGAAGCCCCACCCACCAAGAAAAGAAAGACCAAGAAGAAAGATCGGGCTGCTCCCATAGAGCCCCTCGTTGTCGAGCCCAGCTCCTTTGCTCGTCCTGCATCCGAACACCAAGAGCGTCAGTTGATAGTTCACGAGCCTGCTTCCACAGAGGCTCCTGAAGCTGAAGAAGTTCCAGCCGTTGACCCCATCACGGCTGAAGACATTGGTCCCCAGGACAATGTAGTTGATGATGAAGTCCTTCCTCAAATCGAGCACCAAACGGTATCATCGTCTGTTCTTACGAGCAGCGAACTCATCAGTATTGGTCGTCCTTTGACGCCAATCTCTCAGGATGCCTCATGGGCTGATCGCCCCCAACCAGCTACACCAAGTCAAGACTCACCGCGAACTCCCCCATCTCAAGTCACCAATCTGGTGCTTGATGATGATGACGACTATGTGGTCCATACCACTCCTACTCCAAAAGCGTCGCCCGCATTTCGCAGGCTTCGCAAAGGACCAAGGCCACAAGACGCTCCATCGAGCGTTCCAGAATGAGAAGTGCAACCCAACGTGGCAGCACAACGTGGCAGCCGATGAAAATCAAGAACCCCGTCAAGAAGAAGAACGTGTTGCCACCCCCCTACCAACCAAGAAGATGTTCTCGAGGAGAACGTGTCTGTGCCCGACCCTCCAGCTACTCAAGTGAAGGTTGAAAATCCTGAGGCGGCCACCAATAACCCTACTGAAGCCAATGACGTTGTCATGGCTGAAGATAATGTGGCGCCTGCAATGAACACCTTGCATGAAGCCAATGATGCACCTGCAACAAATGTGCAGCCTGACGCCCTTGCTAATGCCACTGCTCCTGTTCCGCCACCAAGGCCACACACTATTGAGCAAGCATTTTATCAAGGCGAGCTTGTTACTGTCAGATGGCCAATTCTGGTTCCTCCTCCTACTCCCGGACCTCAGTTTGATTATCATGTGGAGCACATGCCACAGGTTTAGAAGCCAAAACCGAGGCTGCCAAGGTTTCCTGGTGCTGCATCTGCACCAGGATCATTCAATGTCAATGGCTTCATTGCACACAACGCCTTCTTTGATAGAGCCAAGAACCCATATTCCAAGCCAAGAATATCATCTGATCGGTTCTGGAGTTATCAACAACGCAGCTATTACTCTTGTGTTCTATACAATCAAGGGCGCATATTTCCTCATATGCATCTGGACTGCAAAGCCATTGCTGGCCTGCCCTGCTTAGAAGAAGCCCTCAACTGTTTCAGAGATGCAAGCCTTCTCCAGTTTGTGACAGATACAGAACATTGGAATGAAGAACTTCTGCTGCAATTCTATGCAACTCTCCACATTTGCGGCTATAACAGGGATCCGAAGACATGGGTCCTTGAGTGGATGACAGGCAACATACACCATGAAGCCAAAGCTCTTGATCTCATTGAGCTTACTGGCCTGTCCACTCCGGGTGAACTATATGAGCCTGGTTGTCAGCATCACCGCAATGCATTGGAAAGCATCTTCCAGAAGCCTGAGCCCAATATGAGCCAAATGCTGAGTATGATGAAGCCACTGCCGCAGGATGCTGAGTATCCCAAGGAATTCTTTGTTGAAGACCTAGAGTAGCTGCCCCGCACCATCTATCACATTATCAGGTGAACTCTATGGCCCATCAAAGGACATTCTTCCTCAGCAAAGCTTGAAGGCGCAATGAAGACATTGTTCTTCTATATTCTCAATGGCATCAGCTTCAATGCTCAGGATTTCTTCATTCGCCAATATGCTGCATCTAGCTCAGATATATTTGGTCTGAAATTCTATGCTCCATGGGTTAGGCGTCTGATCAAGCTTCATTTTGCTGTTGATTATCAACCCTCTGCTCGGAACCATCTCATATTCTTAACCGAGGTTGATATGTCCGTCGAAGCCATATACCCAGAGCCTGCCAAGGAGGAAATTTATCTTCACAATGTCGATCGTCAGAGTTTCTCTCAGCATGTTGAAGGAGTTCAGGCTGCTTCTCATGTTTATCCGCTGGCTGGCAATACTCGCCGTGCACGTACTAAAGCCACTGAAAGCACTATTGCTCCAAGGCCTCGGAAGCGATCTCGTGTGCTCAATGACTGAGAGCTTCTCATGGCCTTGCATCAGAAACACGATAAGCATCATTACTGGCTAAAGCATCAGATGCAAAGCCTCTTGGTGGATATTAATTGCATTTGCAACCTTGCCACCAAGAATGCCTTTGTCACTCATGAAACCTGTCGGTGGTCTTGGAAGAGTTTGACATTGCTCAATGCTGAAACTGATCTTCAAGACGATGGCTTCACAGAGAGATTCAAGTTCGACACCACTCCTCCCAGGAATGCTGTCTTGCGTCGAACTCCATCCCTTGAAGACTCTGAGTACTCCTCCTCCACAACAACTGTTAATGCCAGAGTTCTTGATGACGCTGATGATGCTACTTCACCACCTACAACTTCGGCGCGTATCGACACTGCACCAAGATCGTCAGCACCACCAAACCTGAACGAAGACCCTGCTGCCTCACCTACTCCTCATGGGAACGAGTAGAGACTATGTCTTCAAACCTTTTTGGTCCTTACTGACAAAAGGGGGAGAAGCATATGTTGATAGTCTTCAAGCGGGTCCATATGGGTGGTTGCTATACTTTTGCCTAGTGTTTACAACTCTCGCTTTTGATACATTTGGTTCTTTGAGTTGTAACACTTAAACTTGATGGTCGTCTGCTACTTTTTGTATTATTCTGTGATGCGATGATAAATTCCGCATGTGCGATGATAAATCCCGCATGAAGTCATTCCACAGACGTCCATTTTTCATTATGCATGTCATTTTTCTTGTTATATCTATTCATGCATGATGTATTGTCTTCATAAGGTGAAGAGGATCTCCACAAGTACAACCTGCCATGTGCATTTGCATTCCAACGCAAAACAATTATATGCACATCTTCAGGGGGAGCCTTTTTGCCACCTATGAAGACAATATCTTAATCCTCTACAATTTCACATACTTTTATCCCCGTTGATGTCACATCCCTAGTTCTGGCCTGACCTATGCTAGCTTCCATGTGAGCATCATGTTTAAATTCAAATGAAACTTGAATTGAGGAATTTTCAAAAGCCTCAGAAAACCTCTAAAAATAACCAACAGTTAAATCTCATCAAATGAGTCCAAGAAAATGTTCATGTTATTCTGTAAAAATATTGGCATGAGGTAAAATTCAAACCAATATTTTTGGAATCACAGAAATATTAATTTTGGGCCTTTGACTTAAACCAATGACATATTTGAGTTGAATTTATTTCTGTTATATAAGAAATAAAGTTCAAATATTTTTGTAAGTTTCCTGTGACTTTGGACTAGTTCCTGAGCTCACATACAATTTACAGAAAGTTAAAAAAAATGATTTGATGTTTTAAATCAAATCAAAACCAATTGCATAAATTAGAAAAACATTAATAAATAGAAAACCAGAGAGAGAGCCTACCTGGGGCACTTACCTGGCGCCACCAACCGGCCCAGCACTGCATCTGGCCGGCCCAGCCCACCACCGCCTCCTCCCTGTCGCCTTCCTCCTTGCGCCAGTAGGCATGGGCGCGTGCCCGACGCGCGCGCACCGCCGTGCGCCACCTCCTGCTTGACGCCGAGGGCCTGGACGCCTCTGGCGTTGCCACGCAGACCCCCTGGACCCCTCGACCGTTCCACTCTCTCCCTGCCTCGCCTCCCTCGCTCCCTCTCCCGAAGCAGAGCGAAGCCGCCGACGCCGTTCGCCGTAGCTGCAGCCACCGCCTCCCCCTCGCTTCTCTGACCAGACCAGAGGCTCCGCCTCGACCCTCTCTTCCTCCCCACCGAGCCACGCCCTGCCGGAAGCCCTGCAACGCCATCCTCGACGCCATCTTCGTCCTCTGCACCGACGGCCGCCGTTTCTCGATTCGCCGCCCATAGAGCGTCCCCGGCCTCGCCCTCGCGCTCGTTGGACTCGCGGTGAGCCGCTGACCCGTTCCCCTCTTCTTCCCATGCCGTTTGGCCTCTCTAGCCGCTGTTTCCGCTGAGCCCGAGAGCTCTTCGCCGCCGGCCATGTCGCCACTGTGGCTACGGCTGCTGAAGCTCGCAGTAGATCACACTGCTGCACTCAATGCCTCACCACGAGCCCGTAGCACGCCCCATCTCGCCTTCCTGTGCCCCATAGCTCTCGCTCGCGTCTCGCCCGAACTCCGGCCGCCGCCGCGAGCTCGCTTCCGACGAGCTCGGTCCACCCCAGCTGCTCCCGCTTGCCCCGTTAGATGCGCCACTCCTCCAGCTCCCCGTAGAGCCAAACCCCGTCGCAAACCACCGTCTGTAGCACCGTCCCGAGCAACTCCGGCGAGGTCCCGCCGTCGCCATGGTCGCCGGCGTCACTTGCTGACGTGGCGCCGGTTAGTTAGCACTAATGACCCTACTTAACACCCTTAGGGCCACTGCCATGTGGGCCCCTGTGCCGATTAGGTTAGTCTAATTTTCTGTTAAGATTAGTACTAATCTGGGTGGGCCCCACGTGTCAGCTTTGACCTTGGTCAAGTCAACATTGACCGGTCCCACCTGTCATACACCCAGACCAGCCTGAGACACTGACGTATGGGTCCCACAGGTCAGGTTTGACCTGGCCGACCCAGTTGACCTGCTGACGTCACCACGACATCATGCTGACGCAATAACTAATTACTGGGATTTTTCTTATACAGGAAATTCCAGAAAATAACCAAAACTTCTAAAAATCATAGTAAATCAACCGTAGCTCCAATTCAAATAAATTATATATGAAAAATGATCAGAAAAATCCAATCTATTCATCTGTACCAGTTTCATGCATGTTTAAACAAGTTAACTTGCTGTTTAGTGCAAAACATGATAAAGCACTATTTAAGATCACAAATGTGTTTAAACTTTGAATCTTTGGTTCAAAATAGCTCAAACCCATCTGGTTGTAGTTGCATTAGCCCAACACACTCATTTTACCATGTCATGATCATGCATCATATTGTGCATTGCATTGATTGTGTTTCTTCTCTATTGTCGGTATTTGTCCCCTCTCGATAGACGTGGTTTCGACGATGAGATCGATGACACTGATGAAGAGCTATATTATCTTCGGAAGTGCCAGGCAAGCAAAACCCCCTTGTTCATTCCGATACAATCCTACTCTCTCGCTCCTGCTCTCTTTTACTGCATTAGGACAACAACGATTCATCTGTTACTTGCTGCGATAGCTGAACCCCTTTATCCACTGCATGACCTGTCATTGCCATAGTAAATAGATGAAACCCACTAGCATGAGTAGGAGTTGATTGAGCCCTGTTGTGCCTACTCATTCATGCTTGTTTGTCATGCCTGCTATTGCTTAGAGTTGTGTCAGGTCTGATTCATCAGGGATGAATTGGAGGTGTGTGAACATGTCCTACTGTTGAGAGCTAAGTGTGAGAACACGATTTGGTAAAGGTAGCGGTGAGAGGCCATGTAGGAGTACATGGTGGGTTGTCTCATTGCAGTCATCCTCAGGAACTGAGTTCTGTGTTTGTGATCCATGAACAGCTACTACCACACATTGGGTTCCGGTAACTCGACCCCTCTCGGCTTCTTAATCACCCTTGTTCTCTGTCCAGGAGTTGCAACTAGTTTCTGGTGTTTGTAGTTAGTGTTAGTAGTCTACCAAGTGGCACCCGGTACAGGTGGGCTTGGGACAGACTAGGCACAGTGGCCCGGTGTACCAAGTGGCACCCGGATGGTGGACTTGGGAACCCTGCACACATCGTTTGGGGCCGTGAGCGACACCCCGGCCGGATCTCCTTGCGCATGGAACCCGAATAGGCGATAAACCTGGACGAGAGACTTGAGTGTTTAGGTAGGCCGTGGCCGACTCCCTCGCGAGGCTTCCGCTTGAAGGTTGCCGAGATACACGAGGTGTACATGGCGGTAAGTGGCGAGAGCGTGTGTGAAGAAGTACACCCCTGCAGGGTTAATATGATCTATTCGAATAGCCGTGTCCGCGGAAAAGGACTTCTGGGTTGCCTGTACAGTTCATAGACAAGTGAAAGTGGATACTCTAAAATGCGTAAGATAAGCGTGAGTGCTATGGATGGCATTCTCGTAGGGAGACGGGAGCGGATCCATAGTGGTGTATTGATATGGTGAATATGTGGACTCGTGTGCGCCACCTCAAAAGAGTTACTTGCAATAGTAGATCAAGATACCACCGAGTCAAAGCTGGCTTGCTGCAGTTAAACCCCACCATCCCCTTTGTTGATAATGATGCATATGTAGTTAGTTCTGATGTAAGTCTTGCTGGGTACATTTGTACTCACGTTTGCCTATTTTATGTTTTTGCAGAGAGACTTCAGTCTCGCTAGTAGTTCCACATGGACTTCGACGTTTAGCTTGTTACCTCAGCTACGATCTTGTGCCCTCGGCAGGATCTGGTAGATAGTCAGGCTTCTCAGCCTTTTTCATTTGTAGATGTCTGTACTCAGACATGTTAGCTTCCGCTTGTGCCTTGATTTGTATGCTCTGAATGTTGGGTCATGAGACCCATGTTTGTAATATCTCGCTCCTCGGAGCCTAATGAATAATTACTTGAGTCGTAGAGTCATGTTGTGATGCCATGTTGTATTTGCACATATCGAGCATATTGTGTGTATGTTATTGAAATGCTTGGTATGTGTGGGATCTGACTATCTAGTTGTTTATTCTTAGTAGCCTCTCTTACCGGGAAATGTCTCCTAGTGTTTCCACCGAGCCATGGTAGCTTGCTACTGCTCCGGAACACTTAGGCTGGCCGGCATGTGTCCTTCTTCGTTCCTGTGTCTGTCCCCTTGGGGAAATGTCACGCGATGAATACCGGAGTCCTATTAGCCCGCTACAGCCCGGTTCACCGGAGTCCTGTTAGCCCAGTGCTACAGCCTGGATTCACTCGCTGATGACCGACACGTTCGATGCTGGGTCATGGATGCCTGTCCCTGTAAGTTTTGTGCCACTTTGGGTTTACGACTAGCCATGTCAGCCCGGGCTCCTTATCATATGGATGCTAGCGACACTATCATATACGTGTGCCAAAAGGCGCAAACGGTCCCGGGCAAAGGTAAGGCGACACCCGTGGGAATACCGTGCGTGAGGCCGCAAAGTGATATGAGGTGTTACATGCTAGATCGACGTGGCATTGAGTCGGGGTCCTGACAGCTTTGGTATCAGAGCTTGACTGCCTGTAGGATTACCAAGCCAAACTGGTCGAAGTTGAGTCTAGAAATTCTTTAGTTATATAAGGGAATTGATTGTGGGATGGAACGTAAGGCTCTTTTTACTCCTTTACCTTATGTCCTTCTGATCTGAGTCACCCTCTTCTTCTCTACGGGGTTAAGAACTAGGCTTTCTCTTCTCTCTATTAGGATCACGTGTTACTAATCCGTAGACTTATAGGATTGTTGGTTTCAAGCCTCAGCTAAGTTCCTACTACTTCCGTATGTTGATTGTTGATCTCGAAACCTTGATATTGTGATGATCGAGTGGTTATGCCACCATTTTTGTAGCATGTCTAAATTCTTTTGAGCATTTACAGCTGTTATGCTGTCCGAGTCATCCCAGGTTTCTAAACAATCTGATGCACTTGCAAATCCTTTCCCTCTGGTTTTGATGTTCCTTTGGGCCAGGTTAATCACACTAATTGCTGAGTTGAGGTATTATATTACCTCGACATATATGTTGGAGTTATTATTATGACCCTAGGTGTCTTAGGGGGATCACCTAGTAATTTAGCCATGTTTTGTGTTCCCAGTGTGATGATTCTGGCCATCATTCTCGAAAGCATCCCGTGATGCCACTTAGTTAGTAGGCATTCCATTCCGGGCTTCTTGACCCGAGATTCACCCCACCTACTTCATATTGAGAGTGTTTGCTAGTTCCTTTAGAATATTAGCAACCTTTGCGATAGTCCTCGAGGTCTGTGGTATATCGTTCTTCCAATACCATGAACCAATATGGCAGTAGTCTTTCTGAACCAAAAGATCACAACAAGAGTGCTCTCAATGAGTTCTCCATTCTATATTGTGACTCTGCCAGTTCAACCGTTCTGCATGGGTTATCTGGAAGAAATATGTTGAACTCGTTCGACATGCTAGTCCATGCATCCACAACTCAGAAAATCATATGATCTTTTGGGTTGTCCCTCTTTAATTGTCTTCTGACCTTGTCTATCAATTGATAGTCAAGAGTATGCGTGCATTCGTTCATCGATGCCTATTACTCTTGTGGTCCATCCAGCCATTCTATTCCAGAATGACTAGGAGAAACAAACTCCGGTACCTCTTCCATATCCAGGTTTGGGTCAAAGCAGTTGTGTTCCGCAGATCAAGATGCAATCCAGTTTTTGGTCTGTTCTACCTTGAAGTATTACCTTCTTTATGTCAGGATTGTTATGAGAATTGCACCATCTCTTATGAATTCTTGACGCAGTGATACTTCTCGCCATCATTTTCATTTCTCGGTTCCGTGTTGTTGCAACCGGAATGCCGACAGGTGAATCATGATGTGTGAACTCAATACTCCCAGCAACTGTGTTGCTTGGTAGTTAATGGACAATAATTTCATTCTTAGTGTGTTGGTTCTTGAATCATCATTCTAAGACTGATTGTGCTACCTAGTCCTTATTTCCTGGTGCACTCTTTGATCAATGAGATAGGATTGTGTCAATCCATCACTCTCTTGATCACATCGTCTTACTCTGAAAAGCAAGATTGTTTTCGAGCTTAGTAACATATCGGTGGTTCGTGATTTTCCGATTATCTTCTCGGAAGTATCACCAGGTTGTCACCTAACCGCTATGTTGAGCTCGTGATCAAGTTGGTTTTCGAACCCACCCTTTCTCCAAGAATTCGTGTTGGATACCCTGAGCTAGTTGGTTAAGCTAAACAACAACTTGGAGAGTTGGAAGATAAAAGCTTGTCCGACTCAGTTCATCCCAAAGGGATATCCTTGTGTGTGTATCGAAGAAAGATGTTATCCTCATTGATTGATCCTCGTGATCAGTTGTTGGATCAATTATCTTGTTAAAACTTTGATTTGAGTGTGGGCTATCGTCAAATCAAAACAGAACCAACGATATTCGTAATGTTGTCTTACTCGTGGTTGATCCCTCGAGCATACACCATTACATCTTTTGGTCTGACCAATGCTATCACTTGTTCACGTAGTTATGGAATTCCATCTCCATGGGAATCTTGATGAATTGTTATTGAGCCCATCGACAACATCCTTAACTCCTCCATGAATTTGTTGAACATTAAGCTAGTGTTGGAAACTTCTATAAGCATTATCTTCATGTCCCGTTCATGAAGCATATGTTCGAATGAAAGAAGTGATCTCCTCTAATTCATGTGCATTTGATGCAAGTTGCCGCCATGAATTTGAGAAGGCTTGTTTTACCTCCTCTGGAATCATCCCAAGTCAGTCATGCACGTGCGAAGTATTCTATGGTCTGATAGACTGATCATCTTCATTCCATACGTATCCCTAGCACACCAAGCCACTGATTGATTTATTCAAGGATAAGAAGTTCATCGATAAGTGCACAAGGACTTTGATATCCTCGATGATGGTTCCCAACCAGAACTCGGTAGTGTTTTATTATAAGACTACCATTTGGTCATGCTTGTCCGAGACAGTGTGTTCACATGTTTGTAGCAAAACCAGCTCATGTTTTGGAGCTTACTACCATAGTCCATTTCCCGAGAATCTCGCAACGTCATCTCGTCCATTTGTGTTGCAAACTTTAATTTTTCATTCTAGACTCGATGAGTCTGGAATATCCTGACACCAACCAGATCTGAATCTCAGGAAGATATGATGGTTGGAACATCTCCCAAGAACTATAATATTGGTTTCTCGATAACCGTAAAGTGGATGTCGTGGCCAACACACCCAGCCGGAAGACCTATTATTGTAGTATTTTGATTGAGGAAGTTGGCCACCTCCCTATAAGGATTTCAAAGGATTTATTCCCTAGTTGTCCCTTTCAGATTTACGTGTCCCCGAAGTCCGACCTTTTACTTGATGTTCTAGATATCAAACCATATCTATGAATGGGATACACTAGCACATGAAGGAGAACATTAGAAGCGGAGTGCTAAATGTCTCTCGGTCGATCATCCAGATTTTGTTTCCTTGGCCTCGCTAAGGTGAAATCTGAGAAAGGTTATCTTCCTTTGCATCTGCATCGTCCATCGCTGTTCATCATGGTAGAACGTTGTGTTGCCAAGATCCTTGACACGGATGTTGGTAAAACCTTGATGAATATGGAAATGCTCAAGTTCTTGAGAGCACGCGTAGGCAAAATCATCCCTTGTGTTGTCTTCAACAAGGTAATCCACATCATCCAACCTGGCCCGAGAATGTCATTCTTTCGGACTCCTTCAAATGATCGATTGTGAATTGCCTTAGGCTGGTATAAAGAGTTTCAATGATCTCTGAATCAAAGGTAATTCTTTTTGCCACTTAAGGTAATAATCTATGAATCACCCTCCTCCAGGATGTCTCGCTGAGGTATCATGGCAACTCAACACCTCGCTACATTGACAACTGTTCACCACCCCCGTAAGTGTGGAATTGTTGTCTACCTAGTGAACCCTCGTCATTTGTTCCACTCCATCCCTCTAGATGTGTGCTTTGTGTCTCAGCTCGGACGATGTTACTATGTTTCATTCCGTGAGTTGATCCCGAGTTGTTCGATCTTTGAGAAGATCGATTCCGTAGAGTTTCCCTCTGTCATCGTTATGTTGGATGAAGATTTCGAAGGCAAGACATCAAGATCAATTTGAGTCGGCAAATCAACAACCTCGAGAAGGCAGTTGGATCATGAACTTTGTGTTACTTAGTGTCCCCTTTGTCCTCTTACCTCGCGTCTTGAATCTCGGGACGAGATTCTTGTTTAGTGGGGGTGAGTTGTCACATCCCTAGTTCTGGCCTGACCTATGCTAGCTTCAATGTGAGCATCATGTTTAAATTCAAATGAAACTTGAATTGAGGAATTTTCAAAAGCCTCAGAAAACCTCTAAAAATAACCAACAGTTAAATCTCATCAAATGAGTCCAAGAAAATGTTCATGTTATTCTGTAAAAATATTGGCATGAGGTAAAATTCAAACCAATATTTTTGGAATCACAGAAATATTTATTTTGGGCCTTTGACTTAAACCAATGACATATTTGAGTTGAATTTATTTCTATTATATAAGAAATAAAGTTCAAATATGTTTGTAAGTTTCCTGTGACTTTGGACTAGTTCCTGAGCTCACATACAATTTACAGAAAGTTAAAAAAATGATTTGATGTTTTAAATCAAATCAAAACCAATTGCAAAAATTAGAAAAACATTAATAAATAGAAAACCAGAGAGAGCCTACCTGGGGCACTTACCTGGCGCCACCAACCGGCCCAACACTGCAGCTGGCCGGCCCAGCCCACCACCGCCTCCTCCCTGTCGCCTTCCTCCTTGCGCCAGTAGGCATGGGCGCGTGCCCGACGCGCGCGCACTGCCGTGCGCCACCTCCTTCTTGACACCGAGGGCCTGGACGCCTCTGGCGTTGCCACGCAGACCCCCTGGACCCCTCGACCGCTCCACTCTCTCCCTGCCTCGCCTCCCTCGCTCCCTCTCCCGAAGCAGAGCGAAGCCGCCGACGCCGTTCGCCGTAGCTGCAGCCACCGCCTCCCCCTCACTTCTCTGGCCGGACCAGAGGCTCCGCCTCGACCCCCTCTTCCTCCCCACCGAGCCATGCCCTGCCGGAAGCCCTGCAACACCGTCCTCGACGCCATCTTCGTCCTCTACACCGACGGCCACCGTTGCTCGATTCGCCGCCCACAGAGCGTCCCCGGCCTCGCCCTCGCGCTCGTTGGAATCGCGGTGAGCCGCTGACCCGTTCCCCTCTTCTTCCCATGCCGTTTGGCCTCTCTAGCCGCTGTTTCCGCCGAGCCCGAGAGCTCTTCGCAGCCGGCCATGTCGCCACCGTGGCTACGGCTGCTGAAGCTCGCAGTAGATCACACCGCTGCACTCAATGCCTCACCACGAGCCCGTAGCACGCCCCAGCTCGCCTTCCTGTGCCCCGTAGCTCTCGCTCGTGTCTCGCCCGAACTCCGGCCGCCGCCGCGAGCTCGCTTCCGACGAGCTCGGTCCACCCCAGCTGCTCCCGCTTGCCCCGTTAGATGCGCCACTCCTCCAGCTCCCCGTAGAGCCAAACCCCGTCGCAAACCACCGTCTGTAGCACCGTCCCGAGCAACTCCGGCGAGGTCCCGCCGTCGCCGTGGTCGCCGGCGTCACTTGCTGACGTGGCGCCGGTTAGTTAGCACTAATGACCCTACTTAACACCCTTAGGGCCACTGCCATGTGGGCCCCTGTGCCGATTAGGTTAGTCTAATTTTCTGTTAAGATTAGTACTAATCTGGGTGGGCCCCACGTGTCAGCTTTGACCTTGGTCAAGTCAACGTTGACCGGTCCCACCTGTCATACACCCAGACCAGCCTGAGACACTGACGTATGGGTCCCACAGGTCAGGTTTGACCTGGCCGACCCAGTTGACCTGCTGACGTCACCACGACATCATGCTGACGCAATAACTAATTACTGGGATTTTTCTTATACAGGAAATTCCAGAAAATAACCAAAACTTCTAAAAATCATAGTAAATCAACCGTAGCTCCAATTCAAATAAATTATATATGAAAAATGATCAGAAAAATCCAATCTATCCATCTGTACCAGTTTCATGCATGTTTAAACAAGTTAACTTGCTATTTAGTGCAAAACATGATAAAGCACTATTTAAGATCACAAATGTGTTTAAACTTTGAATCTTTGGTTCAAAATAGCTCAAACCAATCTGGTTGTAGTTGCATTAGCCCAACACACTCATTTTACCATGTCATGATCATGCATCATATTGTGCATTGCATTGATTGTGTTTCTTCTCTATTGCCGGTATTTGTCCCCTCTCGATAGACGTGGTTTCGACGATGAGATCGATGACACTAATGAATAGCTATATTATCTTCGGAAGTGCCAGGCAAGCAAAACCCCCTTGTTCGTTCCGATACAATCCTACTCTCTCGCTCCTGCTCTCTTTTACTGCATTAGGACAACAACGATTCATCTGTTACTTGCTGCGGTAGCTGAACCCCTTTATCCTCTGCATGACCTGTCATTGCCACAGTAAATAGATGAAACCCACTAGCATGAGTAGGAGTTGTTTGAGCCCTGTTGTGCCTACTCATTCATGCTTGTTTGTCATGCCTGCTATTGCTTAGAGTTGTGTCAGGTCTGATTCATCAGGGATGAATTGGAGGTGTGTGAACATGTCCTACTGTTGAGAGCTAAGTGTAAGAACACGATTTGGTAAAGGTAGCGGTGAGAGGCCATGTAGGAGTACATGGTGGGTTGTCTCATTGCAGCCGTCCTCAGGAACTGAGTTCTATGTTTGTGATCCATGAACAGTTACTACCACACATTGGGTTCCAGTAACTCGACCCCTCTCAGCTTCTTAATCACCCTTGTTCTTTGTCCAGGAGTTGCAACTAGTTTCTGGTGTTCGTATGTAGTGTTAGTAGTCTACCAAGTGGCACCCGATACAGGTGGGCTTGGGACAGACTAGGCACAGTGGCCCGGTGTACCAAGTGGCACCCGGATGGTGGACTTGGGAACCCTGCACACATCGTTTGGGGCCGTGAGCGACACCCCGGCCGGATCTCCTTGCGGATGGAACCTGAATAGGCGATAAACCTGGACGAGAGACTTGAGTGTTTAGGTAGGCCGTGGCCGACTCCCTCGCCAGGCTTCCGCTTGAATTTTGCCGAGATACACGAGCTGTACATGGCGGTAAGTGGCGAGAGCGTGTGTGAAGAAGTACACCCCTGCAGGGTTAATATGATCTATTCGAATAGCCGTGTCCACGGAAAAGGACTTCTGGGTTGCCTGTACAGTTCATAGACAAGTGAAAGTGGATACTCTAAAATGCGCAAGATAAGCGTGAGTGCTATGGATGGCGTTCTCGTAGGGAGACGGGAGCGGATCCATAGTGGTGTATTGATATGGTGAATATGTGGACTCGTGTGCGCCACCTCAAAAGAGTTACTTGCAATAGTAGATCAAGATAGACACCGAGTCAAAGCTGGCTTGCTGTAGTTAAACCTCACCACCCGCTTTGTTGATAATGATGCATATGTAGTTAGTTCTGATGTAAGTCTTGCTGGGTACATTTGTACTCACGTTTGCCTATTTTATGTTTTTGCAGAGAGACTTCAGTCTCGCTAGTAGTTCCATGTGGACTTCGACGTTTAGCTTGTTACCTCAGCTACGATCTTGTGCCCTCGACAGGATCTGGTAGATAGTCAGGCTTCTCATCCTTTTTCATTTGTAGATGTCTGTACTCAGACATGTTAGCTTCCGCTTGTGCCTTGAATTGTATGCTCTGAATGTTGGGTCATGAGACCCATGTTTGTAATATCTCGCTCCTCGGAGCCTAATGAATAATTACTTGAGTCATAGAGTCATGTTGTGATGCCATGTTGTATTTGCACACATCGAGCATATTGTGTGTATGTTATTGAAATGCTTGGTATGTGTGGGATCTGACTATCTAGTTGTTTATTCTTAGTAGCCTCTCTTACCGGGAAATGTCTCCTATTGTTTCCACCGAGCCATGGTAGCTTGCTACTGCTCCGGAACACTTAGGCTGGCCGGCATGTGTCCTTCTTTGTTCCTGTGTCTGTCCCCTCGGGGAAATGTCACGCGATGAATACCGGAGTCCTGTTAGCCCGCTACAGCCCGGTTCACCGGAGTCCTGTTAGCCCAGTGCTACAGCCTGGATTCACTCGCTGATGACCGACACGTTCGATGCTGGGTCATGGATGCCTGTCCCTGTAAGTTTTGTGCCACTTTGGGTTTACGACTAGCCATGTCAGCCCGGGCTCCTTATCATATGGATGCTAGCGACACTATCATATACGTGTTCCAAAAGGTGCAAACGGTCCCGGGCAAAGGTAAGGCGACACCCGTGGGAATACCGTGCGTGAGGCCGCAAAGTGATATGAGGTGTTACATGCTAGATCGATGTGGCATTGAGTCGGGGTCCTGACAATTGAAAACTTCAACTAGTTTGTCATCAATCACCAAAAAGGGGGAGATTGTAAGTGCATCTAGTGCCACTGCTAGTTGGTTTTGGAGTATTGACGACAAACCTGGTTGAGGGACTAATGTGTTTGTGAGAATTGCAGGATAACACAAGTTGTAGTCCCTCATTGATTCGGTTTACCTACCAGACATGACCCTTAAAAATGTGTGAAGACATTGAAGACAATGGTGGTCTGTGAAGCTATTCACGTTAAAGACTATGACATGAGAAGACATCGCGTGAAGCCTATGGAGCACGGAGACTTAGTTGTTTTGCTGATTCCTTTTTCTTCTTTGTTGGGACATAGGAACCACCGCACTGTTAAGTGAGGTCCAAGTTAACAAAGTCAGAGTGACTGAAGTGATGCTCAACCAAATCCTATGTCTTCGAGTAAAGATAATGAGAGCAAATCTTATCCAGAGTTGGATGAGTCAGCTTTACTTGAAGCCCAAGTCAAGCTGTTGAGTGTGTTTGAAATCTGACCGTTGGGACACATGTCAGTTCCTTAGTGACCCAGGGTCATTTCGGACATATCAAGTCCGCTTGCCCAGTGGCTATAAATAGCCCACCCCCTACACCATAAATTGGTGGCTGCTCAGAGTTAGTGCACGGCTTTTGTCGTTTGAGAGCAACCCACCTCCAAAGCATTTGAGAGAGAATCCTTGCGAGGACCAAGCCCAAACCACCCGAGCCCAAAGAGTGTTTGGCATCACTGAAGTCTTTCTGTCCGCGTGATCTAAAGACTTTTTACACTTGAGGACTGTGAATCCTCCAGCCAGTTAGGCGTCGCGTTCTGAGCATCCAAGAGTCATTGTGGACCGGTAAAGGAAGTCTGTGAAGGTTTGGAAGTCTACCTTGAAGACTTACCAGAGTGATTGGGTGGGGACTAGGTGTACTTAGCTCAAGGGGAATAAGGTGAAGATGCGGTCTTCTGAGTTGAATCTCAGCCTCCCTAACCAGGCGTACAGTTTTCACAGCAACTGGAACTGGTCGAACAAATCTCTGTCCTCCCGAAGCTACTGGTTCTATCTCTCACTTCTCTTTACTTACAGTTTGTCTTCGTGAAGTCATTGCCTGCTAGCATTATCTGTTTGACTTCATTGTGTAAATACTTATCCTAATTAGCTTCATACTATCTTCCATCTTGATCCTTACTACCTAGCTGTTGATAGTCTTCGTGCTTTCACCTCATTGAATACTTGACTATGGCTTGCCTAGTGTAGTCTACCTTCCGCTGCATATGAATAGTGTCATTTCTATTGTTTGTCTTCGAAACTCCCATGTTTTGAAGACTTTCATAAAAATCCCCTATTCACCCCCCTCTAGTCGATAACCAACACTTTCACATATACTCGGCATCAGTAGTGGAACAAGCCACAATAGACTGCAAAGTTGCTCTCCAACTCACAGCAGAACCACCAATGGTGAAAACATAATCTGTGAGTGATCTTCTCTTATCCAAATCACTAGCAAAATCAGAATCAACAAAATCAACAAGTCTATCTCCAGTTTTCCCAAACTGTAAATAAGCAGTAGAAGTACCTCACATGTATTTGAAAATCCACTGAACTGCTTTCCAATGCTCTTTTCCAGGATTATCCATGTATCTACTGACAACACTCAATGCATAAGATAAATCCGAACGAGAACAAACCATGACATACATAAGTGAACCAACTGCACTTGAATAGGGAACTCTAGACATGTACTCAATATCTGCATCTGACTTAGGACATAAAGTTGATGATAATTAAAGTGTGCAGCTAACGGAGTACTGACCGGCTTGGCATTATGCATATTAAAATGATGAAGAACTTTATCAATATATCCCTTCTGACTTAGATATACTTTTCCAGACGTTCTATCTCTGGATATTTCCATGCCAAGAATTTTCTTTGCTGCACCCAAATCCTTCATCTCAAATTCATTACTCAATTGCTTCTTTAGTTCATTAATCTCTGACATACTGTTTGCAGCAATAAGCATATCATCAACATAAAGGAGCAAATAAATAGTTGAACCGTTGACAGTTTTCAAATAAACACAACTATCATGATTAGACCTTTTGAAACCTTGAGAGAGCATAAAGGTGTCAAATCTCTTGTACCACTGTCTAGGGGATTGCTTCAATCCATAAAGAGATTTCTTTAACTTACAGAGAAGCTTTTCTTTCCCAGGAATAACAAAACCTTCAGGTTGTTCCATATAAATATCCTCTTCTAATTCTCCATGTAAAAATGAAGTTTTAACATCCAATTGTTCAAGCTCAAAATCATGCATGGCAACAATACTGAGTAAAGTGTGAATAGAGCCATGCTTCACAACAGGAGAAAAGACTTCGTTATAGTCAATACCTGGAATCTGACTGTAACCTTTAGCAACTAACCTTGCTTTATATCTTGTCTCATCATTAGGAGAAACACCTTCTTTCCTCTTGAAAACCCACTTGCAACGAATAGGTTTCTTCTCTCTAGGCAATTTTACTAAATCCCAAGTGCCATTCTTTTCAAGTGATTCCATCTGATCATGCATAGCGGTCATCCACTTATTACTATCACCAGAAATAATAGCCTCGGAATATGAAGAAAGCTCGGAATTACCTTCAATTTCTTCTACAATAGATAAAGCAAAAGAAACAATATTGCACTCTTCAATTAACCTGTCAGGTTTATTAATACCCCCGCCTAACTCTGTCACGTGCAAGATTCCAACTGGGTGGAACAATAGGCTGATTTGGAGTGGGAGTGACATGTTCATCATCAACGACAGGTTCATCATGTGCATCAACAATTTCATAACCAGATGTATCACCTGTTTCAGTAACATGCTCCACCTGAATAGTCGGCTGTTGTTCACTCTCAACAGGAACATTAGTAGATGGAACATCATGTAACATAGCAGATTCATTAAAGGTAATATTTCTGCTAATAACAACCTTCTGGGATTCAGGATTCCACAATTAAAAACCTTTAACACCAGACTTATAACCAAGAAAGATGCACTTAACATCCCTAGGCTCCAACTTTCCATTATCAACATGAGCATCAGCAGTGCAACCAAAACTCTCAACTGTGAATAATCAGCAGGTGAACCAAACCATACCTCAATTGGAGTTTTCTTATTAAAAGCAATAGATGGTGAATAGTTAATGAGATAACAAGCAGTGGAAGCAGCTTCAGCCCAAAAAACGCCTATGCAAACCTGCATTGGACAACATGCAAGAGGCTCTAGAAATAATGGTCCTATTCATACGCTCAGCAACACCATTTTGTTGAGGAGTATAAGGAACGGTGTAGACAATGCCTTCAGACTTGCAATAATTCTTAAATTGCTTTGAACAGAATTCCATACCATTATCAGTGCGAAGTATTTTTACCTTCTTTTCAGTTTGCCTTTCAATCATAATCTTCCACTCCTTAAATGTTGAGAATGCGTCATATTTATGCCTCAAGAAATAAGGCCAAACTTTTCTCGAATAATCATCAATAATAGTCAGCATGTAACTTGCACCACCTAATGACTTCTTGTGAGATGGTCCCCATAAATCAGAATGCACATAATCAAGAATACCTTCAGTTGTATGAACAAATCAAAGTGTTGAACTTCACCCTCTTGTGTTTGCCGAAGATACAATGCAAACAAAATTTCAATTTACCAGGTTCATATCCATCAAGAAGACCTCTCTTATTTAACTCTGCTAAACCAAGTTCACTCATATGTCCAAGACGCATATGCCAAAGGTTAGCAACATCACAATCATAATTCTTTGAAATAGATGGAGTAGCGTTACTTGAAATGGTAGAACCTCAAAGGTAATAAAGACCATTGGTCGAACTTAAGTCACCTTTCATCACAACAAGGGAGCCTTTGGTGAGCTTCAAAACACTATCTCCACCTGAATACTTGTACCCCTTTGCATCGAAGGCACTCACAGAGATAAGATATCTCTTCATCTTTGGAATATACCAAACATCTGTCAAATTTCTGATTGTACCATCAAACATCTTGATTCGAACGGAACCTATGCCTTCAATTTTGCATGGTGAATTATCAATACCCAAAACAAAACCAATAGAAGTAGTAGAATCAAAAGTAGTAAACCAATCTCTATGCGAGCACATATGAAAAGTACATGCAGTGTCAAGTACCCACTCATCATTGGTCTCAGCACATCAAGCAATAACGACAAGAGCATCATCGGAACTATCATCACGAGCAACGTTAGCAGAATTTTCACCTTGTTTGTTACCTTTTCTCTTTTCTTTATTCTGCAACTTGGAACACTCTGAGATGTCATGCCCGTCTCTCTTGCAATATCTGCAATATTTCTTGTCTCTAGATTGCGACCGGCCCCTGTGGCCTTTCTTACTTTTGCCTCTATTTCCATTATTGGAGTTCTTCTCCTTTGTCCTGCCACGAACAAATAATCCCTCGGCTTGGGTTGAACTCGAACCATCATGGGGCACCATTAATTTCATATTCTCCTTGGAGTTCAAAGCTTCATAAACTTCATTAAGTGTGAGAGTATCACGACTGTATAATATGGTGTCTCTGAAATTGGTATAAGAACTTGGCAGTGAACAAAGTAACATTAAAGTAGTATCTTCCTCTTCATACTTAACCTCCATTGCAGCTAGATCAGATATGATCACTTTAAATTCGGGTAACCTCTGCATGAATCATTTTTGCTTCAGGTGCATCTTGCTGGTGAGATCTTTAGTCATACAAATCCCTTCCAACTTTAACCATAGAGCAGTGGCAGTTTTATCGCTCAAAACTTCCTGCAAAATATTATTATGCAAATGGAGTTGAATTTTTGACAACGCCTTACAATTAATTCTTTTCTCCTCATTAGTCCAGTGCTGAATTCGGTTCTTCCCAAAACTATCTAGTGCTTCATCATAGTCGGTCTGTGCCAACAATGCCCGCATCTTGACTTGCCATAGGGTAAACCTTGTGTCACGATCTAGTGGTGGAATATCGTACTTCATGGAAGCCATGAGTATATAAATCTGTGTACAGAAATAGTACAAGCCGGTAGAAAAATTCTTGATAGAATTTAATTTGCGGAGCAAAGAACTGAAAAAGGTAGCACCTGCTAGAACGTCTCGGGTGGACGTAGCAACCGAAGACTGAACAAAAGAATCTGATCTGTAGATCAGCCTTGCTCCACATGAGATGTAATATACTAGTACTGGATGAAGTGGCTTCGGTCTTCACGCCTGAAAAGTAGTACTAGCAGCAGCAACGACGGTAGATTTCTCAGGAGCAGCACTCGGGGCGCTGTGTACGAAGCACAACGACAACTCGGTGACTTGTTGATTTGACGCAACAGAGCGGCAGAAGTTTGTGTTAGCCACGGACGACTGCTCGATTAGGAATCGGATCAGCGATAGAGAACCTGTCAGTCTCGGCTTCATAAGTAGTGCAGCAGCAGAAATCGATCCGGCCTCGGATCGCCTGGTCACGCGCGGGCGGTAGCGCACGCAACCCTAATTCTCCGGATCTCAAATCTCGTATCTAGAACTTGGCTCTGTATACCACTTGTTAGATAATAACGAGATAAAAGAGACACGAGAGCACACAAATTTTTACGTGGAAACCCTTGCGGGAGAAAACCACGGACGCACGAAGGTGCAATCACTATGATGGAGGAGTATTACAAGCACGAGATGATAGACCGCCTTAGGTGCGACTACATGGGGTATATTTGAGGGGCAACACATAAGAGTCCTTGTAGGACAAGTAAACGAGTTGTACTCGTATGCGTCGGTACCAACTCAAAGCCATGCCGAATCCAATGAAAGCAGCAGTGAGAGAATCCTGGGTGCGAGACTTATTCTAGGCGCGACATAAATGGAAATTGTTTTAAATCCCATTCCGCTGTGGCTAGTGAGGGCTCGCTGACAACATAGATACACTGTGTCATTTCATTGGACGTTTCAGACTTTGAACACTAAGCAACTTGTGTATGAATAGTACTCTCTAATACTACTACCACACTGGTAGCTGAGCTGAAGTAGCAAATTACAATTTACAAGGTGGCACCACTTTGTACTCTCCAGCCACGAGTCGGGGTACGGCCGGGCGAAGTAAAACTGAGAAGAAGAAAAAGAAGACGACCCATGTGGCCGGGTGCCGCTAGAGACGGTGGGCGAGAACGAGGCTGTCGTCGAAGTTTTGGGAGTAGCTCTTGAGGTCGTACCCAAAGCTCACAGCATGACGCTTCGGCCGCAGCACGATGCGTCTCACCCTCCAGAACAGCTGCCTCATTGGCGCCGGCGCCTACCGCCACGACCCACTGCCGCTCTTCCCGTCCATCCTATTCAGGCTTCCAATGCTCCTCATCACGACGATGTCGTGTTCCTCGAGAAAGATCCATCTTCGGGCCATTGTGCATGCTGCATGTTACTAGCAAGCCCTGCGCCGCTATCATAGCCGCAGGGTTCATGCCCGGAGCCTTGAGGACGACGACCTTGTCTTTAGACGCGTTTAGTCCGCCAAGGGTACCAACAAGTTGACGCGGAAGTGGGAAGGCCCTTATCGGGTAGCACAAGTCACCAGACCTGGCGCAATCTGTTTGGAGACCGAAGATGGCATCAAAATGCAAAACTCATGGAATATTGAGCATCTTCGTATATTCTACCCGTAAGGCGCGGCTGCCGAGCTGAGCCCCCGGCAACCACCTTTTGTACAAGCCTTGCCGCTGGGCATGTAACACTTTGTACAAAGCCAGGCGCATGCCTTGTGCAAAGATAATAAAATGAAGCGCTGGCACCTAAACTTGCATGCATGTTTTCTTAAGTATGATTTTTCTATGATAACCAATCCATTTAAGAAGAATCGTATGCTACTGTTTTCTCCCGTGTACTGTCAATAGGGCCCCTGCCACGAATGAACTCCTCAAAGGGAAGAAGTGAGAACGGCCTAGCATATCTGTCCCCGGCAGCTCCTTCTTGTCAGAGCGATAAGAAGGGAAACAAACACAGATAAGTTTTCCTCCCCATCACAAGTACATTCTGTATGAAAATCTTGTGCATAGGAAAACCTTGTCGCCCTCAAAATCTGTGCCCCATACTTTTGATTCGAAGGTTTACTTCAGTCGGGATGGTTGCAATAGCATTTGGAGGGGGATTGGTGAGGGGCCGGTTTCCTTCCATGCTCCTAACCCATCAGGCCGAGTCTAGTGACAGCAACGGCAGGGACCAACAAGTTGTCTTGCCGGGGAACCTTGTTTACTTGGAATTATTGAGGGGCCATCCCTCAGCATGGACATGATACATGCACAAGTACCCGGGAGGCATTTCTTTTTTCATTAATACGCGGATAAACAAGTATAAACCATACAGGTTACAAACATGGATGGAAGATTACATAATTCAAGCTAAAGTTATGCAGATTCCTATATCTTTTAATTTGAAAAGAGATAATTGCCCTGTAATGCCTTTCTTGTCCCTCTCCTTCTAGGAGTTGCATCAAGGCGGAAAGAGGGCAAAAGGAGCGTCTGGGCAGAAGCCCAGCCTAACCCTGTTAGGGCCCGTGGGACGCAACCTGACAAGATCAAGAGGGCGAGGACAAAGCGGGAAGGACAGAAGGAGCGGCTAGGCGATGCCCTGGTCACCACCACCAGGACTAGAGGAACACAGCAGGAGGGATATCGGCAGGGAAGACGAAGTCGGAGTCCACGAGGAAGCCTGCCGGGATCCAGATGGAGGAGGCGAGGGCGTCCACACCCAACACCCCGGCAAATCGCTCTAACGGGGAGAAGGCCAGGTGTAGATGATGGTGCAACCGGCGCCCAGCTGACGGTGACGGTGCGTCCGGCGCTTAGCCGGAGTCTGAGCCGTCGTCCATCCGCTCAATGCCATCGTCTTCAGCGTCAGTGTCCTCGTTGTTGCTGTCGCTCGAGGAGGAGCTTTCGTCGTCGGTCGAGCTCTCTACGCAGCACCCTAAGCAAGCACCCGAGCGCCCGAAGACCTTGATGGAGAGCAAGTCAGCCTCCATGAATTTAAAATGAAGAACGTGCCCGTCCGCCAAACTATGGGCACAAGCAAAGGTTTTCCAGCCACGCCAGAGAAGCATGACATGAGGTGCGGGGAACTCCACGTCCACCCGCATGTTGCCATTATAGCAACCCCTCATGTGTAACTTCAACCCGTACGGCTGTTCAACCTTAATCACCCTTGCAAAAGGAGTGGGAAGCTGAAGACGGCTACAGGGGGCTCGCGCGGTCTAACAAGGAACTCCATTGTCGTGTCTCCGACATGGCCCTCCAGTAGAGTCGGAGCGGCTAGAGGGGGAGTGGTCGAGCCACCACCGCATCCTCCTCGGCCCCGAGCACCGCGCCGGCCGCGACCACGTCCTGCGGCTCCACCTTGTGCACTGGATCCTGCCCCTACTAGGGACGTAGGGTCAGGGATACGGTGCCGATAGGAAGCCCTTATCGCTACCGCTAGAGCTCGACCACGCCCTCTTCCCCTCACCATGGTATAAGAAAGGCACAAGAAGAAGAACAAGATGTGTGGTGAGCATTTCCGTACTCCTCTACGCTCACTTTTATAGCGGAGCATGGCATGGGGCCGACTCCCCACCACCCTGTGGTAACCGCCCCTTCCTCCAATCCGGTTCATCTATGTCACTGATGACGTCCAAATTCGTCGTCCGCCCTCCCGTACCAATCCATGGCATCTTTCTTTCTGCCATGGCACTCATTCCCGCGCCCTACGTGCCCGTTACCTACCCTGCACAGTACATGCAACGTATGTGGCGAAAACGGCAGGAGTGGTGAGGTGAGTAAAATGGCAATTACATCCTCCTCCCCCGGGGTCGTGTGCGGGCACTTCAATTAACTTCCCACGAACATGAGCATCCCCTGGCCCTTTATACGGGTAGGCTCGCGGTGTTTGACATCGCATGACTCATGGGGAAACCGGGAATTGATTCAATCCCAGGTTAATGACGAAGCAAGGAAGAAATCAAGGAAGTCATGAATCCCGCTGCGACATGGTCAAGGTGCTCGCCAGTGTATTTGTTAGGGCCTACCCCAACAATACCCGGTAGCACGTATGGGCCAGGCTCGGGGGCTCCTGCCAATGCAACAAACATCCATGTTGTTGACCGGAACCATACACAGGCGTGCTGACGATCATACACGTAGCACCAATGTGTAACACAAGGCCGAGCCAGAGAAGCTGCTCTTCGTCAGATCAAGGAGAGCATTAAGAAGAACAAGACAACAGGATATAACCTTGGGAAGGGCTCCCTTGCCAAGCAGGAGAGCCCGACCAGGTCGAGACCGCCCCGGGGACAAGTCCAGAATTGCCCCGGTAGGCCTGCCAGGGCCGCCAAGAACAAACCCCCACCAAGCTCTTTCAACAAGGAACCCCCGCCAAGCCACCACCGCTCCGCCGCACCACGACGCCAGTCACTTATCGATGCAGTGTCGAGCCCCCCAGGCGACTAAGTGGCTCTCATTAAGCACATGGCATTTTGCTGGAAGACAGATCACACCCGTTTGACATCCGTACAGGGGCATGTCAAGATGATAAGCAGAAGTTGGCTAAGCGGCAATATAAGCTTGCCGGGAATGCATCCCCGCACGCCACCTAAGGTAGCATTTATGACATTTTTTCCTAAGTGCCAGAGTTAGGTATGGTAGCATTGTTGGCTATCTAATCACAAGATAATGTCTGTTTTGCCACTTTGGCTACCCCTTGAGCAATAAAAGGAGGTCCAAGGCAACCTAGAGAAGGATTCAGATCTTCTCACACTTGTACTCACATAGCAGCTCTCCCCGAGGCCACCTTGCTGGGTTTGAGCCCTGCATGTCGTCGTGTTCCTCTATCCAATCCACCAAAGCAGGCGTAGGGTTTTATGCTTCTCAGTGGTCCAAACCTAGGTAAAAACCACCAGTGTCCCATCGTCGTGCTGCCTCATGGCTCCCGCTCTTCGTGCAGGATGATCTCCCCTTGCCAAACCACGAGGGGCACGTGGCCCCATAGGTATCGAGTCCACCCATGACACAGGGGGATTATATCTGGAACCATGCATGAATTGAGTTAAGTTGCATATTTTAATATATACTTGTGTACAATGTATATTCAGATGTACCCCCTCCGTTCCAAAAATTGTACTTTTAGGATTTTCAAGAGTCAAGATTTTTGAAGTTTGACAAATCCTGAAAGTTCAATTCAAGAGAACTGTAAACGTTAATGCTTCTGCTCCAAAATATTGAATGAAGCTCCATATAAGCCTCTAGTCACCCGAAACCGTGCGAGACTAAGGTTTGGTGGTAGGAAATTACTGTCCTGACTCTGACCGGTGTAGCCTATCAGCCCAATGTCCAAAGGTCTAAACCGGGGTAGGTTTGTAACTTCGCCAAGATGCCAGTCAACCACCTCCGAGAAGCATTCATACACCATGGGCGCCTCAACACTCATGCGCTCAGCCAAAATCTATCCCGCCCACTATTTGGGACACCTGAGATTACTGTCCTACCCCCGACCCGAAATATGTCCGAAATTATAGATGGGGGCAAAGTTCATAACTGATACGTCTCCAACGTATCTATAATTTTTGATTGTTCCATGCTATTATATCATCTATTTTGGATGTTTTATATGCATTAATATGCTATTTTATATTATTTTTGGGACTAACCTATTAAGCTAGAGCCCAGTGCTAGTTTCTGTTTTTTCCCTTGTTTTTGAGTTCTGCAGAAAAGGAATACCAAATGGAGTCCACACGCAATAAAACTTTCATGATGATTTTTCTTGGACCAGAAGACACCTGTTGGACTTGGACTCCAAGTCAAAAGAGCTTGGAGTAGACGACGAGCCACAGGGGCGCGCCCAGGGGGTAGGGAGCACCCTTGGCTTGTGGCCTACTCCAACACCCCCTGACCTACTTCTTCGTCTCCTATATTCACATATATTCCAAAACCTTTCGAACGAAAAACACTTTTCCACCGTCGCAACCTTCTGTATCCGTGAGATCCCATCTTGGGGCCTTTTCTGGCATCCTGTCGGAGGGGGATTCAATCACGGAGGGCTTCAACATCAACTCTATTGCCCTTCCGATGAAGCGCGAGTAGTTTACTACAGACCTACGGGTCCATAGCTAGTATCTAGATGGCTTCTTCTCCCACTTTGATTCTCAATACCATGTTGTCCTTGATGTTGTTGGAGATCTATCCGATGTAATCTTCTTTTTGCGGTGTGTTTGTCGAGATTCAATGAATTGTGGATTTATGATCAGCTTATCTATGAATATTATTTGAATCTTCTCTGAATTCTTATATGCATGATTTGGTATCTTTGTATTTCTCTTCGAATTATTTGTTTAGTTTGGCCAACTAGATTGGTTTTTCTTGCAATGGGAGAGGTGCTTAGCTTTGGGTTCAGACTTGCGTGATTTCACCCAGTGACATAGTAGGGGTAGCAACAGGATAACAAGATGGGGTTTTCATCATATTGCTTGAGTTTATCCCGCTACATCATGTCATCTTACTTAGTGCATTACTCTGTTCGTCATGAACTTAATACTCTAAATGTAGGCAGGAGTCGGTCGATGTGTGGAGTAATAGTAGTAGATGCAGGCAGGAGTAGGTCTACTTGACACAGACATGATGCCTATATTACATAATCATTGCCTTGGATATCGTCATAACTTTGCGCTTTTCTATCAATTGCTCGACAGTAATTTGTTTACCCAATGTATTATTTGCTATCTTGAGAGAAACCTCTAGTGAAACCTATGGCCCCCGGGTCTATTTTCCTCATTATATTTTCATATCTATATATATTTAAAATACAAAAAATACCTTGCTGCAATTTATTTACTTTTATTTACTTTCAAGTTTTAGTAATCTTTTACATCCATCTCTATCAGATCTCACTTTTGCTAGTGAACATGAAGGGATTGACAACCCCTTTATCGCGTTGGGTGCAAGTGCTTGATTGTTTGTGCAGGTATTGGTGATTTGTGCGTCGTCTCCTACTGGATTGATACCTTGGTTCTCTAACTGAGGGAAATACTTATCTCTACTTTGCTGCATCGCACTTTCCTCTTCAAGGGAAAAACCAATGCAAGCTCAAGAAGTAGCAGTAACTTTCCCCAAATTTCAAAAAGTGCGTCCCAAACCGAAACATTGTTCCCCTCAGTTCCCCCTCCCTCCGTTTTCCCATTCATACTCCATGGGTGCCAAAACGCCCTCTCCACCAGCCGTGAAACCCCAGCCTCCTCCATCCTCCACTCCATCGCGCCCAATCCACCGCCACCCTCCTCCATCATGCCAGATCCAGTACCCCGACGTCGTCGTCCAACACAACGTAACCACAACGCCCTCAAGGACTTAGCAGCTGAAGTCGAGGCAGAGCTGCCTCCATGATGCCGACGCCGATGTGCGCCGTACCAGAACCACTTCGACCACGCCGTCCTGCGCCTCACCGCTACCGCTGCACTGTCCCAACCATCCACCACACCAGAGTTGTTCCTTCTATGCCACCATTCGCCACCTCGGATCTAGTTCCCTGCCGCCGATAGACGTCCACCGCACAAAACTCAACAACTTGGCCATGGGTTCGTCCAAGGCTCAACTGTCCTCCACAACTTCTTGTTTCCAGTGAACCACAAGAAGATCATTGGAAAAACAGAAGGAGGACACAACACTGCCAGCCAAAAGAGGTACTCCTCTTCCCTTATTCGTGCAAATCTTATGTCTCTGCTCACACCGTATTCATCCCATGAAACAAACTAGTTGAGCGCCTCTTACTGCACCTTCTTCATGATACTACATGCACAAGGTTTCCTCCCATTTACTATTTCACCTTAGCTAGAGGTCAGTCGCCCGCCTGGATTTCAATTCTGGGTCAGTTGATTCGCAATTAAAATAAGCAGCACCCACTTAGGCACGTGGAGCACCTAGTCCGCCTGTTCGCCGGGGAAGCGGTGCATCGGTGTCTATCACACGGGTGTGGGGCGCAGGAGCTGCTTGCGCCCGATCTGGAGGTCGGTGGGGCTTGAAGGGATGGCCGGGGGGTGGTGCCAAGCATGGCGTTGTGGTGAGGTCGAGGGGAGGGCGGAGGCAGGGGACTGGGCCGGTGCTCGTTGGCGTTTCAAGGAAGATCGTCAACACTGACTGGCTGGAGGTAGATGAAGGTGATCTACCCATTCTTTGTACATCAGACGGTGCAGCGGAAATGGACTGGCCTATTTTTTCAGTGACTGTTATTTTCATAGGACCACACCTTGTGGTGTGATACGTCTCCAACGTATCTACTTTTCCAAACACTTTTGCCCTTGTTTTGGACTCTAATTTGCATGATTTGAATGGAACTAACCTGGACTGACGCTGTTTTCAGCAGAACTACCATGGTGTTATTTTTGTGCAGAAATAAAAGTTCTCAGAATGACATGAAACTTCACGGAGTCATGTTTTGGAATTAATAAAAAAACATTGGCGAAATAATCAACAGAGGGGGACCCATACCCTGTCCATGAGGGTGCAAGGCTTGCCCACCCCCCTAGGGCGCGCCCCCTGCCTCGTGGGTCCCCTGGACCTCCACTGACCTCAACTCCAACTCTATATATTCACGTCCGGGGAGAAAAAATCAGAGAGGAGGATTCATCACGTTTTACGATACGGAGCCGCCGCCAAGCCCTAATCTTCCTCAGGAGGGCTGGTCTAGAGTCCGTTCGGGGCTCCGGAGAGGGGAATTCATCGCCATCGTCATCATCAACCATCCTCCATCACCAATTTCATGATGCTCACCGTCGTGTGTGATTAATCCCATCGTAGGCTTGCTGGATGGTGATGGTTTGGATGAGATTTACCATGTAATCGAGTTAGTTTTTTTAGGGTTTGATCCCTAGTGTCCATTATGTTCTAAGATTGATGTTTCTATGACTTTGCCATGCTTAATGCTTGTCACTAGGGCCTGAGTGCCATGATTTCAGATCTGAACCTATTATGTTTTCATGAATATATGTGAGTTCTTGATCCTATCTTGCAAGGTATAGTCACCTACTACGTGTTATATGATCCGGCAAACCCCGGAGTGACAATAGTCGGGACACTTCCCAGTGATGGCTGTAGTTTGAGGAGTTCATGTATTCACTAAGTGCTAATGCTTTGGTCTGTACTCTATTAAAAGGAGGCCTCAATATCCCTTTGTTTCCAATAGGACACCACTGCCATGGGAGGGTAGGACAAAAGATGTCAGGCAAGTTCTTTTCCATAAGCACGTATGACTATAGTCGGGATACATGCCTACATTACATTGATGAACTGGAGCTAGTTCTGTGTCACCCTATGTTATAACTTTTGCATGATGAATTGCAATTGTCATAATTATCCATCATTGATCCATTGCCTACAAGCTTTTCACATATTGATCTTTGCTTAGTTACTTCTCCGTTGCCACTATTACAATTGCTACAAAACTGCTACTATTACTTTTGCCACTATTACTGTTACTTCCATACTACCTTGCTACTAAATACTTTTTTGCAGATATTAAGTCTTTCATGTGTGGTTGAATTGACAACTCAGCTGCTAATACTTGAGAATATTCTTTGGCTCCCCTTGTGTCAAATCAATAAATTTGGGTTGAATACTCTACCCTCGAAAACTGTTGCGATTTCCTATACTTGTGGGTTATCAAGACCTTTTTCTGGCGCTGTTGCCAGGGAGGATAGCTCTATTCTTTGAGTCACTTGGGATTTATATCTGTTGATCACTATGAAGAATTTGAAAGATGAAAGAACCAATATTTTTCCCTCAACTACGAGGGGAGGTAAGGAACTGCCATCTAGCTCTGCACTTGATTCACCTTCTGTTTTGAGTAAACTTGCGACACCTACACCTACACCTGTTATTGATTCTGATATGTCGCATGTTATTGACGATGCCACTCCTGCTATGCATGATGCTTATGATGATACTACTTGTCTGCTAGATAACAATGTGCCATTAGGTGAATTACTTGATGAACAACTTGCTAGGGTTAGAGAGAATGAAATTATTGAAACTGATGATATTAATGAAAGTGATGATGAAGATTCTCCCCCTAGATATGAATTTCCTGTTGTACCTGAGGGTTATGTTATGGATGAAGAAACTGCTAGAGACTTTCTTGCTTGCAATGATAGATATGATCTTAAGAAACTGTTAGCTAAGCTGAAACAAAAGTCTTTGAATGCTAGAATGCAATATGACCCTGCTTTTGCTACTTCACCTATCTATGTTACTCATAAGGATTATGAATTCTCTGTCGATCCGGAGTTAAGTACTTTGGTTGAATCTGATCCTTTCTATGGTTATGAATCTGAAACTGTTGTGGCACATCTTACAAAATTGAACGATATAGCCACCCTATTTACTCATGAGGAAAAAAGTCGCTATTATTATATCCTTAAATTGTTTCCTTTCTCATTAAAGGGTGATGGTAAAATATGGTTTAATTCTCTTGCTCCTGGTTGTGTGCGTAGTCCCCAGGATATGATTTATTAGTTCTCTGCAAAATATTTCCCCGCTCATAAGAAACAAGCTGCCTTAAGGGAAATATTTAATTTTGTGCAAATTGAAGAAGAGAGTCTCCCAGAAGCTTGGGGGAGGCTTCTCCGATTACTTAATGCTTTGCTTGATCATCCTCTCAAGAAAAATGAAATACTTGGTATCTTTTATAATGGACTAACCGATGCTTCCAGAGACCACCGGGATAGTTGTGTTGGTTGTGTTTTGAGGGAAAGAATGGTTGAGCAAGCTGAATTGCTATTGAATAATATATTTAGCAATGATAATGATTGGACACTTCCTAAACCAACTCCTAAGACAACTCCGAAGAAAAGGGGCATTCTATTTCTCAGTCCTGAAGATATGCAAGAGGCAAAGAAATCTATGAAAGAAAAAGGTATTAAAGCTGAAGATGTTAAGAATTTACCACCTATTGAAGAAATACATGGTCTTGATAACCCGACAGAAGTAGTAAAGGTAAATTCACTTTATAGATTTCATGGAGGTGATATTCCTTGTAATAAGTCTGCTAGTCAATGCCTGGATGAGTTTGAAGATTTTATTGTTAAACAAGAAAACTTCAATGCTTATGTTGGTAGATGTCGGAGTAATGGGCGACGGGTACCCCGAAGACGGCAAGACGATATTTCAAGACATCGGGGCTAGCAAAGCCCCTCAGTCCGACTGCCCGGCCGCTCCTGCCGGCTCCCCGTCCGACTGCCCTGCCCGGCCGGCTGCCGGCTGCCGACTGTGCCAACCAGCCGGCTGCCGACTGTAGCCCGACCCGACACCGACAAGACCCCGACGTGGCGGCCATACCGGAGACAAGACGGCCGTACCGCGACGTCATCTATAGTGTACCGTGTCCCTTGGGTACTGATTTATAAAGTACCACAGGGCACAAGCATGACATGCACCATGCCTAGGCCATGCCATTGCATAGCTTGGTTTGTAAGCTACCCAAGGTAGATTACAACCAACGCTACCACCACCCATGCCTACTACTATATATAGCTAGCCATCCATCCATCCCCATGGACCCCCTGGACCCTCACTCCCTCATGCACTCACGCATGAGCACACATGCTCACGGCCATGAGCATGGCCGGCCACTAGAACACGCCACATACATGCATATACGATGCCAGATGCCTATGGCACTGACCTCAGATATAGCTCCAGGAGCACTCTGTACCAGATACACCAGATACACTCAGACATGCAGCAGTAGGAGTATTATCTCTCCTGAGAGCTCCGAAGCTAGGTAAACCACCGCGTGCTACTCGCATACCTGCTCCCGGGCCTATCAGCAGCAGTCTTACCCACACACTAAGCCCTTGTGGCATATGTCGTCTTGCAACACCCCCCGTGAGAATACCACGACATTTGGCGCCCACCGTGGTGTGGTACTACTACTATGCTGCCACACTGCTGCTGGTTTTGTAGTCCGGGCGGGACCACTTTCGTTATCACCGCGGCGCCGCCGTCGTCTCTCTGGTAGCGCTCAGGGGTCCGACAGCAACACGCCCTCAGAGCAGCCGCGAGGGGCGGCGCGTCCTCGCCATCGGCCTCTTCGTCTTCCCCGCCGCGGCGTCGCGCCGTCTCTCCGATAGCGCTCGGGGGCTCGACTTCGACCCGCCCCCGAAGCGGCCGTGCGGGACGATGCGCCCTCGTCGTCGGCCTCGCCTTCTTCGTCACCACCATTGCAACGCCGATCGTCCGTCCGCGCGCGGCCTCGTTTCGGTCGGCCGTGGCCATCCACGCGCCGCTTGCGTTTGCTTCCCTCCGTGTTGCGCCTTGTTTTGGCCGACACACGAGCACTCGCTCCTCCATTTATTGCCCATACAAGGTAGCTAGACACAAGTCAATGGTCAAACCATCCATACACTATGCAAGCAACGGCGTGACTTGCACTGCATCTTGCCTCGTGCATCTCCGGCGCGCCAGCGCGCTGCGGCTTGCCGCCTCCCAGTCAAGATCCCGCACGGCCGCGCCCGCGCCGCTGCGGATTGCTGCGTCCCAGTCCGGGCTCTTTCCCAACGCCCCGCACTCCGGCCGGCCCCTGCGCAACGGCACCGTGTTCGCACCGTCCTGTGCCGGCCTCCGCACGGCTTTCTCCGCCCGTGGCCGGGTGCCCGTCATGCCCGCTGCGCTCCGTGCTGCTCGTCGGCCTCCCAGCCGCCGGGTCCGCCCCGCCTGTGGCCGGCCGCTCTCGGCCTCCCGAGCGCCTGCTCCGCCTCAAGCCCGTCCACCTACTTCGCCTGCCCACCCGCCGGCTTGCGTTCGCGTCGCTGCCGCCATATTCGCGCCCGGCCGCTGCGCCCCTGCGCGCTCCTCTGCCTGCACCGGCTGTGGCCCCGTCCCGGCCCACCAGCCAGCTCGGCGCGTTGCCAGGCCCGCCCCACGGCCGACTCCGCCTGCATCCCATATCAGGCCGACTCCTCTCCACCGCCTGGCCGAAACGCCTCCGCCTCCAACAGCCCGCGCGCCCGCGCCCCGAGCTCGGCCTCCAGTCCCCGGCGCCACTTGGCCCCACTTCTGGCCTCTCCGCGCCGACTCCACCCTGCCGGATGCCCTGCGCCGGGTCCTCTGCGCCGGCTCCGGCTCCCCGGTGCCCGGCTGGGTTCGAACTCGCGCCTCCGTCCGCTCCGCACACAGCGCCGACTTCGCCTCTGCTCCGGCCGGCTCCTGCGCTCGTCGGCTTCCCGCAACCCGGCTAGCCGGCTCCCATGCGCCGGCTGCCCGGGCATCCCGGACTCCTCCGTCCGTGTCGCCCTTGGCCGACTGCTGCTCCGCGCCTGCATCGCGCTCAGCCGCGCACCCGGATGGTAGGCTCCGCCCCGCACCCGGCTCGGCCTCCCCTGCTGCCGGCTGCTGCGCTCCAGGTCCAGCAGCCTGCTGCGGCCGAGTGCCCTAAGAGAAAAGTAGAGGCCGGCTGCAAAGAAAAGAAAGGGATGAGGTCCGACTGACCAAGTCAACAGCCGGCTTGCTGCAAAAAAAGAAAAAGAAAGAGGAGGATCCGACTTTGCAGACTATAGTCCAGCCAACTGCTCCGGTCGACAGCCCGCGTTGTCGCTGGGCCGGCTGGTTCGTCTGCCCGCTTCGCTGCAAAGAGCCCGACTGCTGTGTCGGGGACCGCCCGCCCAGCCGACTGAAGAAGAAAAAGAAGACGACAAAGTAGATGCCGGGAGATCCGGCCCGACTGCTCAGCAGTCGGCCCAAATCTCGGGGGCTACACCCAGCGGGTGCACTGATGCGCCCCCGCGAGAAAGAAGACAAAGTAGTTGCTGAAAGATCCGGCCCGACTGCTCAACAGTCGGCCCGAATCTCGGGGGCTACACCCAGCAGGTGCGCTGACGCGCCCCCGTGAAGATTGCAGACAAGAGAAGAGTTTTGTCCGACTGCCAGCAGCTGGCAGAAGAGAAAAAAAAAGAAAAGGGGCATTGCAAGACGCCTCGCCGCCTGACCGGTCAGGCCTGATCGGCCGGGACCCCTGCGAGCACCCGGGGGATCGAAGGCTACACCCAGCGGGTGCACCGGCGTGCTCCGCGAGCGCCGAGTCACGCCGGCTGTCTCCGACGACCGCGACTACACAAAAATCAATGTGATCTCCTCACCCGCATATTTTTTGCGCCACAAGAGCACGGGTAACCTCGAGCGATGCTTGAGGGCTATCTCCGCATTTTATTACAGTTGCATCACTGTTTGCCCCGGCGCCGGCCAGAGTTGGCCCGGGGGCTGGCCGCTTGGCCTGAGACGTATGTTCCCGCAGACGGCTTAGTAGCGTGCGCGGTACCAAAGGCCCACTCTCAGTCACAGACCACAGAGAGGCTGTCCGACTGGCAAGAGTGAACGCTGGAGGCCACCCACGCGAAAAATGTCCGGGAAGAAAAACGCTTCGGGCGACCCGACCATTTCCTTTATGAGTATCTGCTCGGATAAATCCGCTCCCAGAATCTGAGTACTGTACACTCCACTTCGCGGCCCACTCTCAGCCACAGACCGCAGAGCGGCTGTCCGGTGAGCGAGAGCACAAGCCAAAAGCGGAGGGAACATGAAAAAGATTAAGGGGGCTCGGACGAAACCAAGTCGGCACCCTCCGCATAAAACGTGCAATGCTAAAAAGCAAACATTTGATATATCTGCATGGACTAACTTTGTCTTTTTTATGATCATTTCCATGAACACTCGCCAAAAAAAACCCCGCCCAACTTTGCCAAGTTGCCCGGAGGCTTGGGGGCTCTTGTCGGAGTAATGGGCGATGGGTACCCCAAAGACGGCAAGACGATATTTCAAGACATCGGGGCTAGCAAAGCCCCTCAGTCCGACTGCCCGGCCGCTCCTGCCGGCTCCCCGTCCGACTGCCCTGCCCGGCCGGCGGCGGCTGCCGACTGCGCCAACCAGTCGGCTACCGACTGCGCCAACCAGCCGGCTGCCGACTGCAGCCCGACCCGACACCGACAAGACGCCGACGTGGCGGTCATATCGCGGACAAGACGGCCGTACCGCAACGTCATCTATAGTGTACCGTGTCCCCTGGGTACTGATTTATAAAGTACCCCAGGGGACAAGCATGACATGCACCATGCCTAGGCCATGCCATTGCATAGCTTGGTTTGTAAGCTACCCAAGGTAGCTTACAACCAACGCTACCACCACCCATGTCTACTACTATATATAGCTAGCCATCCATCCATCCCCATGGACCCCCCTGGACACTCACTCCCTCATGCACTCACGCATGAGCACACATGCTCACGGCCATGAGCATGGCCGACCACTAGAACACGCCACATACATGCATATACGATGCCAGATGCCTATGGCACTGACCTCAGATACAGCTCCAGGAGCACTCTATACCAGATATACCAGATACACTCAGACATGCAGCAGTATGAGTAGTATCTCTCCGCAGAGCTCCGAAGCTGGGTAAACCACCACGTGCTACTCGCATACCCGCTCCCGGGCCTATCAGCAGCAGTCTTACCGACACACTAAGCCCTTGTGGCATATGTCGTCTTGCAACGCCCCCCGTGAGAATACCACGACAGTAGATAATTGAAATGTAATGCTTATATGGTTGAATACTTGAGTGATTATATGTCTAGAGTTAAAGGTGACCTTAAGCTTATTAGTAAACATGCATCCATGGTTACCACTCAAGTAGAACAAGTACTTAAAGCACAAGATGATCTGCTCAATGAATTAAATAATAAGAACAATGATAATGATGTTAGAGTTATGACTAGAGGTGGTAAAATGACCCAGGAACCTTTGTATCCTGAGGGCCATCCTAAGAGAATTGAGCAAGACACTCAGAGAATACTGATGCACCTAGTCCTTCTAATAAAAATAAAAAGAAAAATGATAGGACTTTGCATGCTTCTAGTGAATCTGTTATAGACACACCTGGGAATCCCAATGATATTTCTATTTCTGATGCTGAAACACAATCTGGTAATGAACACGAGCCTATTGATAATGTTAATGATGATGCTCAACTTAGTAATTACAATGATGTAGAGATTGAACCTGTTGTTGATCTTGATAACCCACAATCAAAGAATCAGCGTTATGATAAGAGAGACTTCGTTGCTAGGAAACATGGTAAAGAAAGAGCACCATGGGTTCATAAACCCATGCCTTTTCCTCCTAAGCCATCCAAGAAAAAGGATGATGAGGATTTTGGGCGCTTTGCTGAAATGATTAGACCTATCTTTTTGCGTATGCATTTGACTGATATGCTTAAAATGAATCCTTATGCTAAGTATATGAAAGATATTGTTACAAATAAAAGAAAGATACCGGAAGCTGAAATTTCCACCATGCTTACTAATTATACTTTTAAGGGTGGAATACCAAAGAAACTTGGAGATCCTGGAGTACCAACTATACCATGCTCCATTAAAAGAAACTATGTGAACATGACTTTATGTGATCTTGGAGCTGGTGTTAGTGTTATGCCTCTCTCTTTGTACCGTAGACTTGATTTGAATAAGTTCAAACCTACTGAAATCTCTTTGAAAATGGCTGATAAATCAACTGCTATACCCATCGGTATTTGTGAGGATGTGCCTGTTGTGGTTGCAAATATGACTATTTTAGCGGACTTTGTTATTCTTGATATTCCTGGGGACGACAGTATGTCGATCATCCTTGGTAGACCTTTTCTAAATACTGCAGGGGCTGTTATTGATTGCAACAAAGGCAATGTCACTTTTCATGTTAATGGTAATGAGCATACGATACACTTTTCGAAGAAACAACCTCAAGTTCACAGTATCAATTCTATTGGAAAAATTTCAACTATTACTATTGGAGGTTTTGAATTCCCTCTTCCTACAGTCAAAAACAAATATGATATTCTTATTGTTGGGGACATGCATATCCCCGTTGAGGTAACCTAGTGTTGTTCAAAAATTCTCCGGTTTCATGTTATTCAGAAGAAGTTTGTTAACAAGACTTGATCAACCTTGTTAGTGGATTCCTTTTGATGAGCATGAGATGGATGAAGTTATAAAGCACAACCTTCTGTACCCTCCTTCTACTTTCTGTTATTTAGTTTAAATAAAGCAAAATTAGTATTTTCTGTCTATTTTCTGAATTATTCGTGCAATAAAAAAATACCCCAAAAATAAAAGTTCTCGAAATGCCCTGAAAATTGAGTATGATTTTTTGTAGAATATTTGAGAATTTCTGGCACTTAGAACACACCAGGGGGACCCACCATTTGGTCACGAGGGTGGAGGGTGTGCCCCCTGCCTTGTGGGCCCCATGTGGCCTCCCTTCACTTATTCCGGCACCCACACATTTCGTCTTCCTCTAGAAAAAAAATCATCCCATAGCTCAAACCCGTGTTCTTGCTCGCTTTGCTGCCATTTTCGATCTTCTTGCTCAAAGGTCCATTCACAAAACTGCTTTGGGGGATTGTTCTTCAGTATGTGACTCCTCCAATGGTACAATTAGTTTTTGTTCTAGTGCTTTATTTATTGCAAATTTTTGCTACTGAGATGACCCTGTTCTTGAGCTTGCATGTCAAATTTATATGGTCTAAAGTAGTTTTGATGCATGATATAGCCTCTAGGCACTTGTGGGAGTAGTTGCTCTTAATCTTGTTGACTTTGGTTCACTTTTATTTTGAGTCACTAAAAATTTCAGAAATTTTTCAGAGGAAGAAAAATGTTTAGGAAAATGTGCCAAGGTGGTTCTTCAAGGAAGCAGACACCAAGGCCTCCGATACGTGCACCGGACCTTGAACCATGAAGAGAAGCTCCAGTGTGGCCTTGAGAATGGCCGTTGGATGAATTTATGATCCAAGCTATCTTCAAGGATGAATTTGATGAGTATGTGCATAATGCTGTTCTTGAGGACTTCATGTCACATAAGTGCCGCCAATACTATTACCTCACTGATTCCTTTGTGCGGAGGTTTAACTTTACATCTAAGCGCAACACTCACACTGTTATATTTGACCTCTGTGATAAATCATATACCATGCACCTTGAAGATTTTAACACTGCTTGTAAAATCCCACAGTGGGGCAACTTTAGTGAACCTCACAAATCTGAATCACTGTGGGAGAAACTAGAGATATCACACAAGCTACCGTAGGGAGCATTCATTTTCCTTCCATACATTACTTTGCTCTCTTTATAGGTAGATGCATTAAAGGTAAGGATGAACTTTGTCACATGTGCGTCCCAGATCTTAGTGTCCTCAAAAGTGCGGTATTAGGTGATAAATGATATAACTTGGGGGCCATTGTTGCATGAAGGTTACATCTTAATGGTAAAAATGGAGATTTATTTGGTGGAATTTATGCAACTCGTTTAGCTGATTTTCTCGGCATAGCCATAAATGCAAATGATATTGAGTTGCCACCTGCTTCCCTAGATTATAATGCTATGGTTCGCCATCAGTTTCTTGAGAGGAACGAACAGTCCCTCCAGTACCGACTAATCTTCAACATAAGGCCTGTTGTCCAAATTACTCTCCCTGCTCCTACTTTCTTTAACTTTCAGGCAAACATGAAATATTTTATAACCAGGGAGGAGGCAAATGAATATGAGAGGAGGACGGAGGCAGCTCGCCCCCAGGCTGCAGCTCTTCAGGCAGTAGCTACTGCATCTCAGTACAACCCCGATTACTACTTTGGATATCCGCCAGGCCAGCCATGGCCATAGACCAATTTAGGCCAAAAGCCTAAGCTTGGGGGAGTACATATTTCTCACCGACATTACATTCATGTTCACACTTCTAGTTGTCGGTGTTCATACTTTTTCATTGTACTATCCATGCTAGTTTATTTTATTTTCTTGCTTTCTTCTTGTGTGTTTGGAAAACTTTGAGAAAAATTAATAGAAATAGTTGTAGCTTTTAGCTAGTTTACTTTCCATGCTTGTACTAGTAATATTAAAAGAAAACCCAAAAAGATTTCTCGTTCTTCTTTTGCTTGTTGGGAGCTTTCCCATGTAAATAGTTTTTCTCGTTCTTTGAATTTCTTTTCTTTTCTTTGGGGGTCGAGAGGAGAAGACCACGATGAAAATATTGAGTGGCTCTCTTATGCATTATTGTTGATCTAACCAAGAGCCCATGTTACCTTGTCTTCTCCTTTGAATTTAATGCCTACAGATTCCAGCTTAGTCCAATGCATGCGCACTATATTATTATCAACACCATTCTATCATGCAGGTGAAAGGCAATAATGACCATATATGATGAAATGATTGAGATGAGAGAAGCTAGTATGAACTCAACCTATCTTATTTTTGTAAATATGATTAGTTCATCGTTCCTGATTCAGCCCATTATGAATGAAACATCTTTGCAATGAAAATTAGAGATTATAGTTGCTCATGCCATGTTTAATTAGCTAGGAGTTTATAATGGTTTACCTTGCGTGCCAACATGCTATTAAAATGGTTGTGATGTGGTATGATAGGGTGGTATCCTCCTTTGAATGATTCGAGTGGCTTGACTTGGCACATGTTCACGCATGTAGTTGAAACAAAATCAACATAGCCTCCACGATATTTATGTCCATGGTGATTCATATCCTACACATGCTTGCACTCATTGTTGGTTAATTCTAATGCATGTTCACGACTGTTGTCGCTCTCTAGTTGGTCGCTTCCCAGTCTCTTTCTAGCCTTCACTTGTAATAAGAGGGAATACTGCTTGTGCATCCACTTCCATAAACCCCAAATTTATTTCATATGAGTCCACCATACCTTCCTATATGCGGTATTTACCTGCCGTTCTAAGTAAATTTGTATGTGCCAAACTCTAAACCTTCAAATTAAATTCTGTTTTGTATGCTCGAATAGCTCATGTATCAACTAGGGTTGTCTATATCTTCCATGCTAGGTGGGTTATTCTCACGATGAGTGGACTCCGCTCATCATTCACGAGAAAATGGTCGGTAACAGGGATGCACAGTCCCATGCTAAAATCAAATCAAAATAATTGCAAACAAAAGTCCCTCAGGATTGTTGTTAGTTGGACGGTACCCATTGTTTCGGACCAGCAGTGGAATGTGCTCGTTGGTGGTGGGGGAGTATAAACTTTACCATTCTGTTTCGGAACCGCCTATACTGTATGTAGCATGGAAGATATCGAGATCTCTTGGTTGTTTTGTTGACAATGAAAGTATGCCACTCAAAATATTATTTATCTGTGTTTCAAAACTCAAGCTCTCGCACCTCTGCAAATCCCTGCTTCCCTCTACAAAGGGTCTATCTATTTACTTTTATGTTGAGTCATCATCCTCTTATTAAAAAGCACCAATTGGAGAGCACCACTGTCATTTGCATGCGTTGCTATTAATTTACATTGAGTATGACTGTGACTGGATCTCTTTTGCCATGAATTACAATGTCTAGTCAGTCATTGATCTTCAGGGGTGCTCTGCATTTATGTTTTGCAGTCTCAGAAAGGGCTAGCGAGATACCATTTTGTTATATCATATTATGATTGTTTTGAGAAAGTGTTGCCATCCGAGATTTATTATTATTGCTCGCTAGTTGACTATGCCATTGATATGAGTAAACATGAGACCTAAGTGTTATTGTGAATATGGTTAGTTCATAATCTTTGCTGAAAGCTTGAATGCTGACTTTACATATTTGCAATAACAAGATCAAACAGAGTTTGTAAAAGTTTTTCTTTATCAATTTCAGTTTGTCAACTGAATTGCTTGAGGACAAGCAAAGGTTTAAGCTTGGGGGAGTTGATACGTATCCAATGCATCTACTTTTCCAAACACTTTTGCCCTTTTTTGGACTCTGATTTGCATGATTTGAATGGAACTAAACTTTTTTCAGCAGAACTGCCATGATGTTATTTTTGTGCAGAAATAAAAGTTCTCTGAGTGACCTGAAACTTCACGGAGTCATATTTTGGAATTAATAAAAAATATTGGCGAAAGAATCAATAGAGGGGGACCCACACCCTGTCCATGAGGGTGCAGGGTGCGCCCACCCCCTGCATGCCTCGTGGGTCCCCTGGACCTCCACTAACCCCAACTCCAACTCTATATATTCACGTTCGGGGAGAAAAAAATCAAAGAGAAGGATTCATTGTGTTTTATGATACGGATCCGCCGCCAAGCCCTAATCTTCCTCGGGAGGGCTGATCTGGAGTCTATTTAGGGCTCCGGAGAGGGGAATCCATCGCCATCATCATTATCAACCATCTTCCATCACCAATTTCATGATTCTCACCTCCGTGCATGAGTAATCCCATCGTAGGCTTGCAGGACGGTGATGGGTTGGATGAGATTTACCATGTAATCGAGTTAGTTTTGTTAGGGTTTGATCCCTAGTATCCATTATGTTCTAAGATTGATGTTGCTATGACTTTCCCATGCTTAATGCTTGTCACTAGGGCCCGAGTGCCATGATTTCAGATTTGAACCTATTATGTTTTCAGGAATATATGTGAGTTCTTGATCCTATCTTGCATGTTATAGTCACCTACTACGTGTTATGATCCGGCAAACCCCGAAGTGACAATAGTCGGGACACTTCCCGGTGATGACCGTAGTTTGAGGAGTTCATGTATTCACTAAGTGCTAATGCTTTGGTCCGGTACTCCATTAAAAGGAGGCCTTAATATTCCTTAGTTTCCAATAGGACCCCATGTAGGATCGAAAGTATTTCTAGAGGGGGGGTGATTAGACTACTTGACCAAATAAAAATCTAGCCTTTTCCCAATTTTAGTTCTTGGCAGATTTTAGCAACTTAGCACAAGTCAAGCAATCAACCTACACATGCAATTCTAAGAGTATAGTGGTGGAATGTAAAACAATTGCATATGAAGGTAAAGGGAGGAGTTTGAGGGAGCAAACACAATGTTGACACGGAGATTTTTTAGCCGGGGTTCCGATAGGTGGTGCTATCGTACATCCACGTTGATGGAGACTTCAACCCACGAAGGGTAACGGTTGCGCGAGTCCACGGAGGGCTCCACCCATGAAGGGTCCACGAAGAAGCAACCTTGTCTATCCCACCATGGCCGTCGCCCACGAAGGACTTGCCTCACTAGGGTAGATCTTCACGAAGTAGGCGATCTCCTTGCCCGTACAAACTCCTTGGTTCAACTCCACAATCTTGTCGGAGGCTCCCAACTGACACCTAGCCAATCTAGGAGACACCACTATCCAAGAAGTAACAAATGGTGTGTTGATGATGAACTCCTTGCTCTTGTGCTTCAAATGATAGTCTCCCCAACACTCAACTCTCTCTCACAGGATTTGGATTTGGTGGAAAGAAGATTTGAGTGGAAAGCAACTTGGGGAAGGCTAGAGATCAAGATTTGTGTGGTAGGAATGGAATATCTTGACCTCAACACAAGTATAGGTGGTTCTCTCTCAGAAAATGTATGTTGGAAGTGTAGGCATGTTCTGATGGCTCTCTCCGCGAATGAAGATTGGGTGGAGGGGTATATATAGCCTCCACACAAAATCTAACTGTTACACACAACTTACCAAACTTGGTGGGACCGAATCCTGAAACTCGGTTGGACCGATTTAGTAAATAATGTGACCGTCAGGGTTTTCGGTGGGACCGACATGTCAACTCGGTGGGACCAATATGGTTAGGGTTAGGGCATAACGTAATCTCGGTGAGACCGATTACACAAACTCGGTGAGACCGATTTTGGTAATAGACACACAGAGGGTTGGTCAGGCAAACTCGGTGGGACCGATTCGCTCATCTCGGTTGGACCGAAGCATTACAAAAGGGAAACAGTGAGTTTGCATTGCAATCTCGGTGGGACCGATCACTCATCTCAGTTTGACCGAAACGTTACGAAGGGAAATAGAGAAATTGCAATCCCATCTCGGTGATACCGATATCCCTATCGGTGAGACCGAAAAGACTAGGGTTTGTGGATGTGGCTCTGACATCTGAACTCGGTGGCGCCGGATAGATGGTTTCGGTAGGGCCGAGTTTGACTTTTGGTTTGGGTCATATGTGGATGTGAGAAAGTAGTTGAGGGATTTGGAGCATATCACTAAGCACTTTGAGCAAGAAACTCATTAAGCAACACCTCATCCCTCCTTGATAGTATTGGCTTTTCCTATAGACTCAATGTGATCTTGGATCACTAAAATAGAAAATGTAGAGTCTTGTGCTTTGAGCTTGAGCCAATCCTTTTGTCCTTAGCATTTTAAGGGATCCACTTTTCTCATCCATGCCATGCCAATCATTGAGCTTTCCTGAAATATTTATCTTGAAATAGCATTAGCTCAATGAGCTATATATTGTTAGGAATTACCAAAACCACCCAGGGATAGTTGCACTTTCAATCTCCCCCTTTTTGATAATTGATGACAACATATATATCAAAGCTTCAACAAATGAGAATAAGATTGAAAAACATTGTCGCCTTGAGAAGTATGTGATAAGTAAGAGCTCCCCCTAAATTTGTGCATTATTTAAGCTTTGGACTGCAAATGCACAATGTGTTAGGATCATGGGTTACTCTTCCATGTCACATACATCTTGGTGGAGCACTCAAAATGATAATGATTGAACACATGCACTCATCACCAAGCAAAGTGAATGATCATATGAGGATATAAAAGATGATATCATCCAACAAGCATTAAGGTAGCATATGATCAAACACATGATCATCCAACACTACAAAAAAATACACTTCCGTGATGATACGTGTTTGTCACGGTAGGTCGCGTTTTTTGTCATGCATGTACATTCATGACGATTTTATGACAGAATCAAGATAGTCATACCTGTGCTGTCGTAGAAGTGTTCCATGACATTACCAAAATTATCATCACGGAAGTGTCCACTTCCATGACGATAAATCGCGCGTCACAGAAGTGCTTTCGTCAAGGGTGACCGACACGTGGCATCCACCATAACGGAACGCCGTTAAGCTATCGGGTCGGGTTTTGGATCCGATAACCCGTTAACAGCCCCGACCAATGGGGATTTTCCACGTGTAAAATCATCATTGGCTAGAGGAAACACGTGTCGGCTCATCGTTGGGACAGATGTCATCCACTCACTGGACAGAAGGCGCCTATGATACGTCGACACGTGGCACGGCCCAACAGTGGCCCATTCCTGTGAAAAGGCCGGCCCGTTTGACTTGGTCAAAAGCTGGCGGGCCGGCCCATGGAAAGCCTGTTAACGGCCTGTTCGCATATAGCCCATTTACAGCCCGCTAACCCAAGGCCCGTTACGCCCTATCCGAATTAGGCCCAGTAGCGTCATCTGGGCCATCCAATATGATTCCAGCCCGTTTTCACTTCTGGCCCATGTATAGCCCATGACGTCTTTCGGCCCATATGATGCCCTTTGTAACTCTTGGCCCATTAGCGGCCCGTGCTGAAACTGGCCCGTAATGAACAGTGTATTACTTTACACCCATTAACGGCCCGTGGTGAAACTGGCCCGTAATGAACAGTGTATCACTTTATACCCATTAACGGCCTGTTATTCCGTTGGGCCGTTTCCAGCCCAAGTTAACTTGCGGCCTTCTGAGGGCCCATTTATTCTTGGGCTCATTTGCAGCATTCGGTTACTTACGGCCCGTTACTGTCATTTTCTGCTTGTGGGCCAAATTCAGCCCGTCGTTATAGTCGGCCCGTTTGTGGACCGTTAGTCTGTTGGGCCATTTTCATAGCATCACCAAATACGGCCTATTAACGGCCCGTTATGGTCAGCCCATAAAACGTACGATTTCCATTAAAGGCCCGTCTACGGCCCATTAAAGGCCCGTACAAGACCCATAAATGATTCAGCGGCCCATGGATCCTACAAGACGTAGAAGGCCCATGGATCATACGAGACGTAGAAGGCCCATGGATCCTACGAGACGTAGAAGGCCCATGGATCCTACGAGACGTAGAAGGCCCATGGATCCGACGGCCCGTGAAGGGCCATGGTCGGGCGAGTTGGCCCCCGTTTGAACGATATAGCATATTCAAAGAATTATCCTACTCAATACTATCACCTCTAAAAAGCATACACTATACAACAAAGAGATCAAGGCATAGAAAGGTAGAATAATCCTACACTATACAATAAAGAAATTACAGCCGATTATACCCACTGGGCATTATGGTTCGGCACAGGTGATAATAAAGCATACACAAACAGCAAATTACATACACTGGGCAAATACAGCTCATACATCATGGACGCGCATCAACTTAACTCCATTTGAACTATAATCTCTTCAGAAAATAGGATTGGCCGGATTCAGATAGCACAAATTTCAGTCTGCAAAATCTCCAATTCCTTCATGGTTACCTCAGTGTCTTGTTTCATTTTTTGACTCCTGCATCTAATACCTGCATGTCCAGTCTCAACTTGTTGATTATACGTTGACAATCATGTACACGTTGTCTTGCCACCTCTAGTTGATGCTCGAGAACATCAGCACATTCCAATTCCAATCCATAATCATTCGGTAACGGCCATGCCGCACTGCTCGCAGATCTTTGTGTTGATGTCACTTCATCCTGAAATGTTTCTGTAAGTACACATGACTAGGGCAAAAATATAGTTACAACAGTGAAGCGAACAAGACACTATTTTGTACTACATGGCAAAACAGGACTAACAATAATGTTACACGTCACTTTCAAAAAAAATGTTACACGTCATGAAGCATAAGCAGGTGATATTTTAAAAATTATAAAAAAGATAGTCTGTGCAGCCTGCATACAGAAATCCCTCTTAGCTCACCAGAGGAGCATGATGTTGGGGCCCAATCGAAAACACAGACAAGTTACAAATTTAGACAGCACGTTGCGTATAAGTAAGCAAGCAGTTGGCCATTCTGTGCCTCAATTAAAGTCTTAGGGAGCATAATGAACAGCAGAGGGTTTCATACAAACATACTACAGCAGGCAAAACTATGCAATCATTAGCGTAGTATAAACTAGATTGTGAGCCTCATGCAATAATAGTTGGTTAATAGACTTCAAAGCTTCAGGCACACTTCGGCAGAGTAATTAAATGGTAAGGCCTTTAATTATGTCAACTAATAGTGATACAAGTACCGAACATCAGGCATGATTATTTGGGCATCTCATTAACTGAGGACAAATAAAGCAATTGAAAAGAGAAAATTAACTATGCCTGAAACAAACAAGGAATTGAACTGTTGAGTTGCATACAGTGACTTACCTTAGCAGGTTGAAGAGGCTCAGCGCAGCTCCTACTTCTCTTGCAAGGCTCCTTCCTAACATCTTGTACTTGGAAATCCTCAATCTTATCTTCATTGCACCCCCTCTGCAAGGTGACACAAACTAGTTACTCGTCTCCTTGGAAGATAAATATGCATACTTTCCAGTCTGTGAACACAAAAGGATGAGATTATAACAAAACAACACCACATAATGAAACATGCCGCATCTCTTGCACTTGCACACAATGAAATGAGCATTTACTATGTCTGCACTATGTAAAAACTAGGCATACCTTCGAACTGGATCTCCAGGTACTCTTGGAGAGCCTACTGTAGTGTACAGCCAAACCTTTATGTCACCTATGAGTTAGACAAGGCCCCACTACAGCAGCCCTTAGTGTTTAAATCGTTGACAAGCTCTGTTAGAGTGTTAGGTCAAGAACAGCAAGTAATCAAAGCAAACAGTCCTAGTATGGCTGGCTGATGCAAACAAGCAATTGAACAGATGTGTGAGCAAATCTTACATATCAAGAAAAGAAGCAAAGAAGGAGGCTTAAAGACCATCACTTGACTGACCAGATTTAAGGGGCATTTAAACATCATGTGCAACGTATGAACTAACATAAACATTGCATATTCCAGATTCTACAATGGAATGCACATGTATTAGGTTATGCCATGTATGATGATGCCTAAATGTACAGATAGCAGGCAGGAGTGATTCATCATTGCACGCACAATTGAATTGCAGGTTAAGGGCCAGTTCGATTCCGCCTTTTCAGGGCATATTGTCAAAATAAGCCATAAAAGATGTAAAGAAGTCATTTTTGAGTTATGGGCTTGGGCTTAACTAATTTCGCTTTGGAGGGGGGTGTTTCGGGTAGAACCTCACTAAAAATTGAAGGGAAGGGGAATAGTGAAATGACTCTGTTGTCTGCCTATATTACACTCAAAATGCAACTGCTGACGCCCGTGTCACACCTGACCCTCAAGTAAAAACAAACACGCAAGCATTCATTGCCCTGCCCGCTTGCATCTCCTCTCCCCTTTCCCTCTACCTCGATCCCCTGCCTGCAGCACTAGGGTTCCTCCAGCGAGCCGTCGCCACTGGTCCCATCTGGCCTGGTCCTCGACGATGCTATGTCCAGCTAGGCTACATGGCCGGCGGGTAGGGGCAAATCTCCCTGGCTGCTCCTCCCTCTGGCGCCGCCCCTCATTCTCATGGTCTCCAGCAGCTGCTCCACTGTGGTTCGTCCAACGCACTACTCCGGCGGGCGCTGCACAACTACGGCTGATGCCACACTGCGGCAGAAGGCACCTTATTCCCCCTCCCCTCCTCCCAGGCCATGGCCTTGAGGTGCTGTTGAAGGATGAGCTCATCCAACAAGGTGAGGATCTCCTCTGATTTTTTGCCAAATTTTCATTCTGATCCACTATACGATGAATTGCTATGAGCTGCTTCTGCTGCTGCTATATGATGCATTGCTATGAGCTGCTCCTGCTGCTGCTATATGATGAATTGCTATGAGCTGCTGCTGCTGTATGATGAGTTGCTATGAGCTGCTGCTGCTGCTATATGATGAATTGCTATGAGCTGCTGCTGCTGCTATATGATGAGTTGCTACAAGCTGCTCCTGCTGCTGCTATATGATGAATTGCTATGAGCTGCTCCTGCTGCTGCTATATGATGAATTGCTATGAGCTGCTCCTGCTGCTGCTATATGATGAATTGCTATGAGCTGCTGCTGGTATATGATGAATTGCAGACTGCTGCTGCTGTATGATGAGTTGCTATGAGCTGCTGCTGCTATATGATGCTTTCAGGTGGTGCTGCTATATGATAATAACCAGCCACTTGGACCATCGAATTTCAATAAATAATTGTTCTTCATTTAAATGTGGGTCATGCGTTCTTCATTTAAATTAGGCAATGGGATCTCTATGGAAAACATTGACCAAAGTAGATTGTGCCAAGTAGATGGTATCTTTGTATTTGCATTTTGAGCAAATAGTGATGGTCTGTTTTCCTATCATATTAATTACTGCACTGGGTTCAATTTGTGATGTTTGCAAGTCAAATTAATTTCCATATGGACATCAAAATGAAAAAATATAATGCAATCTAGACTTTCCACTGATCATACCAAAGATAAGCTGAAAACGCAATGAAAAGAACTGGTTGGCTTATTACATGGAGCTTATATTCACAGGTGCTTATTTTCTTAGGATAACTCGTAATAACTGTCCCTAAGAAACTTGGCTAATAGAACTGGCATACAAATAACATGTCACGATGATTGCAATGGAGGAGTGACGTACCATAGCACACTGTATAGGCTCACCGCTGCCTCTCCTTTTTTTGCGATGTTCCATGAAATTGCCACATACATCTTGTACTTTTTCATTGTGTAACCCTATCTGCAAGTTGACACGGCTAATTTCAGACATCTCTACATGATACTACATTGCATATCCCTTGCGCATATTTAAACCACCAATTAACGATTGTGTGCGTACCATAAACTAGCCATGACTCTGTATGCTGGACTAGCAGGCACTCTAAGGGAGGCTAATGTAGTGCACTGGAATTCCTACATGCCACCTACGATTTTGTGTAATGTACTGCCCCTGTTCATAAATGTATGTCTTTGTAGAGATTCCAGTATGGACCACATACAGATGTATATAGATGCATTTTTGAGTGTAGATTCACTCATTTTGCTCCGTATGTAGCCTATAGTGGAATCTCTAGAAATACTTATATTTAGGAATGGAGGTACGAGGTAGTATCATGTATGACATCTACATATCTAATTTAGCAGCCAGTAGTAGAAATCATTGTCTGCACAAAGGGATTACTGGTCGAAAATCCTAGCAAAGCACGCTGGCAGGCACAAAACAATACAAGAGAGAGAGATGCGCTTACAAGATCATAGCGATGCCTCAGTCCAGGATCTTGGTTGGCCAAGCTGTTAGATCTAGAAGAAACATCGTCCTTGTAGTTTTTGCCAGCTGCATAACAGGTAACAGCGGCCGGTTAGTATATTTGAAGTACATCGGGCAGGTGATGCTGGACGGGTTTAAAGGTGACAAGTACCTAGGCCGTGGCGGGTGCTTGGCATCTCTCCAGACGGTGGGAATCAGGTTAGAAACGTCGAGGGTGATGATGCTGCGCTGGCTGTCGGGGTCCGGTAAGGAGATCTAGAACCGTCGAGTAGTGTAACATCCCAAATTTTCAGTTTGGAATGTTATACATTAGATCATCATGCAATACATATATTCTTGCATTTGTCGATCCTAGAAATTTCACGCAACTCAAGGACCCTCGGAGAGAGTTGGAGATTTCGAAATTTCATATTTGAGTTCGCTCTAATTATGAAAAGAGGATCATTTGATTTTATTTATTTCATCTTCAAATAAATTTTCCAATATCAAATAAGAGAGGGAATAATATGACTTTCCCAAAATTTAGGAAAAATGAAGATTTAATAAATAAATCAAATTTTGGATTTTCTCGGAGTTTATTTGCCTTAGGGAAAAATGCGTGTTTTCAAAAATTGCATTTTAGGCCCCGAGTAGAAGTTCATTTTGTTCGACTCAATTTTAGGAGTCGGGGAAAATTTACTTTATAAATTTTGGAGTGCGTTTAGATTTTATTTTATTCGTTTTTCTACGCGCGTTATTTATAATATATATATATATATATATGTATATATGTATATATATATATGTATATATATATCGCAGCGCCCGACTGGGCCAAGGGCCCAGCCGAGCCGGCCCAGCGCCCCGCCCTCCTGCGCGCGCTCGCAGCGCCGCCGCCGCCAGCCGAGTCCGGCACGGACTCCGCGCCGCCACCGCCTTTGCTTGCCCCCTCCCCCAAGCAGCACCCCCCTCCTATATATACCCCAGCACCCCCCCTCTCCTCCCAAGCCGCCGCACCCTGCAACAGGAGCAGCAGCGCAGCCCAGCAGCCGCCGCCGCCGCGCCGCAGCCGCCGCCGCCGCCAGCGCCGCCGCCGCCGCCGCGTCGCCGTCGCCCCGCCGCCTAGCCGCCGCCCCGCCGGAGCCCCGCCTCATCGAGGTAGCCGCGCCGCGCCACCCTCCCCCTCGGTTCGGTTTTTTTATATTCCGGTTTTCTTTTCATCGTTTCGGTTTGTTTTTCCGAAACCCTAGATCGGTTTTTATTTCCGGTTTTGTTGTTTAGCGAGCGTTCACCGGACCGTTCGTCTTAACGAACGTGATCACCGGTTATTCCCGGTTAACGAACGTCCATTCGTTTAACCGTTCGACGTTTTCTTTTTAGTCGGATTTATTCCGTGATTTTCTGATCGCGATTTCAGATCCGATCTTCGTTCTAGTTTATCTTCTCGCTCATTTATCGGAATCAGGTGATTCAAGCGCCTGGAGTTTCGTTTCGAAACCATCGTTCCGACTAATCAACTTAAACAAAGTTTTGCTACTGTAAAATTTGACCTAGTTTCAATTTGCTAGAACCGAGCTGTTTTCTTTCGCCATTTGACTTTCGTTGCTTTATTTGATTTGATTCTTTTGCAACTAGGGTTCTTAAGTTGAACACTCTGGTTAGATCTTTTATTTGAGATTTACTTGTGCATTAGATGAGTACTTATTGAATGCTTGTTGTTTGTCTGCGATAGATCACCCGGAGTGCGCCGCTTGTTACTTCGAATCTCTAGGTTTCGCGGATCATCAGCAGGGCAAGTAACACTTGATCATACCTTTTCTACTACCCAGTTTTTATGCATTAGATCAATCCTCAAACATTGCATGACTAGGATCTAATTAAATTGTGGGATGGGAAGTAGATGAGGTAGTACCTATTACCTGTTTTACTTATGAAACCTTTGGGGAGTTACTTCTACGTTTGCTTATTATGCCATGCTATACTAGTAGACGTGGATTGGGTGAGTGATATCCATGACAGATGTGAGTTTGTTAATTAAAGGTTTATCTAAGGTGGCAACCTAAATACACATCTGGGTGGATTGAGGCACCTGGGGTTTCCAGGACTTGCCTGTTTTTCTTTTGGACCGCCACCCAGGCTCAAAGGGATCATAAGATATTTCATGCTAGTAACTTCCGTGTGCAGCCACAAGCCATTATGGGCTCTGGCATAGTTGACTAAGTCGTGCGAACTCTTATAGTGGTAGACTAGCAGATGTAGGGGATGTAGGTGTACTGGTCTACCCATCGTAAGGTGCTAGCGCTTCTGAAAGACTATGTCTCGGTCATCCGTTTCTCAAACACCATGCAGTGCGAGAATCCAAACGGAGGCGATCGAGTCTTGTGCGGAAAAGTGCGCAAACCTCTGCAGAGTGTACAAACTAATCATGATTAGCCGTGTCCCCGGTTATGGACATCCTGAGTATCTAGTACTTGAATATCATGTGAATCTCAACATGTTACTCTAACTTAATATTGTTGGGTTTGTTAATGATTATTTTTAATTGGGATTGAGGATGTTGTCAACCATTCTCAATGTTTAACAACCACCATGATAGTTAAATAAATTTATTCCTTTGCAGTAGGGAAAAATTGGCTTTATGCAAAAACTGTAACCATAGAGCTTTTCCACCAGCCATATATGCATATAGAATGGGCTTATCATTCATTATTCTCTATGTGTTACATTGCCAGCATATTCCATGTGCTGACCTGTTTTCGGGCTGCAACTTTCATGTTGCAGACTTTTCGGACGACAAGTGAGGTGCTTTTAGGTCGTGGTTCTATACTCAGTGATGCCGTTGGAGTTGATGGACTCACTTATCTTCCAAGTCTTCCGTTGTTATCGTTATTAGATGGCCTTAAGCCATGATTATTGTAATAAGTCCTCTTTTGGGACAACGATGTAATAAGTGTGTGATTGCTACTCTGTTATAAATCCTTCGAAGTACTGTGTGGTGTCAGCATTACTGATCCAGGGATGACACCTGAGCACAGAGAATTGACCATCTGAGGTCGGGTCGCTACAGAGATGGTATCAGAGCACACGCTGACTGTAGGACACGACCACTAAGTTAAAGCCATAGATCACTATTCTCTTCTCATTTTCTAACTCCTCATCTTTTCTACTCTTTTAGGATGACGGACGCAAAGATCAAGTACGCTCAACCAGATGAAGGCACACCTTTTGGATTCCACTTGAAGGAAGTCGCCAAGTACCTGAACATTGGAATACCAAGCTTCACCGGGACTTTCAACGCCACTCTGCCTGAGGAGGAGCGCTGGAAGATTCAAGCTCATGTTCCGGGAAGGACATTCGCCCCAATCACCAAGCCCATAGATAGTGTTTTCAGTGCACCAACCTGGAGTCTGGGAAAGAGCATGGCAGCTCATATCACCATGGGACGCATTGGAGAAGTTTATCAAGAAGACCTCAAGGACACTATCTACCAGATTTGCGGACGCCGGGATGAACAATGGGAGATAGTCAGCACCAAGAAGGATAGATCCATTGCAGCTTTCATCCAGGAGTTAAACCAGCACATTCGACGCCAGGAGAACCAGATGTGCAATGATATGATAGAGTTGAAGAATGCGAAGGGAAGGATCATCGAACTTGAAGGAGAGCTGAAGTCTACACGCAAGGACTGCATGGACGAGATCGTAGCTGTAGTAAGGCACAATAGCGATCTTAAGTATGAGATTGAAGAACTCAAGAAGAAATTAGCGCTCAAGAATGAAGACAAGTACGTCGACTGTCTGAGCAACTACATCATCATCGACGACACCGATTCAGATCCAAGTGAACCCGACTTTGAAGACGAAGCTAGAGCAGACATCATGGAGTCTTCCACCGGTTCAAATTAATAGATGACCCTCACATATTAGTAGTATTCCCTCCATGTAAACATTATAGTTCAAGCACTTTTGTGATAGTTAGAACCGTTGTATGCCCTTTGTTTGAAATGAATGAAGTGAATTTTGTGTGCATTTGTCTCATGAGCATTTGGGTAGTGTTTTCTCCTTAGACCTCACTCTATTCTTAATTTCTCGTCTTTTCTAAACCCTTCAGATGCCTCCGAGACGCGACCCTGAGTTTGTTTTCCTGCCAGAGATCACTCAGTTGATTCAGCAGCAGAATACCTTGATTCAAACATTGGTACAGAACCAAGGCAACAACAACAACAACCCACCACCACCACCACCTGCGGATCACTTGACTCGTTTCCTTAGGCTGAATCCGCCGGTGTATTCCAGTAGCACCGAGCCGATTGTAGCAGATGATTGGCTCTGCAAGATAGGAAGGGAGTTGACCACTGCAGGATGTACAGATGGTGAGAAGGTGAAGTTTGCTGCACATCAGCTTGACGGACCCGCAGCAGCATGGTGGGAGAATTTCACAGCCACTTACCCTGTAGACACTGTCACATGGGATCAGTTTCAGCAAGCTTTCCGCACTGCCCATGTTTCAGCAGGAGCTATGGCCATGAAGAAGCGTGAGTTTCGCAACTTACGCCAAGGAGGAAGGACTGTAGGCCAGTATGTGGATGATTTTAGTAAGTTAGCACATTATGCCCCATATGACGTTGCTACAGATGCAGCTAAGCAGGAGAAGTTTCTGGAAGGACTGAATGATGAGTTAAGCATGCAGTTGATGGTAGCAAGATTCAATAACTACCAGGAGTTGGTAGACCGCACCCTCATGATTGAAGGAAAGCAGCAGCAGATTGAGAATCGCAAGAGGAAGTATGGGCAGGGGAAGTATAACTCTGGAGCCTAGCAGAAGCCCCGCTATACCCCTAAACAGGGAGTTCAGTTTCAGCATACCCATGGAGGAGGTAGTTCACACAACCATAATGGCCACAAGAATGGTAATGGGAATGGAGGAAGCAACGGCCAGAACCGGACCACCCCATCAACCCCAGCCAAGAAAGACCTGAGCCATGTCACCTGTTACAAGTGTTCCAAGACCGGACATTATGCAAATGAATGTCCCGAAGGCCAAGGTGGAAATGGAATCTCTAGAAAGAAGCCAAACCCTTTCAACAGGGGACAGGTGAACCACATTGATGTGGAGGAGGTTGAAGCTCAGCCCGATGCAGTAATTGGTAAGTTTTTGGTTAAGTCATTTACTGCACTTGTTCTTTTCGATACGGGTGCATCGCATTCATACATATCAAGGGGATTTGTAGAAAAGTATAGTCTGCCTACTCAGATTCTTAAAACCCCTATGCTAGTAAGTTCACCAGGAGCAGACTACATGGCCAGACAAGGATGTTTTCAAGTGCCATTGAGTATAGGAAGGCATGTATTCCCGACGGATTTGATCATTCTGGAATCCCAGGGATTGGATGTGATTTTCGGTATGGATTGGTTGTCGATGTATGGAGGAAACATCAATTGCGCAAGTAAGACGATTTGGCTCACAACGCCAGAAGGAAGAAGGATTAGGTATGTATCACGACATGGACCAAATAGGAATCAAGTAAATTCCTTATCAGGAGTTGTGCAGGAAGAGGTACCAGTGGTGAAGGATTACCCTGATGTATTTCCTAAGGAATTGCCAGGAATGCCACCGGATAGAGACATTGAGTTTTTGATTGAGCTTTTGCCAGGTACAGGCCCAATATCGAAGCGACCATACAGGATGCCCACACAGGATTTGGCAGAAATCAAGAAGCAGATTAAGGAGCTATTGGATAAAGGGTATATACACCCAAGTTCTTCGCCTTGGGGATCACCCGTACTTTTAGTGGAGAAGAAGGATGGATCGTTAAGGATGGTTGTTGATTATCGTGGATTGAATGAAGTAACAATCAAGAACAAGTACCCACTACCATTGATAAATGATCTGTTTGATCGTTTGCAAGGAGCTAAAGTGTTTTCCAAGATTGATTTGCGATCAGGGTACCATCAGTTGAAGATTCGAGAGCAGGACATACCTAAGACAGCGTTCACCACAAGATATGGACTGTATGAGTATACCGTTATGTCATTTGGACTGACTAACGCACCTGCCTATTTCATGAACCTGATGAACAAAGTGTTTATGGAGTTTTTGGATAAGTTCGTCGTGGTGTTCATTAATGATATTTTGGTTTACTCGAAGAATGAAGAGGAACATAAGGAACATTTGCGATTGGTTTTGGAGAAACTAAGGGAACATCAGTTATATGCCAAGTTCAGCAAATGTGAGTTTTGGCTAAAGGAAGTTGGATTTCTTGGACATGTTATATCCGGAGAAGGGATAGCAGTTGACCCTAAAAAGGTTGAGACCATAACCAAATGGGAAGCACCAACGACAGTTGGGGAGATCGGGAGTTTTCTTGGACTCGTAGGATACTACCGGAGATTCATTGAGAATTTCTCAAAGATTGCAAAGCCTATGACGGAGTTGCTGAAAAATGATACCAAGTTCATATGGACTGAGGATTGTGAGGCAAGTTTTCAGGAGTTGAAGAAAAGATTGGTTACCTCACCAGTGTTAATTTTACCAGATCATACCAAGGATTATGAGGTGTGTTGTGACGCTTCACGTCGAGGACTTGGAGTAGTGCTTATGCAGGAAGGAAGAGTTGTTTCGTATGCTTCACGACAACTGAAACCTCACGAATTAAATTATGCCACACATGATTTGGAGTTAGCAGCCGTAGTGCATGCCTTGAAGACATGGAGACATTTCCTCATTGGAAATCATTGTGAGGTGTACACGGATCACAAGAGTTTGAAGTACATTTTCACGCAGAAGGAGTTAAACCTTAGACAAAGGAGATGGTTGGAACTCATTAAGGATTATGATATGAGATTGCATTATCATCCCGGAAAGGCTAATGTAGTAGCTGACGCATTGAGTCGCAAGAGCCATGTCAATACGCTATTGACTGGAGAAATACCAAAGGAGTTAGCAGAAGATCTTCGTGAGCTATGTTTGGAAATAGTTCCGAGAGGCTATGTAGCAGCATTGGAGATTCAGTCTACCTTGATGGATAAAATCATAGAAGCTCATAAAAATGACAAAGAGATCGCGGATATAAAGAAGAAAATGGGCGAAGGAAAAGCAAAGGGATTTCGTGAGGATGAGCACGATACCCTATGGTTTGAGGACCGTGTTTATGTGCCAAATGACACGGAGATCAGGAAGTTGATTCTGCAAGAGGCACATGATTCACCCTATTCGATTCACCCAGGTAATACCAAGATGTATTTGGATTTGAAGGAAACGTTCTGGTGGACCGGAATGAAGAAGGATATTGCGGAGTATGTAGCAGTTGTGATGTATGTCAGAGAGTGAAGGCAGAACATTAGAAGCCAGCAGGATGGTTGCAACCATTGCCGATACCCGAATGGAAGTGGGAAAAAATAGGCATGGATTTCATCACGGGTTTGCCAAAGACTCGTTCAGGCTATGACTCGATTTGGGTTATAGTCGACCGCTTGACGAAGGTACCTCATTTCATTCCAGTTAAAACTACCTATAGCAGTGCTAAGTTGGCAAAGATATACATGACCAGAATTGTGTGTTTGCACGGAGTTCCGAGGAGTATCGTATCAGATAGAGGAACCCAATTTACCTCAAAGTTTTGGAATCAGTTGCATGAAACTTTGGGAACCAGGCTAGAATTCAATACAACTTTTCACCCACAGACAGATGGACAGACTGAGAGAGTCAATCAGATTTTGGAGGATATGCTAAGAGCTTGTGCACTAGATTATGGATCTAGTTGGGACGATAACTTGCCGTATGCAGAGTTTTCTTATAACAACAGTTACCAAACCAGCTTGAAGATGGCAGCTTTCGAAGCTTTATACGGAAGGAGATGCAGGACACCGTTGTCATGGGACGAAGTTGGAGACCGTCAGTTGTTTGGACCAGATTTGATTAAGGAGTCTGAACAGAAAGTTAAGTTGATTCGCGATAGGCTCAAGGTAGCCCAGTCCAGACAGAAAAGCTATGCGGATTCAAAACACAAGGAGATAGAATATGAAGTTGGAGACAGAGTTTATCTTAGAGTATCCCCACTTCGAGGAGTTAAGCGTTTTGGAGTTAAAGGAAAGTTAGCACCATGTTTCGTTGGACCGTATAGGATCTTGCAACGCATGGGAGAAGTCGCTTATAAGTTGGAATTACCCGAGGGACAGTCAGGAGTTCATGACGTATTCCATGTTTCTCAGCTGAAGAAATGTCACGCCGAGATGGCGGAAGTACCGCTAAGAGATACAGTGCCACTGGAAGAAATTCAGTTGAAGGATGATTTAACATATGAGGATAAACCAGTCAAGATTCTCGATTATGCCAGCAGAGTTACTCGCAGCAAGGTTATCAAGTTTTGCAAGGTTCAGTGGAGCCACCACACTGAGGATGAAGCCACCTGGGAGAGAGAAGAAGATTGCTCAAGGACCACCCTCACCTATTTTCTAGCCAACCCGAATCTCAAGGGCGAGATTCATCTTAAGGGGGGTAGGTTTGTAACATCCCAAATTTTCAATTTGGAATGTTATACATTAGATCATCATGCAATACATATTTTCTTGCATTTGTCGATCCTAGAAATTTCACGCAACTCAAGGACCCTCGGAGAGAGTTGGAGATTTCGAAATTTCATATTTGAGTTCGCTCTAATTATGAAAAGAGGATCATTTGATTTTATTTATTTCATCTTCAAATAAATTTTCCAATATCAAATAAGAGAGGGAATAATATGACTTTCCCAAAATTTAGGAAAACTGAAGTTTAATAAATAAATCAAATTTTGGATTTTCTCGGAGTTTATTTGCCTTAGGGAAAAATGCGTGTTTTCAAAAATTGCATTTTAGGCCCCGAGTAAAAGTTCATTTTGTTCGACTCAATTTTAGGAGTCGGGGAAAATTTACTTTATAATTTTTGGAGTTCGTTTAGATTTTATTTTATTCGTTTTTCTGCGCGCGTTATTCATAATATATATATATATATATATATATATAAATATATATATATATATATATATATATATATATATATATATATATATACGCAGCGCCCGACTAGGCCAAGGGCCCAGCCGAGCCGGCCCAGCGCCCCGCCCTCCGGCGCGCGCGCGCGCAGCGCCGCCGCCGCCAGCCGAGTCCGGCTCGGACTCCGCGCCGCCGCCGCCTTTGCTTGCCCCCTCCCCCAAGCAGCACCCCCCTCCTATATATACCCCAGCACCCCCCCTCCTCCCAAGCCGCCGCACCCCGCAGCAGCAGCAGCAGCGCAGCCCAGCAGCCGCTGCCGCAGCCGCCGCGTCGCCGTCGCCCCGCCGCCTAGCCACCGCCCTTCCGGAGCCCCACCTCGTCGAGGTAGCCGCGCCGCGCCACCCTCCCCCTCGGTTCGGTTTTTTTATATAAAAACCATTCCGGTTTTCTTTTTCATCGTTTCGGTTTGTTTTTCCGAAACCCTAGGTCGGTTTTTATTTCCGGTTTTGTTGTTTAGCGAGCGTTCGCCGGACCGTTCGTCTTAACGAACGTGATCACCGGTTATTCCCGGTTAACGAACGTCCGTTCGTTTAACCGTTCGTTGTTTTCTTTTTAGTCGGATTTATTCCGCGATTTTCTGATCGCGATTTCAGATCCGATCTTCGTTCTAGTTTATCTTCTCGCTCGTTTATCGGAATTATGTGATTCAAGCGCCTGGAGTTTCGTTTCGAAACCACCGTTCCGACAAATCAACTTAAACAAAGTTTTGCTACTGTAAAATTTGACCTAGTTTCAATTTGCTAGAACCGAGCTGTTTTTTTTCGCCATTTGACTTTCGTTGCTTTATTTGATTTGATTCTTTTGCAACCAGGGTTCTTAAGTTGAACACTCTGGTTAGATCTTTTATTCGAGATTTACCTGTGCATTAGGTGAGTACTTATTGAATGCTTGTTGTTTGTCTGCGATAGATCACCCGGAGTGCGCCGCTTGTTACTTCGAATCTCTAGGTTTTGCGGATCATCAGCAAGGCAAGTAACACTTGATCATACCTTTTCTACTACCCAGTTTTTATGCATTAGATCAATCCTCAAACATTGCATGACTAGGATCTAATTAAATTGTGGGATGGGAAGTAGATGAGGTAGTACCTATTACCTGTTTTACTTATGAAACCTTTGGGGAGTTACTTCTACTTTTGCTTATTATGCCATGCTATGCTAGTAGACGTGGATTGGGTGAGTGATATCCATGACAGATGTGAGTTTGTTAATTAAAGGTTTATCTAAGGTGGCAACCTAAATACATATCTGGGTGGATTGAGGCACCTGGGGTTTCCAGGACTTGCCTGTTTTTCTTTTGAACCGCCACCCAGGCTCAAAGGGATCATAAGACATTTCATGCTAGTAACTTCCGTGTGCAGCCACAAGCCATTATGGGCTCTGGCATAGTTGACTAAGTCGTGCGAACTCTTATAGTGGTAGACTAGCAGATGTAGGGGATGTAGGTGTACCGGTCTACCCATCGTAAGGTGCTAGCACTTCTGAAAGACTATGTCTCGGTCATCCGTTTCTCAAACACCATGCAGTGCGAGAAACCAAACGGAGGCGATCCAGTCTTGTGGGGAAAAGTGTGCAAGCCTCTGCAGAGTGTACAAACTAATCATGATTAGCCGTGTCCCCGGTTATGGACATCTTGAGTATCTAGTACTTGAATATCATGTGAATCTCAACATGTTACTCTAACTTAATATTGTTGGGTTTGTTAATGATTATTTTTAATTGGGATTGAGGATGCTGTCAACCATTCTCAATTTTTACCAACCACCATGATAGTTAAATAAATTTATTCCTTTGCAGTAGGGAAAAATTGGCTTTATGCAAAAACTGTAACCATAGAGCTTTTCCACCAGCCATATATGCATATAGAATAGGCTTATCATTCATTATTCTCTATGTGTTACATTGCCAGCATATTCCATATGCTGACCCGTTTTCGGGCTGCAACTTTCATGTTGCAGACTTTTCAGACGACGAGTGAGGTGCTTTTAGGTCGTGGTTCTATACTCAGTGATGCCGTTGGAGTTGATGGACTCACTTATCTTCCAAGTCTTCCGCTGTTATCGTTATTAGATGGCCTTAAGCCATGATTATTGTAATAAGTCCTCTTTTGGGACAACGATGTAATAGGTGTGTGATTGCTACTCTGTTATAAATCCTTCGAAGTACTGTGTGGTGTCAGCATTACTGATCCAGGGATGACACCTAAGCACAGAGACTTGACCATCTGAGGTCGGGTCGCTACAAGTAGGGTGTTTGTGGAGCGGCTCCGGTAGGGTGGACTACGGTGTGGGCGAAGCGGATCTGTGGCCGTGGACGAGGGCGTAGGTGAAGCTGCTCTGGTGGTTGGGTTAAGGATGGTGTCGACGACGCGGATCTGCGGCCGTGGACGGGGTGTCAGAAGCTGCTCCGGTGGTTGGGTTAAGGATGGTGTCGACGATGCGGATCTGTGGCCGTGGAAGGGGCGTCAGAAGCTGCTCCGGTGGTTGGGTTAAGGGTGGTGTCGACGATGTGGATCTGCGGCCGTGGATGGGGCGTCAAAAGCTGCTCCGGTAGGTTGGATGAGGGTGCAAGGAAGCAGATCTGAGGCCGTGGACTTGTGAGTTGGCAAAGCGGCCCCGGTAGGGTTGAGAATGGTATAGGTGAAGCTACTCCGGTAGGGTTGACGATGGTGTTGGCGAAGCGGCTCCGTTAGGGTTGAGGAAGGTGTCAGTGAAGCGGCTCCGGTAGGGTTGAGGAAGGTGTCGGTGAAGAGGATCAGAGGCCGTCGACGGGGGCATCGGTGGGGCGGCTCCGAGGGGTGTGGACGAAGTGTCTCCGGTGGGGAGTACGAATGAGCGCTGCAGATGCGCGGTGGTTGACGAGAGTACCAGCGAAGCAGATCCGACGCTGTGGACAAGGCCGGCACTCAATGGGCTGTGGAACAGTGGTGGATGAGCAGTCTACTTGTTTCTAGGGGAGGTGGGAGGGTAGATGCGGCCGCAGAAGCAGATCCGGAAAGGTGGACGCTGCTGGCAGTGAATGGGCTATGGTACGCCGGTGGATGAGCAGTCTAGGGTTTCGAGAGGGGAGGGGAGAAAGGGCGATGAAGTACGGACGGCGTGATGTAAGATGCTCTGGTGCTGTGGAGTTAGTCGTTTTTGCGGGAGGGGGAGAGGAAATGGGGGTGCTGTGTAGTGGGGGGAACCGGAAGTTACCAAAGCAGCCCCGACCTATCATGTAGATGAGGGCGGTATTGTAACTGTTGGTCTCCGTGCACCAAGGACAAAAGGGGGATTTCGCATGCTAAAGACTAAGGTGGCGGAAATTTTAGAAGGAGGCGGGAGATTTTTCCGCCCACGGGATCGTTCGTATCCAGTTTCAACTAATTTTGGACCGTGCTAGCGGGAAGGTCATGCTAGACTGTGTACACGGGGCACGCATCAGCAGTTAATAACTGGTGTGAAGTCCACCCTAGAAAAAAGACAATAACTCGGGATGATGCGCCGATAACTTGGACATTCACACGGGCGCGACCGATCATACGGGTGTAGTGGCGCGTTCACAAAAAAAAGGGATCAAACGCTCAGCATATGTATTTCTCGTGTAAATAGATAATTTAGTCCCATTGGTTATTTACTTTAAACATAATGCATTGATGTGTTAGTGTAGAGGCGCACAAAAAGAAATGGATATTGTAGTCAGCTACTTAAAAGTGTTACCTCATATGATTACATAGCCTCCATTTCATAAATTGCGTACCCATTGAATTCATATATGAATATTCCATATATTACTTCAAAATAGAAACTTAAATCATCCAAGACTAATGAATTTGAATGCAAGAGTAACAATGGTGCATGTACATGATAGCTACATTGGTTGTTTGTAGAAACATCACTGTAACTTTGGCATGCACAACTGAAAAGGTTTATTTAAATAGAAAAAAAGTGATATGTGAGTGTCCAATCTTTATAGCGTTGAATCGATATTGTACCTTTGGCCACGATACAAAGTAGATATTGACTTATGTTCAAGCGATGCACGTCCGCGATCACTATATAGTGATACGTGAATGAATTGTGCAATCTCTCTCACATGCATACATATCTCATTTCCGTGTGGGCATCGGAATCACACACACGCACTTCGTGTATTTCTCTCCCTCCGTCAGGGTCAAATTTGTCTTTCTACCCCGTCCTACAAGTCTCTCACACAGAAACACACGCTCTCTATGTCTAACACGCCCACCCCTTTAATTCCACCCACCCACAGCCACTAATGTCTCAAAGTATAATAATGTCTCTCACCCATATGCTATCTACCTATCCCTTAATATAGCTAGATATGTGTCACACAAACTCCTTCTCCCTACTAGCAAGATGCCCATGCGTTGCACGGAACATCAAGATGCATTTGTATGAGAAGTTTATCTTGTGGGAGAAAAGGATGAACGAGGGAATGCCTTATTTCCAAATGCGGAGAGGGGTGTGGGTATCTTTTTGCAAAATTTCCATATTTTCCTTCCTGTCCGTCGCATATAAATCGGATGGCCTATATTGCAGGATGGCAGGAACACCATCATCACCAACTCTGTTTTTTTATAAGAGTAGAGATATGTGAGTATCACTGTCCCTCCCCCACACACACACCTACACTTCCCAACACCGAAGGAGTAGGGTGACACCTCGATCTTGATACTAATCTATCGACTGGCTTCTCTCTCAAACATACACACACACACACACACACACACACTACCTGACACCGAAGGAGTAGGGTGGCACATTGATCTTGATAATAATCTATCTACTCGTCTTTCAAACACACACACACACACACACACTCGCTAGTTGTGCCTTTGTGCCTACCGCGCACACTCTCGATACGTCTTTCTCACCCCCCCCAACAATGACAGCAGAAGGGTGACAACTCGATCTGATCATAATCTGTCAATTGGTTTCTCTCTCAAACATTGTGTCTCGGTGCCTCGCTCGGTAGCCCCCTCGATATGTAGACTTCTCGCGTGCGCACAGCTGTAGTGACAATGACGCTAAACCTAGTGTGCCTTGTTTTTACCGGCCTCATGTGATAGTTTTCACCCTGTTTTCTGTTAATTAACAAGGCAACCTTTTCTTTGTTATTACTAGTGAATCTGAAATCATTCGGGGCAGACATAAAATATATCACTTCAACCCAATTATCGCAGCAACTATTTTAAAAGAAATTAGCTAGCTGTCCGTGCGTTGCACGGAACATCAAGATGCATTTGTATGAATAGTTTATCTTGTGAGAGAAAAGGCTGAACGAGAGAAGGCCTTATTTGCGAACGTGGAGAGATGTGTGGGTATATTTTTGCAAAACTGCCATAGTTTCTTTCCTATCCGTTAGATATAAATCCGACGGCCTATATTGCAGGATGGCACGCACACCATCGTCACCAACTCTGTTTCTACTCCCTCCATCCGAAATACTTGTCATCAAATGGATAAAAGGAGATGTATCTAAACTAAAATACATCTAGATACATTTCCTTTTATCCATTTTGATGACAAGTATTTCCGGAACGGAGGGAGTATTTGTCTTTTAGAGATTTCAACAAGTGACTATGACCGGACCTTACCAACATACTCAAAAAAGTAGTCCATAATTTTGATGTTACCCTCTTTTCTTGGCGGTGCAGTGCCATCTGGATACCTCATAAATAAATCAAGGACAAATCTGACCCCTTCCTGAATAGACATACGTAGCAAAATGAGTGAATCTACACTCTAAAATATGTCTACATACACATCCGTATGTGGTAGTCCATTTGAAATCTGAAAAAGACAAATATTTAGGAACGAATGGAGTATATATAAGAGTAGACATGGAGATATATCTCCAGCATGGTCTACAACAAAAATGTGTCGGGCTGGTTAGCGCCGGATGCTCGCAACGCGATGACATGAGTTCGAATTCTGTTTTTTAACTGTAGATTTTTATATTATATATTACTCTACTTATTTAATATATACTTCTTTCGCTACTGTACTGACAGTGGAACCCACAAAGTACTTAGAATATTAAGGATGGACTTGTTTCTTTTTAACTTTCTGTACGAAGCTGTAGCCACCCTGCAAGTCACGTGTACATTGTACATGCAATTAACTTTTTATAGAGGGACAATCATACAGGCAATTAACTCAAATGGATTGGATGTCACGCTATTATTTCCAGCATAAAGAGCATCTCCAATGGCAGCCGGCAAATTTCCTCCCGCTTCCTTCCGCGGAGGACGACATCAAACGCCAGCGGCATACATTTTTACAACTCTAATCAACCAGATGAAATCATGCAAACACGGACTGATTTCATATAAGCATGAAGGATTTTGTATAAAAAAGCCGGATCTTCATATAAACATGATGGATTTCATTACATTTACATGAACTAAGAGGTGCCAATCCGGCTCTCTTGTATAATTAATACTCCCTCCGTCCGGAAATACTTGTCCTAGAAATGGATATATCTAGACTTATTTTAGTTCTAAATGGCCGCCCGCGGATCCCTTTGTCTTCCTCATGTCCGTCAGACACTTGCGGGGTCGACAAAGGTCCTCGGAAGAGATGAAGCAGCAAAGAAACCACCTGAATCCGTGGTCGTCGCCTCGGCGGTGGCCTTCACGGGTCCCAAGTGGTGGCGGCCTCCCGTGTTCTACTTCTCCTCGATGATGGCGGCAGACACAAAAAAGCTGGCCACCGACTCGTTGCTCTCCACACATCCGGCTTCTGTCTCTGCCTGCATGGTGCTGCTGCAGGCACGGGAGGCGCTCCCAATCACATGGGAGGCGCGGCCACCGCAGACACTGGTGGCATGGTACGACGCGGCAGCGACGGCGCCCGTACCGGCGTGCTCGCCGCCATGCCGGCGTGGAGCAACTCGCCACTCCTCATCGAGGAAAACTGGAGCGGCGAGTTGCTGAACCACGTGCCTGCTTGGGGTGGCAACTGGCTTCGTCGGGCCAAGCGAGGTTGGTGAAGCACCGAGTGGCCTCACCCGTATCCGGAGGGCTCGGCAGGCCACCCAGCCGGGTAATATGCCAGAGAACGGCTCATAGGAAGCCATCGGAAGAGTGGAGAAAATTGAAGAGAGAGGGGAGGGCAGGGGTGCCTTGCGCTATCGTCTGCGGTAATAGAACGGTAGAGCTGGCGCGTCGAACTCAAAATGAGGGCGGAGATGGCGTGTTGCGTTAATTCCGCCCCTTGAACTCGTGTGGCCGGGAGATTTTGGTTTGCATGGTTTGCGGAGGTAGGAGTTGTCGGTGTCAAAACCGTGGATCGGGTAGGGTTCCCGAACTGTGCGTCTTAGGCGGATGGTAACCAGGAGACAAGGGACACGATGTTTTTACCCAGGTTCGGGCCCTCTCGATGGAGGCAAAACCCTACTCCTGCTTGATTGATATTGATGATATGGGTAGTACAAGAGTGGATCTACCATGAGATCAAGGAGGCTAAACCCTAGAAGCTAGCCTATGGTATGATTGTTGTTCGTCCTATGGACTAAAACCCTCCGGTTTATATAGGCACCGGAGAGGGCTAGGGTTACACAGAGTTGGTTACAATGGTAGGAGATCTACATATCCGTATTGCCAAGCTTGCCTTCCACGCCAAGGAAAGTCCCATCCGGACACGGGACGAAGTCTTCAATCTTGTATCTTCATAGTCTTGGAGTCCGGCCGATGATGATAGTTCGGCTATCCGGACACCCCTAGTCCTGGACTCCCTCAGTAGCCCCTGAACCAGGCTTCACTGACGACGAGTCCGGTGCACATATTGTCTTCGGCATTGCAAGGCGGGTTCCTCCTCCGAATATTTCATAGAAGACTGTGAACGCCAGGATAGTGTCCGGCTCTGTAAAATAAATTCCACATACCACCGTAGAGAGAATAATATTTACACAAGTTCAATCTGCTGATGTATTTTGCGGCGTGACGTCACACCACTACCAAGCTTTTACTTGAATCGTTTTTATTATACCGCCTCAGTGCGTTTAGCGAAGCGGTTTCCTTGGCACGTCTTGTCGAAGCAGAGATCGTGTTCCCCTTATTCCGGGATTCCCATCAATAGGGACATGGGTAACCCAACCGCGCCATTGATTGTGGCGCTTGGGAGATAAGCGAGTTTTACCAGGCCGGTGGGGACGCATAGTTTTCGTCCGCCCATATATAAGGGGATAAGGATCCGCCTCTTTTACCTACGCCTTCTTCCTCCTTTGCTTATCCATCTCCGCGCACTCGAGCTCCAGCGCCCAAGTCTGCACATCTCACCTCAACCTTCTCCAACCATGTCCGGAGCGGGAGGCAAGTGGATGGCCTCCTCCGTTACAGAGGGGCACATTGAAAAGCTGCGCAGCGCCGGATATCTGTCCAGCGACATCGCGCATCGGCTCCCCGATGAGGGGCAGCTCATCCCCACCCCAAGGCCTCATGAGAGGGTTGTATTCCTTCCCCACTTCCTCCGCGGACTGGGCTTCCCACTCCACCCCTTTGTCCGGGGGCTCATGTTCTACTACGGCCTGGATTTCCATGATCTGGCCCCAAATTTCATCCTCAATATCTCGGCGTTTATCGTCGTGTGCGAGGCCTTCCTCTGCATCCAGCCCCACTTCGGCTTGTGGCTAAAGACCTTCAATGTCGAGCCGAAGGTTGTGAAGGGCAGCCAAGCGGAGTGTGGAGGCGCCATGGTGGGCAAAATGCCCAACGTTACTTGGCTTGAGGGTGCCTTCGTGGAATCCATCAAAGGGTGGCAATTGGGGTGGTTCTACATCACCGAACCGCGTGACCCTAAGTGGGCAGCGGCCCCCGAATTCAGATCTGGCATCCCTATGCAGCTCACCTCCTGGAAAGAGAAGGGCTTGCTATGGGGTAGTTCGGAAGAGCTGACCGGACTCCAGTCCTGTCTCCAGACCCTGGTGAACAAGAAGCTCAAGCTTGTCAATGTGATCCAGGTCATGCTCGTCCGCCGAATTCTCCCCTACCAGCAACAGGACTTCAATTTGTGGGAGTTTGATCCGGCACAACACCGGACTTTGAGTGGGCTCTTCGACACTACATACGAAGCTGCCTGGAGGGTGCTGTTCAAGGGCGCCGAAGCTCCCGCATCCGCTACCAAAGATCGCGGATTCAGCAGGCAGCGTCCGGCTGGCGAGGTATGCTATGTTATCCTTTATGGGACACTTGCTTTTCATAGTTTGACTCTATGCGGGATCTAAACTCCCAATACCTTTAACATGACTGGTAGAAGACGTCCGGACAGGTTAACTACGCGGTTCCCCTTCCAGAAGACCCAGCGGACACCCGTTTGACGGGGCTACTGGTCCCGGCACTTTACGTGGTGCCGGAGAAGAAGCCCAAGAAGAAGGCCACGGGAACCCGAAGGAGTTCCCGGCGTCAGGTGGTATCGGACTCATCGTCCGATGACTCCGAGGCGGACTCCTCCCACGAGGACGAGGAGGAGAAGAAAGAGGCCTCTCCCCCAGCGGGGGGAGAGAAGAAGAGGAAGGCCTCCCCAACGAGGGAGGCCGAAGGGTCCAAGAAGGGAAGGACCCTTCCCCCGGACTGCTCCGCCAACGTCGGCGACGATGACGAGGAGTGGCCCTCAAGGGCCAAGCCCCTGGCAAGATCGTAAGTATCCGGACTCCTAGATGATTTGTAATTTTTCTTTTCGCCACACGGTGTCTTTCTAATGCCGCATACAACCTGTAGTCCGGCCATGGACGATCTTCCCGCTTCGTCGAGCGGGTCCTTGGCACGTCCGATATGGATTCTCTTCCGACCGCCTCCACCTCTCGTGACGCTGATGACGTCCGAGGTGGGATCCCAGGAAGGGACTGCCAGTAGGAGGAGGCCCCGGAGGTGCCACAGGGCAACCTCCCGGACTTCGCACCGGACTCCGCACCGGAACCTCTAGTGGTTCCAGAGTCCGGTGAGCGGCCCCTTCGTAAGAAGGGCAAGACTGTGACGCCGGCAGCCTCCGTCCAACCGGAGGCGCCGGATGACTTGCTGGAGGCGCTCAACGGCGCTTCCATCGAGGAAGAACACCGCACTATCATGAGTGCGGTGATTCAGAAGGTTCAGCTCGCCAAGAGCGGGCTGACCGAAGCCTGCAGCAGCCTTCTAACAGGCTTTGAGGTAAGAATTTAAAATATGTAATATAATACCGCATAGACAGTAGCCCCTGATGCTCGGTTCGGTGTTCGGAAAGAAAAGCCGGACTGAGGATCTAAAAAGATATACGCAGGAGTCTAAAAAATATGTCAATATGGGTTTGCAGGCTGCGCTGCTGACCTCTGCCGCATCTGACTGCGGAGGTCGATGCTTTGAAGCAGAACCTCGAGCGGTCCGAGAGCGAGCTCGGCCGTGCCAAGAAGCAGCTCGAGGACAAGGAAGGTGAGTAACACCGTATTAAATTTGTACCTTACAGAAAAGGATTTTGGTTGCAAGAGAAATAACAAGGATAACGTGGGTACTCCAGGGGCCACGAACGAGGTGGCGACCCTGAAGGAGGCCGTGTCCGCGGCCGAACGCAATGCGGCCGCGGAACGAGCCGAGCAAGAGAAGCAGGAGGCGCGGGTGGCGGAGGTGCAGCAAGAGCTCCAGGCTCTCGTGGAAAAGCATGAGAGTTTGGAGCGTGACTCGAAGACTCGAGAGTCCGAGCTTGCGTCGGCTCGTGAGAGTGCCAAAGCCGCTAAGGCCGAAGCCCACAAGGCCCTCCAGGAAATAGAGGGATTGAAGAAAATAGCGGCGGGTAAGGCATTTTTCATGCAAAGCAAGCATGTGAATGTGAATTACCTGTTACTTACCCGAATTCGGAGCTCTCCAGGAGCGTTCGCAGATCTGCCTCGCAGCGTGTCCGATGCTGCCGCTTTCTACCGGGCCGAGGAGGGGAGCTCGACGGAGAAGGTCTTCTGGTCTCAGTATGCTGAAGCCGGACATCCGGTGCCCCTTAGCGACCAGCTGAAGCAGCTGGTCGAGCTCCACAAGGTGGTCGAACAGGCCATGAAGGGCCTCATAGTTCGACTGTGGCCCAGGGAGGCCATGCCTGGGAGCTACTTCGGCCTCGTGCGGCGGCTGGTGGATGCGTGTCCCTGGGTTGAAGTCGTCAAGCACTCCGCCTGCATTGAAGGTGCCCGTCGGGCCCTTGCCCGTGCAAAGGTGCACTGGGGCAGGATGGACGCTGAGAAGCTTGTGACAGATGCGCCACCGGCGGGCAAGGAGTATCGCATGCCCGAAATGTACTATAAGAGTGTCCTGAAGGGTGCCCGCATGATTGCGGGTGAGTGTTCCAAATATGTAGTATTTGAGTAGACTCGCATTTTGTTATCCTGTGCGCTGAAAACTTTATTCATATGCGCTAAGCAACGCTTATTAATTTAAAATATTACCTTCTGTGCGGCCGTTTATTAAATCTGAGAGATGGCAAGTCGTCGGCTTCAGCCCCCATGCCACGTGTGCTGGGGTGTTCGGGATAAACTTGAGCACTCTTTTTCCCATTTTTGGGTCCATCTAGGGAGGCGCTCAACACAACGAACGAGGCAACCAGACTTATAATGCTTGAACACTCTCACTTAGCCATAGAATTCTATAATTTGAAATTTCGGCGAAGGCCCTAGTGTTCGGAAGACCGAGTTCGAGGCGCTATCCACGCCTGGGCCGGACAAAGCCGGTTCCTCGCTCTAAGCGACATAAGTCTTTAAGGACTCGAAAAAACCTCTCGAACAGCGACCAGCTCTCGCCGTATCATGACGGTCAGTTTTAGCTTTCTCCACTGAGGCGCTCGCCCAGCTCAACCGGGGCGCAATCGCAGTGGTTCTCCCAGTGCTACCTTAGCCGATACAACGGAACGTAAGGTACCAAAACATGGGAGCCGGGCAAACCCAACTATTGACCCAAGACATGATTCGGAGCCGATGCATATAATGCTATAAGTTCGGGGTGCCGCACTTGTGAAAGTGTTCGGACTTATCACACCATAATGCGGGGAACTTAAGCCCCTGGTGTATTCGGCCGTACCAAAGTGTACGGATGCAACATGTCATAAATGAACATATATGTAAGAAAGAAATGCAATTATAAGCGAAAAGCAATGCATTATTTATTCAAGGAATTCTGCGATGAATGCAGAACGATACAAATAGTGCGGTAAGCAATGAGAAGACTATTAAACATGTCCCCCTCCAGGGGTAGGCTGTGGAATGGTGTATGAAAATGGATTTAATGCTCGTAATGGAGACCACCTGAATACTTGTCGTAGCCTTTCTTCTCCCCTGGCTGTTGCATCGTGTGTTCGGCAGGTCTACTGCCGAACAGGGTGTCTGGTGAACGGAGTCCTGTGGGTAAGAAAAAGGAAAAAAAGAAAAAGAGCAACACACTTGGGAGCCCCTGGTGTGGTTGAGCCGCACTCTGGGCCTGTCGCGGCCGTGCCCCTCCCCCTATGCCCATGGTATCTCCAGGGCGTATTGATGTACGCGAAGGACTAGTTTTGCAATTATGCAAGGGCTGGGGTTGGGGCCACATTGCTACGCGTGCTCGGAACGTGCCAGGTGGTCTTGTTGTAGGTTACTCCGGGCGCGTTTAGCCATGTCCGGTCGCTTAACGGCCGGACTCGAAAATTGCCTTAAGAGGCTGCTCTATACTTCTGCCGCGAGAGCCGCTGTGTGTTCCTCCGTTCGGAGGGAGCGTTCCATGTTTCCGTTGACCGTGATGACTCCTCGAGGGCTTGGCATCTTGAGCTTAAGGTATGCGTAGTGCGGCACCGCGTTGAACTTTGCAAACGCGGTCCGTCCGAGCAGAGCATGATAGCCGCTGCGGAACGGGACTATGTCGAAGATTAACTCCTCGCTTCGGAAGTTATCTGGGGATCCGAATACCACTTCCAGTGTGACTGAGCCTGTACAATTGGCCTCTACACCTGGTATGACGCCTTTGAAGGTCGTATTTGTGGGTTTAATCCTTGAGGGGTCTATGCCCATCTTGCGCACTGTATCCTGATAAAGCAGGTTCAGGCTGCTGCCGCCGTCCATCAGGACTCTGGTGAGGTGAAATCCATCGACGATTGGTTCTAAAACCAATGTGGCGAATCCGCCATGGCGGATACTGGTGGGGTGGTCCCTTCGATCAAAAGTGATCGGGCAAGAGGACCATGGATTGAATTTTGGGGCGACTGGCTCCATCGCGTATACGTCCCTGAGTGCACGCTTCCGCTCCCTTTTGGGTATGTGGGTTGCGTATATCATGTTCACCGTCCGCACTTGTGGGGGGAAACCCTTCTGTCCTCTATTGTTCGGCGGCCGGGTCTCTTCCTCGTCATTGCTATGCAACCCCTTGTCATTGTTTTCGGCAATTAACTTGCCTGCCTGCTTCAATACCCAACAATCCCTATTGGTGTGATTAGTTGGCTTTTCGGGGGTGCCGTGTATCTGGCACGAGCGGTCGAGTATTCGGTCCAAATTGGACGGGCCCGGAGTAGTTCTTTTGAATGGCTTTTTCCGCTGACCGGGTTTGGAGCCTCTGAATCCGGCGTTTACTGCCGTATCCTCAGTGTTATCGCCGTTAACGCGGCGTTTGTTTTTGTTGCGACGCGACCTGCCATTGCGGTCCTTGTTATCCGGACTGCCAGAATTTTTGCAGAGGTTGTTACTGCGGGCTAGCCAGCTGTCCTCTCCCGCGCAGAAGCGGGTCCTGAGTGATGTGAGGGCTGCCATGGATTTTGGCTTTTCCTGTCCTAGGTGTCGGGCAAGCCACTCGTCGCGGATGTTATGTTTGAAGGCTGCGAGGGCCTCTGCATCCGGACAGTCGACGATTTGATTTTTCTTTGTTAAGAACCATGTCCAGAATTGTCTGGCCGATTCGTCTGGCTGCTGAATTATGTGGCTTAGGTCATCGGCGTCTGGTGGTCGCACATATGTGCCCTGGAAGTTGTCAAGAAATGCTGCTTCCAGGTCCTCCCAACACCCAATTGATTCTGCTGGCAAGCTGTTAAGCCAATGCCGAGCTGGTCCTTTAAGCTTGAGTGGGAGATATTTGATGGCGTGAAGATCGTCACCGCGGGCCATGTGGATATGAAGGAGATAGTCTTCGATCCAAACCGCGGGGTCTGTTGTGCCATCGTAGGATTCAATGTTCATGGGTTTAAACCCTTCGGGGATTTGATGATCCATTACTTCATCTATGAAGCATAGTGGGTGTGCGGCGCCTCTATACTGGGCTATATCACGACGTAGCTCAAGTGAGCTTTGTCTACTGTGTTTAGCCCGGCCGGAGTTGCTGTATCCAGCGCGACGGTAGTCGTCGCGCATCGTGGGGCGTCCACGCAATCCGTAGATCGATCTTGATTGTCTTGCCTTATCCTCCAATATGTCTCACAAGTCCGGTGCATTCCCTCGTGGCTTCGTACTTTTCGAGCGGTGCCGGGGTACGGTTCTGGTGGAGGGCCTAGAGGCCTCTCTGTCGCGGCCATGAGGTGGTCGGTCATCCGTATTGTGCGCTGGTGATGCAGGTTTATATGCCTCCTCCTCTAATCGGGGGAGCAACTTGCGTTTGGGGTAGCTTTTGGAGGGGCATTCGAGTTCATGCTCTTCGGCCGCAAGGACTTCAGTCCATCTGTCGGCTAGCAGATCTTGATCAGCTCTAAGCTGTTGCTGCTTTTTCTTTAGGCTGTTTGCCGTGGCCATAAGCCTGCGTTTAAAACGCTCTTGTTCGACGGGATCCTCGGGCACAACGAATTCGTCGTCGTCGAGGCTTGCCTCGTCTCCAAAGGGAGGCATGTAAATATCGTCCTCTACCTCTTCGTCTGCCGGTCTCTCATGAGGGCTGGCTTCTCCGTCCTCCTGTGTTGAATCTTGCTGGAGGGGGTTGTCTTCGGCACTCTCTGGGGTGTTATTATCTCCGGTGCCGGAATCTCCATTCTTGTTGTGGCGGGATTTAGAGCGGCGCCGCTGACGCCGGCGCTTGGGCTGTTTCTTGGAGGAGTCTTCGTCTGCTACTTCCTCGCCATTCCCATCCTTTGGGATGTCCACGATGTATATGTCGTATGACGAGGTGGTCTTCCAGTGCCCCGTAGGCGCTGGTTCTTGGTCGTCTCCGGCATCGTCGTCCATACCATCGATGTCTTCGGAGTCGTAGTCTAGCATGTCGGTTAGATCGTCGACAGTGGCTACAAAGTGGGTGGAGGGTGGGCATTGAATTTCTTCGTCGCCCGCATCCCAACCGTCCTGACCGCAGTCCGGCCAGGGCTCTCCTGAAAACGAGAGATACTTTAGCGAATTCAGGATGTCGCCAAAAGGTGAGTGTTGAAAGATGTCCGCAGCGGTAAACTCCATGATCGGCGCCCAATCGGATTCGATTGGAGGGGGCGCGGGAGGTTCGGAGTCCGGCGAGGAGTCCGGCACCTCAGAGTCATGAGCTTCACAAGGGACGAGGTCGGTATTTGGCTACATCGCCATAGATGTAACAGCCCCCGAGGCGGTGTCTAGCCACCCGTCCTCGATCTGCGCAGCCGGCTCCGAATTGAGGATCAGAGCGGACTCGTGTGCGGCCTCCAGGGCACTGTCCGGCAGCAGAGCTAAGTCATGCCCATCATGACAGTGCGGTGCGCTCGGCTGTGGCTCGAATCCATCGAAGGTCAAGTCTCCGCGGATGTCAGCCGTGAACTTCCAAACCTGACCTGATGGCCAGGGGCGTAGCTTTCAATCTGCTCTAGATGGCCAAGCGAATTGGCCCGTAGTGCAAAGCCGCCGAATACGAAGATCTGTCCGGGGAGAAAAGTCTCACCCTGGACCGCGTTGTTGTTGATAATCGAAGGAGCCATCAAGCCTATCAGTGACGACACAGAGGAACTCTCAATGAAAGCACCAATGTCGGTGTCAAAACCGGCGGATCTCGGGTAGGGGGTCCCGAACTGTGCGTCCAGGCGGATGGTAACAGGAGACAAGGGACACGATGTTTCTACCCAGGTTCGGGCCCTCTCGATGGAGCTAAAACCCTACTCCTGCTTGATTGATATTGATGATATGGGTAGTACAAGAGTGGATCTACCACGAGATCAAGGAGGCTAAACCCTAGAAGCTAGCCTATGGTATGATTGTTGGTTGTTCGTCCTATGGACTAAAACCCTCCGGTTTATATAGGCATCGGAGAGGCTAGGTTTACACAGAGTCGGTTACAATGGTAGGAGATCTACAGATCCGTTTGCCAAGCTTGCCTTCCACGCCAAGGAAAGTCCCATCCGGACACAGGACGAAGTCTTCAATCTTGTAGAGTTCATAGTCTTGCGTCCGGCCGATTGATGATAGTTTGGCTATCGGAACACCCCTTCCAGGACTCCCTCAGAGGCGCCGGTGGCAGCGGGCGGTGCAGTACTATTCGATTTGACAGCAGTAATGAGCCGTCAAATCACAAGGCCCTCGCCTCTGTGAAACCGACCGAGCTAGACTGCCCCGCCCTCTAGCCTTTTAAAAATGATTACTCCACTTTTGTACAGTAGTAGTATCGATGGATTGCGCCATGAGCAAAACTTGAAATTAAAAAAAAGTGGTACATATAGAGAGCGCTCTGAACTATGTGTCATACATGGCAATAAATAAAGTACTACATGATACTAATATATGATACATGGCGCAGGAGTACTAAGTATTATTAATACAGTTTTGCTAGAACTCATCTAGATGAGATATAATTTGGTCTCATTCATCTTTTATAGCCATTGGATGTGATGCTATAAGATGCGTGTGTGCTGACGTTGGTTGTATTTGTTCTTGTGCAACGAACTGACCACTGCATGTCATGTTTGATAGTCTCAAGTCATTAAAAGCATACAAGCCCCACATCTCTTCTTGGTTGATTCCTCTATTTATGTCAAAAAATAAGAAACAACGTGAGAGTTAATGCACCACGCCTATGTGCTTACTATTTGGTTTTGGTAAGATGACTTAATACTCACCTAGACGGAGGGAGTATTCGATTTGACAGCGGGCGGCGCAGTTCCCGATACGGCTTTAATGCAGACAAGGGAAGGAGTAGCGGTTCCCGATATGTTGAATGGCCAATGCACCCTCCTTCAATTAATGCATGAGGGAAGTAATGGGAGGAGGTCCGGGAAAAGAGGCTGCACGACGTGAATGCAACGCAGTTTGCCCTCATTGCCCTCATATAAAGGCGCCCCTCCATTCCAATGCATCTACCACATCGTACGCACCTAAGCATTTGCCTAAGCACCTAAACTAAGCGCAAAAGAGCTCACTCCAGACCCATAACGGCGATGCGCGTGAGCGGCCAGCGGCTGCAACAGATGGTCCACGACGCCGGCCTGCGGCATGGCGCCGAGGATCGTCTCCAGACGGTGTTGGAGACCGGCTGGTGGATGGCCGTCGTCGACGCCAACTACGACTCTCAGTTGGACCAGATGATCGTTGCCACCAGCAACAAGTTCACTGTCCTCAAGAAGCTCGCGGACGACATCGCCGTACTCCTCCAGCCCGCGCGCCCGGGCTCCTCATTGCCTGCCATCCTAATCGGCCTCCATGGCCGGTACCTCTTTCAAGCACTGGTGGCCCTGCGACTGCCCGCCGACGCCACGAAGAATGTCCACCTGGAGGTCACGCTCGCCGCGAGGCGCCTCGCCCTGCAAGAATTCATCGACCTACACATCCACGTGTACGAGCAAATCGTGTACATAGGTATCTACAAGGCCAGTGAGGACGCTACGACGTTGGCCTTCCTCAACCGGCTGGAAGCCTTGGATGCCTTTGCTGAGAAGCACCTCGACCTCGCCACAAAAGCCGCTGCTCCTTCGCCGCCGGTCGGTGGCCTGACGCACTAAGTTGAGGAGGAGGAGGTCGTACGTTCGTGGATCCATCTTTCTTCTTGCCTTCTGTAACTGCGATTGCATCATCGTGGCCTTAATTCTTATTGTGCTGTTGCATTCTTGTTCCAGTCAATACCGACATGTGCGATCCCTTTGCTTAATTATATGCACCACTGTAACTAGTACTCCATCCGTCAATTTATAAGTTGTGCTTACCATTTCCATCAACTTCGTGCAACGCATAGGCATCTTGCTAGAAACACTAGAATATGTCTATATAATCCGTATGTGATAGTCCATTTGAAATCTCAAAAAAGACAAATATTTAGGTACGGAGGGAGTTATATATTAGGAGTGTATCAAAACAATAGTGATTTCTTTCAAGTTTGTGAACAAATACTACTATTCTACTACTTTGGACCCATCACAACGCACGGGCACATTGCTAGTAAAAGGAAAAGGCCTGCCGTGTTCGCGTCGCACCCCCACATGCCCGGGAATCGGGAGTACAACACGGCCCGTCCGGCACGACACTTAGCTTAGGGAAGGCATGTTGCCTAGCATTTTCACTTTCATGTGGGACCGCCGTTAAGCAAACCTACACCCCGCCCCCGCCGGGTTGGAAAACAGAAACAAGGGGAAGATCTAGCTGTAGCATGGAAGCCAAGAAACTTTGTGTCAGACGGGGCTCATGGATAGATTAGGAGCATTCCATACTAGTACTACTCGTACTAGTACCAAGTTTTTACTCCTAATACTATATTACTAGTACTACCATTATACAACTAGTAGGTACGTGCACGGCACAACATCGTAGGAATGAAAAAACGGGAAGATCTTGTTTTGGGTGATTTATCTTTTTTTCAATCAACGTAGTATGAATAATATGATGTGGGGGGCACCCATGAAGCTTAAGTGGCTTGGTTGCATGGCTACGGAAGGTTAGAGAAAAATAAATAGATAATGTGTTTAGAGTGCACTCCACTAAATAGATATACTTCGGATCCATTGCAACGGACCGACACATCTATATCTATACCCCCTATATAGTGTGTGAAAAGCTTTGAAAGTTGGTTGTTGGATGAAGCCAATCCGACGGTTCAAAGATGGCAAATCCGAGCACTACTGGCCGTTGGATATCATCCACCAGATTCTGCCACATGTATAATCTAGAAGACTCCATGGTTGAACTTAATTCATGACTAACTTTGCCACAACTAAGCTTAGGCAAAGTTATTAGTTCTTCAAAATGAGAGCCACAAGTTGGCAAGCCTAAGGGAGTCTTGCCACATTTTTTGTGTGTATGTCATGTGGGGCCTTAGTGTGGCTTGCCTAAGGTGTGGCTTGAACCAAACACTCACCTAAGTTAATCAAACTTGCCTAACCTTACATTCCACCAGATTTTGCCACATGTTAGAATCCAGAAAACTCCACATGTAGAAGCATAATGCACAAACCACCAGAATCTCATGCGTGCAATGCACGTGTACCTTACTAGTACTAGTTGGTAGTAGTAAGAAACAAATTCCAGTTTTGGCACGAGCTCGTACTGCGGGAGCACCACAAGGCCTGCCGCAGGAGTTACATTTCCCTCTCGGGGCCCACGGGACCGAACTTCAGTGGCTTAGTGCCCGGCCTATGAGTCAATGACATGCGGACCTTAAATGCGGCTGGCCCACATGTCATTCTCATGGTGGTGGCGTGGTTCGCGACTCACTCGTTCGAGATGAACCGGCCGGTGGTGGCGTGGCCGTGGCGAGGGTGCCACAGCTGGGCGTCGGGGCGTTACGAGGCGTAGATGGCCACACCGGCGGGTACTACCTGTAGTACATAAGTACTCCAGCTGAGGATTGATGCCCGGGACGAAATGTGTCACAGCCGCTGGATGAAAATTCGATGGTGCGGGAGTACGGATCGGAGCACAGCAGCGGAGCAGGCAAACCGCGTCCAATCGGGTGTGTCTGTGGTAGAAAGTTGATGGTCGCCGCAGTTCAGCTGGCCCGCATGTCATGCACACAAAGGCAGAGGAGCGGTGGGGCCGAGAGGGATGAGGGGCACGTCGGGGGGATGAGGATCCCCTGACGCGAACAATCCTACCATTCTGTCACTGACATGTGGGACCCATAAGCGTGGGTCCCACCTGTCAGCGAAGGAAAGGCAGGGCAAGGCAGTGATAGCCACGTCAGAGGATCCATGTCCACGTCGGGGGACGTCGTGCCGTGGGTTGGAGCGGCGTCGTGGGAATCGCGTGTGGGTGTGGCAGTGGTAGAAACAAGAAACGTGATGGTCGCCGTGGTTCAACTTCCATGGACAAGCTGTCATGTCTGCTGACACATGTATATCAAAACTAGAGTGTTTATATTTCAAGCACGTGAACAAGTATTATTCTACTACTTTGGATCCATTGCAACGCACGGGCCAGCACATTGGTAGTAGTAGTGTCCATCTCTATCTCTAGAGGCCTTCCCTCGTTCATCCTTTTCTCTCACAAGATAAACTACTCATACAAATGCATCTTGATGTTCCGTGGAACGCACGAGGATGTTTCCTTGGGGGTCTCTCCAGCGCGGCGTGGCCGTAGTTGCAAGTTGACGCCCCTTGAGATGCCGACGTTGAGGGGCACTCGGATTTCCTCCGATGAGCAGGTAAGATGAGTTTGATCACGTAGTAAATGCATTCTAAAGACTACTTCCGTGTCCATTTCCTAATTCTCCCCCTGCCCACTGTTTCACAGGTTAGGCTCGGTGCGAGTGGAGATTGGCTTGCATATGTACGGGAGGGTACCAACATCAATTTGCACAACATTTACAACGGTGACACCGTTCCCGTAGAACCTTTGTCCAACATTGGGATCAGCCATGCAACGGGCCACCGCATGAATTGGTACGATGGAACCACGGTGAGATTGAATAAGATAGCACGAACCTTGCACATGGCGGTCAAAGGCGGACCATGCTGTCTGCGGCCGATTTGTTGCCGTACGAGTAGGAAGACGATGTGCTCCTTTCTAACCGCATCTTCGCGGTGACAAACCAGGGGACTTATTTTGTATGGGACACATCCTACGATATACTCCCTCTCTCCCAGTTTATTTGTTTTGAATCTTTTCGTTTTATAAGTTTCAAATTCAAATTTAGAGCTCCCCATCACATGTTGAGATTACAATGTCCATTAAATCGTTGCGTGCATGTATAGTAAAGAAACAAATCTCGAGTTTGGCACGAGTTCGTGCTGCGGGAGCACCACAAGCCCTGGCGCAGGAGTTACATTTCCCTCTCAGGGCCGTCGGGACTGAGCTTCAGCGCCTTACTACACCTACCTTTGAGTCAATAACATGTGGACCCGATAGGTGACTGGTCCACATGTAATGCTCCCGAAGGCAGAGGGGCAGTGGGGCCAAGAGGGGTGAGCCGCAGGTCGGGGGACGTGTGGTTTCATGGGTTCGAGCGGCGTCGTGGGAATCGCGTGTGGCTGTGGTAGAAACTTGATGCTCGCCGCATTTTAGGTGGCCCACATGTCATGCACACAAAGGCAGAGGGGTGGTGCGGCCGAGAGGGGTGAGGCGCACGTCGGGGGGCGTGGTGCCGTGGGTTGGAGAGGCGTCGTGGGAATCGCGAGATGAAACGTGATGGTCGTCGTATTTGAACTTCCATGGACAAGTTGTCATGTCTACGGACACATGCACTGCATACCGATCACTGGAAGGAGTAGCAGAGAAAGCTATATATGCGGATAAATAGTTCCTTATAGTCAAGCGGACCCACGCTACTACTCTGTTCCAAAGACATGCACACCATCGAAATAGTCCATCTATATCAATATACACCGAGAGGGAATACTTTTTTTTACAAGAGAGGAAATAGTTCATCCATCCATAATGCCCTCCTGCTGGTGCAGCGTTTTCTTCTTCTTCTTCTTCTTCTTCTTCTTCTTCTTCTTCTTCTTCTTCTTCTTCTTCTTCTTCTTCTTCTTCTTCTTCTTGTTCTCATTCTCTGTGGGAGACGGCTTCACAACAAGCTCTTTGGACCTTGCAGCTATCTCAAAACTCACACGGGCATCGAGGGCAGCATATTTTATCCGCTCGTACGACAAGGGATAATTCTCCCATCCAGACGACCTTAATGCCACTGTCTCATCACCCTTCTGAAGATTTGTACCGAGCACAAAATTTGCTACGTCGAATAGGGATGGTGTCTGTTTAGCACAATCTTCTACAGGAATTTTGATTCTGGTTTGTAGGTCAGCGATGCTTTTCAAATCAAAGTTGTACGGCTCCAGCTTCTGTTTGTCCCCTTCGATGGCTGCCTCACAGAAGTATAAGTCCTCCCGAGACAAGAAATCATGAAGCTCACCTGGTATGGAGGGCGAGTGTATTATGTGGTACACCAAAACATCATCTTCGAGGCATAGCTGAAGGACGACGGCGTGATGGATCTTCCCAGGGGCACGCTCCGTGTACTCTGCGTCGAGACCGATGACCCTCGTCTCTACCTTTTCGAGGGATTTGGATACATTGTTGATCCACTGCCAAACAACCCTTGGGTGGACGGTGATGGTGGCAACTATGCGCATCGAGCCTTTGACGAGGACATGTTGGACGCTAAAAACCGGCAACTCGATCTCTTTCGCCATTTGGAACCGCTGGAATGGAGGGCTATGGTTTGCAGAATTAGGATTAGATGGTTAGTCTAACTGAAGTAGTATATGATTATTTAAAGAGGTTAAAACAATGTGAACGCAGTGGGGTTTGGATGCAAATGAAGACGAAGGGGAGGTGAAGAAGCCGAGGAGAATCAGTTCTCGATGGAGAAGTAATTGGGAGAAGTGGCGTGCAGGCAGTTGATTAGACGGCTAGGTATACTAAACGAAAAGGCTATGCAGGTAGACTGATGAGTCGTACCTGTTCATGTACGTTCCCATCCTTCCTGATAGGTGGGACCTATGCAAACAGATAAAAAATGTGTCATAGCATTTTTTAGCGCGTGAGTGGGCGACACAACATTCTCTGGTTAAGGAATACTCCCTCCGTTTAGGTGAGTATAAGTCACCTTATGAAAATCAGGTTTTCCCAAAACTTTTAGGCGTGGAGCATTAACTTCCTGCTCGATCCCCTCCCAGCCTCGTTAGCCAGCGTTCTCTTCCTCTACTGCCGCGTTCTACCTTTCCATTTTTCCTCTTCTCAAGTGTGGAACGATCTGCATGCCGTCCTTGATGCACTAGAACGACCACTGCATGCATCACGGCAGGGCATTGATTGGGCATGCACGCTAATTTGGTTCTGCTCGCAATATGGATGATACCTGAATGATGAAGTGAACATGCATGCTAACACGGGAGACCTATTTCCGCTATACAATACTGGAGTACTCATGTTCCTACTACTACTAGTAGTAGTAGTACAACTGTGGTACACTTGATGGTCAAAATACTATTCATCCGGTCCTCACAGTGAAGTGACAACACCCTGTGCCTGACACTAGTCCAGGCGAGGCGGCGTGTTCGGGTTACCAAAGTCAGCCTCACCCTGTGCACTGTGCAGTCTGTCACCGCCACTGTACAACACATTGGCGCCTCGCGTCGTCTCCCTCTCCGCTCCCATAGCACCACTCCATCTCCATCTCCATCTCCGTCTCCATCTCACTGTGCCCCCGTGTACCGTCGCCTCACTCGCCTCCCCCAGTACCACTATTCCCTTGCTAGCCGCTCCAGCACCGAAATCCTTCTCCCCCGTAAATCAAGCCCCCTTCCAAACTCCACCATGGCCGAACGCGAACTGCGTAGCATCCATATGAGCCGCGATTGGAGCAATCTCCCCAGTGACATCCTCGACCTCTGTTGTTCGTGTATGGATATGTTGACCGCCCTGCGGCTGGCTGCATGTTCGAGGGACATGCACACGGCCATCGTAGAAGCGAGGCCTAAGCTTTTCAAGACACCCTACTTGCTGCTATCTGGTCTTGCGAGATTGGCTCTCCATGATACGGAGGCGTGCATGATGCCCCTCGACTTCAATCCGATCTCCATTAGCCGAAACTTCTTTGCAGGTATGTAGTGGGTCGTCGTACATCATTTCCCTCGACATCGATCCGATCACCATCGCCCCGAAATTTCTTGGCAGGTATGTACTGGGTCGGCATGAACTCCCACTGGATGGCTGCCTTCAGAGAAGACGGTAAAAAGTTGGTGCTCGTGAACTTCCAGACCTCCCATGAGATTATCCTTCCTCCGTTGGATTATATAGAGTATTACCATCGCGGTCCAAGTCATCTAGATTACTACGTCAGTTGGACGGACCTTGTTTTGCAGAAGATTGTAATCTGCCAAGTGCCCACACGACATGCGAATTACGCAGACTTCAAGCTAATTGCCTTGTTCGACCGCGGACTCGCCTATCTTTACGCCCGTGCCTTCTTTAGCTGGAGACAACTCGGCTCGCAGTGGATCATCGTCAAAGCTGATACACACTTCTGTGATGCTATTGAACACAATGGCATCATCTACGCGATCGACAAAGCAGATGGCACCACGTATTGCTGGGACGACGCGTGTAAGTTGTTTCCGTCTCATGTTAATGATGACGCCATGACACTGTTTGAACTTTTTGTGATGATTGGCATATCCCTGTTTGAGCAGAATTTGAGTAGAACTATGGCAATGTATTAGAGACGTCATAAATCAGCTATATTTGGAATGAGTTAATTCATGCGATTGTGACCATGTCATTACAGCCAATTTGTACCCTGAATAATCAAACGGTTAGGAATATATGGATATTATCCTTATTTTACAGTAATCTATATACTACTACTAAATATGAGTGTGTATCAATGGCCATGTTAGTTTCCTCATTTTCATGATGTAGAAACATGCACCACACTGTTGGTTTCATCTAACCATACATTAGGGAAGTAAATGTGCATATGGAGAACTCTATATTTGGAAGTAGTGAAATCCTGCAATGCTTACCATGTGTACATACCTATATTCGCCCTTTAGCAATCAATGGCTAGAATAATATCCTCACAAAAATTTGCCCACAGAACACGAGTATATAACAATGCATGGTCTGTTAGTTACCTTGAAGAATTTGTTTGTGAGGACAGAACATGATTACATAACATGCATGACATGGTAGTTTCCTGTGAAGAATCGATTGCGAGATAACATGAGTATAACCATGCATGGCATTTCTATATTTTCGAACCCAGTATACATTTCCCTGTATTTTCCTCCCAGTTCCAACAGGGACATATCAATGTTGTTTCTTGCATTATCCTACTCATACTCTGAACAATGCTAATATTACATTAACAATGCATGTCCTTTTTGATATGATGCAGTGTCCCTACAGTTACTGCCCTTTGTAATCACACCACCTTTGCCAAAAACAGGGAAGCACAACTGGTTCCTCGCTCGATCAGACGACGGCAAAAGACTGATGATCATTCGGACACATGAGCCGGAAAAGTTATATTGCAAAAACCCCACTGTATACAAGCACCGTGTAATACGTGAGTATCCGGACAGTGGATGCTACGTCTAAGAGCAGGATACCAGCTTGTTGGGGCCTTTAGGATTTTTTAGTTGGAGGCGGATAAATAGCCTTGGTTCACACTCTCTGTTTCTCGGACTCAATTATCCGATTAACCAGGAGATCACCGTTGGCAAGGACCTTGATGGCAGAGAGGCTCTGTTTGCTATGGAAAACTGTGTCTACACGGCGAGCCCTAGGAGTTCGGGAGCAAACTCCCCTGATTGTCAATGATACAGCCTGCAGCCAAAAGAAGGTGAGAATGACAAAGGCATCCGGATTAACTTTCATCCTTGGATGTCTCAATTATGACAGGCAGTGATGTGGTTCAAGCCTTCAGGTTGATAGGTAATTAGGCTGTTGCATCGAAAGTGTGGAGTAATGGTGTCTCCGGATCACTGGTCGCTGAAGCGGGGCTGCAAATTATGATGGTGTTGGATCATCTCTTCGAATGACTTTGTTGTCTTTGCTGCTGGTTCTGGATGGGTAGTTCTTTCTTTTGTTATGCATATTCCTTGTCATTTGGTCATCCTCGTCTATGTCACTCTTACTATGTAATAGTTGCTTCTGTTTAGAATGTCATTCTCGTCTGGATCACGAGAGTCTGAACGCTGTAGATGGGTGCGTTTTGGTGGTGTAGCAAGACTTCTTATGAACTATCATGCCTTGATGTTTATGTCAGTATTAGTCACTAGTCAGTGTTTGAATGTTGTATATATCGTTGGTTCGAATTGTTTATTGTCTCGGACTACTGGTGGGCTAAATGAGGGCATCACCATTCTCCAGTGTTCAGAGTATGTCTCCTTTTTTCAAGTTATATAATTTGAGCTCACTGTCTTTTCGATGATGTACACTTGTTTAGGCCAGTGAGGTGTCGTTGAATATGGGCCGAGTAGTAACGCAATGCCAAACAGGTCAATTATGACTCTCAGGCCAGGCTCTCAAAAGATCCTGAAAAAAAAAGGTTGGGCTCTCCAAAAAAGAAAGAATAAGGACTCTTAGGCCGACATGTGGGCACCACCGGTGTTTTCATGCGCTTGCGCGCCGAGAGCATATTGGCGCGTGCTCGAAATTCATGCTACCTTTTCATCCCCAGTCTCCCGCCCCCACCTCTGGAATCTCGAGTCCTACTCCAGTTCCCCCAAATCCCCCTCTTGTACTCCTTGTACTCAAGCGCACTATCATGTCGTCGTTCAACACGGATCTCCGAGCCAGAGATCCTGAGGTTCGTCCTGCCTTCGGTCGCTGCATGTTGTCGCTCAACAGTGGCATGGCGGCGCTTGACGACCAGTTTGCCGGCAAAGTGCTGATGGTAACCATCAACAATGACCGGCCTCCCGTCTCGCCGGACGACCTTGTCAAAGCTCTTGGCATTGCTCATGGCATCCAAATAAGTGACTTGCTCGTCGAAGTCTGTCCGCCACCGGCTGATTTCTTCATCAGGTTCCGGACAACTTTCGACTGCAGTCGTGTGTTTGAATCTTCTGACGTTTGTTCTGCGATGGCGCGCTGGTGAGCTTTGATCGGTGGCACCCAGGATGGGGCTCGATGCCCTCTGAGCTTGAGTTTTTAACAAAGCTTACCTTCCACGGCATGCCTCGACGTGCTTGGAAGAGCGAGTCCATGAACGAGCTTATCAACGACCTTGGAGGTGAGCTTGTAAGTATGTTTGTTCCTCCAGACAGCTGGGCTCTGACGGTTATGGCAAGGATGAAGAAGTCGTCCACCATACCGAAGGTGATTGGTGTTGAGATACCGGTGCAGGAACCGGGGTTGTACTATTCGTCGCCACCAAGGCCGCCGCGGACCACATTAGGGATGTACCTGTATCGAGTGTTCGTGCATGTCGAAGAAGTGGTCAATCCATCAATCGAAGTCCTGTTGCCGCCACTGGTGCCAAGGTCCGTCGACGACGTCCATTACAAGAGTCAACGTCATACTTTCACCGTGTTGCTCGGAATGATGGATGGCATAGGGCCTACTCCATCACGCGGCGGAGGCCACTGCTTCTTTGGGAGAAGAGGCAAGGCTGGCTGCCTGGATGTGCTCTAATTTGAGGTAACAACTGAATCTTGTCAGATAGTACTAGTTAAATCCAAGCTATGGGTCTAAAGCACTGATATGCCAGTACATTTGATTGTGACATGTTCTAATTTTGCACCTGAACTTTTTTTAGAAAGGGTTGTATGTCAACTTAATGTGCTGGCAGAACTTATTGTGTTGTTTGTCTGTTTTCTTTGCACAACATTCAAGATATTTCCCCGTCATTTATAAAGACGATGAACCGTTATGTACGACTTTGTTGGTTTCAACATAGCCCTTCCCATTGCGATCCACTGCTTCCATCCTGATTGTGCCGCCTGCGTGAAATTTTTGTATGCAAGTTTAGTGTGCTATGATGTTCTATATGATTGTGTCAACTATATAAGTTTTTACTGAGCATCAGCAATGCATATGGTTGAAAGATGTATTTACGAGCATCGACCGATGGGTCTCTCTCTTTTCCCCCTCTTTCATTTTCTTCTTGGATGCCGCAACCAGACGTTGGAGCCCAGGATCCAGACGCCACCGTCGATGACGACTCCTACTACACTGGAGGTGCCTACTACTACGTGCGGGCTGCTGACGACGACCAAGAGTAGTTTAGGAGGATCCTAGGCAGGAGGCATGCGCCTCTTTCGATCTGTATCCCAATTTGTGCTAGCCATCTTATGGCAACTTGTTTAACTTATATCTGTACTCAGATATTGTTGCTTCCGCTGACTCGTTTATGTTCGAGCACTTGTATTCGAGCCCTCGAGGCCCCTGGCTTCTAATATGATGCTTGTATGACTTATTTTACTTTTAGAGTTGTGTTGTGATATCTTCCCGTGAGTCCTTGATCTTGATCGTACACGTTTGCGTGCATGATTAGTGTATGATTGAATCGGGGGCGTCACATGAGGGTATGTACCAATAGCTATGTGTTTGATCTCTCTCTCTCTCTCTCTCTCTCTCTAGTGTTCTTGATTTGGCACGATCTTGATGTACCGCGAGCTTTGCTATTATACTTGGATCTTATGATATTTCTCCCCCTCTACTTTCTTGTAATGGATTGAGTTTTCCCTTTGAAGTTATCTTATCAGATTGAGTCTTTAAGGATTTGAGAACACTTGATGTATGTCTTGCATGTGCTTATCTGTGGTGACAATGGGATATTCACGTGATCTACTTGATGTATGTTTTCGTGATCAACTTGCGGGTTCAGTGACCTTGTGAACTTATGCATAGGGGTTGGCACATGTTTCCGTCTTGACTCTCCGGTAGAAACTTTGGGGCACTCTTTGAAATTCTTTGTGTTGGTTGAATAGATGAATATGAGATTGTGGTGATGCATATTGTATGATCATACCCATGGATACTTGAAGTGACATTAGAGTTTTGGTTGATGTGTGTCTTAAGGTGTTATTTTACTACAAACTCTAGGGCTGTTTGTGACACTTATAGGAATAGCCCAATGTATTGATCGGAAAGAATAACTTTGAGGTGGTTTCATACCCTACAATAATCTCTTCGTTTGTTCTCCGCTATTAGTGACTTTGGAGTGACTCTTTGTTGCATGTTGAGGGATAGTTATATGATCCAATTATGTTATTATTGTTGAGAGAACTTGCACTGGTGAAAGTATGAACCCTAGGCCTTATTTTGAAGCATTGCCATACCGTTTACGCTCACTTTTATCACTTGCTACCTTGATGTTTTTATATTTTCAGATTACAAAACCTATATCTACCATCCATATTGCACTTGTATCACTATCTCTTCGCCGAACTAGTGCACCTATACAACTTACCATTGTATTGGGTGTGTTGGGGACACAAGATACTTTGTTATTTGATTGCAGGGTTGTTTGAGAGAGACCATTTTCATCCTACACCTCCCACGGATTGATAAACCCTAGGTCATCCACTTGAGGGAAATTTGCTACTATCCTACAAACCTCTGCACTTGGAGGCCCAACAACGTCTACAAGAAGAAGGTTGCATAGTAGACATCAAGCTTTTTTCTGGCGCCGTTGCCAGGGAGGTTAGTGCTTGAAGGTATATCTTTAGATCTTGCAATTGATTCTTTTAGTTTCTTGTTTTATCACTAGTTTAGTCTATAAGAGAAAACTACAGAAAAATGGAATTGAGGATGCCTCATATGCTTCATCTTTTTAATGTCTTTCGTGAAAATGATGGAAAGGAAAATTGTGCTCAAGTGCTAGAAGAAGAATGCATTAAAATGTTTAGCACTAAATCTTTGAATGATAAGCATGATTGCAATGTTGTTAGTATGACTCTTTGAATATCCATAGTACTAATGATGATTGCAGTAGTCATGATGAAAATGTCTCTTATAAGCATGTCAACTTTTGTGGAGTGCATAGAGTTTGCAAGTACACACCAAATAGGGAAGATAGATTTTGCAAGAGGCATGAGTATTTAGAAACTAAATGGTTGCAAGAGAGGCTAAATGTTTGTTCTGAAAATTTGAATTTTCTTAGCCGTACTTGTGAACTTGGCAATGAACATGGTCATTTAAATCTCCAATGCAAATTGTTTCATGATCGAATCGTGTCCAAAAATTGTGATGACTTGATTTCCCTTGCACACCATAATTAACTTAGTTTGCTTTTCGGTTATTAAGAAATGAAACGTATCACTAAGGATATTCCAGAATTTGTCCTTGATAAAGTTCTTGATTTTGATCTAGAGGAAATTTATATGTATTGTGCGGTGAATTGCATTGAAAATCCTTATATTGTCAATTACATAAAGACAAGAAAATAAATAGAAGATGAAGAGAATACTAATGAAAGGGAAGAGATTTCCCAATATCCTCCTATTCTTTCTTATGATGAATCAGGTAACGAGGAGGAGCCTTCTATTCAACCAAACTCATTAATAAGGAGCTCCAAAAAGAGGATTAAACCCACACATGATGCGAAGAAGAAAAAGAAAAGACGGAGAAGCAAAGGTAAAAGGGTATCCCTCCCAAATGATGTCGCTCCTATTACTCATTGTGATGATGATAATTGCTAAACTATTGGTGCTATCCATACTATTAATGATGAGAGTGATTATGCTTATGATATGGAAAGGCCCAAGCTTGGGGATGCTATGTTTGATGAGAATGACATGTTTGAGAATTTATTTGCTGCAATTAATGTTTGTCCCAAGCTTGGGGATGCTATGTTTAATGAAGATGATATTTTTAGTCTCCCAAGTCTTGATATGCAAATTTATTATGATGATAGCATGCCTCCTATTTATGATGATTATATTGATGAAAGTGGGTTTGGAAGAGTGTCAACTTTAGGAAGTAATGATCCCACTATTTTGGAGGGTGTTGAATCTTATTGTGATAATTATGAAAGTGGATTTGGAGAGGTCAGGACTTTATTTAGTAATGATTCCACTATCTTGGAAGAGGTTTCAATTGATTTTGATGAAAACAAAGTTGCTACTTATGATGATTATTGTGATGACATGTATGCTATAAAGAATAATGATAATCATGAAACTTGTCATCTTGATTTTAATTTTCAATTGGGTTATGCCTCACATGATAGTTATTTTGTTGAGTTTGCTCCCACTACTATTCATGAGAAGTAATTTGCTTATGTGGAGAGTAATAAAATTTGTATGCTTGTAGATCATGAAAATAATGATTTATGTGATGGTTATATTGTTGAATTCATTCATGATGCTACTAAAAATTATTATGAGGGAGGAATATACACTTGTAGGAGTTGCAATAATATCAAGTTTCCTCTCTATGTGTTGAAAATCTTGAAGCTATGCTTGTTTTGCTTTCCTATGCTAGTTGATTCTTGTTCCTATAAGTTGCTTGCTCACAAAATCCCTATGCATAGGAAGTGGGTTAGACTTAAATGTGCTAGTAATATGCTTCATGATGCTCCCGTTATGTTTCAGTTCTTATCTTTTATGTGAGCATCATTGTCATCATCATGCCTAGCTAAACAGGCATTCAAGAAAAGCGCTTGTTGGGAGACAACCCAATTTTTACCCCTACTGTTTTTGTGTGTTCACATGATTAAGCTACTGTAGTAATCATGTTTATAGCTTTTGTCTCAGTAAAGTACCAAGGAGAACCTTTGGGAAGACTTGGGTGAAAGTTAATGCGATCTTGCTGTAAAAAACAGAAACTTTGCGCTCACAAGAATAATTTTCATTTTTAACAGAAGAGTGCTTTTAAGTTGATTCTTTTCGCAGAAGATTAATAGACAAATTCCTTAGGTGCACCAACTTTTTTCATAATTTTTGGAGTTACAGAAGTATTAGGGAGTTACATATTACTACAGACTATTCTGTTTTTGACAGATTCTGTTTTCTATGTGTTGTTTGCTTATTTTGATGAATCTATGAGTAGTATAGGAGGGTATGAACAATAGAGAATTTAGAATACAGTAGATATTACACCAATATGAATTTAGAATGAGTTCACAACAGTACCTAAGTGGTGATTTTATTTTCTTATACTAAGGAGCTTACGAGTTTTCTGTTGAGTTTTGTGGTGTGAAGTTTTCAAGACCTCTCTTTCTTTATTACTTTCAATTAATTGCAACGATGACCAAAACTATGTTTGTCAACTCTCAACAACTTTTATTCATCATACTTTTTATATGTGAAGTCATTACTCTCCATAAGATCAATATGATCTTTTTATTTCTTTTTATTCTTTATTTTTCTTTTATTCCCTCAGGATCATAGCAAGATAGCAAAGCCCTCGACTCAAAACTAATCTTTATTATATAGCTCGCGGACTTGATTACATAGATAGGTATCAACACAAAACTCAAAACTAGATCATACTAAATTTTATTCTACTAGATCAAGATATAACCAAAATGATCGAACTAAGAAAAACGGTAAAGATAGAAGTGTGATGGTGATACGATACTGGGGCATCTCCCCTAAGCTTGGCAGTTGCCAAGGGGAGTGCCCATACCCATGTGTTTATGTCTGTTTCTTCGGAGGTGGTTATGATGGACTTGTTGATGATGTAGGCTTGGCGTCCATCTTCCAAGGCATAGACTCACCATCATAGAAAGATGATCGAGTCTCCGGGATCCTCAAATCTGCAGCCAAACTCATCCTCTTAAATCTATATTCATACTCACAGTTTTGGTTTCGCGGGTCATGAATCTGGGCTTGGAGGTGCATGATTTTCTCGTGAAGCTTGAAGATGGTCTCCCCAATGCTCTTCGCATCTAGCTTGTGGTTGTTGGTGAACTCTGCGATCATCATGTGGTTGGTGTTGAGTCCGTGTTCCACCATCCCTTGGCACCTGAAAAATTGCTACTCCGTTGCTTTGAGTCTTGTCTCCACGCTTCTGGTCCTTCTTGGTCCCTCAACATCGCGGATGTGCAGCACCCCCTCACGCATCTCAATGGTTTGAGGGTGTTTCAACACCTCCGCGAGGTAGGGGTTGATGACCTTCTCAAAAAACTTGTCCTTGGGGGCGCTTGAACACGTCATGGTGATCTAGATCTGTCAGAAAAATAGCTCGAAACAAAAGCAGAGGATTTTGTCGTGGTACGGTGGTCAAAACCTTTGGGAGATTATATAATGAATTTTTACTGACCAAAAGAAGTATCATGCAAGAAAAAGGAGTCCGGAGGGCACACGAGGTGCCCACGAGGCAGGGGGCATGCCCAAGGGGGTAGGGCGCCCCCTCCACCCTCGTGGATGCCTCGTGTCCTTTCTGGACTACTTCTTATCCAAAATGGAGAAAAATTTCTATTAGAACTGTTTCGGAGTCGGTTTACTTACCGTACCACATACCTATTCCTTTTTGGAGTCTGAAACATTCTGGAAAGTGTCCCTTATGTACTCCTCTGGGGTTACGGTGTCAATAACATTGGTTTCAACATTTATGGGATTACTTGAGATATAATGTTTAATTCTTTGACCGTTCACCACCTTTGGATTTGTGCTTTCGAAGCTGTTGATTTTTATGGCACCGGAACGATAGACCTCCTCGATAACGTAAGGACCTTCCCATTTAGAGAGAACTTTTCCTACAAAAAAACTTAAATGAGAGTTGTATAGCAAAACATAACCACCTACATGAAACTCACACTTTTGTATCCTTTTGTCATGCCATCTTTTAACTTTTTCTTTAAACAGTTTGGCGTTCTCATAGGTCTGGGTTCTCCATTCATCAAGTGAGCTAATGTCAAATAGCCTCTTCTCACCAGCAAGTTTGAAATCATAGTTGAGCTCTTTAATGGCCCAATATGCCTTGTGTTCTAGTTCGAGAGGTAAGTGACATGCTTTTCCATAAACCATTTTATATGGAGACATACCCATAGGATTTTTATATGCAGTTCTATAGGCCCATAATGCATAATCAAGTTTCTTGGACCAGTTCTTTCTAGATCTATTAACAGTCTTTTACAAAATTAATTTAATCTCTCTATTACTCAATTCTACTTGACCACTAGACTGTGGATGGTATGGAGATGCAATTCTATGATTAATGTCATACTTAGCAAGCATTTTACGAAAAGCACAATGAATAAAATGTGAACCACCGTCAGTCATTAAGTATCTAGGGACTCCAAACCTCGGAAAAACAACTTCTTTAAGCATCTTAATAGAAGTGTTATGATCAGCACTACTAGTTGGAATAGCCTCTACCCACCTAGTAACGTAATCAACAGCAACTAAAATATGTGTATACCCATTAGAGGAAGGAAAAGGTCCCATATAATCAAAGCCCCAAACATCAAATGGTTCAATAACAAGTGAATAGTTCATCGGCATTTCTTGACGTCTACTAATATTACCAATTCTTAGACATTCATCACAAGACAAGACAAACTTACAGGCATCTTTGAAAAGAGTAGGCAAATAAAAACCGGATTGCAATACCTTATGTGTAGTTCTATCTCCAGCGTGGTGTCCTCCATAAGCCTTAGAGTGACACTTGCATAGGATATGTTCCTATTCATGCTCAGGTACACAATCTAATAATACCATCTACTCCTACTTTATAAAGGTGTCATCATCCTAGAAGTAATGTCTTAAATCATACAAAAACTGTTTCTTTGCTGGTATGTGAAACTAGGTGGTATAAATTTAGCAACAATGTAATTAGCATAATCAGCATACCATGGAGCAGTACGAGAAGCATTTATGACAACTAGTTGTTCATCGAGAAAGCTATCATCAGTAGGTAGTGGGTCATCAAGAACATTCTCTAACCTAGACAAGTTGTCTGCAACGGGGTTCTCAGCTCCCTTTCTATCAATAATATGCAAATCAAAGTCTAGGTTTAGCATCTTTCTTTCCATAAGGTATTTAATAGCAGCATGATCGGTGTGAACAGTTACATTGGAATCAACAATATAAGGTCTGAACTTATCACAAGCAAATACAACTGCTAAATTTTTTTCTTAGTAGTAGCATAATTTCTCTGGGCACTGTCTAGAGTTTCACTAGCATATTGGATAACGTTTAGTTTCTTATTGATACGTCTCCAACGTATCTATAATTTTTGATTGTTCCATGCTATCATATTACCCGTTTTGGATGTTTATGGGCTTTACTTTACACTTTTATATCATTTTTGGGACTAACCTACTAACCGGAGGCCCAGCCCGAATTGCTGTTTTTTTGCCTATTTCAGTGTTTCGAAGAAAAGGAATGTCAAATGGAGGCCAAAAGGAATGAAACCTTCGGGAGCGATCTTTTTGGAACAAACGCAATCCAGAGGACTTGGAGTGGACGTCAAGCAACAAATGAGGCGGACATGAGGGTGCCCGGCGCGCCCTCTGGGGGTGGGCACGCCCCCACCCTCGTGGGCCCCTCGAGCGTCAACCAACCTACTTCTTCCTCCTATATACATCCACGTACCCCAAAAACAACCAGGAGCACCACGAAAAACTATTTCCACCGCTACAACCTTCTGTATCTGCGAGATCCCATCTTGGAGCCTTCGCAGGCACTCCGCCGGAGGGGGAATCGACCATGGAGGGCCTCTACATCATCTCCAAGGCCTCTTCGATGAATTGTGAGTAGTTTACCACATACCTTCGGGTCCATATTTGTTAGCTATATGGCTTCTTCTCTCTCTTTGGATTTCAATACAAAGTTCTCCTCGATCTTCTTGGAGATCTATTCGATGTAACTCTTTTTGTGGTGTGTTTTGTCGAGATCCGATGAATTGTCGGTTTATGATCAAGTTTATCTATGAGAAATATTTGAATCTCCTCTAAATTTTTTTATGTATGATTGGTTATCTTTGCAAGTCTCTTCGAATTATCATTTTGGTTTGGCCTACTAGATTGATCTTTCTTGCAATGGGAGAAGTGCTTAGCTCTGGGTTCAATCTTGCGGTGTCCTTTCCCAGTGATAGCAAGGGCAACAAGGCACATATTGTATTGTTGCCATCGAGGATAAAAAGATGGGGTTTATATCATATTTCTTGAGTTTATCCCTCTATATCATGTCATCTTTCTTAATGCGTTACTCTGTTCTTATGAACTTAATACTCTAGATGCAGGCAGGAGTCGGCTGATGTGTGGAGTAATAGTTGTAGATGCAGAATCATTTCGGTCTACTTGTCAAGGACGTGATGCCTATATACATGATCATGCCTAGATATTCTCATAACTATGCACTTTTCTATCAATTGCTCGACAGTAATTTGTTCACCCACCGTAATACTTATGCTATCTTGAGAGAAGCCATTAGTGAAACCTATGGCCCCCAGGTCTATCTTTTATCATATAGGTTTTCCATCTACTTTTATTTTCATCTTTTACTTTCCAATATATATAAAAATACCAAAAATATTTATCTTATCTTATTATCTTTATCAGATCTCACTTTTTGCAAGTTGCCGTGAAGGGATTGACAACCCCTTTATTGCGTTGGTTGCGAGGTTCTTGTTTGTTTGTGTAGGTGCGTGGGACTTTAGAGGAGCCTCCTACTGGATTGATACCTTGGTTCTCAAAAACTAAGGGAAATACTTACGCTACATTGCTACATCACCCTTTCCTCTTCAAGGAAAACCAACGCAGTGCTCAAGAGGTAGCAAGAAGGATTTCTGGCGCCGTTGTCGGGGAGGTCTTTCCTCAAGTCAAGACATACCAAGTCCCATCACAAACTCATCTCCCTTGCATTACATTGTTTGCCATTTGCCTCTCGTTTTCCTCTCCCCGACTTCACCTTTGTCGTTTTATTCGCCCTCTCTTTCCCAATCTTCTCTCTTGCTTGCCTTTTGTGTGCTCGTGTGTCAGATCGTTTATCTCCTCGGCATGGCTAGTCCCTTATCCGCTCCTATGTCTCCCGAGTTTGAAGTTCTTCACTTCAAGCAAAGGCAAGGAGAAAACTTAAAAAGATGCTTGGTATAGGATGATGGAATCTTATCGTAATTGCACCCTAGAGGTGAATTTTAGAATTTTACTTTGTAATTTTTATGTTGGGCTAAATATGTCCCATAGACAACTCTTGGATTGCATTGCCAAAGAAAATTTATTGAAATTGATCCCAGTATTGCGCATGAAATTATAGAGGGAATAGTGGGAACACTACCTCAAAAAGGGGGGCCACATCCTACCCAAGAAGAAACACAAGTGTTTGAAAAGATTTGTGAAGTAACAAAAATCTTACAAAAGTCTCTTGAACCTCTTAAGAGTGTTAGCGGAAATCTTCACCGCATGAATATGTTGATTACTCTTTGCAATAAGCGGTTGGATTCTTTAGATCTAAAAATTTCTGAGTATGAAGGGAAACGTAAAGAACATCCCGGATTCGAGCATTACTTCGCTAAAAAACTGAAAATTAAAGATGGCACCACGTAGATCAATCCTCGCTTTTATGCCTAGCTAGGGGCGTTAAACGATAGCGCTTGTTGGGAGGCAACCCAATTTTATTTTTTCCTTGATTTTTGCTCCTGTTTAGTAATGAATATTTCTTCTAGCTTCTGTTTAGATGTGGTTTTATGTTTTAATTAGTGTTTGTGCCAAGTAGAACCTATAGGATAACCTACGGTGACAGTTAATTTGATTCTGCTGAAAAACAGAAACTTCTACACGCACAAAAATAATTTTAATAAATCACAGAAACGTGCTTTTGCGTTGATTCTTTTTGCTGCATAGACAAATTACCCAGGACTTCCTATTTTGGTAGGAGTTTTGGAGTTCCAGAAGTATTCGAAAGTTACAGATTGCTACATATTGTTCTGTTTTTGACAGATTCTGTTTTTCATGTGTTGTTTGCTTATTTTGATGCACCTATGGCTAGTATCGGGGAGTATGAACCATAGAGAAGTTGGAATATAGTAGGTTTAACACCAATATAAATAAAGAATGAGTTCATTACAGTACCTTATGTGGTGGTTTTTATTTCTTGCACTAACGGAGCTCATGAGATTTCTTGTTGAGTTTTGTGTTGTGAAGTTTTCAAGTTTTGGGTAAAGATTTGATGGACTATGGAATAAGGAGTGGTAAGAGCCTAAGCTTGGGGATGCCCATGGCACCCCAAGATATTCAAATATAACCAAAAGCCTAAGCTTGGGGATGCCCCGGAATGCATCCCCTCTTTCGTCTTCGTCTATTGGTAACTTTACTTGGAGCTATATTTTTATTCGCCACATGATATGCATTTTGCTTGGAGCGTCTTGTATGATATTAGTATTTGCTTTTTAGATCACCACAATCATCCTTGCTGTACACACCTTTTTGGAGAAACCCACATGATTTGGAATTTATTAGAATACTCTATGTGCTTCACTTATATCTTTTGAGCTAGATAGTTTCGCTCTATGTGCTTCACTTATACTTTTTAGAGCATGGTGGTGGCTTGATTTTGTAGAAATTGTTGATCTCTCATGCTTCACTTATATTATTTTGGGAGTCTTTTAGAACAGCATGGTATTTGCTATGGTTATAAAATTGGTCCTAGAATCATGGGCATCCAAGTTGGGTATAATAAAAACTATCATAGGAAGTGAATTGGATGCTACGATCAATTTGATGCTTGATAATTGTTTTGAGATATAGAGGTGGTGATATTAGAGTCATGCTAGTTGGGTAATTGTGAATTTAAAGAATACTTGTGTTGAAGTTGGCAAGTCCCATAGCATGCACGTATGGTAAAAGTTGTGTAACAAATTTATTGCATGGAGTGCTCTTTTGATTGCCTTCCCTTGAGTGGAGGTCGGGGCCCCGCGATGGTTAACTCCTACCAACCCCCCCCCCCCTTGGAGCATGCGTAGTAGTACTTTGCTTAGAGGGCTAATAAATTTTTTGCAATAAGTATATGAGTTCTTTATGACTAATGTGAGTCCATGGATTATATGCACTCTTACCTTTCCATCATTGCTAGCCTCTTCGGTACCGTGCATTGCCCTTTCTCACCTTGAGAGTTGGTGCAAACTTTGCCAGTGCATCCAAACCCCGTGATACGATACACTCTATCACACATAAACCTCCTTATATCTTCCTCAAAACAGCCACCATATCTACCTATTATGGCATTTCCATAGCCATTCCGAGATACATTGCCATGAAACTTTCCACCGTTCCGTTTATCATGACACGCATCATCATTGTCATATTGCCTTGCATGATCATGTAGTTGACATCGTATTTGTGGCAAAGACACCATGCATAATTTTTCATACATGTCACTCTTGATTCATTGTCCATCTCGGTACACTGCCGGAGGCATTCATATAGAGTCATATCTTGTTCTAGTTTTGAGTTGTAATTCATGAGTTGTAAATAAATAGAAGTGTGATGATCATCATTCTTAGAGCATTGTCCCCAAATAAAAAAAAGGCCAAAAAGAGAAAAAAAAAGAAAGGCCAAAGAAAAAAAGGCCCAAAAAAGAAAAAAAAGAAAAGAAAAGAAAAGTAAAAGGGGGCAATGTTACTATCCTTTTCCACACTTGTGCTTCAAAGTAGCACCATGTTCTTCATATAGAAAGTTTCTTATGTTGTCACTTTCATATACTAGTGGGAATTTTTCACTATAGAACTTGGCTTGTATATTCCTATGATGGGCTTCCTCAAAATGCCCTAGGTCTTCGTGAGCAAGCAAGTTGGATGCACACCCACTTAGTTTCTTTTGTTGAGCTTTCATACATTTATAGCTCTAGTGCATCCGTTGCATGGCAATCCCTACTCCTCATGTTGATATCAATTGATGGGCATCTCCATAGCCCGTTGATTAGCCTCATCAATATGAGACTTTCTCTTTTTTTGTCTTCTCCACACAACCTCCATTATCATATTCTATTCCACCCATAGTGCTATATCCATGGCTCACGCTCATGTATTGCGTGAGAGTTGAAAAAAGCTGAAGCGCGTTAAAAAGTATGAACCAATTGCTTGGCTGAAACCGGGGTTGTTCTTGATGGGAGTATTTTGTGTGATGAAAATGAAACATAGCCTAACTATATGATTTTGTAGGGATGAACCTTCTAATGCCATGTTATTTTGAAAAGACATGATTGCTTACTTAGTATGCTTGAAGTATCATTATTTCTTATGTCAATATGAACTTTTATTTTAAATCATTTGGATCTGAACATTCATGCCACAATAAAGAAAATTACCTTGACAAATATGCTAGGTAGCATTCCACATCAACAATTTTGTTTTTATCATTTACCTACTCGAGGACGAGCAGGAATTAAGCTTGGGGATCACTACTAGGGAAAAGCCTATACACAGAATCTTAGCAGCAGCGCAGATCAAAAAGGAATGCTGCTGCTAACTAGTAGTAGCGCGTGTCCGAGAAACTCGCTCCTGATAAGGATTTAGCAGTAGCGCGCTCGGCGTAAAACGCGCTGCTACAAATATCGACCGGCGGTGTTCACCTAACTCTAATTAGCAGTAGCGCGATCGCGCGAACCGCGCTACTGCTAAGGATGTAGTAGTAGCGCGCTTTTCTGGGATCGCTGCTGCTAAATTTCAAATTGCCACACTTTTTTCTCGCAGTTAGCAGTAGTGCCGTATCCCAAAGCGCGCTGCTGCTAATTCCTTAGCAGCAGCGCGTTTTAGATACCGCGCTACTGCTAACCTGCACCAACCCACCACCTTTCCCCACCCATCCCTCCCCTCCCCCTCCTCTCTTTCCCTTCCCCCTACCTCCCCCTCCCCCTCCTCTCTTCCCTTCCCCCTACCTCTCCCACATGCTCCCACTCTCACTCTTCTTCTTCCTCAATACTTCTCCCCCATTACTCTCTCTCTTCTATGCACCTTTCTCTCTCTTCATTACTCCTACCTAACTACACCACCTCCATTAATGCATCTCCTTTCTCTTTTTCCTTCCCCCTCCACTAGTTGAAGTTATCTCCTCCCAAATTAGGTAGCTAGGTAGATGTAGGATTTAGTTAAGTGACCTATTTGCTCCCTAACTAGATCTATCTTTGTCAAGAAGAGCTTTGTGCACTTTTGATCTCCCTACAACATCATCTCCACCGTGTGCTCGATCTCGATCGAGATAGAGGTGATGAAAATTTCATGCTTTTGCAAAATGGAAATATGTTTATGTGTGTGTGATATGTTTGTGGAAATTGTGTGTGTGGCATGAGTTGACGCCAAATTGTGCTTTTGAGTTGCCTATGTTTTGCTGAAATGTCGATTTATTTCTGTTTCGGCAAACTCTAGATCCATATATGTCCTATTTTTAGGGAAGGTCATGCCAATTTTTTTATGACTTTGATGCATGCATGCATTTTTATAATCAATTTGTTTATTATTACCATGCAGAGTTGACGATGGTCAGTGGTACGATGGTGGACAGGTGGTTGCGGTCGGCGGTGCAGGACATGAAAGAAAATAACCGGACGGAGGTTTTATGTCCGTGTCGAAAATGCAAAGGAATAGTTTGGCTCGACCCCCATGACGATGGTCGTGTCGAAGCGCACCTGCTCATGACTGGTTTCATGGATGGCTATACTCGGTGGATAATTGAAGATGAGGATGACGATGTTGAGGATGCCGACGGGGCAGGCAATGATGACACGGGGCAAGACGAAGAGATGATCGATAATGGCGGCGGGGAAGAGGCCGGACATGGCGGCGGAGAAGGGGCCAGGCATGGCAGAGGAGAAGGGGCCGGACATGGCGGTGGAGAGAACGACATGGACTCCACACAACAGAGTTCGTCGGTACTAAGTTCAATTGTGCAGGACCCTCATGTTCAAGCATTGCTTCGCAAGGAGACGAGTACTGAGAGAGCTGCTTCTAGAGAGGAGGCTAAGCTGGAGCAACTGGTGGTAGACTCGAACACTCCATTGTATGATGGTTGCAATCCTGAGGTGACCCGCTTGAGTTTCACGCTCCAACTCCTGAAGACGAAGGCTAAAAACAAATGGACCGACACTAGCCTCGATGAGCATCTCAAGTACCTTAAGGATGTTCTTCCCGTGGGTAATCTATGTCCTACTAGTATTGATGAGGCCAAGAAGATCATGTGCCCTCTTGATCTGCCACACGTTAGATACCATGCATGCATCAACGATTGCATAATTTATCGGAAGGAGCACGCAGAAAAAACAAGATGTCCGGTGTGCAATGCTTCTCGATACAAGAAGGCCGGGAAGAAATGTCCCCAGAAAGTTGTATGGTACTTACCGATCACTCCCCGTCACCAGAGGTATTTTGTAGATCCCAAGGAAGCTAAGCTAATGCGCTGGCACGCAGAGAGGAAGAAGCCCGACGATGGAGATGATCCGAAGCTGAGACACGTGAAGGATGGAAGCCAGTGGAGAGCGTTGAACAGCTTCTATCGGTATTTTGAATGTGATGCAAGGAACATCGTGCTCGGCGCATGTACCGATGGCATGAATCCGTTTGGCAACTAGAACACCAACCATAGCACATGGCCCGTGTTTGTATGGATGTACAACCTCCCCCCTGGTTGTGCATGAAATCGAAGTACATTCACATGATCATGCTTATTCAAGGGCCGAAACAACCAGGAAATAATATTAATTTGTATCTGGGGCTACTTCAAGAGGAGTTAGACATGTTATGGAAAACACCAGCCAAGACATGGGACGCCAGCAAAGGTGAGTATTTCAACATGAGAGCCGCGCTGATCACGACAGTGCAGGACTATCTCGGTTACGGATATGTGGCAGGCCAGGTGTGCCATGGATATTGCGGATGCACGCGGTGCATGGATGATATGACGTCTCAGCAGCTAACATCAAGGAAAGATGGCGGGTCTGGGAAAATCGTGTACATGGGGCATCGAAGATGGCTTGAACAGGACGACCCGTGGAGACACTGAGCATTGAGGACCTCCACGTAAGCGGAGCGGTGCCGAAATCGATGAGCTGTTGAAAAACTGGAAGGAGTGCCCCGCGCCGGGAAAGACGATGAGAAAGGCGCCGGAGCCGCTGCTGAAGGTATGGAAGACGAGGTCTGTGTTCTGGGACTTGGAGTACTAGCACAAACTCGATACACCTCATTGCCTTGATCAAATGCATATCTGTAAGAATGTCCTTGAGAGCTTGCTCGCAACACTGATGAACATGCCGGATAAGACCAAGGATGGGCCGAAGGCAAGAAAAGACTTGCAAGATTTGAAAATCAGGGAAGATCTGCACATACCACCCCGTAAAATGTCGGACGAGACAGAGACGGAGACAGAGGCACGGGAGAAGAAGGGCAAGAAAATAAAGAAAGAGGATTATTGCCCCCCTTCTTGCTTCACCTTAAGTCAGGCTGAGATCAATCAATTCTCTAAGTGCCTTATCGGAGTCAAAGTTAGTTCCGGTTACTGTGGCAAGATAAGCAGATATCTAGACACGGACAAGAAAAGGTTCAGCGGGATGAAGTCTCATGACTGTCGTGTGATGATGACGCAGATACTACCTGTTGCCTTAGAGGGATAATGGACAAGCACATCCGTGACACGCTTATTGGTCTCTGCAACTTTTTCGACGTCATCTCTCGAAAGTCGATCAGTGTGAAGCAGCTCCAAAGGCTACAGGAAGAGATCATTGTGATACTGAATGAGCTTGAGATGTACTTCCCGCCCGCGTTCTTCGATGTGATGGTGCATCCGTGTGTCCATATTGTGGATGACATAATAGACCTGGGGCCGTCATTCCTGCACAACATGATGCCGTTTGAGAGGATGAATGGGATCATCAAAGGATTCGTTCGTAACATGTCCCGTCCAGATGGAAGCATCGTCCAGGGCTATTTGGCACAAGAGTGCATCTCTTTCTGTGAGAATTTTCTATATGGCGCAGACCAGCCGCCTGGTGTTCGTGTTGGTTTGCCCGTTAACAAGCACGATGGGAGGCTCGAAGGAGATGGTCACTGCAACGGTCGCAAGGAACTGCACGTGGCATACTCAGATCGACGCAGCGACTTTGACAGAGCAAACTTGGTAGTGCTACAACACCTAGACGAGGTAGATCCTTTCGTGGCACTGCACAAAGAAATTGTCGCAAAGAAGTATCGTGACCGGGGGGTATGCAGGACGGACGCCGAAGTTACTAGAGAGCACAACTCCACTTTCCTGCATTGGTTCAAAGAGCATATTATTGCTAATCCCCTGGAGGAGGGCTCTAAGGACGGATTGCTCATATATGCCTTAGCACATGGCCCCTTGCCTAACCTCATAACCTATCAGGCATATGATATCAACGGACACACATTCTACACGGAGGCCAAAGATATGGACAGTGATGATCAGAACTCAGGGGTGACGATGGAATGCATGACCAGCAGCGACAACGGCGCAACTGAACGATTTTATGGAAGGGTCGTGGAGATCTGGGAGCTTGACTACTCTGGACTGCACAACACGACGATGTTCCGTGTCAGATGGGCTAAGAATGTCGAAAGAGAAAGCCAGATGTTCACTACCATGATTATACCCGACACCAAGAGTGCTACCATGAACGCTATCGCAAAAAACGAGCCATGGGTACACGCTAAGCACGTGACACAATGCTTCTTCATAACTGACCCACGCAATCCCAGCCGTGTTGTCGTGAGGAGAGGCAAAAGGAACATCATTGGAATGGATGGAGTCACCAACGAGGAAGACTATGATCAGTACGGAAACCCAATGAGGGAAGATGACGATGATGAGAAGTATACGTCAAAAGAAGAATCAATACTACATTACCTAAGAAAAATCGTACTCCATGGAAAAGGCAAAGTCACAATGAGGGGCTCAATTATTCTTCGACGAACAAGAAGGGAAAGAAGCTGACTAAAAAACGAAAACGTCAACACTGAGGAAACGTATGTTATCGGTCCAATGATGTGTAATATATATATATATATGTTCCTATTTTGTATACACACTTAGCCATTATTATGCATGGGTCCAATGATGTGTAATATATATGTTCCTATTTTGCATACATATTTAACCGTCAAATAATTTAATATATATCGCCCTCCCTTCGTTCACTGCCCTCGGGAAATAAAAGTGGGATAAAATAAAGGAAAAGAAAAAGGAAAACTGGCAGTAGCGACGGTAGTAGCATCGCGTTTTGCATAAACTGCTGCAGCTACTGAATAGTAGAGAATTTTGCCTAAACCGCTACAGCTACTGAAGTTAGTAGCAGCGCGTTTTGACATAACGCGCTGCAGCTACGTCCACTTAACCAAAAATTCTCACTCGCCCTGCTTCATCCCGCCTTTTCCCCCCAAATCCCCACTCTCTCTTCCCCCGTCGCACCGCCGCGCCCGACCCGGCCCCGGCGCTCGCTCCCGACTCCGCCGGCGCCGGCGCTAGCCCCCGACCCCGGCGCTCGCCCCCGACTCCGCCGGCGCCGGCGCTAGCCCCCGACCCCGGCGCTCGCCCCGACCGCCCTCGACCCGACCCCGGCGCCGGCGCTAGCCCCCGACCCGGCGCTCGCCCCCGACCCGGCCCTCGCCCCCGACTCCGGCGCCGGCGCCCGCCCCCGACCCCGGCGCGCTCGCCCCCAACCCGTCGGCCCTCGCCTCCCTCCTCTCCCCTCCCGTCCGTCGTCGGGCCTGCCTCCTCGCCCCTGCACCCTCCTGTAAGCCCCCCTCCTCTCTCTCTGCTAGGGTTCTTTGGTTATGTTAATTAGGTTATCTATTTAGTTATGAATTTAGCTAGGTTTCAAAATTAGCTGAATTTATATGCAAATTTGAACTGGACATGTGATATGTGCATATGTCATGTTTTGGACATGTCATGTTTGGAAAATGATCTGAGTGGCCTATGTTACGCCGGAATGTTGATTCATTTCCGCTCCGGTGAATTTCAGGCGCTCGATATGTCCATTTTTTAGCAAAGGTCATGCCGAAATTTCCCGTGAATAAAGGCATGATCTGTGCTACATAGTTGGCATATCGAGTGCTGGCACATAGATTTCTTTTTATGTCATTTCTCATTTATTCATACTTTTAGAAATAAATGAGGACACTTAATCATAGGAAACATGTCGAACAACGAAGAAACTGGGCCTTCTGACCAAGATGCAGACGAGATGGATTATGAGGGTGAACAAGAGTACCTCGACTATTTGACTCCTAAGCAAGGTTTGCAGGTCGGCCTCGATGATGGTACTGACACCGACATCGACACCGACGGTGCCGGCACCGATGGCGGCACCGAGACCGGTGGGGAGGGTACCGGGGGGAAGGTACCGGTGGGGAAGGTACCAGCCCCGATGCCGCTACCGAAAAGAGGAAGCATAAGAAGCAGAGGATACGGAAACCTAACAAACTAGGGATTGGACGACTTGTGATCACAAAGATGGCACCTGGCAAGTTTGAGCCGTTAGAGCCGGAAGAACCTCGCAAGTGCTATGGGAGCCAAGTAGGATGCATCCTACGGGAATGCGCGAGCATCAACGACGATGACTTAAGGAGTAAGGAACATTTGACGCAGTTGCTCCTAACGAAGTTGCACAAGAGATTCAAGTTCCCCGACCGAGATGATAACATAGAACAACCGTGGGATGATCCGAAGATGAAAAAGATTAACAATCACGCCATGGGCATGTTCAGCAATGATTTGGCCTCCTGGAAAGGGAGGGTGAAACGAGCTATTGAGGCTGATGAACCCCTATCCAAGATTCTGGAGGAAAATCTGACACTTACGGAAGAGGAGTTCGAAAAGTTCGAGGACACTTGCGCTACCGAGCAGCCAAGGCTAAGGCTGCGAAATTCAAAAGCCTTCAGCAAAGGAACACGAGGAAGCATCACCTCGGAAGCCGTGGCTACCTCGGTAAAAGGCCCATATGGGATAAGGAGGACGCGGAACGTGAAGCTGCGGGTCTCCCAGACCCCTTCGCGAAGTTCACCAACCCCTTGGAGCATGACTTCATCAGGGCCCGCTACAAGTGGGACAAGGAGAAAACGGTTTTTTACACAGACAAGATCACGAGGAAATTGATTAGACTACTAGAGAAGCAACACCGGCTTGCAGCCGAAAGCCCTACTTCTCCGATGAGGCCCAAGTGGGACACCCCTCTCAACCGGGCCTTGAACAAACTTAAGGGACTCCCTTTGGACCAGCGGCCGCAATATGGTCGTGTGCACGGCGCTGGAGACGGCGCCACGTGGAAGGTGTTTTACAACGACGGCCCGGAGGCCAAGAAGCAGAAAAAGAAGTTTAGTTAGGCGGACATCGACGCAAAGGTGAAGCTTGCGGTCGAGAAAAAAGCAGCTGAGGACGCGAAAAAAGCAGCCGAGGACAAATATGAGTTGCTACAGCAGGTAGTCAATGCAGCTATAACTGCCTGCAGAAATGATTTTGATACTAACTTGGTTCCAGTTATCATCAACTGGGCGAAGGAAAATCCAGACAAGACGGTACATGATTTCTCGATGCCAGTTTCGTCGTGAGCAACTCCATGAACAACAACACCATCGCACCATCACTTGCTCAAGCAACCGGGCCTCCTCTCGCAGCCGCTCCCGCTCATAGCAGCCCATCCTCAGTCTCAGGCGTGCTAGGTGGGCCTTCGTCTTTGGCTGAGCTCGACGCCGTCACGGTAATTACATGTCGCACCAACATATATATATATATATATATATATATATATATATATATATATATATATATATATATATATAGATAATATTCCATTTTTGTTGCCTTTCGGTTGTTTTATGCCATAGACATATGTGTTTGCAGGCGAAAGAAACCCCGTGCACCATACTCTACTTGATCAAAGGCCAGAAGGTGGACGTGGGAAAGGGGATGATAATGGACCCCTCTCAACGCACGTTCCACAACCAGCCGATCCCCGCTGGGCACTTCAGGGTTAGCTTGACCAGTGTGAAATCGGGGCACGAGGATTTGCCTCCTCCAGTACAGCATGTGGGAGCGGACGACGAGACCCCGCCGCGGATTGGAATCTGCAAGGGTTGGGTGCTGCTATGGCCGAAGAATCTTATTCGTCTGGAGGCGGCCGAGAGCACACCAATAACTACCACACATCAACAAGCATGTGCGGAGACCACCACCCCGCCTACGCAATTACCAGCTCCTGTAGTGCCGGGTGAGAGCGGCGGACGACATGATGAAGGGGGTGCAATAGTACTGGCTGATGTAATTTCTCCTGTAGAACAGAGAATGGATGATGAGACGGAGGTCGACCCTATGGATTACCTCAATACAAACGCGTATGATTGTGACATAGATATGATGAGTCAACCATATGACGAATCGGGCTATCAGCTTGCTAATGAGGATATCGATGATATGCCCGGGCAGGGTCGTACCATGGATTGCAAAAAGTCTCTCTTCATGAAATCCTCACAGGACACGCCTGAAGATGACGCCTCAACACAGGCTCAACTAGCCGGGCGCGAGGGTCGTACAGTACTTAGCCCGGGAACACTGGGGCAGGGGTTAAGGAAGGGTCTGGAAGGTGTGCCCAAGAAAAAAGGAGAGGAAGAGATCGGGGAAGGTAACTGCCTCCAAACAAGCCAGAGCACATAGCAGCAAGACGATGCATTCTGAAGAGCGTGTACCCGTGAAAGGTGCGGTCATGTTCCATCTCACGGGCGAGCCGATGCTACCGCCGAAACCGCTGGAGGCACTATCAGGGGATCTCAGGAGACTGCACGACCATGTGCTGTCGACTGAGAAAAGCCTACTAGCCTCAAAGGATCCAGGATATCCGACATACGCGGCTCGTGTGCCTGAGGGGAAGTGCTACGTCGACACACGGCCTGCGAAGGTGTTCTTCCTGCGGTTTGACCATATCTTTGAGATGTTTCTAACAAGGCAGCTTGATTTTACTATTGTCCGCCTTTTTGCGCTACATATGAGCTCCGTCATGAAGAGTGAAGAAGTCTCGCAAATCTGTGTGGCGGATCCGTACTACATGCACGAGTCTTTCTTGAGTCTCGGCGACTTTGAGCGTGAAACTGCTAGGGAGTACCTCCAAAACTTCATGGTACAGAATAAGGACCGGGAAATTGTCCTCGTGCCTTATCATCCAAAGAAAGTCAGTTCCGGACAACCCTTTCGTACATTTCAATCATTCCTTCTCTCTCATATGGGGAATAATTTGAGGTGTCTTTTCCCCGCAGCAACGGGCGCGCCGTCCTTATCGTTCTTTACCCGCAAGTCTCCCACGCCGTGTATTTTGACCCTTCCAGAGACTACGAGAAAAAGGACTACACCCACATAATGAATATTCTAGATGATGCTCTCCAAGGCTTCAGCTTTAGAGGTGGCCACGTGCAGATCAAGAAACAAAGGAACAAGAAGATGGGTTTTGCGCATAAAACTAACTTCTCCTGCATCCATGTCCCAAAACCAAGCAAGAAGGATGGATTCTACATCGTCCATCTCATGATTCAGTTCAACACGAATCACCAAAAGCTTCGCATTAATAGCAGAAATGATGATCATATCCACAAGTGGCTAGAATCTCATGGAGAAGCGAATTATAAACTTAGAGATGACTTCTTTCGCATCCAAAGCGACATTGCGACGATCATCATGAAAGAAGTCGTCGATGAGAAGGGGATGTTCCACCACGGCCCTATATCGCGAGCTGACGTCCGAACTCGCATAGGCATGCAACGTCTAGACCTCACGCCGTTCAAGAAGCTAGGGTTCGTCCTCGATGATATGGAAGGATGGAACTTCTAGTGATTTATGGTGCAGATGATGATGATATGTGTCGGTTGAACTTGTATACTATTTGTAGCGATGAAACTTTGTGATGTCCATGGTCCCTGCCGAACTTGCGTAACGCTACTTTGTTAGTTTGCGTATCATGACCTGCGTACCTCTAGTTAATTAATTTGCGTACTGTATATGTTGCATCTAGTTGCTAACCCTTTCTTTTTCGGTGTTGCTCTAGTATATTTTGTTGCATATATATGATTGTACATCCTCTTCATGAACATGCATCTCTAATAGGTACCTAGTTTCTTGATGGCGAGATGGAAATGCTATGTCGTGTACAAAGGGAAGGTTCCGGGGGTGTACAACGAGTGGCATGAGTGTCAGGTGCAAGTGAATGGGTTCACGGGCGCCAGCCATAAAGGCTTCAAAAGCAGACAAGAAGGAGAAGCTAGTTACTTGAGGTTCACACTAGCGCGAGAGAGGACTCGTAACCGCCACCTCATGTACTGCATAGTTCCACTCTCACTCATAGTGATAGCACTTCTTGCGTATACCTTTGTTTAGATGGATGACGTTGTTGTAGTTGCAAGTATTCGAGACTTGCATGTATCGCTATTTTCAAGATGATGACAAGATATCACTTTGTGTTGGATGATGATTATGATGAGACTATTTGTATGTACATGCCATGATTACATTTGTGGTCTCGCAGGCATTTGTATGTGTATCATGATGACATTTCTATGTGCTAAAGATTCTTCTACAAAGCTTGTTCAAATACAAAACAAATATGCCCAAAAAAAACTACTTAAATTAGCAGTAGCGAGTATAAAAGTTAGGAGCAGCGCCTCAATAGCAGTAGCGCGTCCAGGCAAAGCGCACTAGCGCTACAAGCAGTAGCGAGCTTCCTCTAACCGCGCTGTTGCTACACTTGTGTAGCAGTAGCGCCGGTGTGCACGCGCTACTGCTACGTTAGCTGTAGCACCCTATTAGTAGCGCCTGTGCCCGCGCTACTGATACATCTAAAACCCGCGCTGCTGCTAGCCTTTTCCCTAGTAGTGGATGCTTGATACGTCTCCAACGTATCTATAATTTTTTATTGTTCCATGCTATTATATTACCCGTTTTGGATGTTTATGGGCTTTACTTTACACTTTTATATCATTTTTGGGACTAACCTACTAACCGGAGGCCCAGCCCGAATTGTTGTTTTTCCCTATTTCAGTGTTTCGAAGAAAAGGAATGTCAAACGGAGTCCAAATGGAATGAAACCTTCAGGAGCGATCTTTTCTGAACAAACACAATCCAGGGGACTTGTAGTGGATGTCAAGCAACAAACAAGGTGGCCACGAGGGTGCCCGGCGCGCCCCTTGGGGGTGGGCGTGCCCCCACCCTCGTGGGCCCCTCGAGCATCAACCGACCTACTTCTTCCTCCTATATATATCCACGTACCCCGAAAACAACCAGGAGCACCACGAAAAACTATTTCCACCACCGCAACCTTCTGTATCCGCGAGATCCCATCCTGGAGCCTTCACTGGCGCTCCGTCGGAGGGGGAGTCGACCACGTATGGCCTCTACATCATCTCCAAGGCCTCTCCGATGAGTTGTGAGTAGTTTACCACAGACCTTCGGGTCCATAGTTATTATCTAGATGGATTCTTCTCTCTCTTTGAATCTCAATACAAAGTTATCCTCGATCTTCTTGGAGATCTATTCGATGTAACTCTTTTTGCGGTGTGTTTGTCGAGATTCGATGAATTGTGGGTTTATGATCAAGTTTATTTATGAGAAATATTTGAATCTCCTCTGAATTCTTTCATGTATGATTGGTTATCTTTGCAAGTCTCTTCGAATTATCAGTTTGGTTTGGCCTACTAGATTGATCTTTTTTGCAATGGGAGAAGTGCTTAGCTTTGGGTTCAATCTTGCGGTATCCTTTCCCAGTGACAGCAGGGGCAACAAGGCACGTATTGTATTGTTGCCATTGAGGACAAAAAGATGGGGTTTATATCATATTGCTTGAGTTTATCCCTCTACATCATGTCATCTTTCTTAATGCGTTACTCTGTTCTTATGAACTTAATAATCTAGATGCAGGCGGGAGTCGGTCGATGTATGGAGTAATAGTAGTAGATGCAGAATTGTTTTGGTCTACTTGTCACGGACATGATGCCTATATACATGATCATGCCTAGATATTCTCATAACTATGCACTTTTCCATCAATTACTCGACAGTAATTTGTTCACCCACCGTAATACTTATGCTATCTTGAGAGAAGCCACTAGTGAAACCTATGTCCCCCGGGTCTATCTTTTATCATATAAGTTTTCCATCTACTTTTATTTGCATCTTTTACTTTCCAATCTATTTCATAAAAATACCAAAAATATTTATCTTATCTTATTATCTTTATCAGATCTCACTTTTTGCAAGTTACCGTGAAGGGATTGACAACCCCTTTATTGCGTTGGTTGCAAGGTTCTTGTTTGTTTGTGTAGGTGTGTGGGACTTTTGAGGAGCCTCCTACTGGATTGATACCTTGGTTCTCAAAAACTGAGGGAAATACTTATGCTACTTGCTGCATCACCCTTTCCTCTTCAAGGAAAACCAACACAGTGCTCAAGAGGTAGCACGTATCAACTCTTTGTCCTAGAACAACACCTACAGCATAATCACTTGCATCACACATGATTTCAAAGGGTAAATTCCAATGAGGGGGCTGAACAATAGGTGCAGAAATCAAGGCTTTCTTAAGTATTTCAAATGCTTCTACACAATCATCATCAAAGACAAAAGGAACATATTTTTGTAAGAGATTAGTCAGAGGCCTAGAAATTTTTGAGAAGCCTTTAATGAACCTCCTATAAAAACCGGCATGGCCAAGGAAACTTCTTATACCTTTGATGTCCTTGGGACACGACATATTTTCAATAGCATCAACTTTAGCTTTACCAACTTCAATACCTCTTTCAGAAATCTTATGCCCCAAGACAATACCTTCATTAACCATAAAGTGGCACTTCTCCCAATTCAAGACAAGATTAGTTTCTTCACATCTCTGCAAGACTCGATCAAGGTTGCTTAAGTAGTCATCAAAAGAAGTTCCATAATGGAAAAATCATCCATGAAAACCTCAACAATCTTTTCGCAAAAGTCAGAGAATATAGAATTCATGCATCTTTGAAAGGTAGCAGGTGCATTACATAAACCAAAAGGCATAGTCAATAAGCAAAGGTACCAAAAGGGCAAGTAAAAGTGGTCTTATCCTGACCCTCTTTTGACACAGGTATTTGAGAGAAACCAGAATAACCGTCTAGAAACCAAAAATGTGTATGTTTGGATAATCTTTCAAGCATTTTATCAATAAAAGGTAAAGGGTAATGATCTTTTCTAGTAGCTTTATTGAATTTGCATAAATTAATTACAATTCTATAACCTGTAACAATTCTTTGTGGGATCAATTCATCTTTATCATTAGGAACAACAGTAATACCTCCCTTCTTAGGGACACAATGGAAAGGACTTACCCACTGACTATCAGCAACAGGATAAATTATACCAGCCTCCAGAAGCTTTAGTATTTCATTTCTTACCACTTCTTTCATCTTAGGATTTAACCATCGTTGGTGATCAACAACTGGTTTAGCATCTTTTTCCACTTTTATCTTGTGCTGGCATAAAGTGGGACTAATGCCCTTAAGATCATCAAGAGTATATCCAATAGCAGCACTGTGCTTCTTCAGAGTTCTCAATAATTTCTCTTCTTCCTACTCTGAAAGGTTAGCACTAATAATAACAGGATATATCTTCTTTTCATCAAGATAAGCATATTTAAGAGTATCAGGTAATGGTTTAAGCTCAAACACAGGATCACCCTTGGGTGGAGGAGGATCCCCTAGGATTTCAATAGGCAAGTTGTGTTTCAAAATAGGTCCCTATTTAAAGAATACTTCATCTATTTCCCTTCTTTCATTCATGAACATATCATTTTCATGGTCAAGCAGATATTGTTCTAAAGGATCATTAGGAGGCACAACAATAGAAGCAAGACAAATAATTTCATCTTTACTTGGCAATTCTTTATCATGGGGTTTTTTATGAAATTTAGCAAAATTAAAATCATGTCCCCTAAACCAACAGTAACAATATCCTTTTCGCAGTCTATATTAGCATTAACAGTATTCAAGAAGGGTCTACCAAATATAATAGGACAAAAGTCATCTTATGGGGAACCAAGAAAAAGAAAATCAGTAGGATATTTAACTTTCCCACACAAGACTTCAACATCTCAAGCAATCCCAATTGGTGAAATAGTATCTCTATTGGCAAGTTTAATAGTAACATCAATACCTTCTATTTCAGCAGGTGTGATATCATGCATAGTTTCTTTGTATAAGGAATGAGGTATTGCACTCACACTAGCACCCACATCACATAAGCCATGATAACAATGATCTCCTATTTTAGCAGAAACAATAGACATGCCTACAACAGGCCTATGTTTATTTTTAGTATCGGTTCTAGCAATCCTAGCAGCTTCATCACAGAAGTAAATAACATGCCCATCAATATTATCGACCAAGAGATCCTTAACCATAGCAATACTAGGTTCAACTTTAATTTGCTCAGAGGGTGTAGGTGTTCTAGCATTAAACTTATGAACCACAGTTGAAGCTTTAGCATGATCCTTTATTCTGATAGGGAAAGGTGGTTTCTCAATATAAGCAGTAGGAACAATAGGATCAACATTATAAGTGATAGTCTTTTCTTCAACTTTAATAGGTTCTACTACTTTTACTTTAATGGGACGATGATATTTAAACCACTTCTCCTTAGGGAGATCAACATGAGTAGCAAATGATTCACAAAAAGAAGCTACTATCTCAGAGTCAAGTCCATATTTAGTGGTAAATTCACAAAAAGCATCGGTATCCATAAAAGATATAACACAATCAAACTTGGGTGTAATACCTGACTCCTTACCTTCATCGAGCTCCCAATCTTCAGAGTTGCGTTTAATTCTTTCCAATAAATCCCATCTGAATTCAATAGTCTTCATCATAAAAGAAGCAGTACAAGAATTATCGAGCATGGAGCGATTAATGAGATCATGATTACTCTTAAGAGATCATGATTGGGGCATGAATATAACATTGACTTAGCCTCCCCCAAGCTTGAGCGATAATTTCTCCTTCGCGTGGCCAAAAATTATATATATATAATTACGATCACGATGAACCAGATGCATAGGATAAAACTTCTGATGAAATTCCAATTTCAATCGGTTGTAGTTCCATGATCCAATATCATCACATAGCCTATACCATGTCAATGCCTTTACCTTAAAAGATAAAGGGAATACCTTCTTCTTGATAACACCTCGGGCATACCTGCAAGCTTAAATAATCCACAAACTTCATCCACATAGATTAGGTGCATATATAGGGATGTAATGTTCCATCTCCTGTAAAAGGATTAGCTAGCAGTTTCTCTATCATACCCGAAGGAATTTCAAAATATACATTTTAAGAAGGTTCAGTAGGTTGAGGAGCAACTCTTTGCTCTACTGGTTGAGGTGAATATACCCCGAACAAGCCCCTCAAAGGATTATTTTCCATAGTAACAAGTGATAGTAAATTTCAACACACTATATAAATTTTTCCTTACCAAATTCCACCTACCAAAGGCGCTTCACTCCCTGGCAACGGCGCCAGAAAAGAGTCTTGATGATCCACAAGTATAGGGGATCTATCGTAGTCCCCTCGATAAGTAAGAGTGTCGAACCCAACAAGGAGCAGAAGGAAATGACAGGCGGTTTTTAGTAAGGTATTCTCTGCAAGCACTAAAATTATCGGTAACAGATAGTTTTGTGATAAGGTAATTCGTAACAGGTGACAAGTAACAAAAGTAAACAAGGTGTAGAAAGGTGGCCCAATCCTTTTTGTAGCAAAGGACAAGCCTGGACAAACTCTTACATAAAGGAAATCACTCCCGAGGACACTTGGGAAGTATCGTCAAGCTAGTTTTCATCATGCTCATATGATTCGCGTTCGTTACTTTGATAATTTGATATGTGGGTGGACCGGTGCTTGGGTACGGCCCTTCCTTGGACAAGCATCTCACTTATGATTAACCCCTCTTGCAAGCATCCGCAACTACGAAAGAAGAATTAAGGTAAACCTAACCATAGCAAAGAAACATATGGATCCAAATCAGCCCCTTACGAAGCAACGCATAAACTAGGGTTTAATCTTCTGTCGCTCTAGCAACCCATCATCTACTTATTACTTCCCAATGCCTTCCCCTAGGCCCAAATAATGGTGAAGTGTCATGTAGTCGACGTTCACATAAAACCACTAGAGGAAAGACAACATACATCTCATCAAAATATCGAACGAATACCAAATTCACATGACTACTTATAACAAGACTTCTCCCATGTCCTCAGGAAGAAACTTAACTACTCACAAATCATATTCATGTTCATAATCAGAGGGGTATTAATATGCATAAAGGATTTGAACATATGATCTTCCACTGAATAAACCAACTAGCATCAACTACAAGGAGTAATTAACACTACTAGCAACCCATAGGTACCAATCTGAGGTTTTGAGACAAAGATCGGATACAAGAGATGAACTAGGGTTTGAGAGGATATGGTGTTGGTGAAGATGTTGATGGATATTTACCCCCTCCCGATGAGAGGATCGATGCTGATGACGATGGTGATGATTTCCCCCTCCCGGAGGATGTTTCCCCGGTAGAACAGCTCTGTCGGAGCCCTAGATTGGTTCCGCCAAGGTTCCGCCTCGAGACTGTGGTGCTTCGTCCCGAAAGCTTCCTTATGATTTTTTTCCAGGGCAAAAGACACCTTATACCAGAAGATGGGCATCGGGGGCCTTCTAGGTGGCCCACGAGGCAAGGGGCGCGCCCAGGGGGGTAGGGCGCGCCCCCACCCTCATGGACAGTGGGTGGCCCCCCTCTGGTGCTTTCTTTGCCCAATATTTTTAATATATTCCAAAACTGACTTTCATGGAGTTTCAGGACTTTTGGAGTTGTGCAGAATAGGTCTCTAATATTTGCTCCTTTTCCAGCCCAGAATCCCAGCTGTCGGCATTCTCCCTCTTCATGTAAACCTTGTAAAATAAGAGAGAAAAGGCATAAGTATTGTGACATAATCTGTAATAACAGTCCATAATGCAATAAATATTGTTGCAATTAATAGGAAGTAATAAACAAAAGCGATAAAACATGATTACTACAGACTGTTCTATTTTTGACAGATTCTGTTTTCTATGTGTTGTTTGCTTATTTTGATGAATCTATGAGTATCGGAGGGTATGAACCATAGAGAAGTTGGAATACAGTAGATATAACACCAATATGAATTTAGAATGAGTTCACAACAGTACCAAAAGTGGTGATTTATTTTCTTATATTAACATTACGAGTCTGTTGAGTTTTGCGTTGTGAAGTTTTCAAGTTTTGGGTAAAGATTCGATGGACTAAGGAATAATGAGTGGCAAGAGCCTAAGCTTGGGGATGCCCAAGGCACCCCAAGGTAATATTCAAGGACAACCAAGAGCCTAAGCTTGGGGATGCCCCGGATGGCATCCCCTCTTTTGTCTTTGTCCATTGGTAACTTTACTTGGAGCTATATTTTTATTCACCACATGATATGTGTTTTGCTTGGAGCGTCATTTTATTTTATTTTGTCTTGCTTGTTGTTTGAATAATATCCCAAGATATGAAATTCCTAAATGTTAGAGAGTCTTCACATAGTTACATAATTATTCGACTACTCATTGATCTTCACTTATATCTTTCGGAGTAGTTTGTCATTTGCTCTAGTGCTTCACTTATATCCTTTAGAGCACGACAGTGGTTTTGTATTGGAGAAATAGATGAACTCTAATGCTTCACTTATATTATTTTGAGAGTCTTAAACAGCATGGTAATTTTCTTTGGTTATGAATTTAGTCCTAATATGATGGGCATCCAAGAGGGATATAATAAAAACTTTCATATAAAGTGCATTGAATACTATGAGAAGTTTGATTCCTTATGATTGTTTTGAGATATGAGGATGGTGATATTAGAGTCATGCTAGTGGAGTAATTGTGAATTTAAGAAATACTTGTGTTGAGGTTTGTGAGTCCCATAGCATGCACGCATGGTAACAGTTGTGTAACAAATTTGAAGCATGAGGTATCTCTTTCATTGTCCTCCTTATGTGTGGAGGTCGGGATCGTGCGATGGGTAACTCCTACCAACCCTTCCCCTAGGAGCATGCGCGCAGTGGTTTTGATGACTTGTAGATTTTTATGTGAGTTCTTTATGACTAATGTTGAGTCCATGGATTATACGCACTCTCACCCTTCCACCATTGCTAGCCTCTCTAGTGTCGCGCAACTCTCACCGGTACCATACACCCACCATTTACCTTCCTTAAAACATCCACCATACCTACCTATTATGGCATTTCCATAGCCATTCCGAGATATATTGCCATGCAACTTTCCACCATTCTGTTTATTATGACATGCTCCATCATGGTCATATTGCTTTGCATGATCATGTAGTTGACATCATATATGTGGCAAAGCCACCGTTCATTATTTTTCATGCATGTCACTCTTGAATCATTGCCCATTCCGGTACACCACCGGAGGCATTCATATAGAGTCATATGTTGTTCTAAGTATCGAGTTGTAATTCTTGAGTTGTAAGTAAATAAAAGTGTGATGATCCTCATTATTAGAGCATTGTCCCATGTGAGGAAATAAAAAAAAGGCCTAAGAAGCCAATCAAAAAAAGAGGCCAAAGAATCCAATAAAAAAACAAAAAAAATGAGAGAAAAAGAGAGAAGGGGCAATGCTACTATCCTTTTACCACACTTGTGCTTCAAAGTAGCACCATGATCTTCATGATAGAGAGTCTCCTATTTTATCACTTTCATATACTAGTGGGAATTTTTCATTATGGAACTTGGCTTGTATATTCCAATGATGGGCTTCCTCAAATGCCCTAGGTCTTCATGAGCAAGCAAGTTGGATGCACACCCACTTAGTTTCTTTTTGAGCTCTCATACACTTATAGCTCTAATGCATCCGTTACATGGCAATCCCTACTCATTCACATTGATATCTATTGATGGGCATCTCCATAGCCCATTAATACGCCTAGTTGATGTGAGACAATCTTCCTCTTTTTGTCTTCTCCACAACCACCATTCAATTCCACCTGTAGTGTTATGTCCATGGCTCACACTCATGTATTGCGTGAAAGTTGAAAAAGTTTGAGAATACTAAAGTATGAAACAATTGCTTGGCTGAAACTGGGGTTGTGCATGTTGATTTGTGACGAAGATGGAGCATAGCCAAACTATATGATTTTGTAGGGATAAGCTTTCTTTGGCCATGTTATTTTGAGAATACATAATTACTTTGTTAGTATGCTTGAAGTATTATCGTTCTTATGTCAATATTAAACTTTTGTTTTGAATCTTATGGATCTGAATATTCTTGCCACAATAAAGAAGATTACATTGATAAATATGTTAGGTAGCATTCCACATAAAAAATTGTGTTTTTATCATTTACCTACTCGAGGACGAGCAGGAATTAAGCTTGGGGATGCTTGATACATCTCCAACGTATCTATAATTTTTGATTGTTCCATGCTATTATATTATCAATCTTGGATGTTGTATATGCATTATATGCTATTTTATATGATTTTTTGGACTAACCTATTAACCTAGAGCACAGTGTCAGTTTCTGTTTTTTTTCCTTGTTTTTGAGTTTTACAGAAAAGGAATACCAAACGGAGTCCAATTGACGTGCCAATTTTTGATGATTTTTTTATGGACCAAAAGAAGCCCTGGAGTAAAAGAGTTGGTCCAGAATAGTCCCGAGCCGTCCACGAGGGTGGAGGGCGTGCCCTACCCCCTGGGTGCACCCCCCTATCTCGTGGACGACTCGAATATCCCCCTGACGTGAGACCGACGCAAAAAATTCCTATAAATACATAAACCCCCGAAAAGAAACCTAGATCGGGAGTTCCGCCGCTGCAAGCCTCTGTAGCCACCCAAAACCAATCGGGACCCTGTTCCGGCACCCTGCCAAAGGGGGGAATCATCACCAGTGGCCATATTCATCATCCCGGCGCTCTCCATGACAAGGAGGGAGTAGTTCACCCTCGGGGCTGAGGGTATGTACCAGTAGCTATGTGTTTGATCTCTCTCTCTCTCTCTCTCTCTCTCTCTCTCGTGTTCTTGATTTGGCACGATCTTGATGTACCGCGAGCTTTGCTATTATACTTGGATCTTATGATATTTCTCCCCCTCTACTTTCTTGTAATGGATTGAGTTTTCCCTTTGAAGTTATCTTATCAGATTGAGTCTTTAAGGATTTGAGAACACTTGATGTATGTCTTGCATGTGCTTATCTGTGGTGACAATGGGATATTCACGTGATCTACTTGATGTATGTTTTCGTGATCAACTTGCGGGTTCAGTGACCTTGTGAACTTATGCATAGGGGTTGGCACATGTTTCCGTCTTGACTCTCCGGTAGAAACTTTGGGGCACTCTTTGAAGTTCTTTGTGTTGGTTGAATAGATGAATATGAGATTGTGGTGATGCATATTGTATGATCATACCCATGGATACTTGAAGTGACATTAGAGTTTTGGTTGATGTGTGTCTTAAGGTGTTATTTTACTACAAACTCTAGGGCTGTTTGTGACACTTATAGGAATAGCCCAATGTATTGATCGGAAAGAATAACTTTGAGGTGGTTTCATACCCTACAATAATCTCTTCGTTTGTTCTCCGCTATTAGTGACTTTGGAGTGACTCTTTGTTGCATGTTGAGGGATAGTTATATGATCCATTTATGTTATTATTATTGAGAGAACTTGCACTAGTGAAAGTATGAACCCTAGGCCTTGTTTCGAAGCATTGCAATACCGTTTGTGCTCACTTTTATCATTAGTTACCTTGCTGTTTTTATATTTTCAGATTACAAAAATCTATATCTACCATCCATATCGCACTTGTATCACCATCTCTTCGCCGAATTAGTGCACCTATACAATTTCCCATTATATTGGTTGTGTTGGGGACACAAGAGACTCTTTGTTATTTGGTTGCATGGTTGTTTAAGAGACACCATCTTCATCCTACGCCTCCCACGGATTGATAAACCTTAGGTCATCCAGTTGAGGGAAATTTGCTATTGTCCTACAAACCTCTGCACTTGGAGGCCCAACAATGTCTATAAGAAGAAGGTTGTGTAGTAGACATCACTGCTCCCCTCGAGGCACCCCCAGGTGCTTTCTTGTCCCACTAGATGTCTTCTGGCCCCAAAAAATTCTCCAGGAGTTTCGCTGGGTTTGAATTTTGTTTGATATGCGATGTAAAAAAACATGCAGAAAATAGCAACTACCACTGGGCACTATGTCAATAGGTTAGTACCAAAAAATGATATAAAATGACTATAAAATGATTGTAAAACATCCAAGAATGATAATATAACATCATGGAACAATCAAAAATTATAGATACGTTGGAGACGTATCAACATGCCTTCCTATTTTTGGTACATACTACATCTATCTATTAACCATGTTCTTACATGAAACTACCACTCTTCTGTATCCTACATCAATCACTTACGATGAGACACTGTTATTCGTTGCATATTGCATATTATTTCTAGCTTGTTGCCATGTATTGCTTCTACTTTTGGTCAAATACATTTATGAGGCCACCCTTTTAATTTGGCAGAGTGATATTGGTTTCATCTTTCATATGGTGTCTAGATTGCATTGCTTCTAATTAGTTCAAACACCTTGTGCTTGGTTTACACTTTACACATCATACATGTCAATATGTCATGTCGTCTTGTTTTTCATACATATTCCATCCTCCTACCTTGTGGCTGCCTTACATGAAAGTAGTGTTCATCAGTATCATGCATCAATGAGTTTTGAAGATCAAATTTTATTCCTTTTTCTTGTGGGTTTGACTTGACAAGGCAAAATCAAAAAAGAGGAAGGAAAGAGTAAGGAAGGCGATGATGGTGGTCCTCTGTAGCAACGTAAACGGAGCATATGTACGGATTCTCCTCGTACTACTAGTGCATTACAAGTTCCAAGTCTCTGCTCCCCTACTCCACCATCCCAGGTGCTTGCTCTAACTTGGTAGTGTGATATCTGGTTGCATGTTGCATATGGTGTCTAGCTTGTATTTCTTCTAATTAGTTTAAACTACATCAGCTTAGCTATACATTATACGTGTGAATATGACACGCCTTCCTATTTTCGGTACATACTATATCTGTCTATCACACTATGTTCTTACATGAAACCACTCTTCTTGTGTATCCTGCATCAGTCACTTATGATGCATATTTTGACCTGAATCGGTCTGGCCAAGTTTTATGATTCTGTCTCATCGAGTTTGGGAATCTGTGTGTAATGGTTAGATTTTGTGTGGAGGCTATATATACCCCTCCACCCATTCTTCATTCGGAAGAGAGCCATCAGAACGTACCTACACTTCCAGCATTTATTTTCTGAGAGGGAACCACCTACTCATGTGTTGAGACCAAGATATTCCATTCCAACCACAAGAATCTTGAGTCTAGCCTTCCCCAAGTTGCTTTCCACTCAAATCATCTTTCCACCATAGCCAAATCTATGAGAGTGAGTTGATTGTTGGGGAGACTATAATTTGAAGCACAAGATCAAGGAGTTCATCATCAACACAACATATATTACCTTTAGGAGAGTGGTGTCTCCTAGATTGGTTAGGTGTCACTTGGAGCCTCCGTCAAGATTGTGGAGTTGAACCAAGGAGTTTGTAAGGGCAAGGAGATCACCTACTTCGTGAAGATCTACCCTAGTGAGGCAAGTCCTTCGTGGGCGATGGCCATGGTGGGATAGACAAGGTTGCTTCTTCGTGGACCCTTCATGGGTGGAGCCCTCCATGGACTCGCGCAACCGTTACCCTTCGTGGGTTGAAGTCTCCATCAACGTGGATGTACGATAGCACCACCTATCGGAACCACGCCAAAAATCTCCATGTCAACATTGCGTTTGCTCCCTCCAAACTCTTTGCATGCTTTACTTTCCGCTGCCCATATACTCTTTGCATGCTTGCTTGAATTGTATTGAGATTGCTTGACTTGTGCTAAGTTGCTAAAATCTGCCAAGAACTAAAATTGGGAAAAGGTTAAGTTTTTATTTGGTCAAGTAGTTTAATCACCCCCCTCTAGACATACTTTTGATCCTACAAGTAGTATCAGAGTTTTGGTCTCCATTTGCCTTGATTTCCATAGCTTTGGTGATCATAGCCTTGGTTTCACAACCTAGGAGAGTATGGCGTCTAGCGAGGGAAATTACCACCATAGAGGTCCTTACTTTGATGGTACTAATTTTGCTAGTTGGAAACATAAGATGAAAATGCATATTCTTTGACATAACCTCGTCGTCTGGGCTATTGTGTGTATTGGTTTGCAAGGTGAATTCTTTGATGGGAGAGAACCAAATCATGAAGCTACCGCGGAAGAATTGAAGATTTTGCAATACAATGCTCAATCTTGCGACATCCTCTTCAACGGATTGTGCCCCGAAGAATTCAACAAAATCAGCCGTCTTGAGAATGCAAAGGAAATTTGGGATACTTTGATTGATATGCACAAAGGTACCGACTCTGTCAAGTAATCCAAGTTGGATGTGCTTCAAAGTCAACTTGACAAGTTCAAAATGAAGGATGGTGAAGTTGTCGCTGAAATGTCCTCTAGGCTTGCTCTCATCACTAATGAGATTGTCGGCTTAGGAAGTGAAGAGATGACCAACAAGTTCATCATCAAGAAGATCTTGAGAGCCTTGGATGGAAAATATGATACTGTGTGCACTTTGATCCAAATGATGCCAAACTACTAAGATCTCAAGCCAACCGAAGTCATTGGAAGAATTGATGCTCATGAGATGTCACTCAAGGACACAGAAGAGCTTCACAACAAGTCTAGTGGTGCTTACAATGCCTCATGTGATACTCCTACATCATCAAATGAGAAACAAGCCTTCAACGAAGAATTGACATTAATGGTGAAGAACTTAACAAATTCTACGAGTAGAAGCAAGGAAAAAAGTTCCAAGTCAAGGTCCTACAATGACAAAAGATCTTCTAGTCATGAGAGAAATTGCTACAATTGTGGAAGACCCAACCAACTCCAATGAGTGTACAACTCCCTACAAAAGAAGAGAAGACTCACCTAAAAGGAGAAGCAAAAGGGAAGAATCACCTCCAAGAAGGAGAAGGAGTAAAGATGATCGTTATAAACGAAGAACCTCTTGAAGAAGCAAGGATTCAGAAAGGAAGGACAAGTCATCAAGGAGCTACACAAAACGAAGAGATCAAGCTTATGTTGGTGAATGGGTATCCGGCTCCGACTCTAACCATCACTCTGAGAGAAGTTATCACTCCAACTCCAAATATACTCAAGATGAAGGTGTTGCCGGTCTAGCACTTGTGTCAACCAACTCCTATGACATATTTGATTCACCAAATGAAGGGATTGGGAGATGCTTCATGGCTAAAGGCCCCAAGGTAACACACCCCGAGTATGTTGATTTCAATAGTGATGAAGATGACTAGCTAGGTGATGATGATTTACTTGTTGACAACTCTAGTGAAGAATACTATGATGAAAATGCTATTAATCATGCTAATCAACTTGAAACGAGTGACAATGATAAGAAGGAGATTGAGCATCTAACTAAAGAGCTAAACACTGTTAATTTAGCTATGAGCCTACTTTAGAAGATCATCGAGAACTTTTAAAAACTCATGAGAAGTTACGCTTCGAAAAGCTCAATCTTGAGCAAGAATATGGGTTCTTAAAAGCCATCAATGATGATCTTCGGAAGAAAAGTTCTTCTTACATTGCCAAGCGTTTAGTCTTGTCTACTTACATGCCACAAGTAAAATCTAGCAACAAGAACAAGAAAGATTCTTCTTCTAGTAGTAACAATAATCATGCTAAATCCAATATTGTTGCTTATAGTAGTTCTCTTGATTCCGCTAATGTTCTCTTAGGCAAGTTACACTTGATCAAGAAAATAGCTTATTGAAGGGAATTATAGAGAAAGGTGTTTACAAGAGCCTTGCCGGAAGTAAGCAATTTGAGGAAATTGTGCGCAAGCAAGGAAGGCACCGGAAGAATCAAGGTGTTGGTTTTGAACGGAAGTTCAATGCCAATGGAGTTAATTGGGAAGAAGATCAATACCCCAAGACAAAGTTTGTTCCTCAACAAGAGAAGTATGACCCTACTTCCTTCTAGGGAACACAAGCTCAAGATGATCTTCCACCACAAGACCACAAGCTAAAAGGCAAGGACAAGTTTCAAGAAGAGATTGATGCATTTGAAGATGCTCCAAAGGCCTTGGTCAAGTGGGTTCCCAAGACTACATCAAGTTCTACTTCATCAAGTACATCTACAACTCCAAGGATTCCCATCAAGATGATGTGGATCCCAAACAAGAAGAACTAGAGAGTTCTTGAGGGTGACTCCGCCAACATACTTCACTCATATTCATTTTGGCAAGGACAAGTGCAAACAACTTCCACATCTTGCACTAGTTCAAGGAGTCACGAACCCTCTTGTTGGTAAGACAAGGGACAAGGTAACCTAATGCTTTCATGGACATCATCATGTGTGAGCTTCACTCTATGTCTATGGATATCCTTGTTTGTTCCTTGTGGGACTAACCCATGTAGGTATTGAAAGTGCAACTCACTCCAATGGCTTGCTTCAAATGATCTAGATCAACAATGGGCATCCACATCTTCAACATCTACATGAAGTCATCATTGACAAAACCCAAGGTTAGTTCATCCCTCTTAGGGGGGATATCACATCTAGAGGGAGCTTTACTCCAAGAATTGAGCTAAAGCAACTCTAATGGTGTGAACACAATAATGCTTTACGTAAAAGTGGTAAACCCCTTGTGCTTAAATGATGAGTATGACCTATGATAAAATGTTCTCATTTGACTCCTAAGTCAATATACTCATATATAGATGACTTAGTCATCGCCAATTGCTTGATAGATGCTAGAGTGATTGTGCATGCTTTGCCACATATTTCATTTGCCATTTTATTTTTGAGCATGTTGGTTGCATACTTTTCTCATTCGAGGACATCCATTTGTTTCTTTGATTGTTTGGGTTTTCTTCTTTTTCCAAATGGATGGACAAGAATGCCTAACAACTCCCTCTAGCTATCTATGCTTTTCTGTTCTCAAACTCTATTCATGCTACATCACAAAGTTTGATCGAAGTCAAATTCAAACCCTCTGTGTGAGGAGCACTCGGAGTCCCGATTTGTCATAGACTTAAAACTTCCAAAACCTCTCTGTGTATTTTGGTCTGACCGACACCTCCATTTCGGTCACACCGAGTTCACTGGGTTGATCAAGTTTTCAATGTCGGTGCAACTGATTAGAACTTTTCGGTCTCACCGAGTTGTAGTAACCGCTTGTGATTCTGCATCTCGGTGCCACCGAGTTGTTCCACTCAGTCACACCGACAGTGCCAGGATATATATACCGACGGGTCAAATTTTGGAAATCTCTCCAAAACCTATTCGCCCGCCCGTCTCCTGCTCTGGCGCCTCGGGTCTCCGGATCGTCTCCTCATCGCCAGCGACCTCCCGCCGCTAGTCTTCGCCGCCGTCAACGGAAAGCCTCCCCTCTGTTGCCGCCATATTTCGCTCATCGCCAAGCAAGGGTATGAGCTCAACTCTTTGTGCTTTCTTTTAACTCTTATTCCTAGCACAAAGGCAATGCCATGTTTCTTTCCAAGTATGAGATTGATCCATCCACAGAAATCATCCTCTAGGTTAGATTTGAGTTGAAAATTTAGGGTTAGGTTTCCACCAGACTCCTCTCGGACTGACCGAATTGTAGGAATTGGTCCCACCAATTTGGCTTAGGCCAATGCACAAGTGATTTTTGGTCTGACCGAAAGTTGCAAATCAGTGTGACCGATACCAGGACTTTGTGAAACCCTTGCAAACTTGGAGTCACCGAACTGTGTCTCGGTCTGACCGATTCCACATGTTTAGACTCCAAAGCTGCTTCGGTGTCACCGACTTTTACAAATCGGTAGCTCCGAAATGTTTCCTGTAGAAAACTAAAACTAAGTTTTTGACTCATTCTTTTTGTAAAAACTCCGCACTTTGTGAAGCTCATCTACTCTATCTCATCCACAACTATTCACAGGGTCAGCTCTTAGGTTATTGTGTAGAATGTCTGATCAAAGTGATAGTTATAACAAGTCAGAGGAGCAGATGGACTTGATTGATGGCACTAGTCCCTCTGGAAGCTATGATGAAGGTAGCAGGAGCACACCAAGCAATCTGCCTAAGGCAGCAACTAGGCAAAGAAAGAAGAAAAGTTTAGACTCTGAGGATGAATACTTTGAGATTGAGGAGGTCAGCTCCAAGAAGAAAGTGATAAAGAAAGAATATGGTGATGCTGCTTCCACCAAGACAGGACAAAACAAGAAGGCACCTGCCAGGAGATTGCCTATGTCTAATGCCAGGGGAACTAAACAAGAGACCATGACATTCACTCTTGAGAAAAAATCAGGTGAAGAAGGCAAGAAGAGGGTTAGGAAAACCATAGCCATAGTGCTTGGAAATCCTTCCATGAGGAAAGACTCTCCTAGTGAGGAGGAAGAAGAAGAAGAGGTTGCTGCTCAAGCACCTCCTACTAAGTCACAGAAGCTGATGGGGGATGCCATCAAGTTTGGGGCATCTCCTTCAAATCCCAAGACAGCCCCCAAAGCTCCATATCAAGCCTCCAAGACAGCTCCAAAGAGAAGCACCAGGAACATACCAGCTGCAGAAAAGAACAAGGCCCCAGTGCCTAAAGTTGAGGAAGAAGAAGCTGAAGCCCAAGTGCTTAGGAAGCTCAAACCAAAGATTCAAGACCATGATGACAATCATCCAGTGGCTAAGAATATGAAGGAAAGGAAAGATGCAGGTCTCAGACTATGTGAAAGTGCTAGTATCGACTAGAGGGGGGGTGAATAGGCGATTTTTATGAAAGTCTTCAAAACATGGAAGTTTCAAAGACAAACAACAAAAACAACCTAATTGATACGCAGTGGAAGATAAACTACCCTAAACAAGCCATAGTCAAGTATGCAATGATGTAAAAGTACAGGACTAATAGCAGTTAGGTAGTAAGGATCAAGATGGAAGATAGTGTGAAGCCAATCAACAATAGTAGTCAAGCAATGAAGTCAAACAGATAAACAGATAAGCAGTGACTTCATGAAGACAAACTCAAGTAAGGTTGGAAGGGATAGAACCAGTTGCTTGTTGAAGACACAGGATTTGTTGGACCAGTTCCAGTTGCTGTGACAACTGTACGTCTGGTTAGGGAGGCTGAGATTTAACTCAGAAGAGCGTGTCTTCACCTTATTCCCCTTGAGCTAAGGACACCCAGTCCTCGCCCAATCACTCTGGTAAGTCTTCAAGGGAGACTTCCAAACCTTCACAGACTTCGTTCACCGGCAATCCACAATGACTCTTGGATGCTCAGAACGCGACGCCTAACCGGCTGGAGGATTCACAGTCCTCAAGTGTAATAAGTCTTCAGGTTACACAGACAGAAAGACTTCAGTGATGCCTAACACTCTTTGGCTCTGGGTGTTTGGGCTTTGTCCTCGCAAGGATTTCTCTCTCTCTCTCAAATGCTTCGAGGTGGGTTGCTCTCAAATGACAAAAGTCGTCCACAAACTCTGAGCAGCCACCAATTTATGGTGTAGGGGGTGGGCTATTTATAGCCACTAGGCAACCTGACCTGATTTGTCCAAAATGACCCTGGGTCACTAAGGAACTGACACGTGTTCCAACGGTCAGATTTCAAACACACGCGACAACTTTACTTGGGCTACAAGCAAAGCTGACTCATCCAGCTCTGGATAAGATTTGCTCTCATTGTCTTCGCTCGAAGACATAGGATTTGGGTTGAGAATCACTTCAGTCACTCTAACTTAGTTCACTTGGACCCCACTTAACAGTACGGTGGTTCCTATGACTCAGCAAAGAAGAAAAGGAAACAACGAAAACACACAGTCTTCGCGCTCCAAAGTCTTCACGCAATGTCTTCTCATGTCATAGTCTTCAATATGAATATCTTCTCATACCACCATTGTCTTCAATGTCTTCATACATTTTTAGGGGTCATCTCCGGTAGGTAAACCGAATCAATGAGGGACACTACCTGCGTTATCCTACAATTCTCACAAACGCATTAGTCCCTCAACCAACTTTGTCGTCAATTCTCCAAAACCAACTAGGGGTGGCACTAGATGCACTTGCAATCTCCCCCTTTTTGGTGATTGATGACAAACTGGTTGAAGTTTTCAACGGGGATAAAGTATGTGAAATTGTAAGGATCGGGAATTGTCTTCATAAGTTGCAAGGGCTCCCCCTGAAGATGTGCATATAAGTAATTTGCTTTTGGATTGCAAATGCACATGGCAGGTTGTACTTGTGGAGATCCACTTCAACTTATGAAGCTAATTCATCATGCATGAAATGATATAGCAAGTAATATGACATGCATAATAAAAAATGGACATCTGCAGAATGATCTAAGTGCGGAAGTTATCATCGCACATGCGGAATTTATCATCGCATCATAGTAAAGCAAATAAGTAGCAGAAGTAGCAGTCGACCATCAAGTTTAGGTGTTACAACTCAAAGAACCAAATGTTTCAAAACGCAAGAGTTGTAAGCACGCAGCAAAATATAATGCAACTGCCCATATGAACCCGCTTGAAGACTATCAACTCATACGCTTCTCCCCCTTTTGTCAGTAATGACCAAAAAGGTTTGAAGACATAGATCATCTACTCGTCAGGAGTAGGTGAAGCAGCTGGGTCATTGTCGTTGGTTGGCGGTGCAGAGGAACTTGGTGCAGTGTCGATGCATGCAGTAGTAGTTGGAGGTGGTGAAGTAGCGTCATCTTCATCATCGATCACTCTGGCATTCACTGTTGCCACGGAAGAAGAATATTCAGAGTCTTCAAGAGATGGAGTTCAATGCAGGGTAGCAGTCCTTGGTGGAGTGGAGTCGAACTGGAATCTTTCATTGAAGCCATCATCTTGAAGATCAGCTTCAGCACTGAGCAGAGTCAAACTCTTCCATGATCTTCGGCAAGTTTCATGAGCAACAAAGGCATTATTGGTGGCAAGGTTGCAAATGCGATTGACATCCACCAAGAGGCTTTGCATTTGGCGCTTGAGCCAGAAATGATGCTTATCCTGCTTCTGATGAAGAGCCACAAGAAGCTCTCGGTCATTTAGAACACGAGAACGCTTCCGAGGCCTTTGCGCAATGGTGCTTTCAGTGGCTTCAGTTGGCGCTCTGTGAGGCAGACGGGTGTTACCAGCCAGTGGATAGAATCTTGTTGCCGCTTGAACACCTTCAATAGGCTGAGTGAAGCTCTGGTGCTCAATGTTCTAAAGACAAAGTGGCGTCTTGGCAGGGTCAGAGTATACAGCATCAACTGACATATCAACCTCGGGCAGAAATATTATGTGATTGCGAGCAGAGGGCTGATAATTGAAAGATGAGTGTCGCTTGATGAGGCGCATGACCCATGGAGCATAAAACTTCAGACCAAATAGGTCAGAGCCGGAAGCAGCAAGTTGCCTGATGAAGAATTCCTGAGTGTTGAAGCTGATGCCATTGAGAATATAGAAGACCAATGTCTTCATAGCTCCTTGAAGCTTGGCCGATGATGAGTGTCCCTTGACTGGCCATAGAGTTCGCCTGATGATATGATATATGGTACGTGGCAGATACTCAAGGTCTTCAACAAAGAAATGTGTGGGATACTCAGCCTCAGATGGCAAAGGCTTCATCATGCTCAGCATCTGGCTCATATTGGGTTCTGGCTTGTGAAAGATGCTCTCCACAGCATTGCGGTGTAGCTGACAGTTAGGCTCATACAGTTCTCCAGGAGTGGCTAGCCCAGTAAGCTCGATGATATCCATAGCTTTGGCTTCATGATGAACATTTCCAGTCATCCACTCGAGAACCCAAGTCTTGATGTCTCTGTAGTAGCCGCGAATGTGCAGAGTGGCATAGAATTGAAGCAATAGCTCTTCATTCCAATGTTCCTTGTCTGTCACAAAGTGGAGCAGACCAGCATCACGAAAGCAGTCAAGTGCTTCTTCTAAGCACGGCAGTCCAGCAATAGCTTCAGTGTCAAGGAGCATATGGGGCAAAATGTGCCCTTGATCATATAGCACGCATGAGTAATAGCTTCTCTGCTGATAGCTCAAGAACCGATCTGATGAAATTATTGGCTTGGAGTAGGGGTTCTTGGCGCTGTCAAAGAAGGTATTATGGCTCTTGAAGCCATTGGCATTGAAGGACCCGGGGGAGTTGGCAGTACCTGGAAACCGTGGCAACCTGGGCTTTGGCTTCTGGACCTGAGGCCGATGCTCAACATGATAGTCAAATTGGGGTCCTGAGGCAGAAGGCGGAGGCACCAGAACGGGCCATCGGACAGTGACAAGCTGACCGTGATCGTATGCTTGCTCAATAGTGTGAGGCCATGGTGGCGGAACAGGAGCAGGGGCAACATCGGAGGAGTCAGGCTGCACAACAGGTGCTTCGGGAGCAGTTGTCATATTTGCTTCAGGTGCAGCCTCCTCATTGGCGTCAGGTGCAGCAGTCTCATGAGCTGCAAGTGCAGCATCCTCATTGGTTTAAGATTCAGTGGCCACATTCGCTTCAGGCACAATGGCCTCATTGGTTTCAGGCACACTGGTTGGTGCAGGCTCCACATTAGCATCAGCCATGACTACGTCACTGGCTGTATTGGCGTTGATGGTGGCAGCCTCAACATTTTCAACCTCCTCTTGACGAGCAGGAGGGTCGGGCACAGGCACGTTCAGATCATGAACTGCTTCTTATTCAATTGCTGGGGGAGTTGGGACACGTACTTCTTCTTCATTTTCTTCGGCTGATGCAGCCAGAATGTCTTCAGCAGCATGTGCTTCAGACTCGGAGATGTTCACTGTTGGAGCTGGTTCAGAAAATACTTGGCGTGCAACAGGTGAACGTTGCACTTCTCCTTCGGGAACGCTCGACAGAGGGACTTCAGGCCTTTGTCCTCTGCGAAGCCTGCGAAGAGCTGGCTTCAAGTTAGGAGATGGATTTGGCTAAGCCTGAAAGTCTTCATCCTCTTCTTGCATTGGGGGTGTAGCTTGTTGTTGTTGTTGGGGAGTACTGGGGGAGTCTTGTTGTTGTTGTGGGTGATCAGCCCACGAAGCATCCTGAGCAATTGGCGTCAATGGACGACCAATGCTGATGAGTTCGCTGTTCGTACGAACAGGCGATGATACCACTTGATGTTCAATCTGAGGAAGAACTTCATCATCATTTACATTGTCATCTTGACCAATGTCTTCAGCAGCGGTGTGTTTAGCTGCTGGAATATCTTCAGCTTCATGAGCCTCTGTGGTAGCAGGCTCATGAACAACCATTCTTCGTTCTTGATGAACAGACATAGGGTGAACCACGGAAATGGGTTCAATGACTAAGGGCTCTGTGGAAGCAGCCCTAGTCTTCTTGGTCTTGCGCTTCTTCTTGGAGGGAGCGGCATCAGAGGCTTCCGTATGCTTTCTCTTTCTGGCTTCAGCCTCTGCATCCCTTGTCTTCTTCTGTTTTGAAGCTGTGGTGGTGACCTTTGGCTTTGAGCCAGTCATGCTGCTAGGGAAGATAATGCGAGGGGCTTCTTGGCTTGAGGGTTCAGGCTGATCAGCAGGGCGCTTGTTCTTCCTTTTTGCAGCCATCCTGGGGTCAATGCCAGGGCGGCCAAGTGACTTGCGCTTCTTAGCCTCATTGTAGGCAAGCACACACTTGTCAGCCAAAAGCTTCATGCGTTCTCGAGAGCCCTGAGCTTCTTGGCGTTTCTTGAGAAAAGCTTCTTTAAGCTCATTTAGCATGACCTTGAAGTTGCGGACGTCTTGAACACTTAGCTTGGCCACATGCTTCTTGAATTGAGCCTTCTCAAAGTCAATCTTGTTCTTGAGGTCAACTATGCGCTGAGCGAGAGCTAGCTCAGAAGCAATGGCGCCATTGAAGGCGACACTGAGGCCAATTGGGAGCTGTAAGTCTTCAAAGCTGACGTTGGGGGTGTCGAACCACTCATCAACGAAATTATGAATAATGGCCACATCAAATAGAGGCAGGTTGCTGAAGATTTCTGCTTCTTCCTTGCTCTTTATCAGTTGCTCAAGAGCATCATCAGCAAGATCTTCATCACTTGATAGATCAATGGGTTTGTCACGCAGAATTGCGGCAGGAGTCAAGGCTCTTTGATCAGATGGTCTAACAAGCTGCTTCTTCTTCTTCGTTCTCCTGGAGACACGGGACAGATCTTTAGATTGCACACTGGCTTCAGGAGGTGCAGTGGCCAGTGGCTTCGCACGCAAAGTCTTCGGAGGTGCAGCTGAGGTTGAAGCCTTGGACTTCTTTTGCTTCTGCGGCTTTGGAGGAGGAGCAGGGTCTTCATCAGAATCAACACCATTGTCAGAATGATCTACTCTGGCACCTTGGACCATGATGTAGGTGATGAGGCCGTCAAGGTTGGCGTAGGGGCCAATGACATTGGGATTAGCTTCACGGGAGCCATCAGCACGGGGAGCAGAGGGACCTGGGTTGAAGTCCAAACCCAAGGCCTTCTTGTTCTTCTTGGCCGAAGCCACAGCAAACTGATAGTTGCGCTTGAACAGCGAATCGTCATGACACCATAGTAGTGAAGTGGGATCTGCGTTCGCAGGTTGTGGCCCACGGAGCATACAAGGATAGAAGCCTTGTTCAATGGCTTCAGCTTGACTCTTGGGTTGAAGGCCTCGATAGAGGATATCACCCCAACGTCTCTTGATGGCAAGCTTCTCGGCATATTCCTTTGTGACAAACTTGTACTTGAACCACTCCTCAGCCCAATAGCGTCGAATCCATTGTATTCGCGTCTTTCTCTGATGATAATTTTCTTCTGGATCTGTCTTGTACATTTCTGCTAAATCATCAGGCAGATCTTTAGATGTACCTTCTCTGCGCTGTCTGCCACCCTTCCTTGCTGATTTTTCTGTTGCCATGAACTTTAAGCTGAAAGGCTTCAATACGTTCAAAGGCTTCAGAGATTTGCGCTTGTTGGTCAAGCAGGAACTGGCTTCAGGAGAATTTATGCGATGCTATAAGTATTCTGCAAACGAATGCAGACTATGAGAACCAAGGGATTCTCCCACGGACATGTACCTATGACAGCATTAGAGATGCGAGGGAAGGGGAAGAGGTCATATGCATTCTCGGAAGATTTTGAAGATAAATCAGTTTGAAGACATTGACCTCATGTTGCGAAGACATTCACTTATATAGGTGAGTTGGTTCCAGATTTGTACCAATCCGTGAATAAGTACAAGTGAGGAATCAAACTAAAAGAAATTTAAGTGAATCGACTAAGCAGTATGACATGCAGACGGAATAGATCTAGCTTTGAATAGACAGAAACTACTTTCGGTAAACAGGATGAATCTTGAAGATCAAAAAGGTGGTAAAAATAGAGTTATAATTACCGCACGAAGAACTGCTAGATGGAAGAATAGGAGACCGAGCAGTTCAGCCCACCTTGCCCTAACTTGGCGACGGAGGACACCTACGGCGACGGCGGAGAGGACGATGTCCGCGGCCGGCGTGAGGACGGCGTCGGAGAAGTCGCGGCAGCTAAGCGCTTCGTCGCTGGCGTCGTCGCGAGCTAGCGGTGGCGCTAGGGTTTTGACGGAGGTGGAGAGGTGGAAGAAGTATTTCTTTACCGCAGGGGGACAGGTATTTATAAGTAGGTGAGAGACACAGCGCAATTACGCTGGTGCCCCTGGCGGTTCACATCTGAGGGGCACGTGGCAAGCATGCAACACACTCAGGGTTGTCCCACGTTCCCACGCCCGCCAGGCATGTCGGAGAGTTGTTCCGGCTTCTCTGGATTTCAACAGTAAAGATAAGCCTTTAAAAATAGATTTAATGTTTATCTCTTTGCCTTCTGCTGACTAGGACGCAGAAAAGACATTCGACAGTTTCAATAGAATGCATATGATTTGGATAGTTAGATTTTGAGATATGTCGGTGTCAAAACCGGCGGATCTCGGGTAGGGGGTCCCGAACTGTGCGTCTAGGCGGATGGTAACAGGAGACAAGGGACACGATGTTTTTACCCAGGTTCAGGCCCTCTCGATGGAGGTAAAACCCTAATCCTACTTGATTGATATTGATGATATGGGTAGTACAAGAGTGGATCTACCACGAGATCAAGGAGGCTAAACCCTAGAAGCTAGCCTATGGTATGATCGTTGTAATGGTTGTTGTGTCCTACGGACTAAAACCCTCCGGTTTATATAGACACCGGAGAGGGCTAGGGTTACACAGAGTCGGTTACAATGGTAGGAGATCTACATATCCGTATCACCAAGCTTGCCTTCCACGCCAAGGAAAGTCCCATCCGGACACGGGACGAAGTCTTCAATCTTGTATCTTCATAGTCTTGGAGTCCGGCTGACGATGATAGTCCGGCTGTCCGGACACCCCCTAGTCCAGGACTCCCTCAGTAGCCCCCGAACCAGGCTTCAATGACGATAAGTCCAGCGCGTATATAGTCTTCGGCGTTGCAAGGCGGGTTCTCCTCCAGATTCCATGTGCTTGCCGAATAGTGTCCGGCTCCCTTACAAATGTTGCGCTCCTTGGCTTCCACACCCAATAAAGGCCTTCTTCCACGCGTCGCATGAATGCGAAAGGCCAGGGTATTTTTTATGTTTTACCCCCTAGCTGTGCAAATAACCTGCCTATAAGAGAGGCAAGGATCCAGATCCAAACCACACCATCTTCCTTCCGCGAGTACTCATCGGAGCGCCTCTGACCAAAATTCCATTCCATCATGGACCATCGACGCGGATCCTCCTCTCACGCTCCCAGCCCTCTGCCAGGAGATTGGAGGAGATGTTCTGTCCCGCACAACGAGCTGGTGACGCTCCAAGCGGAGGGATATCTTCCTCCGGCCTTTATGGTCCCGGTTCGAGCCGGGCTGGCCACCTACAAAGGTGGGAAGAAAGCGGAGGCCACCCCAAGTCCCAATAAAGGGAGCGGGTATGCTTCGTCCCCTACCTGATAAGGGGCTCGGATTTCCTGTACATCCATTCCTCCGCGGGCTCCTGGAGTTCTACGGACTCCAGCTCCATCACCTCACGCCCGCCTCTATTCTACATATCGCGGGTTTCGTAGCTCTTTGCGAGCTATTCCTGGGCATCGAGCCCCATTTCGCACTGTGGAAGAGGCTATTCTGCCTCGTGCCCTGTTCTCACAAGGGGTCCATATATCAAGTGGGCGGTGCCGAAATATGGCGCATCGCCGGGACCGGATATCCATCCGGGACTCCTAAGAAGGCATCCAAAGACTGGCCTTCAGAATGGTTTTATGTAGAAGACGCTCCGCTGCCTGACCCTGTTCGGATCGGCCTCCCGGAGTTCAGCAATGCTCCTCTGAAGAAACGCCTGAGTTGGCGTCCACGGAGCCCCCAGCTGGAGGAGGACAAGAGCGTCCATTATTTGATGGGCCGGATAAGGTTACTGGCCCATTCCGGACTGACCATGATTGGAGTCATGGCCATGTGCATCATGCGGGGGGTGCAGCCGCTGCAATACAGGGGCCACCCCATGTGGGATTTCAATGGAGAGAATGATGCCACTCGTCATGGCCGCCAAGGGCCGGGATCGGCCGAAGATCTGGTGAAGATTCTGTCCGGCTTGTACAATGGGGAGAAGGAAGACTTTCTCCAGACGAGCCCATTGAATGGGTTCTCCATGAACAACCCTCGAAGTTGGGTAAGCGGACGTTCATTTATCCGACCCACACTTTCAAAGTTAAGTACCTTACTTTATGGTTTTTACGCAGGATCTGCGCCGGACTGTGGAGAGCATACATAGCCCGGCTCCATAGCCCGAGGATCCAGAAAGATCCCTTGATCCGTCCTCTGAAGAGGATCCGGACATAAAGGTGGAGCTAATTGACGGGGTGTTTCACCAGCTCAGCATGGATAATGCTCTAGTCGCCATTACGGCTGACTACCCCGGCCTATCTCCGGCTCCCCAGGTGATTGTGACCGAAGTCCTGACACCATTATTTTCGTCTTTGCGCATTTCTGACCACCATATACAATGGTGTCTCGCAGGAGGTACCTTCAAGGCAGGAAGCCGAACCCGCGGCAGCTGGCCAACAAGGGTCAGTCCGGCCCAGTAGGCGGAAGAGGAGTGCGGTGCGGATCGAAACATCGCCGCAACAGTATAGCTCGCGGTTGTATTTTAGGATGAAGTTCCTAGGAGGTGTTTGAGTGCTCATGACCTTTGCAGGAGAAAGAGTGCCCGCCGGACTGCGGGCGTAGAGGTTGCCAACCCAGCCTCTGCCAGCCAGGCTCCAACACCTGGTCTGGAGGGGGAGGCGAGCGCAAGGCGCGAGCCGGATACTCCTCCAACGGAGGATGCCGACAGACTGTCCGCCACCAGGTCTGAGGTGGAGAGCGCCATGAACCATAGGCGCCGCCGGACAGCTTTTCGTGACGCGTGCTTCTCCCCTGAGGCGTTGAACGCCTTTAACACGGGGGACGCGCACCTCCGCGCTGCTCAAGATGGTTTGACCAGAGCCGCGGAGCAGTACGTAAAGGACATACGGGTAAGAGATTTTAATAGTTGTATATGCCAGTAGCCCCCGAGACTTAAAGTAGTTAGAGTAACTAATTTAAGGATCATTTGATATGCAGGGTCTTACAGAGAAGAATACCCAATTGTCCCAGGAGCTGCAAGAGTGCAAGGCCTAACTTGAGGCCGCACTTGCTGCTGCAGGAGGAAACACAGAGACCCCTCCTGGTAACACATTATTTTAAAAAGATAAGCGGTGTGCGGCGTGCTTGTAAGTCTGACAATGATATTGCAGATGTTGCCGGACTGGATCCGGACAAGCAACAACTACTGCGCCAGCTGAAGGCCGGCGAGAGGGTGCTGACGAAGGTGCAGCAGGAGAGGAACAAACTCCAGGATGCCCACGCCCAGCTTGGAGAGGAGCTGAAAGGTGTTCGGGCTGAGCTGTCTGGCTCCGTAAAGGAGAATCAGCGGCTTCGTCGCGGCATCTATAGTAAGTGCTTGAGCGAACTCCTTTGAAAAGAAGAGTTCGGCGAGGAAGTCAATTGACAGAAATATGTCTGTAGGTGTGCTCACAGGTCCCCTGCAGAGGAGATGCCCGTATCAACGGGTGATCAACTTCCCGAGCTGGTGCAACTTCTCGAACGAGTTTGGCAGGCGATGAGCGGCGCGTCCAGGCTTTATGGTTGTCCCTCTCCCTGCCCGAGGGCCTTGGAGAGCTTGCGGAGAAGCTTCAGGGAGTGCGGCAGCGCTTCCGTTTATGGAAGATATCGGCCTGCCGCCAAGGTGACCGGGAGGCCTGGGCCATGGTGAAGACACGGTACAAGAAGGCGGATCCCAACCACATGGCCGAGGTCGGACCTGTGGGGCCCGATGGGAAGGAGATCCCTGTGAGTTTAGTGTACGGCCAAGTAGAGTTGGCCGCTAAATACTCCCAACGGGACTGTAAATTAGACAGCCTGTTAGACGGGATTGAGGAGGAATACAGTCAGTCGATTTGACAATGTATTGTAAAATGACATGTAAAATGCCTTCTAGCCGGATTGTAGATCGTTTGTCTTTGCTGACCTTTTCGCTTCAACCTCGGGACCCTAGAGTCTGGAGTGTGTCCGAATACCTTCTCGGTTAAGAAACAACCGGGGCATGCATGGAGACTAGGCGTAGGGGTCATTAGTGCTTTATCAGACAAGTGCCCAACTAGTTATGTTATATTAGATGGTTAGTAAGAAACATCTTCCAGGGAGAATAGTTCCGTTAAGGGTTCCTTTCCCTGGGAGGCATGCCCTAAAGTGCATGTCCGGACTGCGAAAAGAGCAGGAAAACATCTGGGGGCAGATAAATAAATAGGTAAAAAATCATCTTTCAAGTCACCGACCGAATATTCCCTTAAGAACGCTAGCTTTCGGCTTCACCCAGTCTGAGGTACACATCCGGCTGACCCGCAGTAACAATCGCAGAGGTGCTCCCTTTACCTCCTAGCCGAACAATCGGGAACGTAGGGGTAAGCACAGGAGCCAGGCAACCAAGCTTGGCCAAAACTTAAGTCATATCGATGCATATAATGGTGAATAAAAGGTACATGTGGAAGTTTGACACATGTTCTGCATGAAGCCCTTAAAGTAAGCTTCTGGTAAAGAAGCCCCCAGGTATAATGAGTGCGTATAGCACATCAAGTGTGTGCGAACAATGCGCAAGTAGGCCTTTAAGGGCTTTTATGAAAAGGGTGAGAAAAAAGAGAAACGAAAGACAGCTGAAGTGTAAAAATTTGGACGGGGGAAGGAGACGAACTCTTAGTCCGGCGCTAGGCGTAGAATCTTTGGAGGCGGGCTGCGTTCCATGGGTTTGGCTCGAGTCGGTTGTCCGACGCATTTCACAGACGGTACGCTCCGCCGGTCAGGACTTGGTCGATAATGAAGGGTCCCTCCCATTTGGGCTTGAGCTTATCCTTCTTCTTGTCCGGCAGGCGCAGAACTAGTTCGCCAACGTTGTAAGTTTTAGCCCGTACTTCTCTGCTTTGATATCTTCGAGCCTGCTGCTGATAGAATGCGGAACGAGCCTTGGCGACGTCGCGTTCTTCCTCCAATGCGTCCAAGCTGTCCTGCCGATCCAGCTCGGCTTCTCTTTCTTCGTACATGCGCACTCTAGGTGAGTCATGAATGATGTCGCAGGGCAAAACTGCCTCTGCGCCGTATACCAGAAAAAATGGTGTGAATCCGGTAGTACGGTTGGGCATTGTCCGCAGCCCCCAGAGTACGGAGTCAAGCTCCTCTACCCAGTGCGTGTCAGAGTTCGTAAGGGACCGCACTAGTCTGGGTTTGATGCCGCTCATTATTAGACCATTTGCTCGTTCCACTTGACCGTTGGTTTGAGGATGATAGACTGAAGCGTAATCGAGCTTAATGCCCATGTTTTTGCACCATAATTTAAACTTGTCGGCCGTGAAGTTCGTGCCGTTATCGGTAATGATGCTATGGGGGACACCATAATGGTGTACTACCCCGGATATGAAGTCTATCACTGGTCCGGACTCTGCCGTTTTAACTGGCTTGGCCTCTATCCATTTGGTGAATTTGTCCACCATGACCAATAGGTACCTTTGCTTGTGGGTTCCCCCTTTCAGGGGTCCGACCATGTCAAGCCCCCAGAACGCGAACGGCCAGGTAATGGGTATAGTTTTGAGGGCGGTGGGTGGCATGTGGCTCTGATTAGCAAAGAGCTGACAACCGACGCATCTTTGGACTAAGTCCTGAGCATCTGCCCGGGCCGTCGGCCAATAAAATCATGTACGGAATGCTTTACCTACAAGGGCCCGAGTTGCAGCGTGGTGTCCGCCTAGTCCGGCATGAATTTCAGCCAGAAGGTTTCGCCCTTCCTCTTCGGAGATACACCATTGAAGGACTCCGGTTGTGCTTTTCCTATAGAGTTCTCCCTCGTGGACCTTGTAGGCTTTAGATCGCCGAACTATGCAGCAGGCCTCATTTTGGTCTTCGGGAAGTTCCTGCCTGAGTAAGTAGGCTAGGAATGGCTCTGTCCACGGGGCGATTACTGCCATTATTTCGTGGGCTGAAGGTGTTATTTCATCGGCTGAATCGCCGATTATGTCAGATTGTTCTGTATTGGGTGGTGCAGCTGCCTCCGGGTTGTTATTTCCGGACTCTTCTTCCCATAGTACGGATGGCTTAAAGAGCCGTTCCAGGAAGATGTTTGGAGGGACAGCGTCGCGTTTCGCGCCGATGCGTGCCAATACGTCGGCTGCTTGGTTATTATCTCGGGCTACGTGATGGAATTCGAGTCCTTCGAACCGAGCTGACATTTTTAGGATAGCGTTACGATATGCTGCCATTTTCGGATCCTTGGCGTCAAAGTCCCCATTTACTTGGGATATTGCAAGGTTTGAATCCCTGCGCACCTCTAGGCGTTGAATGCCCATGGAGATTGCCATCCGGAGGCCATGTAGGAGGGCCTCGTATTCGGCTGCATTGTTGGAGTCCGTGTACATTATCTGAAGTACGTATTGGACTGTGTCCCCGGTTGGGGACGTCAAAACGACGCCAGCCCCCAAGCTGGCCAACATTTTGGAGCCGTCGAAATGCATAATCTAATTGGAGTATGCGCCGTACTCTTTAGGGAGTTCGGCTTCAGTCCATTCGGCGATGAAGTCAGCCAAGACTTGCGACTTTATAGCTCGCCGAGGTTTATAAGTTATATCGAATAGTAAGAGCTCAATGGCCCATTTTGCAATCCTGCCCGTCGCGTCGCGGTTGTTTATGATGTCATTGAGGGGCACTTCGGAGGCCACTGTTATCGAACACTCTTGAAAGTAGTGTCGGAGCTTCCGGGATGCCATGAACACCGCATAGGCTATCTTTTGATAGTGCGGGTAACGGGACTTGCAGGGAGTTAAGATAGTGGATACGTAGTACACTGGTTTTTGAAGAGGGAATCTGTGCCCTTCTGTTTCTCGTTTGACGACGAGTACCGCGCTTACCACTTGATGTGTTGCCGCGATGTATAACAACATTGGTTCGCCCAGGTTAGGCGCAGCCAGGACTGGATTTGTTGCCAATATGGCTTTGATTTCTTCGAGTCCGGCTGTGGCAGCATCCGTCCACTCGAAGTGTTCAGTGCGCCTGAGGAGGCGATAGAGGGGCAATGCCTTTTCTCCCAAACGGGAGATAAAGTGGCTTAGGGCCGCCACGCATTCGGTTAGTTTTTGTATTTGTTTGAGGTCTTTTGGAATATCTAGCTGTGACAGAGCTCGGATCTTGGCTGGGTTTGCTTCAATTCCTCTACCGGATACAATGAAGCCCAGGAGCTTTCCGGCTGGTACGCCGAAAACACATTTTTCCGGGTTTAGCTTGATGTCATATGCTTGGAGGTTGTCGAATGTGAGCCTCAAATCGTCTACTAGAGTTTCGACGTGTTTGGTTTTGAAGACTACGTCGTCTACGTATGCTTCTACTGTTTTGCCGATCTGGGTAGCCAGACATGTCTGAATCATGCGCTGATATGTTGCGCCGGCATTTTTGAGCCCGAAGGGCATTGTGTTGAAGCAGAATGGTCCATATGGAGTAATGAATGCCGTTGCGGCTTGGTCCGCTTCCGCCATCTTGATTTGATGGTAGCCGGAATATGCGTCCAGGAAGCACAATGAATCGTGCCCTGCAGTAGCATTGATTATTTGGTCGATGCGGGGGAGGGGGAAGGGATCCTTTGGGCAGGGCTTGTTGAGGTCTTTAAAATCGACACATAGGCGCCAGGATTTGTCCTTCTTTGGTACCATTACCAGGTTTGCTAGCCAGTCCGGATGTTTGATGTCTTTGATGAATCCGGCTTCTAGTAGTTTGGCCAGCTCTTCTCCCATTGCCTGTCTTTTGGGTTCGGAGAATCGCCGAAGAGCCTGTTTGACCGGCTTGAATCCTTTTAGCATGTTTAGGCTGTGTTCTGCCAATCTGCGTGGGATTCCTGGCATATCTGAAGGGTTCCAGGCGAAGATGTCCCAATTTTCCCGAAGGAATTCTTGCAGTGCGGCATCTACATCAGGGTTTAACTGTGCCCCGATGGAGGCCGTCTTTGTTGTGTCCGTTGGGTGGACCTGGAATTTGACTATTTCGTCCGCTGGTTTGAAAGAGGTGGACTTGGATCTCTTATCGAGTATCACATTGTCCCTATTCACCGTAGAGCGCAGCGCAGTGAGTTCTTCTGCCGCTAGGGCTTAGGATAGTGCCTCCAGGGCTAATGCGCCTGTCTTGTTTTCGGCGCGGAGTGCTATGTCCGGATCACTAGCGAGAGTGATTGTTCCGCCGGGCCCAGGCATCTTAAGCTTCATGTACCCGTAATGGGGTATGGCTTGAAAAATTGTGAATGCCTCCCGTCCTAATATAGCGTGATATCCGCTGCTGAACGGGGCCACTTGGAACGTGACCTCTTCGGACCTATATTTGTCCAGCGAGCCGAACACCACATCAAGTGTGATTTTTCCTGTGCAGCGCGCTTCCCGGCTAGGGATTATTCCTCTAAAGGTTGTGCTGCTTCGCTCAATGCGGCTCCGGTCTATTTCCCTTTTTTGAAGAGTTTCCTCGTAGATGAGGTTTAGTCCGCTGCCGCCATCCATGAGTACCTTGGTAAGACGAAAGCCGTCCACTATTGGACTGAGGACCAATGCGGCTGGTGCTCAGGCTGTTTGGAATTTAGGTTCGTCGCTGGCGTTGAAGGTGATGGTCATGTCGCTCCATGGATTTGTTATTGCTACTTGGTAGACTTCGGCGAGGCTACGGATTGTTCATTTTCGCATATTATTCGATGCGAAAGTCTCGAAGACTGTTGACACCGTACTGGTACTGTTGGAGTGGTTTTCCGAGGCTAGAAGCTCCTCGCCACTTTTGGCCACCAGCCGCAATATCCAACATGCTCGAAGGCTATGTGTTGGGGTGGCGCCTTTTGTACTGTGAATTTTACAGGGTCCGCTGAGCCATCCCTCCAGTACGGTTCCTTGCCCTTTATGGGGTTTTTGCTTTTTGGTTTTTGTACCTGGTGCCTGAGTGTGTTGCACCCTTTTGTTTCGGACTAGGGTTGTATTCGGGGCCGGATTGTCCCAAAACTTAGTTTTGGTTTTCCGGAAACTCTCCATCGCACAGTACTTTCGTATGGACGCCAGGTCGGAGAAGTGTGTGATTTCACGGCGACTGACGGCGTTCAAGATTCCCTTGTCCGTGCAATTATTGGAGAAAATTGAAATTACGTTTTCCTCTCGGCAGTCCTTTATCCTGTCCATAACCAGGAGGAATCTGGTCTAGTAATGATGTACTGTTTCAGCGTGCTCTTGCCGGATTTGAGATAGATCGCATATGTCTGGGTGGGTGGGTGGGTGGAATTAAGTCCGGAATCCTACCCATCTCGAGGCTCAAGGGCCGAGAAGTTTCCGAATTTGGAAGCTTGGATCGTTGGACGTTGTCCAACGAGTCCGGTCCGACGCCTGACTTTAGGTTCAGTGCTTGATGGAAGTCCGTCCCCCCACGGGAATCCGGCATGGAGGGTTCGGAAGCCCGGACACGACTAGTTTTCAATCTAGGAGAAGAGTCGCTGCGTTGTTCCTCTACCACCGCAACATGGTGGGTAACCTGGGGAGAGTTAATCTCTCTTAGATCGGTTTTAAGCCCAATATGATTGTAGTCTGTAGCGACTCCCAGGGTGGCAATGCGATCCAAGAGCTCATTTACGGACGAGAGCACTATTGGATCCAACTGCTCGGCGAATTCCGAGTTGACGCAAAGATTGCTTTTGACGACCTGGGAGGTCGTCGTCGAAGCGGTGGCCGAATAGGCGGTCATGAGAAAACCACCTAGCCGGATAGTTTGGCCAGCGGCCAAGGCTCCTTTGGAGAAGATACCGTCTTTAAAGACGGGAAGAGGCATCCTTCCTATCGGTGACAGCACAGTGGACCTTTCAATGAAAGCACCAATGTCGGTGTCAAAACCGGCGGATCTCGGGTAGGGGGTCCCAAACTGTGCGTCTAGGCGGATGGTAACAGGAGACAAGGGACAAGATGTTTTTACCCAGGTTCGGGCCCTCTCGATGGAGGTGAAACCCTACTCCTGCTTGATTGATATTGATGATATGGGTAGTACAAGAGTGGATCTACTACGAGATCAAGGAGGCTAAACCCTAGAAGCTAGCCTATGGTATGATTTTTGTAATGGTTGTTGTGTCCTACGGACTAAAACCCTCCGGTTTATATAGACACCGGAGAGGGCTAGGGTTACACAGAGTCGGTTACAATGGTAGGAGATCTACATATCCGTATCGCCAAGCTTGCCTTCCATGCCAAGGAAAGTCCCATCCGGACACGGGATGAAGTCTTCAATCTTGTATCTTCATAGTCTTGGAGTCCGGCTGACGATGATAGTCCGGCTGTCCGGACACCCCCTAGTCCAGGACTCCCTCAGAAGCATAGAGAGGTTAGGGTCCGATCACATTCACTTAGTTCAAAAGATCCAATCTTGAAGACATAGCTATAAGTGAATGTTGTAGAGGACAGAACACTAGTATATATATATCACAAAGCAATCAAATCATCATAGTGCAGAAAGTCGTGAAGACAAATTGACACTGAAGACAAACCGAATGCGAAGTTATTGCAATGTAACGCCTTGAGTGAAACACTTCAAACAAGAAAAGTTGGTGGTGGCGTTACCCACCGTATAGGAAGTATTAGACCCAGACACGACGCACAATTATCGTGGCGCTCCGAAGTCAAATTCCATGTTAATATGTTCACACTCAGAGTGTAAATCTTCATTGATTGAAGATATACCTTACTTTGTGTGTTGCACATCTAAGTCATCAACATGCATAAGTGTTAGGATGTGTGCCTGATCACAGGACATTAGAGGATTCTAAGATATTTAGCTCACAGCATAACTTGCAAAACCTTTTCTCATCCAAGGTCTTTGTGAAGATATCTGCCAGTTGCTCTTCAGTGTTGACGTGAATGATATCGATATCTTTCTTCATAACATGATCTCTGAGAAAGTGATGACGAATTTCAATGTGCTTTGTATTCAAGTGTTGGACAGGATTGTTGGCTATTTTGATGGCACTCTCGTTGTCGCAGAAGAGAGGTACTTGTTTCAGGTTGATGCCATAATCCTTGAGAGTTTGCTTCATCCATAGAAGATGAGCACAACAGGATCCAGCAGCAATGTATTCAGATTCAGCAGTTGAGAGTGATACACAGTTCTGCTTCTTCAAAGACCAACAGACAAGTGATCGACCAAGAAAATGACATGTGCCAGACGTAGACTTGCGATCCACCTTGTCACCAGCATAATCAGCATCCGAGAATCCAACCAAATCGAATCTTGAGCCCTTGGGATACCATAATCCGAGTGTTGGGGTGTAAGCCAAATATCTAAGAATTCGCTTCACAGCTAAGTGATGCGATTCCTTTGGTGCCGCTTGGTATCGAGCACACATGCAAACACTAAGCATAATATCTTGCCTAGATGCACATAAATAAAGCAAAGAACCAATCATGGAGTGGTATACCTTTTGATCGAACTCTTTACCATTGTCGTCGGGACCAAGATGGTGTTTGGCTGGCATTGGCGTCGTGTAGCCTTTGTAGTCTTCCATTCCAAACTTCTTCAGGCAATCTTTGAGGTATTTCTCTTGAGATATGAAGATGTCATTCCTCTGCTGATGAATTTGAAGACCAAGGAAGAACTTCAGCTCACCCATCATGGACATTTGATATTGCTCTTGCATCATGTACCCAAACTCATCACTGTACTTCTGGTTGGTGCATCCGAAGATTATGTCATCCACATATATTTGGCACACAAACAGTTCACCATCATATGTCTTCGTGAAGAGAGTGGGATCGAGGGATCCGGGTTTGAAGCCTTTGCTCTTCAGGAAGTCCTTGATTGTATCATACCAGGCACGAGGGGCTTGTTTGAGGCCATACAGTGCCTTGTTTAGCTTGTACACCATATCAGGATGTTTTGGATCTTCAAAGCCAGGTGGTTGTGCGACATACACTTCTTCAATCTTGCCATTGAGAAATGCACTCTTTACATCCATTTGATATAGCAAGATATTGTGATGATTAGCGTAGGCTAGCAGTATGCGAATAGCTTCAAGCCTAGCAACAGGAGCAAATGTTTCATCGAAGTCAATTCCTTCAACTTGAGTGTATCCTTGAGCCACAAGACGTGCTTTGTTTCTGACGACTTGACCATGCTCATCTTGCTTGTTTCGATTTATCCATTTTGTTCCAATAATGTTATGCTTGCGAGGATCAGGTCGCTTGACAAGTCCCTAGACATTATTCAGTTTGAACTGTTGAAGTTCTTCTTGCATGGCTTGAATCCATTCAGGTTCCATAAAAGCTTCAGCAACTTTCTTGGGTTCTGATATAGACACAAATGAAAAGTGCCCACAGAAGTTTGCTAGTTGTGTTGCTCTTGATCGAGTGAGCGGACCAGGTGCATTGATGTTGTCAATTATCTTCTCTATTTGAACTTCATTTTCAACACGTGGATGAACAGGACGAAGATTTTGCTCTGGCTGACCATTGTCATCATTGGGAGGATTGTCTTTGGACTGAGCATTGTCTTCAGGTTGATTTGGTGCAGAGAAGATGAGTTCCTCTTTAGGCTGTGCTTCAGAGGGCATGATTTCACTAGTTCCCATCAGCTTGATTGCCTCGTTTGAAGGAGCTTCATCCAGTGTGCTTGGCAAAATCTCTCTCTGTGAACCATTGGTTTCATCAAATTTCACATCCACAGTTTCAACGATTTTGTAGAGATAAAGGTTGAAGACTTGTAGGAGTGTGAATCCTTTCCATAGCCAAGCATGAAGCCTTCATGAGCCTTAGGTGCAAATTTTGATTTGTGATGGGGATCCTTTATCCAGCATCTTGCTCCAAATACTCTGAAGTAATTGACGTTTGGCTTCTTGCCAAGCAGCTCATATGATGTTTTGTTCAGAAGCTTATGAATGTATACACGGTTGATGATGTGACATGTTGTATCAATAACTTCAGGCCAGAACTTTCTTGGTGTCTTGTACTCATCTAGCATTGTTCGAGCCATCTCAATGAGGGTTCTGTTTTTGCGCTCAACAATGTCGTTTTGCTGAGGTGTGTACGGAGCAGAGAACTCATGAGTGATTCCCATTGTATCCAGATACAGATCAAGTCCAGTGTTCTTGAATTCAGTGCCATTGTCACTTCTGATGTGCTTGATCTTCACACCATAATTGTTCATTGCTCGATTTGCGAAGCGCCTGAAAACATCTTGCACTTCAGTCTTGTACAGAATTATATGAACCCATGTGTATCTTGAGTAGTCATCAACAATGACGAAGCCATAGAGACAGGCAGTTGTTGTGAGGGTAGAGTAGTGAGTAGGTCCAAATAAGTCCATGTGTAGCAGCTCGAAGGGTTGAGATGTTGTCATGATTGTCTTCGAGGGGTGCTTTGCCCTTGTCATCTTTCCAGCTTCACAGGCACCACACAGATGATCCTTCTTGAACTTGACATCTTCGATGCCAATGACATGCTTCTTCTTGACGAGTGAGTGTAAGTTCCTCATGCCAGCATGTCCCAGCCTTCGATGCCAGAGCCAGCATTCTGAAGCTTTTGTGAGAAGACATACGGCAAGCTGTGGACCTGTTGAGAAATCTACCATGTATAGATCATCTTTTTGATACCCTTCAAAGACTAGAGATTTGTCAGATTCCATTAGTACAAGGCAACGATATTTGCCAAATATCACAATCATGTTCAAGTCACAAAGCATTGAGACAGACATTAAGTTGAAACCAAGGGACTCAACAAGCATCACTTTATCCATGTGTTGATCCTTTGAGATTGTAACTCTACCTAGACCCAATACTTTGCTTTTACCAGTATCAGCAAATATGATGTGACTCTTGTCGGATGGACATGAGGTTGAGTCCATGAGAAGACTTCGATCACCAGTCATATGATTTGCGCATCCACTGTCCATAATCCATTCTGAAGCTTTTGGTGATGTACCCTACAGTGCAGTTTGGAGGATAGGCTTCAGATAAGTGTTGTGAAGCATATGCATTTGATACATATAGGGACAGTCACAGTTTATATCAAGGTTAGGATATAGCATGACTGAAACCATATTCAGATGAAGTATATAGAATGACATTATAATCGTGCGTCCGTAATGAGTTTTAGGTCCCTAGCAATTGTATCGGACGCCATTGATTGCTGGCTGGAGACCATTTTCTACAAAAGAGAGTTAGTTCTTCTTTGCCCCCACATTTTCAGTGGGGGCTTAGAAGCAATGAGTCTAAGTGCAGCATCTGAGAACTTTGGCTTTGGATCCCTAGCAAATAGCCTTGCAGGAGATGAATGATACTCATATGAATAAGCAGAAAAGTTCTTAGTCCTATGAACATAGCGGTTCGAAGATACACGATCATATTCATAAGTCTGAGTATGATTTCCCTGCAAAACATTGGCGTTAGGGTGACTCATGTGAGTCCCGTATCTGTATGAAGCCTTTGGGCCATATGAAGCTATAGGTCTGGGGTTTGTCTTCTTCCTAGGTGGTGTCATGACGACATTCACAGGAAGATTCTCAATGTACCGCTTAGGTACCCAGATCTTCTTCATAGGTGGTCCATTCCTGCAGTTAGTACCAATGTACCTGGCAAACACTTCACCATTCTGGTTTTTGAACAGCTTATAGTTTGCATCAAAGGATTCATCAATGATAATAGGATTAGCACAGGTAAAGCCAGATAAGGTAGATGGATCTACTGAAGGTTCCTTTGCAGCAACCCATGTGGTTTTGGGGTACTGCTCAGGCTTCCAGTACGAACCATCAACGTTCATTTTCCTTTCGAACCCAACACCCTCTTTCCTAGGGTTTCGGTCTAGAATCTGCTTTTTGAGGACATCGCAGAGAGTCTGATGTCCCTTCAAACTTTTGTACATCCCTGTTTCAAGCAATGTCTTGAACATAGCATTTTCATCAGCAACAGCTGTGGTATCCTCCACAGAGGGGTTAGTGACCACATCAGTAGGTGAAGACAATGAAACAGTAGCAGCAGTGGAACATTCAGCAACAGATGTAGCATTATCACGCTCAATGCATTTTAGACATGGTGGTTCAAATCCTTCCTGAGCAGAACTGATCTGTTGAGCGCGAAGTGACTCATTCACCTTTTGAAGATCTTCATGAGCCGCTCTCAATTTCTCAAGCTCTTGTTTCCTTTGAAGATAATCATAGGAGAGCCTTTCATAAGTAGTTGAGAGTGATTCATGACGACCTTCAAGTTCTTGGTACTTAGCATGAAGACTTTTTATGTCATCAACTAAGGACTATGAACGTGTCATTTCAGTGTCCAACAGGTCATCGCTTTTGTCTAACAGTTTTTGAGTATGTTCCATAGCCTTTTGTTGTTCAGTTGCAATTTTAGCAAGTGTTTTGTAGCTGGGTTTGGATTCACAATCAGAGTCATCTTCACTTGAAGTTTGAAAGTAAGCATCGCGTGATTTTACCTTGGCACCACGTGCCATGAAGCAGTAGGTGGGAGTAGGATCGTCTTCGTCATTAGCTTCAGCGTTGGTGTGGAAGTCATTGTCTTCGGAGTTGAAGATGGACTTGGCAACATAGGCTGTGGCTAGGGCCAGACTTGCAACGCCAGGGTCAGACTCCTCTCCAGACTCCACCTCCGCCTCCTCCGAAGCCGACTCCTCCTCTGAATCCATTTCCTTGCCAACAAAAGCACGAGCCTTGCTAGATGAGCTCTTCTTGTATGATGAAGACTTGGAAGAAGACTTAGAAGACTTTGATGATTTCTTCTTCTTCTTGTCTTCAGAATCATATTCCTTGCTTTTCTTCTTCTTCTTCTCATTGTCCCACTGTGGACACTCAGATATGTAGTGACCAGGTTTCTTGCACTTGTGGTAGGTTCTCTTCTTGTGATCATGTGTGGAAGCTTCATCATTCCTTCGAGCTAGATCGTGAAGACTTTCTGAAGCCTTTCTTCTTTGTGAATTTCTGGAACTTCTTCACAAGCATAGCAAGTTCCCTTCCAATGTCTTCAGGATCTTCAGAACTGCAGTCAGATTCTTCTTCAGATGAGGAAACAACTTTTGCCTTCAAAGCACGAGTTCGGCCATAGCTTGGACCATAGATATCTCTTTTCTTAGATAGCTGGAACTCATGTGTGTTGAGCCTCTCAAGTATATCAGACGGATCGAGTGTCTTAAAGTCAGGACGTTCTTGTATCATGAGGGCAAGGGTGCCAAAGGAGCTGTCAAGTGATCTCAGCAGTGTCTTGACGATTTCATGCTTGGTAATTTCAGTTGCGCCAAGAGCTTGAAGTTCATTTGTGATATCAGTGAGGCGATCAAACGTGAGCTGGACATTCTCATTGTCGTTTCTCTTGAAGCGGTTGAAGAGGTTGCGAAGAACACTGATTCTTTGATCTCTCTGGGTTGAAACGCCTTCATTGACCTTGGATAGCCAGTCCCAGACTAGCTTCGACGTTTCCAAAGCACTCACACGACCATACTGTCCTTTCGTCAGATGACCACAGATGATGTTCTTCGCAGTAGAGTCTAGTTGAATGAACTTCTTGACATCAGTGGGGGTGACATCTGGAACTTCTTGACGACATACCAGAGGTCGACATTAATGGCTTCAAGATGCATGCGCATCTTATTCTTCCAGTAGGGATATTCAGTTCTATCGAACACGGGGCAAGCAGCGGAGACCTTGATTATCCCTGCAGTCGACATAGCTGAAACTCCAGGTGGTTAAACCAAATAACACAGAACAAGGGAGTACCTTGCTCTGATACCAATTGAAAGTGCTAGTATCGACTAGAGGGGGGGTGAATAGGCGATTTTTATGGAAGTCTTCAAAACATGGAAGTTTCAAAGACAAACAACAGAAACAACCTAATTGATATGCAGCGGAAGATAAACTACCCTAAACAAGCCATAGTCAAGTATGCAATGATGTAAAAGTACAGGACTAATAGCAGTTAGGTAGTAAGGATCAAGATGGAAGATAGTGTGAAGCCAATCAACAATAGTAGTCAAGCAATGAAGTCAAAGAGATAAACAGATAAGCAATGACTTCATGAAGACAAACTCAAGTAAGGTTGGAAGGGATAGAACCAGTTGCTTGTTGAAGACACAGGATTTGTTGGACCAGTTCCAGTTGCTGTGACAACTGTACATCTGGTTAGGGAGGCTGAGATTTAACTCAGAAGACCGTGTCTTCACCTTATTCCCCTTGATCTAAGGACACCCAGTCCTCACCCAATCACTCTGGTAAGTCTTCAAGGGAGACTTCCAAACCTTCACAGACTTCGTTCACCGGCAATCCACAATGACTCTTGGATGCTCAGAATGCGACGCCTAACCAGCTGGAGGATTCACAGTCCTCAAGTGTAATAAGTCTTCAGGTCACACAGATAGAAAGACTTCAGTGATGCCTAACACTCTTTGGCTCTGGGTGTTTGGGCTTTGTCCTCGCAAGGATTTCTCTCTCTCTCAAATGCTTCGAGGTGGGTTGCTCTCAAACGACAAAAGCCGTGCACAAACTCTGAGCAGCCACCAATTTATGGTGTAGGGGGTGGGCTATTTATAGCCACTAGGCAACCCGACCTGATTTGTCCAAAATGACCCTGGGTCACTAAGGAACTGACACGTGTTCCAACGGTCAGATTTCAAACACACGCGGCAACTTTACTTGGGCTACAAGCAAAGCTGACTCATCCAGCTCTGGATAAGATTTGCTCTCATTGTCTTCGCTCGAAGACATAGGATTTGGGTTGAGCATCAATTCAGTCACTCTGACTTAGTTCACTTGGACCCCACTTAACAGTACGGTGGTTCCTATGACTCAACAAAGAAGAAAAGGAAACAACGCAAACACACAGTCTTCACGCTCCAAAGTCTTCACGCAATGTATTCTCATGTCATAGTCTTCAATATGAATATCTTCTCATACCACCATTGTCTTCAATGTCTTCATACATTTTTAGGGGTCATCTCCGGTAGGTAAACCGAATCAATGAGGGACACTACCTGCGTTATCCTGCAATTCTCACAAACGCATTAGTCCCTCAACCAACTTTGTCGTCAATTCTCCAAAACCAACTAGGGGTGGCACTAGATGCACTTACACTATGAGACAAGCTGATCCATATGCAGTGAGAAGGACATATGTGGATTACAGATTCCACACCAAGGAACATCAAGATTTCGGTGAAACAGTTCTGCTTGACAAGAAACCCATTGTCAGTGACATGAAGTGGGTTGATTGGAAGTACATTGATGCTAATGAAGACCACTTTCCAGGAGTGCATGAGATCTTCAAGCTCAATGGAGTTGACAAATTTGTGGGTCAGAAGTTGACCAAGTGGAATGATGAGCTCATAATGCAATTCTACTAAACAACTCATTTTTATCCAGATGGAAAGATTGTGTAGATGACTGAGGGAACTAGATACCAGTCAAGAGTGGATGAGTGGGCAAAGCTCATCAGGGCACCCAAAGAGCATGAGAAGGACATTGATGTCTATGCTGAAAAGAAGAAAGATCACAACTCTATGGCAAACATGTACAAGGAAATACCTGACAAAGCTTTGGAGACTCACAAGCTTGGGTCAGTGTACTACTTGATGTCTGGCCTAGCCACTATGAATACTATATTGAGGCACACTTTGTTTCCCAAATCAGGATATCACAGGATGATCGGAGGTCATTCCATCAATCTTCTCCAGATGTTTGATTTCCCACAGAAGTTTAAGTCATGAGCCTAATTGTAGAGACAATCAAGAGGACAGTTGCTGACCAGAAGAGGTCATGTGGGTATGCACCACACACTCAAATGCTGATCAATTCCAAGATGCCCAAGGGAGTTTACTTGTTGGACAAAGAGCATCTGCCTTTGCAGCCATACTTTGAGGACAACACTATTGTCATGACAGCTGAGGATCCAACTTCCCTAGAGGCACAAGAAAAGAGACAGAAAGCCAAAGCAGAGAAAGCAGCAAAGATGCCCAGTGCTGTAGAAGCTTCAGAAGTATTACTCAAGTCAAAGCAAGACCATCCTAGATATCTGATTCAAGCAACCTGAGGATTGAGAAAGGACTGGCCACCCTGACTCAGAACCAAGAGAGCTTGGAGAGGATCATGGAAACCAAATTCTATGATCTTGACTTGAAGGTGACCGAGATTCAGACAGCAGTTGAAGAGCTCCAAGAAGAAGCAGAGGAGAGGAAGGGCAAAGCAACTACACAGGTGTTCCACAGAGTACCTAGAGGACAGAGGTCTGCAGCAGTGCTAGTGCCAGACACAAGAGCAACAGCTTCAACACCTGCAACCACAGCTCCCACAGCTCTAGTTGCCCCTCCAGTGGCAACTCCACAAGCTCCAACCTCTTCCACTAATGCTTTTATCCTTGGAGTCATCTCAACACTTCCTTCCGAAGATCAAGCCTAGAGAGACGCATAGCACTATGCATTTTCGAGCTTTTTGATAACTTGTTGCCAAAGGGGGAGAAAGTGTATAGATCATAGGCTTCGGAGAGAGAGAGATTTGCTTCTTTTTGCTACTCATTTGCTTTGTCTGCTTGTGTGAGATACTCTATGTCTGTGTGTGTGAGATACTTTATATGATCATGTGTTTGATCATATTATTCTTAATGTCTGTGCTTGAATGGTGACATTATCTATCTCTTGTATGATCATTCACTTTGCCTTGGTGATGAGTGCTTGTTCTTATTTCTTATCTTTTTGAGTGCTCCACCAAGATGTATGTGACATGGAAGAGTAACCCATGATCCTATTTATTTGTGCATTTGCATTCAAAAGCAAATTTTAAATAATGCACAAATTTAGGGGGGGGGGCTCTTACTTACCACATACTTCTCAAAGCGACGATGTATTTCATTCTTATTATCATTAAGCTTTGATTTATATGTTGTCATCAATTACCAAAAAGGGGGAGATTGAAAGTGCAACTAATCCCTGGATGATTTTGGTAATTCTTAACAACATATAGTTCATTGAACTACTGCTCTTTCAAGATTATCATTTCAGAGAGTTCAATGATTGGCATGGCGTGGACTATAGATGTGGACCCCTCAAAATGCTAAGGACACATATTGGCAACAAGCTCAAGCCTCTACATTTTCATTTTAGTGATCCAAGATCACATTGAGTCCATAGGAAAGCCAATACTATTAAAAGGGGATGAGGTGTTGCTTAATGGCTTACTTGCTCAAAATGCTTAGTGATATGCTCCAAAACCCTCAACCACTTTCTCATTTCCACATATGTCCTAAACCTAAAAGTCAAAATCAGCCCCACAGATTTGATCTATCCGATGCCACCGAGTTTCATTTGACATAGCCACTGCCACAAACCCAAGTCACTCAGTATCACCGATAGGGATCTCGGTCTCACCGAGATGGGATTGCAAACTCCCTGTTTCCTTTTTGTAACATTTCGGTCACACCGAAATGAGCAAATCGGTCCCACCAAGTCTGCAATGCAAATTCACTGTTTCCTTTTCGTAACAGTTTGGTCTCACCGAAGTGAGCGATAGCTCTACATTCAGATCCCCCGCAAATAAATCATACAGCATTCATAATGCAGTATGCATTCAGAATCTCCACTCACAGGACATTCAGAACTAGTAAACACTATGTCCAACAAATACTCACAGTACGGACGCAACAACATATAAGTTCTTACAAGAAGAATCCAAAATAAAAGAGCCTAGAAACTTCATATATACATGAACTACGATGATAGGATTAGCAGCCAGTTGATCGACCAACTTTGCAAACATCCTACAGTACGTACTAAATAGGCCCATTCTGGGTGACATGCACTAATCTCTTATCGGCCATTGAGATGAGGGATTGCTTATCCATGAATTAGGCCGGGGACGTTGTTGAAAATATGCCCTAGAGGCAATAATAAAATGGTTATTATTATATTTCCTTGTTCATGATAATTGTCTATTGTTCATGCTATAATTGTATTAACCGGAAACCATAATACATGTGTGAATACATAGACTACAACATGTCCCTCGTGAGCCTCTAGTTGACTAGCTCGTTGATCAATAGATGGTTATGGTTTCCTGACCATGGACATTGGATGTCATTGATAACGAGATCACATCATTAGGAGAATGATCAAATGGACAAGACCCAATCCTAAGCATAGCACAAGATCGTGTAGTTCGTTTGCTAGAGCTTTTCTAATGTCAAGTATCTTTCCTTGGACCATGAGATTGTGCAACTCCCGGATACCGTAGGAATGCTTTGGGTGTATCAAATGTCACAACATAACTGGGTGACTTTAAAGGTGCACTACAGGTATCTCCGAAAGTGTCTGTTGGGTTGGCATGAATCGAGACAGGGATTTGTCACTCCGTACGATAGAGAGGTATCTGTGGGCTCACTCGGTAATGCATCATCATAATGAACTCAATGTGACTAAGGAGTTAGCCACGGGATCATGCATTACGGAACGAGTAAAGAGACTTGTCGGTAACAAGATTGAACGAGGTACGGGATACCGATGATCGAATCTCGGGCAAGTAACATACCGATGGACAAAGGGAATTGTATACGGGATCGATTGAATCCCCGACATTGTGGTTCATCCGATGAGATCATCATGGAACATGTGGGAGCCAATATGGGTATCCAGATCCCGCTAATGGTTATTGGCCGGAGAGGTATCTTGGTCATGTCTGCATGATTCCCGAACCCGTAGGGTCTACACACTTAAGGTTCGGTGACGCTAGAGTTGTAATTGGAATAGTATGTGGTTACCGAAGGTTGTTAAGAGTCCCAGATGAGATCTCGGATGTGACGAGGAACTTCAGAATGATCCGGAGGTGAAGACCGATATATTGGACGAACGGTATTGGAGTCCGGAAGTGTTCTGGAGGTACAGGGCTATGGCCAGCATGACCGGAAGGTGTTTCGGGGGCCCCGGCAAGTGTTGCAGGGCCTCATGGGCCAAGGGGAAGGGGAAAACCAGCACACTAAGGGGTTGTGCACCCCCACACCTTTTCCCACGTTTCTTGGGGAGGTGGGGCGCCTCCACCTGGCTTGGGAGGCAAGCCTCCACCTGCTTGGCTTGGGGGGCAAGTCTCCCTAGGGTTTCCCTAGGGAGATCCAATCTGCCCTAGCCACCGCCCCCTAGGGGAAACCCTAGGGTGCCTCCTCCTCCCCCTTCCCCCTATATATAGTGAGGGAGAGGGAGGTCAGCCGCACCCTGACACGCCCTGGTGCTGCCCTTCCTCTCCTTCCTACACCTCTTCCTCCTCCATAGAGCTTAGTGAAGCTCTACCGGAGAACCACATGCTCCATCCCCACCACGCCGTCGTACTGCGGGAGTTCTCCCTCAACTTATCCTCTCCCCTTGCTAGATCAAGAAGGAGGAGACGTCCCCGGGTTGTACGTGTGTTGAATGCGGAGGCGCCGTCCGTTCGGCGCTCGGATCGGATCTTCCATGACTTGAATCGCCGCGAGTACGACTCCATCAACCGCGTTCTTGTAACGCTTCCGCTTAGCGATCTTCAAGGGTATGAAGATGCAGTCCCTCTCTCTCGTTACTAGCATCTCCTAGATTGATCTTGGTGACACATAGGAATAGGAATTTTTTGAATTATTACTACGTTCCCCAATAGTGGCATCAGAGCTAGGTCTATGCGTAAATTCTATGCATGAGTAGAACACAAGTAGTTGTGGGTGATGATTTGTTCAATTTGCTTACCGTTACTAGTCCTATCTTGATTCGGCGGCATTGTGGGATGAAGCGGCCCAAACCGACCTTACACGTACGTTACGTGGGACAGGTTCCACCGAGTAACATGCCCTTGTTGCATAAGGTGGCTAGCGGATGTTTGTCTCCCCCACTTTAGTCGGATCGGATTCGATGAAGTGGGTCCTTATGAAAGGTAAATAGCAATTGGCATATCACCATTGTGGCTACTTACGTTCTTGCTACAAACCCATAGCAGCCACGTAAAACACGCAACAACAATTAGAGGACGTCTAACTTGTTTTTGCAGGGTATGCTATGTGATGTGATATGGACAAAAGGATGTGATGAATTATATATGTGATGTATGAGATTGATCATGTTCTTGTAATAGTAATCACGACTTGCATGTCGATGAGTATGACAACCGGCAGGAGCCATAGGAGTTGTCTTAATTTATTATATGACCTGCAAGTCAATATAAATGCCATATAATTACTTTACTTTATTTCTAACCATTAGCCATAGTAGTAGAAGTAATAGTGGGCGAGACAACTTCATGAAGACACGATGATGGAGATCATGGTGTCATGCCAGTGACGACAGTGATCATGACACGCTTGAAAGATGGAGATCAAAGGCGCAAGATGATATTGGCCATATCATGTCACTTTTATGATTTGCATATGATGTTTGCATGTTTACATCTTATTTGCTTAGAACGACAGTAGGATAAATAAGATGATCCCTCACTAAAATTTCAAGGAATGTGTTTCCCCTAACTGTGCACTGTTGCGAAAATCCGTTGTTTTGAAGCATCACGTGATGATCGGGTGTGATAGATTCTAACGTTCGCATACAACCGGTGTCCATATTTACACATGCGAAACACCTAGGTTGACTTGACAAGCCTAGCATGTACTGACATGGCCTCAGAACATCAGAGATCGAAAGATCGAACATGAGTCGTATGGTAGATGTGATCAACATGGAGATGTTCACCATTGATGACTAGTCCGTTTGACGTGATGATCGGACACGGCCTAGTCGATTCAGATCATGTATCACTTAGATGACTAGAGGGATGTCTATCTGAGTGGGAGTTCATTAAATAATTTGATTAGATGAATTTAATTATCATGAACTTAGTCTAAAAATTTCTTTACAATCTATCATGTAGATCCAATGGCCCACGTTAATGTTCCCCTCAACTTCAACATGTTCCTAGAGAAAACCAAGTTGAAAGACGATGGAAGCAACTAAACGGACTGGGTCCATAAATTGAGGATCATCCTCATAGCTGCCAAGAAAGCATATGTCCTTGAAGCACCACTAGGTGACGCACCCATTTTCCCAGCAACTCAAGACGTTATGAACGCCTGGCAGTCGCATAGTGATGATTACTCCCTGGTTCAGTGCGGCATGCTTTATAGCTTAGAACCAGGGCTCTAAAAGATTTTTGAGCAATACGGAGCATATGAGATGTTCCAAGAGCTGAAAATGGTTTTCCAAGCTCATGCCCGGGTCGAGAGATATGAAGTCTCCGACAAGTTCTGTAGTTGTAAGATGGAGGAAAACAGTTCTGTCAGCGAGCACATACTCAAAATGTCTGGGTTGCACAACCGCTTGTCTCAGTTGGGAGTTAATCTTCCAGATGACTCGATCATTGATAGAATCCTCCAGTCGCTTCCACCTAGCTACAAGAGCTTTGTGATGAACTACAATATGCAAGGGATGGAGAAGTCCATTCCTGAGTTATATTCAATGCTGAAATCAGCGTAGGTGGAAATCAAAAAGGAACATCAAGTGTTTATGGTGAATAAGACCACTAGTTTCAAGAAAGGCAAGGGAAAGAAGAACTTCAAGAAGGACGGCAAGGGAGTTACCGCGCCCGGTAAGTCAGTTGCCGGGAAGAAGAAGCCAAAGAATGGACCCAAGCCTGAGACTGAGTGCTTTTATTGCAAGGGAAATGGTCATTGGAAGCGGAACTGCCCCAAGTACTTAGCGGATAAGAAGGCCGGCAACGCCAAAGGTATATATGATATACATGTTATTGATGTGTACCTTACCAGCGCTCGTAGTAGCTCCTGGGTATTTGATACCGGTGAGGTTGCTCAAATTTGTAACTCAAAGCAGGAGCTGTGGAATAAGCGGAGACTGGCGAAGGATGAGGTGACAATGCACGGTGGGAATGGTTCCAAGGTCGATGTGATCTCCGTCGGCATGCTACCTCTACATCTACCTTCAGGATTAGTTTTAAACCTCAATAATTGTTATTTAGTGCCAGATTTGAGCATGAACATTGTATCTAGATCTCGTTTAATGCGAGATGGCTACTCATTTAAATCCGATAATAATGGTTGTTCTATTTATATGAGAGATACGCTTTATGGTCATGCCCCGTTGGTCAATGGTTTATTTTTATTGAATCTCGAACGTGATGTTACACATATTCATAGTGTGAATGCCAAAAGATGTAAGGTTGATAATGGTAGTCCCACATACTTGTGGCACTACCGCCTTGGTCACATTGGTGTCAAACGCATGAAGAAACTCCATGCATATGGACTTTTGGAGTCTCTTGATTATGAATCATTTGACACGTGCGAACCATGCCTCATGGGCAAGATGACCAAGACTCTGTTCTCCGGAACAATGGAGCGAGCAACCAACTTGTTGGAAATAATACATACTGATGTATGCGGTCCAATGAGCGTTGAGGCTCGCGGTGGCTATCGTTATGTTCTCACCCTCACTGATGACTTAAGTAGATACGGGTATGTCTACTTAATGAAACACAAGTCTGAGACCTTTGAAAAGTTCAAGGAATTTAAGAGCGAGGTGGAGAATCAAAGTGACAGGAAAATAAAGTTCTTACGATCAGATTGTGCAGGAGAATATTTGAGTCACGAGTTTGGCATGCACTTAAGGAAATGTGGAATTGTTTCACAACTCACGCCGCCTGGAACACCTCAGCGTAATGGTGTGTCCGAATGTCGTAATCGCACTCTATTGGATATGGTGCGATCTATGATGTCTCTTACCGATCTACCACTATGATTTTGGGGTTATGCTTTAGAGACTGCCGCATTCACTTTAAATAGGGCACCGTCTAAATCCGTTGAGACGACACCGTATGAATTATGGTTTGGGAAGAAACCTAAGTTGCCGTTTCTGAAAGTTTGTTGATGCGATGCTTATGTCAAGAGACTTCAAAAGCTCGAACACAAATCGGAAAAAATGTGTCTTCATAGGATACCCTAAGGAAACTATTGGGTATACCTTCTACCTCAGATCCGAGGGCAAGATCTTTGTTGCCAAGAATGGATCCTTTCCGGAGAAAGAGTTTCTCTCGAAAGAAGCAAGTGGGAGGAAAGTAGAACCTGATGAGGTACCCCCTCTTGAACAAGAGAGTAGCGCAGCACAGGAAGATGTTTCTGTGGTGCCTGCATGGACTTGAGAGGAAGTTAATGATGATGATCATGAAACTTCGGATCAAGTTACTACTGAACTTCGTAGGTCCACAATGACGCGTTCCGCACTAGAGTGGTACGGCAACCCTGTCCTGGAAATCATGTTGTTAGACAACGGTGAACCTTCGAACTATGAAGAAGAAATGGCGGACCCGGATTCCAACAAATGGCTTGAAGCCATGAAATCCGAGATAGGATCCATGTATGAAAACAAAGTATGGACTTTGACGGACTTGCCCGATGATCGGCAAGCCATAGAGAATAAGTGGATCTTTAAGAAGAAGACTGGCGTGGATGGTAATGTGACCGTCTATAAGGCTTGGCTTATCGCTAAGGGTTATCGACAAGTTCAAGGAGTTAACTACGATGAGACCTTCTCACTCGTAGCGATGCTGAAGTACGTCCGAATCATGTTAGCAATTGTCGCATTCTATGATTACGAGATCTGGAAAATGGACGTCAAAACGGCATTCCTTAATGGTTTCCTTAAGGAAGAATTGTATATGATGCAGCCGGAAGGTTTTGCCGATCCTAAGAATGCTGACAAGGTATGCAAGCTCCAGCGCTCCATCTATGGGCTGGTGCAAGAATCTCGGAGTTGGAACATTTGCTTTAATGAAGTAATCAAAGCGTTTGGGTTTATACAGACTTATGGAGAAGCCTGTATTTACAAGAAAGTGAGTGGGAGCTATGTGGCTTTTCTCATATTATATGTGGATGACATACTATTGATGGGAAATGATATAGAACTTTCGGAAAGCATAAAGGCCTACTTGAATAAGTGTTTTTCTATGAAGGACCTTGGAGAAGCTGCTTACATATTAGGCATCAAGATCTATAGAGATAGATCGAGACGCCACATTGGTCTTTCACAAAGCACATACCTTAACAAGATATTGAAGAAGTTCAATATGGATCAGTCCAAGAAGGGGTTCTTGCCTGTATTGCAAGGTGTGAGATTGAGCATGGCTCAATGCGCGACCTCGGTAGAAGATAGAGAAAAGATGAGTATCATCCCCTATGCCTCGGCCATAGGCTCTATTATGTATGCCATGCTGTGTACCAGACCTGATGTGAACCTTGCCATAAGTTTGTAGGGAGGTACCAAAGTGATCCCGAAATGGAACACTGGACAGCGGTCAAGAATATCCTGAAGTGCCAAAAGGACTAAGGATATGTTTCTCGTTTATGGAGGTGCCAAAGAGCTCGTCATAAAGGGTTGCGTCGATGCTAGACACAGATCCGGATGACTCCAAGTCACAAACCGGATACGTGTATATTTTGAATGGTGGGGCAGTCAGCTGGTGCAGTTGCAAGCAAAGTGTCGTGCCCGGATCTACATGTGAAGCGGAGTACATAGCTGCTTCGGAAGCAGCACATGAGGCTGTCTGGATGAAGGAGTTAATTACCGACCTAGGAGTGATTCCCAATGCGTCGAGCCTGATGACTCTCTTTTGTGACAATACTGGACCTATTACCCTTGCCAAGGAGCTCAGGTTTCACAAGAAGACCAGGCACATCAAGCGTCGCTTAAACTCAATTCGTGAATGTATTCAAGATGGAGACATAGATATTTGTAAAGTGCATACGGATCCCAATGCCGCAGATCGTTAACTAAACCTCTTCCATGAGCAAAACATGATCAGCACTAGAACTCTGTGGGTGTTCGATTCATCACAATGTAACTAGATTATTGACTCTAGTGCAAGTGGGAGACTGTTAGAAATATGCCTAGAGGCAATAATAAAATGGTTATTATTATATTTCCTTGTTCATGATAATTGTCTATTGTTCATGCTATAATTGTATTAACCGGAAATCATAATACATGTGTGAATACATAGACTACAACATGTCCCTAGTGAGCCTCTAGTTGACTAGCTCGTTGATCAATAGATGGTTATGGTTTCCTGACCATGGACATTGGATGCCATTGATAACGAGATCACATCATTGGGAGAATGATATGATGGACAAGACCCAATCCTAAGCATAGCACAAGATCGTGTAGTTAGTTTGCTAGAGCTTTTCTAATGTCAAGTATCTTTCCTTAGACCATGAGATTGTGCAACTCCCGGATACCGTAGGAATTCTTTGGGTGTATCAAACGTCACAACGTAACTGGGTGACTATAAAGGTGCACTACAGGTATCTCTGAAAGTGTTTGTTGGGTTGGCACGGATCGAGACTGGGATTTGTCACTCCATATGACGGAAAGGTATCTCTGGGCCCACTCGGTAATGTATCATTATAATGAGCTCAATGTGACTAAGAAGTTAGCCCCGGGATCATGTGTTAAGGAATGAGTAAAGAGACTTGTTGGTAACGAGATTGAACAAGGTACAGGATACCAACGATCGAATCTCGGGCAAGTAACATACTGATGGACAAAGGGAATTGTATACGAGATTGATTGAATCCCGGACATCATGGTTCATCCGATGAGATCATCATGGAACATGTGGGAGCCAATATGGGTATCACGATCGCGCTATTGGTTATTGTCCGGAGAGCTATCTCGGTCATGTCTGCATGATTCCCGAACCCGTAGGGTCTACACACTTAAGGTTCGGTGACGCTAGAGTTGTAATGGGAATAGTATGTGGTTACCAAAGGTTGTTCGGAGTCCCGGATGAGATCCTGGACATGACGAGGAACTTCGAAATGGTCCGGAGGTGAAGATTGATATATTGGACGAAGGGTATTGGAGTCCGGAAGTGTTCTGGAGGTACTGGGCTATGGCTAGCATGACCGAAAGATGTTTCGGGGGTCCCGGCAAGTGTTGCAGGGCCTCATGGGCCAAGGGGAAGGGGGAAACCAGCCCACTAAGGGGCTTTGCACCCCCACACCTTTTCCCATGTTTCTTGGGGCGGTGGGGCGCCTCCACCTGGCTTGGGAGGCAAGCCTCCACCTGCCTGGCTTGGGGGGCAAGTCTCCCTAGGGTTTCCCTAGGGAGATCCAATCTGCCCTAGCCCCCCCCCCTCCTAGGGGAAATCCTAGGGCGCCTCCTCCTCCCCCTTCCCCTATATATAGTGAGGGAGAGGGAGGGCAGCCGCACCCTGACACGCCCTGGTGCTGCCCTTCCTCTCCTTCCTACACCTCTTCCTCCTCCGTAGTGCTTAGCGAAGCTCTGCCGGAGAACCACGAGCTCCATCACCACCACGCCGTTGTGCTGCTGGATTTCTCCCTCAATTTCTCCTCTCCCCTTGATGTATCAAGAAGGAGGAGACATCCCCGGGCTGTACGTGCGTTGAACGCGGAGGCGCTGTCCATTCGGCACTTGGATCAGATCTTCCGCAATTTGAATCGCCGCGAGTACGACTCCATCAACCGCGTTCTTGTAACGCTTTCTCTTAGCGATCTTCAAGGGTATGAAGATGCACTCCCTCTCTCTCATTGCTAGCATCTCCTAGATTCATCTTGGTGACACGTAGGAATTTTATTGAATTATTACTACGTTCCGCAACAGACGTCACCACAACCCAACAAGTCATCCTCCATTGCATCAACTGCTAACAAATGTTGACATCTCCAAAAATGGATATTTGAAACATGGATTCTCTCCTAAAAAATATGCAGAGCACTCATCCATTTCAAAGAAAATGAAATAAACATCTCATTCTACAATATTGCTACAAATTGTCAATCCTCCTAGATCCATCAGATCATCACCATCACCATCACAAAATCACGGCAATCTCGCTACCTAGTTTCTTGGCAAGCTCGCCGGCGTCGATGACTTATCACCGGGGACAGGGTTAGGACGGAGGAGGGCAGAGGAGGGGGAGGAGGGGAGAGGCGGAGATGGCTTACCACCTGGGAGAAGGTCGGTATGCTGGAGGAGTAACGCTGGTGTCGGGCGGTGTCGGGGCATCGGGTAGAGTCGGGCAGCGGCGGCGGGCTCCTCCTCTCGCCGGTGGGGCTCTTCCCCTCGGTGGCGGCGGCGGAGATCTTCCCCTCGGTGGGTGGTGGCGGCGGCGGCGTATCTTCCTCTCCCTGGCGTGCCTATTGCTGAAATCTGTCCCACCGAGTTTATGCGATCGGTCACACCAAGATTACGTTATGCCCTAACCCTAGCATATCAGTCTCACCGAGATGACTAAGTCGGTCCCACCGAAAAGCCTAACATTCATATTTTGACCTGAATCGGTCTGATCGAGATGACTAAGTCGGTCCCACCGAAAAGCCTAACATTCATATTTTGACCTGAATCGGTCTGACCGAGTTTTACGATTCGGTCTCAGCGAGTTTGGGAATCTGTGTGTAACGGTTAGATTTTGTGTGGAGGCTATATATACCCCTCCACCCATTCTTCATTCGAGAGGAGAGCCATCGGAACGTGCCTACACTTCCAGCATTCATTTTCTGAGAAGGAACCACCTACTCATGTGTTGAGACCAAGATATTCCATTCCAACCACAAGAATCTTGACCTCTAGCCTTCTCCAAGTTGCTTTCCACTCAAATCATCTTTCCACCATAGCCAAATCTGTGAGAGTGAGTTGAGTGTTGGGGAGACTATCATTTGAAGCACAAGAGCAAGGAGTTCATCATCAACACACCATCTATTACCTTTTGGAGAGTGGTATCTCCTAGATTGGTTAGGTGTCATTTGGAGCCTCTGTCAAGATTGTGGAGTTGAACCAAGGAGTTTGTAAGGGCAAGGAGATCGCCTACTTTGTGAAGATCTACCCTAGTGAGGCAAGTCCTTCGTGGGTGATGGCCATGGTGGGATAGACAAGGTTGCTTCTTCGTGGACCCTTCGTGGGTGGAGCCCTTCGTGGACTCGTGCAACCGTTACCCTTCGTGGGTTGAAGTCTCCATCAGCGTGGATGTACGATAGCACCACCTATCGGAACCATGCCAAAAATCTCTGTGTCAACATTGCGTTTGCTCCTTCCAAACTCCTCCCATTTAATTTCTTGCAAGTTGCATGCTTTACTTTCCGCTGCCCATATACTCTTTGCATGCTTGCTTGAATTGTATTGAGATTGCTTGACTTGTGCTAAGTTGTTAAAATCTGCCAAGAACTAAAATTGGGAAAAGGTTAAGTTTTTATTTGGTCAAGTAGTCTAATCACCCCCCCCCCCTCTAGACATACTTTCAATCCTATAGAGCCTCCTAACTACTCCTAGTCGTCGGCGGTCTCCACGTAATAGTAGGCTTCATCGTGGTAGTAGTAGTCGGTGGGATCAGCTGTCTCTCGGACTCCGTCATCTGACCACAGCAATCGGGTAGAGGGGAAAAGATGTAGCAGCGCAACCGTGAGTACTCATCCAAAGTAATCACAAGACTTACATCAGATCCATACTAAGTATGCATCGGTATCAAAGGAATGGGGCTATATTTTTGGACTAGACTGCAGAAATGCCAAAATAGAGGGAAGGCCTAGCCTATCGAAGACTAGCATCTTGCAGCAATAGAAAAGATTAGAGTAACATAACATAAGTAATGAGTATGTTGTAGTATTAACGCCTAGAGATCCTTCCTCGACTCCCTGCAAGGAAGCGATCCCGGAGCCATCATATCCATTTAGAGTCTCAAGTATCCAGTTCTAGTTGTAATAGTTCAGGATACAACTCCGAGCGTCCGTTATCATGGACAGGGCTATTCGAATAGTCATACTTCCCTGCAGGGTTGCAGCAACTTACCCAACATGCTCGATTAACTCCGACTGAACACACTTTTTTGGGTCATGCCCGACCTTGGCTGATCGACACACCGTAGTCCTACCTAGGCTCACCAAAGAGGCCAGCACATAGGTCTAAATCCTAAATGCGAAGGGGTCATGGGCCAATCGTCCTTTACAGCCATGCATGTTGCAAGGATGGTCGGGATCAGTCCTGGCTACCTCTTTATACAAACCAGGTGCTTACGTGGACCACCCGAGCGCGAGCCACTAAACTGCTAATGTTAGTGAGCTTTCAAAATAAAGGTACGATGCCGAGTGCCCATACTTATTCCCGCGTGGTGGTTAGTGAAAAAAGGCAAGAGGCCTACTGAGATCACATATCCAAACCCGTTGGTGTCTTGGGAGCGTGCGGAGACGGTTAGTGATCATGTCGTCCCATCTCGAGGAATTACGGCAAGGGTCAGGCCCATCCCTCTCTAGGGCGGTCTGCCTGCCCGGTCGTGCCTCATAATTATCTCGCGGGTACCCTCACGGTCAACCCGACTATAGTAACTCTCGTGGGTACCCCTCGGGGCCGACCCAACTTCAACATGGTTCTGAGGTAAAGTCAAGGTAACTGTGTGTCCATAACATCAAGGGGGAAATCCGAGGAATCACCCTCGATGGATTCTAACTCGATGTATCCGTCAAGGTGACCTTGGAGGAATCACCCTCGAAGGGTTCACGCTTGGGGTGTTGCACAATAGAGTCGTTATTGGGAGTGGTGAATGAGGAATCACCCTCGATAATCCATGATCGATAACACGCTTGGGCAGTTACTGACGAATCACTAATTTACCTATACTAAGCATATAGGATAACAGGTAAAGTAACAATAGCAAGTTACAAAAGCAGGTTACGCATCAGAATAGGAGTTGTCGAACAATAGTAGCAAATTCTAATGCAAGCATGAGAGAGAAAGAATGGGAGATATAGGAACGATCAAGGGGGTTTTGCTTGCCTGGAAGCTCTACTGAAAGGGGTTGATCATCAGGAGTGTAGTCGTACTTAGTCGCGTCAACATTGGTCTCGGGGACTACCAGAGAAGAAGAGGGGGAAGAAATAATAAATATAAAGCAATCAAATTCATCATGATGCATGACATGGCATTATGTTGTGCTAGGGGTGACCTAAGGCAATACTACACGTTACAGACAGAGCAGGAAATTATGCCGGGATAGTTTCCCGGCTCCAGGCATTTATCAATCAGACGATCTGGAGGGGAAGGCTCCATGTTTGGTGTATTGGGGTATGTGGCAGGTATGTGGATGGTGTATATGAAATCGTCATATTTTTCTGATCATTTTTTATATATGAATTTACAAAGTTTTAATTGTTTTCTGAAAATCCTGGAATTAAATTAATTCGAAAAAACATTTAACAGAAAAGGCTGGGTGCACTCGATGCATTGCACCCAAAAGTGCATAGAGAGGCTGACTGGTGGGGCCAGTCAACTACACAGTCAGCAGTTGACTGGTCCACATTGACTGGTCAAAGTGGGCACCGGGGGCCCACCTCTCACTGACTGGGACTGCCCGATCAGCAGGTTTAACTAGTCAAAGGTCCAGTGGGACCCATATGTCATTGGCTCAACACCTTTTTGAGTTAAATTAAATAGTTAGTTAATTGGGGGGCACATGTTAGTGTACAATTAGCCCTAACTAATCTAAGCCCTAATTTAATCATGGCCGACCCCATGTGCGAGAGACACAGCCGGTGATGGCCTCGGCTGGGCACGCACTAGGGGCGGCACTGGCGCCCAAGGCCGAGCGTGGCCATGAGCGACGCCGGGCAGAGGGGGCGGGGAGCAGGGTGTAGCCCAGGTGGGCGCAGACGGCTGCAGTAGACAGGGGCAGCAGCGGGCGCAACAGCAGCCGCGAGCAACAACAACTGCATGGGACAGCTCGTAGGGGCGAGCGGGGACGCGAGCGTGTGCGGGCTGGGCAGCGTGGGCGCGGGCTGGGCGGCGCGTGGGCGCGGCTAGAGCGCGAGGAACCGCGGTCACGGTCGCGGTGACCGCGGCCACTGGTCGGAGATCAGGCGGCACGGACGCAGCCTACGGTGGGAGACAAAGGGGGGATGTCCACGACTGGACTCATGACGGTCAGGATGTAATTTGGACACATCCCCCATTCCAGAGGATGCAAGCACCTCTTGATGGGTGACTTCTCGAGTACAAACTAATATCATTTTTAGCCAAACACCAATACATGGTTGTAAGCATTAAGACCTCATCCCTGTACCTTCTTTTTATTACAAGTGTTTGAATCACTATTTGCTTGTTGATCTGGTCAAAAGCTGGATTTAACACTTTGACAAAAGCTTGCTGGAGACCATCGCTTCAAGGGAGTCTTCCTCTCTTGGGTTCGATACCCAGGGTCACCTTTGGGGAAATAGGTGTGGGATACCCTTTCGTGTTCCAATACCGGATATCACGCCATCGCACGGTCTAGATGGACTTTCACATTTGCTCGTCCAAACCGATGGTTGTCATATATGTACGGCACCCTTGAATAGCCAAGATCATCGAGACCACACAACTCCAAAACATCACAAAAATCAATCATCTGACCTGCTGAGCGAGGCGTTTGGAAGAGATGTTCAAAGCCCCACATGGCCTTGTTGAAGTCTCCAATAATCGCCCACGACATGTCTACTTGTTGGTGAAGATCGCGGAGGAGAGACCACATGTTGTGTCGGTCCTCCGTCCGAGGCTCGCCATAGACGCATGTAATCCTCCAAGGGGGCTCGCCTGCAACACTACTCACATAAGCATCAATACATCTTTCATTCATAGATTTGACTTCGAGGTTCAATGACTCATGCCAATAGAGAGCAAGGCCTCCACTAAAACCAACACTATCAACTGCTTCAAAGCCACTTAACCCTAGTCGAGGTCTATATATTTTCATTCTATCCTTTGATCCTAATCGTGATCTATAACTTTTCATTCTATCCTTTGACTACCTAGTTTCACAAAGGAAAACAATACTAGGGGAGTGGGTCTGCACCAAGCTCACAAAATCAGGAGCAGTTTGGGAGTTCCCGCCTCCTCGGCAATTCCAACTCAGGATATTCAAGTTGTTGATCATGTTTCCCGGCACCTCTGCTTGAGGGCTTTTGCGTCGGCCACGTTGATGACGATATCAGTGGCGGCGGTGGATTGATTAACCAAGGGTTGTCCCTTGGGCCAGTAATACTCAAACCCCTCAAGAGAGGGTTTAGCCCCATTGACTCTCCAGCATGCTCACTAGACATCTTCGGGTGGGTGGGTTCCTCATCGGACACCCCTTTTTCATCCCTAGTCGCTTTCCTCCGCGCAACTTGCCCGGTGCCGCAGGTTCGGATGCCACTGAGATGTCCACCGATGACGCTGGTCTTACTCAGGCGGCGGTGGAGACGGTTCGGGCACTCGCCGATGTGACTGTACCGGTGACCTTGCAGCCTAATGATGCTGATTCTGATAACGGTTCGGAGAAGGCCGGGGGTGACAAGCTATCCAAGTGGGTGGCTAAGAAGAAAAAATTAATTTGTTTCCGGTGCGGTGAAACGGGTCACTTTATGGTTGATTGCTCTGCTGAGTTATGTGATATTTGTCGGAAACCTAAGCATGTGGCGGCTGAGTGTCCGCTTCTTCTGGGCCCCAAACCGACACTTAATATCTATGGGCTCTGTTGCTCTGAGTTGATATTCTTTGAGTCACCAAGCGTGGCTCTGGTGGCTCCTGTCATTGAAACCTCCTTCCCCGGGGTGATTAAGGTGGTCACCGGACCTCTCACTGAAGCCCAGATTATTCAGCAGTTACGGGAGTTGGCTCCGGGGAATTTTAATTGGTCCTTGTTGAAGCTATCAGATCAGTCTTACAAAGTGGAATTTCCATCTATAGAGGATCAGAAGAGAATTCTCAAGTTTGGCATGAGTAGAGTTACCGGCACTAGTTTTGTGTTGCAGTTTGATCAGTGGAAAAAGAAGGAGCCTCAGGGCACGCCACTGACTCAGATCTGGGTTCGTTTTCTGGGGGCGCCATCTGAGCCCTTGGATAACTTCTTGGTCACATGGAGCTTGGGATCCTTGCTCGGTAAGACGGAGCAGGTAGATATGCCCTTCACATGTGCACATGGTGTGGCGCGCTTGCTGGTTAGCGTGGCTAACATCGAGTTCTTGCCGGAGGTGGTCAGATGGTGTCACGAGGGTATTGCTTACATGTTGAATGTCGAGTATGAGGACCCTAATTTGTTTCAGGATTTTGAGGAGGTGCATCATATGGATACTACTGAGGGGGGAGGTGCTCCTGGGAACCATGGTGATGGCGCACATAATGATGGTGACAGGGATTCCAGGCCTGCGGATTCGTCTAAGGCAGGAGAGTCTGCTCAGGGGAAATCGCCGGTTTCGGTCCCGTCCAACATGTTGCAACTTGGTTCCGTAGGAGCTTTCTCGGCGCCTCCTCGTCTCTGGAGTGATCGTGTGGACATGGATGACCCGTCAGAGCATTTGCCGCCGGCGATTACGGGGATTGACTCTGTCTTGTTTGTCGATGGGCCGAGAGGAATTACTGGACAGGAGGTTCACGCTACTCCTCCTTCATCGCCGTTTCCTAGGCCGGAGGTGACGGCTACGCTGGACGGCTCGGCGGATTTGGGCGGGCGTGAGGTCCGGCCCTCCCGCGCTCTTGCGGCACCTGTTTCGAGGGGGCCCATGGCCTGCGCGGAGGTTATGGCCTCTCCGGGGGCTCGGGCGGCCTCGGGTGGGACAAGCGGGCAGGAGTCCTGCGCACCACTCTCTCCCTCCATGGCATCTTCAGAGGCAGTGTCAGTTTTCTTGGGAGGGCCGGCCGCTGGGGGCGGCCACGGGCCGGTTGCCGCTTCTCCGGCCAGACCCGCCCCTATGGCAGGGGCGGCGTCCATCTCCTCGTCACCACGCGCAAGCGTGGGTGTGGCTGGGCAGGTGTCCGCCGGCTCGCCAGTTACCGTTGTGGTGGGAGGGCTGGGCGACGCGGCCAGCACTCCTGCTTTCTCCCCGGAGCACTGCGCGTGGGTTGCCCCAGACCCTGCTGCTGGCGGGTCGCCCGTGGACAGGCTGCAGGCGACATCGCCATGTTGTTCTCCTGCTCCAGTGACTGCGACCTGGGGCGTCGCTGTTGGGGGACGGGCAGGAGGCCTTTCCCCTAGCAGAGCTTCTCGCGAGGAGGTCATCGCCTTTGGCGGTATCCCGGATCCTGTCTTCCAGGGGAGGCGGATCAGCGGGAGGCTGCAGGAGCAGCCGGACGTTGATGACATACAACTGAGGTGTGCTTTGAGGGCTGCCAAGTTGCATGACGTCGAGATCTCCAATGGTATGTCTGTTATTAAGTCAAATTCCATTTTGCATTTTACTGATAATGAAATTATTCATAATGCAAATCAATTAGGAATTTCACTTGGTAATAATGATCTTGAAATTTCCAAGTCGGTTAACGACATTCTTGATTTGGAAGCTGAACGTGCGGTACATATGATTCGTCACATTGCTACCGTTAAACCAATGAATGACTCGGAGATAGATGCGCTCGGGGTTAGGGCTCTTGAGGGCATGTGTGCCGATCTCGACCCTGCATTACTAGAGACAGAGGAAGACACCAATCCTGAGACGTCTTTTCATGTAGATGAGCCTTTAGTGCTAGAAGCTGAGAATGAGTGCGGTGATCAGGTTGATGGTCACATAAATCCTAAGCGAACAGGGAAACGAAAGGTTTATCCAGTCTCGGCAGTGTGTAGAAGTGCTCGGATCCGTACTGCCAAAAAAATTCATGATGATTTATGAGAGGCATTTTCTGGAATAGTAGAGGTCTTAGAGACTTGGCTAAAAGGAGGTTTCTAGCGAATGCTTCTCTTGAACATCATTTAGATTTTATTGCTTTGTCTGAGACTGGAAGAAGCAATTTCACTTCTCAATTTCTTGCCACTTTGTCCGGGGGGGTTGATTTTGATTGGCATTGCCTCCCCCCTCGAGGAAGATCCGGTGGGGTTTTACTTGGGGTTAAGTGCGAAACGTTGGAGGTTCGGAGCGTAGTTATGGGAGAGTTCGCTGTCAAGTTTCGAGTTAGAACTAAGGCAGATGGGTTTGATTGGGCCTTGGTGGCTGTCTACGGAGCAGCGCAACCAGAACTCAAGCCAGATTTTCTGGCGGATCTGGTACGTATTTGTGGTAACGAACAGCTACCTCTCTTAGTGGGAGGGGATTTCAACATTATCCGAAGAAAAGAGGATAATAATAATGACAATTTTGACGGCGATGGCCGTTTATGTTCAACACTATTATCGAAAGCTTGGATCTCAGAGAGATCGAGCTCTCGGGTAGGAAATTCACTTGGGCTAATTCGTTACCAGTTCCGACATTTGAGAAACTTGACCGTGTGCTAGCAAGTGTCGAATGGGAACAGAAGTTTCCTCTGGTAACTGTGCAGGCTTTGACTCGAGGTGTCTAGGATCATACTCCGTTACTAGTCGACTCCGGAGTTCAAAATTTTGTGGGCAACAAGAATATTTTCTCGTTTGAACTTGCCTGGTTTGAAAGAGAAGGGTTCCTTGAGTTGTTAGCTCGAGAGTGGGCTAAGGACTCAGGAGGTAGGACGCCTATCGAGCGATGGCAATGCAAGATTCGTCATCTCCGAAGGTTCCTTCGTGGTTGGGCTAAGCATACGCATGGGATTTATAAGGCGGAGAAGGAGAGACTTCTTCTACTTATTCAAAACCTTGAAGTTAAAGCAGAAACTTCTATCTTGGATTCCAATGAGTTGGAAACAAAGATAGAAGCGGAGATGCATCTTAAAGAGCTTCTTTGTGAGGAGGAATTGAAGTGGGCGTTGCGAGCTAAGGTTCGCAAAATCGTAGAAGGCGAGGATAACACCCAATTCTTTCATATGATTGCTAATGGGAAGCATCTTAAAAAGAGAATTTACCAACTAGAACAAGATGAAGGGACGATAGTTTGTCAAGACAATCTGAAAGTTTACATTACCAATTATTATAAGCAGTTGTTTGGTCCCCCGGTAGAGACTTTTGTGTCGTTAGATGAGTCTAGGGTTGAGGATGTGCCTCAACTTGAGACTGCCGAGAATGAGCTCCTGACTGCTCCTTTCTCGGAGAAAGATGTGTTTGAGGCTATTGCACAAATGGAGAATAATAAGGCTCCAGGACCGGATGGGTTTCCAGCGGAGTTCTACAAGAAGTGTTGGCATTTTATCAAGGGAGATTTGATGCCCATGTTTCAGGAGTTTTTTGAGGGGCAGCTTCAGTTGTTTAAGCTGAATTTTGGGACGATAACTCTTCTTCCTAAGAAGACAGAGGCTGTTCGCATTGAGCAGTTCAGACCTATATGTCTGCTTAATGTGAGTTTCAAAATCTTCACCAAGGTCGGGACAAATAGACTTACGCAGATTGCACACTCAGTAGTTCAGCCGTCCCAGACTGCTTTCATGCCTGATAGAAACATCCTTGAAGGGGTTGTTGTCTTGCATGAAACGCTCCATGAGATCTACTCCAAAAAACTTGATGGCGTAGTTTTTAAAGTGGATTTCGAATAAGCATATGATAAAGTTAAATGGCCTTTCCCTCAACAAGCCTTGCGTATGAAAGGTTTTGATCCGGCCTGAAGAAACCAGATTGATTCCTTGACGCAAAAAGGGGGTGTCGGGATTAAGGTGAATGATGACGTGGGTCACTATTTCCAAACACAAAAGGGGCTACGGCAAGGAGACCCTATGTCACCGATCCTGTTTAACATAGTGGCTGATATGCTGACTATTTTAATAGGTCGGGCAAAGGATGCAGGGCAGGTAGGTGGCCTGGTTCCACATCTAGTTGACGGCGGGATTTCCATTCTTCAGTATGCTGATGATACTATCATCTTTATGGAGCACGACTTGGTGAAAGCAAGAAACATGAAGCTGCTGTTATGCTTATTTGAACAATTGTCTGGGCTCAAAATCAACTTCCACAAGAGCGAATTGTTTTGCTTTGGAAGAGCCAATGATGACCGGGAGTCGTATCAACAATTGTTCGGATGTGAATTGGGCTCATTACCGTTTACGTACTTAGGTATACCCATTCATCATCGTAAGCTGACTAATATTGAGTGGAAATGCCTTGAGGATCATTTTGAAAAGAAACTGAGATGTTGGAAAGGAAAGCTCATGTCATACGGAGAACGATTGATTCTGATTAATTCGGTCCTTACTAGTATGCCTATGTTTCTCTTATCCTTTTTCCTGGTTCCGGTGGGCGTCAGGAAAAGGTTAGATTTCTACCGATCTTGATTCTTTTGGCAAAATGATGAGCTTAAATGAAAGTATAGGCTTGCTAAGTGGGATATTATCTGTAGGCCTAAGGACCAAGGAGGTCTAGGTATTGAAAATCTGGAAGTCAAAAACATTTGTCTCCTTAGCAAGTGGCTATTTAAGCTGTCATCTGAGACGGAGGCTACTTGGGCACAGATTTTGCGCAATAAGTATCTCTATGCTAAAACCTTGGCTCAGGTGAATGTGAGGCCTTCCGACTCTCCCTTTTGGAAGGGTTTGATGAGAGTTAAACAACTCTTTTTCAACGAGACAAAATTTATTGTTGGGAATGGTGCCACTACGAGGTTTTGGGAGGATACGTGGCTTGGGGAGACCCCCCTTGCACTTCAATATCCTTCTTTGTACAACATTGTCCAACGTAGAGAAGCCTATGTTGCTAATGTTTTACAATCCGTTCCCCTCAATATTAGTTTTAGACGGACGCTTGTTGGAAATCGTTGGGAGGCCTGGCTCCATCTCGTTAGACGTTTAATGGAAGTCCGGCTGTCTCAGCAGCCAGATCAGCTGCATTGGAAACTTACTAAGAACGGTGTGTTCTCGGTCAAATCAATGTATCTGGATGTCATTAACTCTAGCGTCATCCCTACCTTGTTACATGTTTGGAAAGTTAAGGTACCCTTATGTATCAAAGTGTTTATGTGGTTTGTGCATAAACAAGTCATTTTGGCTAAGGATAACCTTACAAAACGAAATTGGGTGGGCTCGTCTAGATGTAGCTTTTGTGATCATAACGAAAGCATCCAACACCTCTTTCTCGATTGTCCGTTGGCTAAAATTCTTTGGCTGTCGGTTCTTATTGCGTTTAATATTAATCAGCCCACCTCTATCAGCATGTTATTTGGAACATGGCTTGATGGGGTGGATTCTGACACTGCAAGACACATTCGGGTTGGCGTTTGTGCTTTATTGTGGGTAGTATGGAACTGCAGAAATGATTTAGTCTTTAACAGATCAAGAACCATTCACTTTTTGCAGGTTATCTTCAGGGCCACGGCGTTCATCCGTATGTCGTCGCTACTCACTCCGACGGAGGCCAGGGGCTGCGTCTACCCGATGGGAGATGGTAGCTCGGGATATTTTCAACCGGTTTTTATGGCGGTCATGTAATAGGATAGGCATGTAGTGCTCCTATTGTTTTGCCAGCTGGTTGTGGCTTTGGGTCTTTCCTCTTTTGAGCTTTTGTTTATGTTGGCACTACGACCTTTCGAGACTTTGTTACTGGATTATCCTATTAATAATATGAGCCGTATGCATCTTTCTGATGCAGAGGCTGGGGTACACCCCATTTTCCAAAAAAAACCACCAGGGAGAACCACCGAGGTAGTCGCTGGGATAACACTCCTGTGATTTGAGAGATTCGATATGGCTGCAAGTCTACTACGGACGTCATTGCTCAAAGCCAGACCATGTGCTTGCGAGGAATTTTAGCGACTAGGCATATTTGACCTAGGGGTGGTGATGAGGCCTTTGGGATCAAACTGTAAGCCTGCTGGATAATTTCTGCTTCATCATTTCTCTTGAGTCTCCAGTTTGTCAGCAAAGCGGACTCCCCACTAGACAGGTCGGGCAGAACCACCGGGATAGAATCGCCCGCAAGGCCTGACAACGTAGCGTCGAGCATGGCGGGCAGAGCCGCAGGGGCGGACTCAGCCGCAACATCAGCACTGAGCACGGTCCAGCCTCGCTGGCGATGGTAGCATGTGGTGGCGGCGGCGGCATGCTATCGCCCCGTTTCCGCCAAGCCCTAGCGTACCGCTTCATCATCGGTCAACTGCGTGTTAATGGTGCATTATACCTTCATCTATCTCTGTATTTTTTCAGAATTTTTGAAATGTAAAAAATATAAATTTTTACAAATTTTAAATTTTGCATTTGGAGGCCTCCATGGAGCTCAGTCTCCAAAAGCAATTTCCGGTTTTTAATGTCAAAAAACGGAAATGTTAACGCCCACACGTGTGGGCGTTAGCCATCTCAACCGCATGTCTCCATCGCCATCCAACAGTATCTGCACGAATCTTGGCACGTTTTGGCCGATTTTGGGTGCCACGTAGGACAAGGCGCGTGTGTGGTGTGTGACATAGTTTGCCCACACGCCGGTTGCCCCCCTCCCCCAGAGGTCAGCGGTTGCCACACGGGGGCGTGCGGTGGAACTGCTCTGCGCCCGCACGCCACGCGCCGACCGTGGTTGACGTCAAAAACCTCGCGCACTTCGCCCCCCTCCCCTCACGGTTCCATTTACTCCTCCCTTCAGTTACTCGCACAACCCACCCCGCAGTTCAGTCGATTGGAGGAGAAGACGAGAGGAGAAGGCGACGACGGAGGCGGAAGAGTCAACGGCATTTGCGGCCGTCGGTGGTGCTCGCCGGACCGGAGCGTCTTCGCCGGAGCGCCTACAGATTGAAGGTAATGCTCCCTTCCATGCTCAAAATCCTTGCGTACATTTCTCCCCTGCCCTTCGTGTTCGATGCTTCACTCGAGATTCATCGAGATTCATGCGGGTTCGCGATGTGCCGACGTTCCCGCCGGCGGCGGAGTCTTGTGCTTGCCGTTTTTGATGGCATTGGGCAGTTTTGTCGCCGCCGCCGCGGCGGTCACGCCGGTGTGGTTCTGCCTGTCCGGAGCTACATCCAGGTTGTGCCTTGGGATTGGGCCATCATTTTTCTGTCTGATAGTTGCACATTGCTTTGAATTGGTATTTGCGATCAGTGCGGGGAGAATTTTGGTGATGAATTTCAAGTCATGATAGTTGCCATTGAACCCTAGATCTAGGTAGTTGTTTTCCAAAGTGCAGTATGAATGCAAACATGATAGTTTGAGTAACTATCTGCACCGTATGGCAACTCATTTCCTGATTGAATGTGATAGTTGCCACAAATATGTTTTTCATGTGGCAACTAATTTCGTGCACATGATATGGTTGTTGCCATGCTGTAGGCATGGTAAAGTGTAGTAAATAGGTAGTCATTGCAGTTTCAGCAACCATGTGCACTGGATGGCAACTAATTTCCACATCAACTGTGTCAGTTGCCACATATAGGCTTTCCATGTAGCAAGTATTTCTGTGAACACACTATGGCTGTTGCCATGTTGTAGGCAGGATAATGTGGCAAATTCACTGTACTATAGTCCCAAATTTGTGTTTTGCCACGCTGACTTGTGGCAACTGACAGGATAATGTGGCATGGCAAAGTATAGTAACTAGGTAGTCTTGTCAGTTTCAGCAACTATGTGCACTGGATGGCAACTAATTTCCACATCAATTGTGTCAGATGCCACATATATGCTTTCCATGTGGCAAGTATCTATGTGAACACAGCATGTCTGTTGCCATGTTATAGGCAGGATAATGTGGCAAATTCATTGTACTGCAGACCCAGTTTTGTGTTTTGCCACACTGACTTGTGATATCTGAACATATTTGTCCGTACTAAATGGCAACTCATTTTTAATATGAGGTCAGTGTGTGCATTGCAATTTCAGGTTGTTCAGTAGATGTTTTTCATCGCTTTTTTGAATGTGTTGCATTTTAACATGGCAATTTCAACCTAGCACATTTTGCCATTGAACACATGGCAAGTCATTTTTGTATGAGGACAGGGTGTGAGCTGGCACATTTTATGTTTGTGCAGTAGAAGATTTGTGCCTTTCTTTCTTAATATCTTGTGCTAACATGGCAACTTCAACATTTTGTTTTTAAGTGCATTACGATCTGTACATTTTTCAAACAAAACCATTGTGCTTAATTGCCATATTTATGTTTTCAACAATCATAGGGGGGTGCGTGTGTGTTCATGTGATATTTGCCTTCACTAGTTGACATTTCAATCAAGCCCATGTGGCAAGCACATTCTGTTAGGTGGCAACTGCTTACTTCCTACATTTCATTTCCACCCTGACGATTTGGTATGTTCTTACCTCAGCAGAATGGCTCGCGGTGATCATCAAAACGATGATGATGATTTCATGGATGCACCACAGCAGAATCGGGCAACTGGATGGAGAAAAGGCGGTGATGAGGTAACTGTCCACACCCCTCCTCCTCCTGCATATGTTCTTGGATGCCACCTCGAGCTTGCAGTCGTCTGTTATGAACTAAAATTTCATGACAGTGAAAACATGGAAACAAATGATCATTTGTCTGTTTTGCAGAAGAAGAAGCATAGTCGCAATAGGAGCTCGCAGGAACGCCTGACTTCATTGACCGACAGATTTACCGACGATCAGAAGGGAGCTGCTGCTGAGATGGGTATGCAGGCTCTGATGGATGTCCGGTGCAAGAATTTGAACCCTGTATGCGACTGGCTTGGTGAGATTTACGACCCCGCCTCCAGGGAATTTGTGATTCTGGGACGTGGAAGACTGCCGTTGGACGAGGAATCCGTGTTCTGCACTTTGGGTGTGCCCCGTGGAGAAATCAAAGTCCCATATGAGGTCGATAATAAGATCGAGGAAACATTGTTCCCCCGTTTGTTTCCTGGGTTGGAATCCATGCCGAACACGACTTTCCTGGCAGATTCGCTGCAGGCCATGACAACCCATGGCGAGGTTTTTAAGATGAAACTACTCATGTACCTCATCTCAACTATTTTCGTGTCGACCACTTCTCTTCGCCCAAGCAACAAATGCTTCCCCATCTTGCTGAATGATCTATCTTTACTCCATTATTTTCCTTCAATCTTTTGGCTCAGATGTCATGTGTAAGCCAGTCACTTCCAGTTTTTTTGATGTTTTTCCATTTGATTTCTGATGCGGCAACTCGCTGTCCTAAAAATTGTGTCGTGCAGGCGAAACTGAAAGATGTGAAGAACATGAATTGGTGTAAGTTCATTGCCGACTTCCTGCATGATGCATTCTCAAACAAGATGTACCAGAAGGATTGTCGACTGCATTTAATGGTATTTTTTTACCAATCCTTTTTGTAAATACTCTTTAACACCTTTATTTATGCATGGCAACCTGATCATAACAAGATGGCAACTGCCATCATGACGATATGGCAACTGCCATCATAACATGATGGCAACTAGCACAGACAGATGGCAACTTCTTCTTTTCTTTTTCATGCACTTCAACTTGATGATTGTAGGAACATACATTAGCCTATTTTTGTAAAATATCATGATGGCAACTGATATTCTTTCTTTTAAAATTGTTGTACATCAGCTCATGTACGTCGACTGTCTTGATCTGTCCATCGTGGATTTCACTGGGATAGGAGGCCCGCCGCCCACACACAAGTTTGTTATTTCTGCGTGGACTTGCGATGCTGTCAAGGCTGTGCTTGCTGCAGACAGGGTAACTGATACCAAAGATGGAAAACTGCAGGTTAGTTTTGGTTTCTTTCTCTACACGACATTCTTACAAATTTTTGCGGCATAACATATGAAAAAATCCTCATGTGGCAACCGTCTGTGGCTAACAAGAGATGATTACCTTGTTAGCCATGGTTTTCTGCGCATGGTATACATGTCTCACTCCACATGGCAACTCTGTCATCCGTGCTAAAACTTGTATTCTCGCCTTCTTCTTTTTTGTTTTTTTTTTGCAATACATGAACTGTTATTCAGTGTTCATCATTTTCTCTCTTACATCCTAGCTATTTTTTGGTTATTTCCAGCTGATGGCCAAGCATGCTATAGACTACAACGTGTTTGGGGGGCCTCAAAACTTTGGAAAGTGGATGGACGTGCACTCAGCTCCGTCTTGCCCTACTGAGGTAATCAAAGATATATATATATATATATATATATATATATATATATATATATATATATATAGACACGCTAAACTAAGCCTGAGCGCAAAATCACTTATCCTGCGCTCCGGCCGGCGCGCTCTCCCCACACAACCGGAAACTCAACTAAAAAGAGCAACTCCCTGTGCGCCACCTAGGTTGCCTCCTAATCAAGGGTAAAAGATGGATAGGACATAGTAATGCACTACAAAGTTTTACTAGCAACGTTTGACCATCAAATCCAACGTAAAAGGACACTTGTGGATAGTAAAAGCGCACTAGTTGATGGTAATGATCGTTTTTTTGTAAAAGCACATGGCTTGTCGCAGTGGACTTGGTTTTTTTGCGATCGGTGTGGCTAGATTTCTATGTACATAAAACTTGTCCATTTGACTTTTTAACCTGGATCGAAGAATTTTAACTTTTTCGTTGCCCACAAAATGCTAGATTATGCTTGGGAAAAACATAAACATGCACTAATGCATTACTATATATCAACCTGGATCGAAGCATTTTGACTTTTTTGTTGTACACAAATGCTAGATTATGCTTGGGAACAACAGAGCACATGCAGTAATGCATTACTACATATCAATCTGGATCGAAGTATTTTAACTTTTTTTGTTCGTAATTTTCTTTTTTGCGTTACCATCCACTCCATTTTTTTACTACTGCCAATTTGTGAGCATGTAGTAATACATTATTACATGTTTCGGCCAGGTTTTACAACATATCTCACTGCCCGGTAATAAAACTAGGTCCATTACCATGTCCGCTATACCCTATTACTTTCAATGATTAGTGACCAAAAAGCAGGACGAGGCGGACCAGCACATGGTAACTGAATTAAATGTGTTACTTTTCCTACCACTCAGCGTTACCCTCAACATTTCTGCGGTGGAGGGCGGCCTTCTCAGCGCCACCCGCTGGCCTAATTAGGTCCGGCCGGAGCGTAGTTTAAGCAGAATGCGCGCTCGCTCACAATAGCGCAGCCGTATATATATATATATATATATATATATATATATATATATATATATATATATATATATATATATTCTCACAATGCTCAAGCAATACAATCAACGATTGCATCAATCTCTCTCTATCCCTTCTAACATGGTATCAGCCTTACCTCGATCCTAAACCCTAGCCATCACCACTTCCACACCCGTGCGCCGCTCCCGGGGCGGTCGGCCTCCCTGACCGCCGCCGGGGGGCCACGCCGCCCTTACCTAGGGTTCCTCCGCCGGTCGTGTTGACCAGCTGCCCTAGAGTCTTTTTCCCGATCTCTTGATCCGGGTTTTCTCTCTCCCGCCAATCACCTTGATCGTCGTTTTTTTTCGCTTTTCCGATCTATACTTGATCGGTTTGTGTCGCCCGCCGCCGCCATCGACCCCTGTGCGCCTCTACTCCGACACCGGCGTGACCGGCAGGCTTCTTCACCGACACGGCGACCTCACGCGACAGGCGGCCCCTCATGGCCGTCGTCCGTGAGCTGGCCCGCTCGTCGATCTACGCCGGCTGTCACCGCCCTCTTCGACTGGGACACCTGCATTGCCCCAACCCGGCGGCCTCGCGCTATGCGGCGGCCCATCATAGTCGTCGTACGTGCGCCATCCCGCCCATCGATCCACGCCACCCGCCTCCGTCGCGTCTGCACGGCGGCCCTGCGGTCTGCCTCACCGGCCTCGTATCTGGCTGCGTCGGGCCGACTTCTTCAGGATCGTCGGCTGCCTCAGCTCGGGCGCCGCTGCTACATTGGTCGCTCGGGCCTCGCTGTCCGGGCGCCGGCGCTGCTTTGGCAGCCCGGGTGCCGGTGCTGACCCGCTCATCCGCATGACGTCCCACGCCGTCTGTCATCGCCGGCTTCATCTCGGACTCCGCCGCCACCCCGCCTCCACCGAGCGGCGTCCCCGGCTTCGCGCGCGATCGGCTTGATCACCCGCTCGCCGGCGCGATCCGCCCCATCTATGTCGCGCGACGGACCCGGCCCGTCGGTTGCACGCCTCCGCAGGTCTTGTGAAGATCGTCCCCCGAGTTCAGCGCGCCCCTCCACCGATCGAGCAACGGGCTGCCGCTGCATCGCCCCGTCGAGCCGCAGCGCCGCTGCCCCGTGGTTCTCCCCGTGGCTGCATCGACTCGCGCGTCGCCTCTGCGTCGCCCCTTGGGCCGTAGTGTCGCGATGCACGGTCCCCGCAGCCGCCCCGAGGCCGCCCCCACAGTTGCATCGACCCGCGCTCCGTCGCTGCCCCGCCCCTTCGGACTATAGCGCCTCTGCCCGTGGTCCCCGCTACCGCCCCCGAGGTCTTCCTGCCGTCGCCCTGACCTGCCCGCCACCGTTGCGTCGCCCCGTTGGGACGTAGCGCCGCGGCCCGTGGTCCGCTCCGCCATCCCCGCGAGTTTACTTCACGTGGTATGTGTCGCGCCGCCTCCCTTGGCACGAGAACGCCATTGTCCGCGCCGGTCTTCGTCATGTTTTGGGTTCTCCTCGCCTACTTTCAGCATCGCCGCCGTGCTCCTAACCTAGCCGCCGCTGCCGTAAGGCCGCCGCCACCGCTCTTCTTTGGCCGCCGCCGCCGCCACCCGTCCACCTCCATCTTCGTCAAGCACTAGCCCGCCGCCAGCGTCGCCGTCATCTACATCGACCACTTCGTCTACTCCGACAACCGCGGGCGACATCGGCCCCGCAACTGTCGTCGAGTCCTTCTCTGTTGGCCTCTCCGACTTCACCGACATGGCGTACAGTTCGTGCAGGTCCCGGTCTACGCATGTCCGGTGCTGGCAACACCGATGCGTGCCTTCGTCCATGACGTGTCCCCGGGCCTGGCAAGCCTGGTGCGGCGCTTCGTCAACTTCGTCTTCGTCCGTCTACGCATGCCCGGTGCTGGCGACACCGACGCGTGCCTTCGTCTACGACGTGTCCCCGGGTTTGGCAAACCCGGCGCGACGCCTCGTCAACACCATCCTCCTTCCCGCGCACCACTACCTCAATACCACTGCGCCTATGACTAACTCGACGCCTTCTTGCGCCCGCGGTTACACGGCGACTTCCTCGACACCGGCCACCCCGACTCGACATCGACCACGACATGCTTCGCACGGCTACCTCGACCACGGCTACACCGCCGTACGCTCTCGGCTTCATCAACATCGGCACAAAGAGCTACCGCCTTGCTTGAGCAACCTCGTCGGTTTCCACTCCAACCACGACTTCCGCGATGCATCGACCGTTACGACTCTGAGCAACCTCATCGGCTTGCCTTCGGATTCTTCTCCAGTCTCACCGTCTGCGTCGCCAACATTGTGACCACGGGGGATGTTGAGTATACTGATTATTAGGAAAGACGAGATAGAATAGGATTTGTTCCTGCCTTGTCTTTACTCCAAATTAATCATTGTACTCCTATACATATATATACATATATATATATATATATATATATATATATATATATATATATATGCTCACAATGCTCAAGCAATACAATCAACGATTGCATCAATCTCTCTCTATCCCTTCTAACATGGTATCAGCCTTACCTCGATCCTAAACCCTAGCCACCACCACTTCCACACCCGTGCGCCGCTCCCGGGGCGGTCGGCCTCCCTGACCGCCGCCGGGGGGCCACGCCGCCCTTACCTAGGGTTCCTCCGCCGGTCGTGTTGACCAGCTGCCCTAGAGTCTTTTTCCCGATCTCTTGATCCGGGTTTTCTCTCTCCCGCCAATCACCTTGATCGTCGTTTTCTTTTCGGTTTTCCGATCTATACTTGATCGGTTTGTGTCGCCCGCCGCCGCCATCGACCCCTGTGCGCCTCTACTCCGACACCGGCGTGACCGGCAGGCTTCTTCACCGACACGGCGACCTCACGTGACAGGCGGCCCCTCATGGCCGTCGTCCGCGAGCTGGCCCGCTCGTCGATCTACGCCGGCTGTCACCGCCCTCTCCGACTGGGACGCCTGCATTGCCCCAACCCGGCGGCCTCGCGCTATGCGGCGGCCCATCATAGTCGTCGTACGTGCGCCATCCCGCCCATCGATCCACGCCACCCGCCTCCGTCGCGTCTGCACGGCGGCCCTGCGGTCTGCCTCGCCGGCCTCGTACCTGGCTGCGTCGGGCCGGCTTCTTCAGGATCGTCGGCTGCCTCAGCTCGGGCGCCGCTGCTACATTGGTCGCTCGGGCCTCGCTGCCCGGGCGCCGGCGCTGCTTTGGCAGCCCGGGTGCCGGTGCTGACCCGCTCATCCGCATGACGTCCCACGCCGTCTGTCATCGCCGGCTTCGTCTCGGACTCCGCCGCCACCCCGCCTCCACCGAGCGGCGTCCCCGGCCTCGCGCGCGATCGGCTTGATCACCCGCTCACCGGCGCGATCCGCCCCATCTATGTCGCGCGACGGACCCGGCCCGTCGGTTGCACGCCTCCGCAGGTCTTGTGAAGATCGTCCCCCGAGTTCAGCGCGCCCCTCCACCGATCGAGCAACGGGCTGCCGCTGCATCGCCCCGTCGAGCCGCAGCGCCGCCGCCCCGTGGTTCTCCCCGTGGCTGCATCGACTCGCGCGTCGCCTCTGCGTCGCCCCTTGGGCCGTAGTGTCGCGATGCACGGTCCCCGCAGCCGCCCCGAGGCCGCCCCCACAGTTGCATCGACCCGCGCTCCGTCGCTGCGCCGCCCCTTCGGACTATAGCGCCGCTGCCCGTGGTCCCCGCTACCGCCCCCGAGGTCTTCCTGCCGTCGCCCTGACCTGCCCGGCACCGTTGCATCGCCCCGTCGGGACGTAGCGCCGCGGCCCGCGGTCCGCTCCGCCATCCCCGCGAGTTTACTTCACGTGGTATGTGTCGCGCCGCCTCCCTTGGCACGAGAACGCCATTGTCCGCGCCGGTCTTCGTCATGTTTTGGGTTCTCCTCGCCTACTTTCAGCATCGCCGCCGTGCTCCTAACCTAGCCGCCGCTGCCGTAAGGCCGCCGCCACCGCTCTTCTTTGGGCGCCGCCGCCGCCACCCGTCCACCTCCATCTTCGTCAAGCACTAGCCCGCCGCCAGCGTCGCCGTCATCTACATTGACCACTTCGTCTACTCTGACAACCGCGGGCGAAATCGGCCCCGCAACTGTCGTCGAGTCCTTCTCTGTTGGCCTCTCCGACTTCACCGACATGGCGTACAGTTCGTGCAGGTCCCGGTCTACGCATGTCCGGTGCTGGCAACACCGATGCGTGCCTTCGTCCACGACGTGTCCCCGGGCCTGGCAAGCCTGGTGCGGCGCTTCGTCAACTTCGTCTTCGTCCGTCTACGCATGCCCGGTGCTGGCGACACCGACGCGTGCCTTCATCTACGACGTGTCCCCGGGTTTGGCAAACCCGGCGCGACGCCTCGTCAACACCATCCTCCTTCCCGCGCACCACTACCTCAATACCACTGCGCCTATGACTAACTCGACGCCTTCTTGCGCCCGCGGTTACACGGCGACTTCCTCGACACCGGCCACCCCGACTCGACATCGACCACGACATGCTTCGCACGGCTACCTCGACCACGGCTACACCACCGTACGCTCTCGGCTTCATCGACATCGGCACAAAGAGCTACCGCCTTGCTTGAGCAACCTCGTCGGTTTCCACTCCAACCACGACTTCCACGATGCATCGACCGTTACGACTGTGAGCAACCTCATCGGCTTGCCTTCGGATTCTTCTCCAGTCTCACCGTCTGCGTCGCCAACGTTGTGACCACGGGGGATGTTGAGTATACTGATTATTAGGAAAGACGAGATAGAATAGGATTTGTTCCTGCCTTGTCTTTACTCCAAATTAATCATTATACTCCTATATATATGCCCACGAGGCTCAAGCAATACAATCAATGATTCCACCAATCTTTCTATATCCCTTCTAACACCGTCGATCAGTTTGAAATTCAGAACATCTGGATCGCCTCCCAGGATCGTCGCCGCCCACCTTCACCCAGGATCTCCTCCGCCCACCTCGTCAGCCCCGGAAGCTCCTCCTCCGCCCACTTTGAGCCCAGGTCCTTCCCCGCCTCAGCAACGCCTCCCTTCTTCCCCGCCCAGGTCAAAGCTCGCCAGCACCGCCTCCCTTCTTCCCTGCGTCGCCGGCAAGGTTGAATCTCATACCCGGCGCTAGGGGAGAAGGCCAAGAGCTCCTCTCACGCGCCTGGGGCCCGGGGAGAAGGCCAGGAGCTCCTCTCACAAGCGAGCACCTCCAGCCTAGGTGCTCCTTGCCGGCTTCTCCCCTGGCAACAACTGCTCCTGGCCTTCAGCAACAGCTCCTGGCCTTCAGCAGCAGATCAACAGCAGCAGGTCACTGGCCCTCAACAGAAGCAAAAACAGCTCTTCAATGGCAGATCGTCAAAAACAACAGCAGCAGATCATTGGCCCAGTTGCAGGCATGGTAGTCCCAGACCTCAATTTCACTCCACCTGAAGAAGGCAACGAAGAACCTGAAGAAGAAGGCAACAATGCTGGTCAAAATGCAGGTATAATCTTCTTCTCAAATTGAGGTGCAAGTTGTTGTCTCTCTTCAGTTATTTTCTCTGCAAGTTGCATTCTACTCCAGACAGGCAGACAGGCAAAAAGATGAGTGTGTGTATTAATAATTGTGCACCAATTCAAAAGAAGAGAGCTATCCTCTCTGCAAACATTTTCTCCCATTCCAAGTTGGGCTAGCTCCATCTTACTTTGCCCAGTTTTTCTCTTCAGTTTGCAATACATTAACGATCATGCTAAAATAAGACACGAGACAGTATGTTGTGAGGTTTCTATAATTAATTGTCAAAAATGAGACATGAGATAAGCACAGATTGGTTCACAGGTCACTATACGTAGTATCTAACTGCTAAGAAAATAGACAATTTTTCGACTAATTTAATCCATAAGTAGATAACTAGCATGTCATTGACAGAACTAACAACATACTGGTACTGATCTAAACAAGCACGTACTACGCAAATAGTAGACAAATCTACACATGATGCTAGCACTGCTAATACAGAAATTATCAGGAGAGGGATAAACGCGGTATACCCTCCAGTAGGCCATGCAGAAGCCGCCGCCGCAGTGGCAGTAGCAGCAGAAGCGTCCTCGGCGGCCTTCTTGTCGGCCTCGGTCTTCTCGGCGGCTGCGCGTTTGGCGTCGCTGGACATGGTGATGACAGAGACGGCGCAGACATAGAGAAAGTAGTGGATCGGAGGCGAGCAGTCGCGTAGTCGCTTCCCAAAAACCTATTTGTCTCTCTCCCGTACAGGAACCAGAGAGACGGAGTTTCGGAGACCTGCTCTCCCATCGACCGTGTACGCGGCGGACGGGATGGAGTCACCGGCGGCAGCAGCAGCAAGGAATGACGATGGGCGGTGCGCGTGGAGCAGATGTGATCTGATCGTGGCAGCTAGGGTTAGGGGACACAACACACTTATATAGATGCAACCGCGTAGAGAGACGTGGGCTTGACCCACGTCCGAGTCCGTGACAGCTCACGATCCGACGTCTCAGATCATGGCCCTGCTGTCAGAACCTCTCCGTTAGTGACTGGCAAAAATAAGCGCATAGGTGTGAGCTCGGCTCGGCTCATTCCCGCAACCCGTCGTGGCGAGGCGAGGCGAGGCGAGGCGAGGCGAGGCGAGGCGAGGCGAGGCGAGGCGGGCGGCGGAGGAGGAGCGCGCGAGGGCCTCTTCTCTTCTCAAGCTCCAATAGCATGTAGAAGAGCCACCCTTATAAACCACTCCAACTTTTCTTCCACTAGCATGGTGGGACTAAACTTCCCACCACCTTGTCATGCCACCTACATGGGCCCTTAGAGATCAAATCTAAAATTGTCATATGGGCTCTAGGCCCATCTCACATTTCAACAATCCCCCACCAGATCTCAGGGGCCCACTTTGTCCTTTGTTCCAAACGCTGTTTTGATATACTAGTGTTTCAGTGAAGACCTGTTAAGGTTGAGCTTCACCTAGAGCAAGTAGCTACACTCCTTCACAACTGAACAATGGACTATGCCTTGAATTGTCAGTTTGGCGTAAAGAAGTTTCACCACATGTCTTACTAGTACTGGGCTGCCGAAGGCTGACCCCTCGGGTGGAGCATATAAGTCACACTCCTGGCCTATTCATGAGCTTACTAGAGATCACCCCAATCTCATAGACTGTGACTAGCAGTCGGGCTCACATAGGTGTGTTCCTCCAAAGACCGCTCTGTAGGATAGCATCTTGCTTATACATATAAGCCTTGGAACACATTAAGACAGTAGTCATCCTTCCATACAGTTTCCGAGAGTATTGCATCTCCAACGGAGTGGGTTAGTAAAGTTACTCTCCTCAGTTCACCACTGGCTTGTTTTCCCAGGTCCTACTTCACGGGATCTCCGATCACATAGGTTGGGTTACCACCATGGCAACTCATGTGGGTCTCATACCCATCTCCCTCGATGCACTATCTATCACAACACGCGATAGCCCTTTTGTAAAGGGATCTGCCAGATTCTTAGCCGTATGGACATACTCCAACGCTATCACTCCGGAGTTTCTTAATTTTCTGACAGCTTTTAATCTCATTCTTATGTGTTTATTGGACTTCATGTTGTCCTTTGAACTCTTCACATTGGTGATGACAGTCTGATTGTCACAGTTCATAAGGATAGCCGGGACCGGTTTATCAACCAATGGCAAGTCCATCAAAAGATCACGAAGCCATCCTGCTTCGACACTAGATGTGTCTAATGCTGTTAATTCTGCTTCCATTGTCGATCTCGTTAAGATCGTTTGCTTGCAAGACTTCCAGGAAACAGCGCCACCTCCAAGAGTAAACATATACCCAGTTGTGGCCTTCATCTCATCAGCATCAGAGATCCAATTCGCATCACTATACCCTTCAAGTACCGACGGGTCTCCGGTATAGTGAAGTCCATAGTTCATAGTACCTTTCAGATAGCGCATAACTCTTTCAACAACATGCCAATGTACATCACCCGGTTTGGAAACAAACCGGCTCAGTTTGCTCACAGCAAATGCGATGTCAGGCCTCGTTGCGCTTGCTAGGTACATGAGTGAACCAATGATTTGAGAGTATCTCAGTTGATCCTTAGCTGTGCCTTCGAACTTTCGGATCAACACACTAGGATCATATGGTGTTTGAGATGGTTTGCAGTCCGAATATCCAAAACGGCTCAACACCTTCTCAACATAATGGGATTGCAGAAGTGTGATCCCACCCTCATTATCTCTCAGTAGCTTAATGTTCAAGATAACATCAGCCACACCAAGGTCTTTCATCTCAAAGTTCTGAGATAGAAACGATTTGACCTCCTCAATGACTTTGAGGTTTGTTCCAAATATCAGTATGTCATCAACATACAAGCACAGTATAACTCCTTCGCCCCCACCATGGCGATAGTATACACATTTATCAGCCTCATTAACAACGAAACCAACAGATGTCAGAGTTGTATTGAACTTATCATGCCATTGCTTAAGTGCTTGCTTCAGGCCATATAAAGATTTCAGCAACTTACACACCTTCCTTTCCTGACCATCTATCACAAAGCCATCTGGCTGTTGCATGTAGATTTCCTCATTTAGCTCTCCATTCAGAAAAGCCGTCTTAACATCCATCTGGTGGACGAGAAGACCGTGCGAGGCCGCCAACGAGAGTAATACTCGAATGGTGGTCAGTCTAGCCACAGGCGAATAAGTATCGAAGAAATCTTCCTCTTCTTTCTGGTCATTAGCCCTTGGCCACAAGCCTAGCCTTGTACTTTTCAATCGTACCATCGGGCCTAAACTTTTTCTTGAACACCCACTTACATTCCAATGGTTTGCAACCATAGGGACGCTCAGTGATCTCCCATGTCCCGTTAGCCATGATGGAATACATCTCGCTACGGACCGCCTCCTTCCAGTAGTCAGCTTCTGGAGAGGCATACGCTTCTGAGATAGAAGTAGGAGTATCATCCACGAGGTACACGAAGAAATCATCACCAAAGGTCTTTGCAGTCCTTTGTCTCTTGCCCCTACCAAGAGTTTCCTCGTCATCCTCCTCAGGATTTCCATCATGTGTTCATTCATAATATTCCATAGGAATGGCAGGCTCAGGAGTCTCCTCAGATTCCTGTCTAGAAGTGCTTTGTACATCTCTCATGGGGAAAATGTCCTCAAAGAATGTAGCATCCTTAGACTCCATAATTGTACCGACCTTCATGTCAGGTACCTCAGATTTCACTACTAGAAATCTATAGCCAACACTATTCATACCGTAGCCCAAATTAACACAGTCCACAGTCTTTGGTCCAAGCTTACGCTTTTTGGGGATCGGCACATTAACTTTCGCCAAGCAGCCCCAAGTACGTAAGTACGAGAGTGTTGTCCTTCTCTTGGTCCACTTCTCATAAGGAGTGATCTCGTTATCCTTTGTCGGAACTTTATTTAGGACATGGCATGATGTCATTATAGCCTCCCCCCACCATGCCTTGGATAAACCCGACGTATCTAACATGGCGTTAACCAAATCAGTTAGAGTATGGTTTTTCCGCTCGGCAACCCCGTTTGACTGGGGTGAGTAGGGAGGCGTCCTCTCATGAATAATGCCGTGTTCCGCACAGAAGGAATCAAACTCACTCGAGAAGTACTCTCCACCACGATCTGAACGGACTCGTTTAATTTTCTTTTCAAGTTGATTCTCAACTTTTGCCTTATAGATTTTAAAGTAGTGTAGAGCCTCATCTTTGGTATTTAACAGATACACATAGCAATATCTAGTGGAATCATCTATCAAAGTCATGAAATATTTCTTTCCACCTTTAGTCAACACACCATTCATCTCACAAAGATCAGAATGTATGAGTTCAAGTGGCGCCAAGTGTCTCTCCTCTGCTGCCTTGTGAGGCTTGCGAGGTTGCTTAGATTGCACACACGAATGGCACTTAGAACCTTTGGCTAAAGTGAAACTCGGGATTAAATTCGATTTTGCTAGCCGCGTCATAACTCCGAAAATAATGTGACAAAGACGTGAATGCCAAACTTCAGATTCATTAACACCCGAATGAATATGGTTCATGACTTTATTACAGAAATCTGCGAGGGAAAGGCGGAACATCCCTCCACTCTCATAACCTTTTCCAACAAATAATCCATACTTAGTAACAACTAATTTATTAGACTCGAATACCAACTTAAACCCTTCTCTACATAGAAGGGAGCCACTAACGAGGTTCTTCTTGATGGCGGGGACATGCTGCACGTTCTTCAGCTGCACGATCCTTCCCGAAGTAAACTTCAGATCGACCGTACCAACACCATGGACAGAAGCACTTGCACCATTCCCCATCAATACGGACCCGTGGCCTATGACCTGGTAAGAAGAGAACAATGAAATGTCAGCACACACGTGAACACCCGCACCTGTATCCACCCACCAATCGGTAGGCTGAAACACTAGAAAAACAGTAAATAAATTACCGTACCCAGACGCACCATTCTCATTGTTGTCCACAATCATGTTGACGGACTTGGAGTCCTGTCCTGACTTCTTAAACTTGTTTGGGCACTTGTTGGCCCAATGTTCAGTCGAACCACAAGTAAAGCAACCCTCATCCTTCTTGTTCTTTTTGAAGGTCTTCTTACCCTTCTTCTTGAAGTCGGTATTCTGTTGGACACCGTTCTTTCCCTTGAGCTTGTGGGAATTGGAGTTCTTCTGATGTACCATATTGGCCACGGAAGTTCCTTCGACCCCTTTTCCGTGCGAGTCCTTTGCCCTTGAATTCTGCTCAACACTCAGATGGCCAATGACAACCTCCACGGAGAATTCACGCCTCTGATGTTTCAGAGTGGTGGCAAAGTTCCTCCAGGAACTGGGGAGCTTAGCGATTATGCAGCCCGCGACAAACTTGCCCGGTAACTCGCACTTAAGAAGCTCAAGCTCCTTAACAATGCATATTATCTCATGAGCCTGCTCCAATACAGGGTGGTTTTCAACCATCTTGTAATCGTGGAACTGCTCTGTAATATACGTCTCGCTCCCTGCATCGGCAGCCCCGAACTTAGATTCGAGCGCCTCCCACAAGTCCTTGGCAGACCGCATATACAAATATGCGTCAACCAGCTTATCTCCAATCACGCTCAGAACCGCCCCGAGGAACACGACAGTGGCCTCCTTGAACGCCTTCTCCTGTTCAGGAGCGATCGTTCCTGTGGGAGTCACACCGACGACCCAGAACACGTTCATGGCCGTGAGCCATAAGGTGGTTTTAGTCTGCCAATGCTTAAAGTATGTCCCCGTAAACGGGGACGGTTTCAGTGTAGCAGCAAAACCAGAATTCGAAAAACTCCTACACACATTAGGTTTTTGGATTGCTAAGAAAATAGGCAATTTTTCGACTAATTTAATCCATAAGTAGATAACTAGCATGGCATTGACAGAACTAACAACATATTGGTACTGATCTAAACAAGCACGTACTACACAAATAGTAGACAAATCTACACATGATGCTAGCACTGCTAATACAGAAATTATCAGGAGAGGGATAAACGCGGTATACCCTCCAGTAGGACATGCAGAAGCCGCCACCGCAGTGGTAGCAGCAGCAGAAGCGTCCTCGGCGGCCTTCTTGTCGGCCTCGGTCTTCTCGGCGGCCGCGCGTTCGGCGTCGCTGGACATGGTGATGACGGAGACGGCGCAGACATAGAGGAAGTAGTGGATCGGAGGCGAGCAGTCGCGTAGTCGCTTCCCAGAAACCTATTCGTCTCTCTCCCGTACAGGAACCAGAGAGACGGAGTTTCGGAGACCTGCTCTCCCGTCGACCGTGTACGCGGCGGACAGGATGGAGTCACCGGCGGCAGCAGCAGCAAGGAACGACGGTGGGCGGTGCGCGTGGAGCAGATGTGATCTCAGACGTGGGCTTGACCCACGTCCGAGTCCGTGACAGCCCACGATCCGACGTCTCAGATCATGGCCCTGCTGTCAGAACCTCTCCGTTAGTGACTGGCAAAAATAAGCGCATAGGTGTGAGCTCGGCTCGGCTCATTCCCGCAACCCGTCGTGGCGAGGCGAGGCGAGGCGGGCGGCGGAGGAGCGCGCGAGGGCCTCTTTTCTTCTCAAGCTCCAATAGCATGTAGAAGAGCCACCCTTATAAACCACTCCAACTTTTCTTCCACTAGCATGGTGGGACTAAACTTCCCACCACCTTGTCATGCCACCTACATGGGCCCTTAGAGATCAAATCTGAAATTGTCATATGGGCTCTAGGCCCATCTCACATTTCAACACTAACTACATACAAGGGAAGGGCGGGTGTTGCAGTTTGACAGCTCCTTAATCAGAAATTCCTCCTTTAACTAGACTGCTTGACAAATGGAATTTCATACTGCTACACATTAACCATTCTATTGCTGCACAGGCCTTGTGATACGACTTGCTCATCAAGTAGTTATACGGAAGAAAAATGTAGCAAGAAGAATTATACTCCAGAATTTTGTATGGAGTGGACCATTTTAGATTGAATCCATAAATTAAAAAGAACAAGCAATGCAAATAGAGGAGAACCCAAGAATTACTTGTTAGTGGCAGTGGAAAGAAAAGAATGCAGTACAAATTTCTATTTTCAGCAAGCAACATTTATGTTTTTAGATTTAGTTTACATTTATATTTTCAGCAAGCAACATTTATGTTTTCAGATTTAGTTTACATTTATATTTTCAGCAAGCAAGCAACATTTATATTTTTCATCAAGCAACATCTATGTTTATATTTACAGCAAGCAATACTCCTATTGAATTGCTACTGATATTGCTATTGTTGACCTCTTGTTTACATTTCCAGCAACCAATTTGTATATTCTTGCAATAATTAACTTTCTTATTCTATTGCTATTGTAGGAGTACAGAGGCAAAGGAATTGGCTCAGTGATACGCAGAGATATGCTGCTTACATGTCCTTGGAAACCCTCCATAATAGTAGGAGGCAAGTTCAAGAGAAATGATAAGATGGACGTGGCTGCAATATTTGGAGCACATGTTCGAGTTATTCAAAGAATATGGGAGACAGCAATGATACAGAAAGGCCTTGGTCAGGAGGTGTCAAACAAAAGAAAGGAAAATTGTGGGAGGAAACCTTATGATGATATCCTATCTTTCATTCCCACCAGGGGCGGAGGACGGGGGGGGGGGGGGGGGGGGGGGCTAGACCCCCCCAACGATCGGCCCCCCTCAAAGAAATATAGTACGGGCCAGTACTAATACCCGTATATATATGCGCTAATGGCCGGAGATTACCTGCCTAATTATGTTATTTAAGCCCAAAAAGCCACGTTGTTGTATGCGCCGAAGCCCAGGATGCAACAAAGATAGCCCATCTACCTTGCCTGTGTATATAGACGATAGATCATGGTGGCCTGGTAGTTCGTTCGATCTCTTCTCGCCTCACAATCAGATCGCTAGATCTATCTATCTCGCCGCTATGGCGCTAGGACGTCTGCCGCCGGACGCCGGTCCCAAGTCGCTGACCTTGGACTTGATTTCTGGGTTGTCGAGGCAGCGGAGTAGCGGGGAATACGGCGGCTGCCGCTGACCGTCCTCTTGGTCGCTTCCGTCCACACACAACCAGATAATTAGGCAATGTACATACACGGTATTGTACTTTATATACCTAAAAGTTTTGCCAGTATGATGTAACCCCCTTTTCCTTTTGTTTGGCTATATATACTTTGTCAGTCGGAAAACGAAGAGAATTGTTCATGTGAATTGCCTCAATCTCAAATCTGTGCTGGTGCCAAAATTTTGGATCGAGACATTGATGAATAGTGACAGTAGAGCTATATATATTTTTAAAAAAATAACCAATAAAGTACAGCCAATTTTAAAGTTTTCTGTGTTTCTGAATTTTAGTATTTGGGATGATTTGTTATTGACCTATATATTTTTAAACATATGTTGATATACTATTTTGGTTGATAAATCCTACTATAGGTCTATAGTTCTATAGTACTAAACTAGTGTTCATCATCACTCGCCCCCCCTATGTCCAAATCCTGGCTCCGCCCCTGATTCCCACAATACCTTAAACAAGAGGTCAACTATTCGATCACTAGCAAAGGCACTGGGTGTAAGCCCTACAACACTATACAAGAAGTTTATGCTGAATAAGATAAGGAGACACTCCAACGGTGTAAAGCCAATACTGACAGACAAAAATAAGAGAGATAGGGTGGATTTTTGCCTATCCATGCTAGATGTGGCAACATTAGGAGATGTAAGCCCATATTTCAGGAGTACGCACAATATTGTGCACATTGATGAGAAATGGTCCTGCATAACCAAGAAAAGGAACTACTATCTGCTGCCTGACGAAGAGGACCCGGAAAGACCTATTAAAAACTCTATTGGAAAAGTGATGTTTCTCAGAGCGGTAGCAAGACCACGGTACGATGAAGATGGAAGCATGACATTCTCCGGAAAAATTGGGGTCTGGCCATTCGTGAGTGACTGCAGCAGCAAAAAGAAGCAATATTAGGGAAAAGGGGGACATTGGAGACAAAGCCTGTCATAGTGACGAGGGACGTGATGAGAGAGTACATTATACAAAAGGTTGTGCCACCAATTCAAGCATGGTGGCCTGTAGATGATGCTGGACAGACCATTTTTATCCAACAAGATAACGCGAGAACACATATATTCTACCTAATGATCAAGCATTCGCAGAAGCTGTGGATGAAAGTGGCCTGGATATTAGAATAATGTATCAGCCTCCAAATTCTCCGGACATGAACGCCCTGGACCTTGGGTTTTTTAGCTCGATTCAGTCGCTAACAGACTGCAAAAGTCCAAAAACTATTCCAGAGCTGATTAAAGGTGCTCAAGAGGAGTTCGATGGATATGAGGTTGCAAAACTTAACCGAGTATTCATAACTCTGCAGACTCGCATGGTCGAAGTAATGAAGAATGGTGGAGTCCATAAATACAAAACCCCACATATGAACAAGCAAAGTGTCAGAATCCGGCTCCACCGGCCCAACAAGGTTCGAACTCTGGGGCGTGTGCAAAGACCTTTCCTAGCTATCGCCTCAAGCTCGTTGCCTCAGGGCTTGGCCTCATCGAGTTCGTGCGAGGGGGGGGGGAGGGAGAATGGACATGGCAGTTTATCCAGGTTCGGGCCACCTTGCGGTGTAAAACCATACTCCTGCTTTGTGGTGGATTGGCCTCACGAGGAGGCTGAGGATGAACTAGTACAATGGGTGAGTTGCCTCGCGAGGGCTCAAAGAGTGAGGTTCGATCGGTCCGTCTCTATGGTGGAGACTAGCCTATATTTATAATGGCCTTGGTCCTCTTCCCTCATAGCTTAGTTGGGAAGGGATTCCACAATGGCCAATTTTGAAAGGGGACAAGAGGTACATCTTATCCCGATGAAAGGTGGTCTTTGCCTACAAAGCTTCTGGCCATGCCGCAGCTGTGGACTTGGCGATGACATCCGTCCAGCCGAGCTCGTAGTCTTGGTCTTGTTGCACCGGAATGGAAACCTTTGTGGGATCCCTTGGGAACCCGCGTATGTCCTTGCCTCCTTAGCACGGAAGAGGAAACGGTCCTGGACTGCGCCCGCCTGGCCTTGGTCGTCATGGCTCACGTCATCGCGCCTCGCGAGGCGGGAGGCATGCATAGAAATCTCCGCTCCTCGGGAGGCAGCCTGGGGAGGACGCTCCCCGGGAGGTCCTGGTGTCGCTCGCCTCGCGAGGCCAGGGGCCTTAGCGAGGGTCTTGCCCTTGAGGTCCTGGAGCTGGGCCGTACCGGGCCGTCGATGAAGCCGCGTGCTGGGCCGCAGGCAGGCAGGTCTGGGTACCCCCGATCCTAGAACGCCGACAGTAGCCCCCGGTCCCAAGGCGCGCTCGGGCTGGCTTCGAAGCGAAGGGCGAAGGGCGAAGCACCGCGGGCCCTAATCTCCTGCGGGCCAAGCTTGACGCGTGGCGTGCGACGGGACGCGGGCGCCTCCGCTCCCCCACATCGCCTCGGCAACTGCCCAGGCTGACAAAAAGCCTGGCGCATGCTGCGGTGCTGTCATTGCTCTTCTTCGTTGCGCCTTTCCTGTCAGGATCCCCATTCCCTCGTGAGAGGTTACTCCAGACCCAAGCGAAGTGTCGTCTTTCCTCCTGCTCTCCCATTGCCAAGGATTCCGCGGATGGCGCCCGCCGGGAAATCGAAGCCAGAGGCCCAGGTCACGGCCTCCTCATCCCCTCCACCAGCGCTCGCAACCTCTTCCATTGCCAAGGAGGGGGACCTCGCCCCCGTGCTCCCGCTGACGATGGACGATACAAACGAGTGGGGCGAGACCCTGATCTGGGCCAGTTTTGCAGAGCGGAGCACCTTGGCGAAGACGGTGTTCCCCTTCTTCCTCCATAGTATCTTCTCAGGGCTCGTCCCGCCCCTTTCGGAGTTCTTCTGTGCTATCCCCGTGCACTACAAGGTCCACGCCCTCCATCTCCAGCCTAACTCCATTCTCCTCCTGTCCATCTTCGCCTTCTACTGTGAGGCCTTTGTGGGCGTGAGGACTTTGTGGGCGTGAGGCCCTCAGTGGCTCTCTTCCACCATTACTTCAGCTTGCGGTTCCACGACCAGGAGCAGCGTTCCACATGCGTCTCCTTCGTTGCGGTTCAGAAGGGGAATGTGCTCCTGAAAGCCAGGAAGAAGGTGGAAGGGTTCCAGCTTCCTGGATGTCCAGGGTCTCAATCCGCTCCTGAAGCCCTCGACGGAGTTGCCCGAGCGGATCCCAAAGTGGAGTTCCTCAAAGCTCACCAACCCGCGGGCGCGACCCGTCCTGGAGAGGATAGACTCAGATATGGAGGCCAAGATGTTGACGGGGGCGATGATCATGAAGGAGTTCTTGACGCAGCTCTTAACACCGCTCCTGTCGCACTCGAAGCCCATGTGGGAGTACCAGGGTGCGAGGGACGACATAAAGCTGCGCCCTAGCAGCCTGACACGCGAGGAGCTGGAAGCGGACCTGATCACCCTGCTTGGTTGCATTTCGGAGGACATCCCTAAGGCCGTGCCCGCGGTTATGTGGTAGATGGGAATTTTTAATATCCGGTTGTAGAGAACTTGACACCAGATCCGAATGAAAATACACCAACCGCGTGCGTAACCGTGACCGTCTGTTTTCGAGTGAGGTCGAGAAGAGAACACGGTGGGGTTATGTTTGACTCGTAAGTAGTTCAGGATCACTTCTTGATCATTACTAGTTTGCGACCGTTATGCGTAGTTTCTCTTCTTGTTCTTGTACTCGTAGGTCAGCCACCATACAATGTTTAGTGCTTGCTGCAACCTCACCACTTATCCATTCCATACCTATTAAGCTTTGCTAGTCTTGATACCCATGATAATGGGATTGTTGAGTCCTCGTAGCTCACAGATTACTACAACAAGGTAATGCGATGTCATGACGTGAGAGCGATGCTTGCTTTGTTTGGAGTTCCCCTTCTGTTTCTTATTCTTTGTCGATCTTGGGATAGGTTCCTGGTCGGCAGCCTGGGATAGGATCGCATATTGAGCGTGACAAGTGGGCTCCGAGGGCTCGTGGGGCTCACGACGCACAGGAGGCTCGCGAGGGCCTGGGACCTCCTGAGACGCCTCCGCCAGACGTTGGGCCTTGTGAGACGCATGTACAGCTCGCGTGGGGCGCTGGTACATAGCGCCCACGTTCACCAGGCCGAAAGGCATGCAGACATAGTTGCAGGGGTAGCCCCTACTCCGGCCAACGCGCCATGGCCAAAAGAGGTCTTGAGAAGCGGCCCTATTGAGGCCCGGGATGTTGACGCAAACACGCAGCCCGTCGCCCTCGTCGGGGGCGGCGGCTGCACCAGTGGGGGGTGCGGGGCAGCGCTCACCGCGCATGGCCTGCGCCTCCTGAAGCTCCACGATCGCCTTGGTGATGAACTCCCTCGCTCCTGGACCCTCGCTCCTTGCTTGTGGGGGCGCGCCTCAAGGCACGCCTCCAGGTGGTGCCCGAGCACCTCCCTCGTCGCACTGGTCAGGTCAGAGGCTCTCCAGACGGAAGCCCCGAGCCCATCCCGAGGGAGGCGCCGGGTGCACCTTCCTATGCAGGAGGAAGGGGCGCCCCGACAGCAGGCGCGGGGCCTGAGGCGCCACCAACGGGCTTCGTGGCCTCCGGACGGCTCTTGGGGAGGAGTTGCTTCTTCTTCACGAGGGTCGCCTCGAGAGACAGGGTGCCACCTCCATCGTCAGAGTTCTCGGCTGCCGCGACATGGTAGGCATGCTCAAGAGAACAGACCGCGCCCTTCTCATCGCAGGCGACCGTGATGGCGCCGCTGCACCCTGGCATCTTGAGGACGTTGTAGCCATGGTGGGTTGCCACCATGAACTTGGCGAGGGCGGGGTACCCGAGGATGGCGTTGTACGGGAGGCCGATGTGGGCGACATCGAAGTCGATGAGCTCGGTGTGGTAGTTGTCGCGTTTGTCGAAGGTGACGGGGAGGCGCACCTGCCCCAAGGGTGTGGTGGAGCCATCAGTGACCCTAGAGAAAGGCTTGGTGGGCATGAGTTGGTCATGAGGCACTTGGAGCGTGTCGAATGTCTCCACAGAGAGAATGTTGAGGTCGACGCCACCATCGATGAGGGTCTTGGTGACTGCGACGTTGCTGATGGTGGGCGTGGAGAGCATGGGGAGCGCGCCCGTAGTGGCCGCGCACTTGAGGTGATCCTTGGAGTCGAAGGTGATGGCCTACTGCGACCACCTGAGGGGGTGCATGGCCTCGAGCTTCGGGAGCTCTGCATTCACCTCATGAGAGAATGGCTTGAAGATGAGGTTCAAGCCTGGTGCCTGAGCGCCGCCGAGGATGCAGGCAATCGCACGCGGTTCCTGGAAGCCCCCAGCCCCATCGTCCTGGTGGTTATCCTCGTTCCTTCTTGGTGGTGGTGCAGCGGAGGGAGGCCGGCGTTGCCCTGAGGACGGGCCTCATGAGGCTGGTCGCGCCAGGGGCCATCGTGAGGCTGATCACGCCAGCGATCCTCGCGAGACTGGTCGCACCAATCCTGACGAGGGTTGCGGTCGCCCCAGCAGCCTCCGCCGCGACCTCCTCCACGGCAATAGCCAGTCGCTGCGCTTGGGGCGGCGGCCAAGGCGCTCATCACGGATCGCCCTGAGCTCCTGGCAGTCGTTGGTGTTGTGGTGTGAATGTTGTGGAAGACACAGAAAGGGCGGTTATCCTTGGCTGGCTCGTCGTGGTCACGGTCGCGCTTCAACTCAGGCTTCGCTGCCAGCACGGTGTGGACCTTGCGCTTTGCCTCCTTGGCCTTGACCTTCTTTTCTTCAGGATCGACATCAGGGAGCTTGAGAAGGGAGAGGTGGCCCTCTTCCGCCCTAGCGCACCTGTCCGCCAGGTTGAACTTCTCCAGCGCCGTGCACAGGTCATCGTGGATGGCGAGCTCCTCGCTCATCTTAACATCCGTGACGCCCTCGATGAAGGCTGAGATGATGGATTCGTTCACCTCAAGATCCCGAAAGCCTCGGACGTTCATGCGCTTCACCAACGTTCGCCTCAAGATCCCGAAAGCCTCGGAAGAAGATGCCCATGCGCCTCAAGATCCCGAAACCAACGAAGATGCCCATGCGCCTTGCGGTGCTTACGGGTGCAGCCCGCGCGGGGGGAGCATGATCTTGACGCCCATGCGCTGTAGCCTCCAGGGTCGCCCGGTCTTGGTGCTGGCGCGGGGAGCGCACGCGCGTCGTACTGCGGCTGTTGCACCTCCCGGCAGCTGGCCTCATCCCGAGCCGGCACGAGCACCCTGTGCGGTGGGTCGCGCGGGTGAACGTCGCGCCGGGGCTTGGTGTCGGCATCGTGCATAGGAGGAGGTGGAGGCGCACCGTGCGCCACGTCGCCTGCACAAGAGGGCGAGGGACGGAGCGAGTGGGATGGCGCAGGGGCCTCACCGGTGGCGTTGGCGAGTTCGGTGATGTGACCAAGCCAGGCATCGTAGCCCTCATCGGCGGGACGGTAGCGTAGAAGCTCCCGCGCCATGAGGAGCGCGGCTTGCGCGTTCGCTGGCCCGCGGCGGGCATGGGAAGACGACGCTGTGACGGGGGTGAGAGAAGGCGTGGCGGTGCGGCCATCACACCGCATGGAGGGCGGCAGCGAAGAGTCCTGCTACTGAGGAGTAGCAGGGTCAGCTGTTGCGTTAGCCGCGGGAGAAGCGGAGCAGCGCGGAACACCGCGACCCACGGGCGTCGTCTGGGCGACGCGATCGGCCCGACGCTCGGCGCGAACTCGGCAGGCGTCGGCCATGGGAACAACGAAGCGAAGCGGAGGGGAGCTTCGACACGCCCCAACCTCGCGCGCCAAATGTCGGAATCCGAGCTCTGTGGAGCCAACAAGGTTCAAACTCTGGGGCGTGTGCGAAGATCTTGCCTTGCTATCGCCTCAAGCTCGTTGCCTCAGGGCTTGGCCTCGTCGAGTTCGTGCGAGGGGGGAGGGGGAGAATGGACACGGCAGTTCACCCAGGTTCAGGCCACCTTGCGGTGTAGAACCCTACTCCTGCTTTGTGGTGGATTGGCCTCACGAGGAGGCTGAGGATGAACTAGTGCAATGGGCGAGTTGCATCGCGAGGGCTCAAAGGGTGAGGTTCGATCGGTCCGTCTCTATGGTGGAGACTAGCCTATATTTATTGTGGCCTTGGTCCTCTTCCCTCATAGCTTAGCCTGGAAGGGATTCCACAACGGCCAATTTTGAAAGGGGACATGAGGTTCATTTTATACTGAAGAAAGGTGGTCTTCGCCTGCAAAGCTTCTGGCCATGACGCAGCGGTGGGCTCGGCAATGACATCCGTCCTGGCCGAGCTCGTGGTCTTGGTCTTGTTGCACCGGAATGGAAACCTTTGGGAGATCCCTTGAGAACATGCGTAATTCCTTGCCTCCTTAGCACGAAAGAGGAAACTGTCCTGGACTACGCCCGCTGGCGCCCGCCTGGCCTTGGTCGTCATGGCTCACGTCATCGCGCGCCTCGTGAGGCGAGAGGCCTGCATAGAAATCTTCGCTCCTCGGGAGGCAGCCTGGGGAGGCCGCTCCCCGGGAGGTCCTTGTGTCGCTCGCCTCGCGAGGGTCTTGCCCTTGAGGTCCTGGAACTGGACCGTACTGGGCCGACGATGAAGCCGCGCGCTGGGCCGCAGGTAGGCAGGTCTGGGTACCCCCGATCCCAGAACGTCGACACAAAGGCTAGAAAGGCTACAACTATTACCGCCCAGGATCTCAGTTCCTCCTGAAGCGTATGCGAAGGCACTAGAGATGCTTGGACACTGATCCTACTCCAGTTTGTTGTGCATTCTGTGTGTACTTGTTGCGTATTCCACTCCAGTTTGTTGGAGTACTTGTTGTGTGTTCTGTGTACAAGCAAAGGAGTATGTCTTTATGCGTGTACTTGGGAGTCTATGTTCATTGTTGCCACACACTATATATTGTGCTATATATTGCTACTCCAGCTTATACTTCGAGTACTTGCTATATATTGGTATATATACTCCAGTATTTATTGTTGGAAAAGAAGAGAGCTGAAGCACTTGCTATAGATAGATAGATACTCCAGTACTCCTAGCAAGTTGCAAAACACTCCAATTAGGAGTATATTCTTTGCAGCAAAGAATATATACTCCAAGCTCTTTCTCCAAAAATAGCAGTATCATGCTTGCTTAACTGAATTTTTAACATTCAATGTACTGTCGACTAACTACTCCAAAAAAAATCATGTCAATCAACTCTTTCCGGTTGGGTTAAATTATGGAGTATTTCTAACAAGATCACATATTTGGCACAAGATATTTAAATTATGGAGTATTTCTTTCAGTTGAGTAAATAGATGGGCAACTACTCCATCTGCAGTAAGTAGATTACCTGAACTTTGGCCGGTTCATGCCCATCCCAGAAGATATACTCCACCACATCTGCACCACCTTCCTTACACATACATTTATTTCCTTGCAGCTTGAATGCATGATCATGAACGTGAGAAATCCTGCAAGCAACTCTGTTAACGTGCTTGAAGCTTGGCCTGCGCCAAAGCCAAGTGAACACCCTGCACCATTTGAGACATCCCTGCATCCATCATGCTCTGAATCACTCGCCACTGTGAACCTTACACCAGGAAACAATAACAATGGAATCAGATGCAGTACAAACACCGTAACTCAAGCGGATGCAAGACCGGAGAGACGGCCTCAAGCGACTGCAGTATTTTCATGCCATGGAAACCATGTAAATCCTCACCTGATCACCTCCGAGACGAGCTTCCTGCTCTGCACTGCGATGGTTGAACGGCTCGAAGAAGGGCCCATACACCCCCCTCCCAGCACCCCCGCCGCTGATGCCGAGGTGGTCAAGTAACCGACGAGGGGGACGAGCAGGAGGGCGACGGCGAGGCGGGCATCGCCTGAAGCAGCAGATCCGGGCGGACGACCGGAAGCAGCAGCTCCGGGTAGTCGTCGCTGCAGATCGGAGAGCCGGACCCCCCATTTTTTAACGATGGGGAGGGACAAGGAGGGAACCAGATCCTCTAAGTGTAAAATGAAGAAGCAAAGTTAGGAACTGTTAGTAAGTACGTAGTTAGTAGGTTGTTTACTGTTGGTATTTACATAGATATAAATAATTTAAAAATAATTTTATTTCACCATCAAATTGTTTATATGTAATTACTATAAATATACACATTAGATCATCAATTTGCAAATTAATTTAAATTGTTTTAGCCATAATCACATGGATAGAAAAAGGAAAGTTAGGGTATTATAGCTTCTCTAACTTTCCTTCTCAATGTTGAAGGATCCGGTTCCTAAGGGAGGGGGGGGGGGAGGTGGCGCGGCCGAGGGAGACAGCGTCAGGAAGGAATGCAAATGTTTCGCTACCGTGTCCATGAGGGTCCAAATGGAAAACGTTTTTTCTTATTTTGCTACCGTGTCCGTGTACATGATTTCGCTCGGAGACTTCTGATCCTTAAAATTAAAGAGAACTTTGTATTTGTCGCTTTAAATTTTGACCACTTTGCTTATGTCACTATAAAAATTGACATTCATGTCACTCTCATGTTTTGACAATACATCACAATTGCCATTCCGTGGCAAAAGCAATAATTTGATAGTGACTATTATGATATTTGTCAAAAGGTAAGAGTGACAAAAGTGAAATGAAAAGTTATTGTTTTTGCCATAGAATGGCATTTGTGATGTATTATCAAAAACTAAGAGTGGCAAAAGTGAAATGTCAAATTTTAGAGTGGCATAAGCAAAGTACGCAAAAGTTAGAGTGGCGAAAACAAAGTTTTCCCTTAAAATTGAGCTCTACTTCAGAAAATAGAAGGCAAATGGGGTAGCTCCATGATATTGCCGTTTAAAAAAATAGAATGTGTGGTACAACTCCTAGTTTTTTATGTAGTTCTTCAGGGAGTGTTGTGAAAAACTGTAGAAGATCGAGTTGGGTGGAAATTACCCACCACTGCCACTAGTAAGTGGATACCCATGCGTTTCTTCCCCCTCATCCAATTTAATAGACCTTTTCCACCAAATTTCTCATTCATGAAGCTGGAGCTAGATGGAAGACAAATATTCTCTTTGATAATGCTACAATTTCTGTATGAAACTGCTCCAAAGTGAATTTAATGAAATGAAACTGATTTTGATGAAGCGGAGCAGTCCCAATGTCACACCCCGATTTTCATGCCACAACACTTAAGCTAATAAATCATGATAAAATGTGGTTTGACAAAAACTTTTGAGTGTTTTGGTCTTTGCTTGATTTGCTTTCTGTGTGTTGGTTGCAAGTGCTCTAAAAATTAAATAAATACTCCAACTCTTATACTCCTTCTCCTTGAACCAAAAACCCCGCCCAATGATCATGCCATGTGTGTAGGACATAAAAATAATTTCTTGCAAAAATATTTGGGCCAAAAAGTATTTTCTAAATTAGGTTTTCCAAAAACCCCTGAATTGAGACTTGAACTACAAGTACTTAATTAAGGGTGTGAAAAATCTTTCAAAAATTATATTTGATTCCTATTAGATATTGGACACCCAGAAACCACAAAAATAAAATTTTAAAAGTAATTTTCCTATTTTATTTAAAGGCTTTTTCTTTAGGCCAGAAATGGTCTTTAATAGGTTAAAATTATTTTAAGGCTTCAAAAATATTTGAACAAAATCAGGGAAACTCAGTAGACATATATTTTCCATATATAAGAGTTTCAGAATATGGTCATGTTCAAAATATTGGACAAAACCTCCCAAAACCATTTCTGCCCATTTCAAGGATTTGAAATATTTCTACAGGAAATATTTTCATAAAAATCCAAGAAAATTCCATCATATCACAAACGCCCTATTTGGTGATCTTGACAAGTCTCATGTCCTGGAGAACAAGATAACATCATCAAATCCCCTCAAAACCATTTCTGTCCATTTTGAAGTTTGAGCAACTTTACATTGCCAAACATTTCCAAATGTTCTCAAACCTTGTGAACATGCTCAAATGTTCTAATTATTCATCTAGACCAAGTGGCACAAGTTGGAGAACAAGTTAACTTGATCAAAGTGCCCCAAAACCCTTCCTGTCCACAACCAAATTTGAACAACTCTACATTGTAAACTTTCTCCTTTTTATCTCAACTTTTGTGGACATGTTCATAACCTCAAATGATGACACTACACCAAGTGGTGCATCAAGGAGAATAGGTTTGCATGACTAAATCTTGGGAAGTCCATTTCTGTTGATTTCTAGGGTTTACAAAAGTTGCATTGGCAACTTTGCCCAAATGGACTCAATATTGGTGGAACCTATTATTTTCTCATACCATTTGACCCTGTCAAGCCTCATGACAAGAGGAGTTCATCTTCTTGCCAAAATCAACAACAAACACCTTCTGCCATTTTTCTAAAAACACCACTTTGACCCCTTCCACTAATCTCCATGAATTATACTTTTTACCACAAGCCCACCTAGTCCCCCTCTACCTCTGGTGTGCTTCCCTGCCCGAGAGGCAATGATGAAGAGGGGCAGGGACACACTTTTCTTCTCTGGACAACATCATTTTCACTCTCTCTTCACCCCTCCTCTCCTCTACTGGCTCCCCAAGGCATCCAATGCCATTTCCACTTTGTTTACTCCCTCCCAGAGCCCCCAAACGCAAGTGGTCACGCGAGGACACGGGTAAAAGCCGCACATGCCGGCCAAAGACGCGCTCTGGAGCACGCTACCATGCTCCCGATCGTTGACACCGCGCTCCCGTCCACCTCGGGCCGCCCGAGCGCACCAGTCGATGCGCCTCGGCGTCCGCGTCACGCCAGCAAGTCTCCCACTTGCTCTCGCACCCTCCTCTCGCCCCTGCGGCGCGTGCCCGAGCGCCACCCACATCCGCCAATCGCTGCCCGCGTCCCTGGCCCGCCTCGCGCTCGCTCCTCGCTCCCTCTCTTTTTCCCTAGTCGTAGACCACGCCCAGGAAGACCCCCGACTTGAAGCCAAGCTCTCCCGTGGCCTCCAACAATGGCTACGGCCTCACCGGCGCATGGCCCCGTGGTGCACCTCGCCCCCTTCTATTTAAGGCCACCCCCGAGCCTCCTCTCTACTCCTTTGGCTCTCTCTCCCTCCCGTGCACCCCCTGGGCCAACCCACTCCCTCCTCGTGCCCTCCTTGCGCCTCCATGGCCTGAGCAATGCCGCCGGCCTCCGCCTAAATTCGCACCCACCACTCCTCCTCCCCCCTAGACCGCACTAGAACACCTCCACCATCACCGCAAGGCCCTCCATCTCCTCCATTCGCCCCCAGGAAGGCCAGGCGCTCATGGCCAAAGATGGCCGACGGCCCCTCTGCCACCACCCAAGCCGTCGCCACTACAGTCATCCTCGGCATGCGTGCAGCACATGGATGGGTGCGGCGTGGTCTCCTGAGCACTCCGGTGGATGGGGATTTGCCGGAGATGCCCTGTAGCCCCGGCAATCGCCGGCGGGAGCCGCTCCTTCCCGCGGCCAGAGCGCGCGCGGGAGGTGGAAGATGACCTGCCACTGGGGCCCACACGCTAGTGACCCAGCAGGCGGGCCCGTCCGTTTTAGTGGAGGCGTACTTCGCGAAGGCGCCTTCGATGCCACCTCCTCTGCCTGCGCATCCGAGCCGCTGGGCCGGCCCTGTGCGCTGCGGTGCTACCGTGGACACAGTTTAGGTGTAACCAAAGTCTTTTTCTTTTTCTTTTCGAGTGGGCTTCTAAAATCCATAGTTAATTCATTTCTTGTCCAAATTTGATGATTCAAATTTCCAAAGACTCCATAAGTCAATATCTATTTAATGAGGCATAGTGAACATTTTTACTGTGCTTGGTTTTCACTGGATACATTAAATAGGTCATTTATCCACATAAGTCCACTTCAAAAATCCATACTATATTCATTTCAACTCCAAATCCAGTGAAACCAATTTCCAAATGTTTCTAAAATCATGCCTGATTTAATGGGTACTTTTACTCATTTTTATAAAAAGGCATCATGTGGGAAACTTGTAGATCCATCAAATCCATTGATTCCATCATATTGAAATGTTCAGAAATATCCACTAATCCAATCCCAATGAAACCACTCTGGTTATTTTTCATATAAACAGAGAAGTCCTAGAAAAGTCAATTTTATATTTTTGGAGCACTTTTATTTTTGCCTTCTTGTGTTGCTTATTGCGATTGTTTCCAACGTTAGTTAACGAAGTAGACGGAGTACTTGGAGAAGGATCCAAAGACTTGAAGACTCTGATGAACCAGGCAAGCAGCCTTTTGACCATAATGAACCCTTTTTTATCATAGTAGCATTTCTTTCCGTGATTGTTGAATGCATGACATCTTGAATGGCAACCTTGCCAGGTTTGCCTTCGTTGCATATACCCCGTTGATACTTGCGTTGTTCATGACTCTATCCTTGCTTAGAGTTGTGTTGGTGGGTGGTAGAAATATGCTATAGTTGTTGGCTGAGCAAAATGGGCCTGGGTTATGCATGGCAAGGAACAAGTGTGGTTTGACATACTTGCAAATAGCCCCAGTGGGTGCCACTAATGCCCCTGGGAGGTGATGATGAACTAGGTCACTACTTGATGAAAGTGTTGTTTATAGAGACGAATTAGATTTAAGATTTGTTGACTGTCCCAACCCTACATGCGCAACCACTCTACCCTGATATGGGAAAGGGCATTATTGATTACCTAGGCCGATACTAGCATGGTGCCCACATTACTAGTGACGGGGGTGACATGAGGTCACTCTCGGGACGGGGTCGTGCTTGGATAGGCGGCCATGACTGCTTTCACAGGGCACCGGACACACCGTTGGTCCCTGCGTGTATGTGTGATAATAAAAAGGGTATAGTCCCAAGATCTTGATGTTTATAAATAAAGGCCGTGTACCGACGAGTGGACACTATGTTAGTGTCGCCTAGGGAAAGATAGTGATCGGGTGCTTACCCCGGGTAGTTGAGGAACCGCGGGTCGTGGATGACACAGAAGTTCCCCGGATCTTGTGGGTAAAGTGTGCAACCTCTGCAGAGTGTCAAACTATTCGAATAGCCATGTCCACGGTCAAGGACGGTTGGGTGCTGCTGCTTAGACTATGTCCATATGTTTATGACAAACAACACAGATTGGAAAAATTGATGATATGATTCGTGAGGAAGTCACAATGAATTGAGTATGAGTTGTTCATAGCTCTTTCTCGATGTTGATGTATGTAACCTCCTCATACTTGTTGCAGACGCATTCATGTCCTTGATAAATGTTGATCATACTTGCATGAGAAAAACTAGCTTTCCGCAAAAATGCCAATTAAGCAGTAGAGCTTTGCATAATTCTTTTGTTATCACTCCTGGGTTGCTTGCGAGTACATTCAAAGTACTCATTGGCTTGCCACTGGTTATTTTATTGGCCAGGCATGAAAGACAAGATATATTGAAGAGTTCTTTGGTGACGATCGTGCGAGCTAGGATGCTTCCCAGTCAGAATTCTTGTAGGGTTAAGGTAGATGGCATGGGTCCAAGTTATTGACGAAGATTTCCGCTACAATGTTATACTCAAGACTTGACCATAATGGTAATAATTTATGTAAGACGATATGTATGGATGTAAGACTCCTGTTATTCAGCTTCTGTGTGTTCAGTGAACATTGATCTCTGGGATCACTGTGCATGTGCATTCGGTGACCACGACTTATGAGTCGGGGTCCCCACACCCAAACATGCCAAAGTGAACGGAAGGGAGTATCAGGAATAAGACATGTACGCTATGCTGGCATTATGATCTTCACTCTATATATGTAGTGAGCTACAATTACCATCCTTTGCCACATGCCAAATGCAAACAATCTAAAGAGTGAAAAGAAACCATCTCATTGTTAGACTCTAGAGCAAAATGAAGCCTTCTGAAAAGATCTGAGAAGATGGGTCTAGAGGGGGTGATTAGACCCTTTAACAAGTAAAAGTGGTAGTTTTTTGTTTCTTCAAGTTAAGGTTGGATTTAGAACAAGTTAAAGGGCATCCAATACATCTGAAGCAAGCATGACAAGAGTATAGGCAATGAAAAGAGTAAAACATGCAATTTTCAAGAATGTAAAAGGATGGGATTGGAGTGTGCAAACTCAATGGAGACGCGGAGAATTTTTGGCATGGTTTCGATAGGTGGTGCTATCGTACGTCCACGTTGATGGAGACTTCAACCCACGAAGGGCAACGATTGGGCTCCAGCCACAAATAGTCCACGAAGAAGCAACCTTGTCTATCCCATCATGGCCATCGCCCACGAAGGACTTGCCTCACTCGTGGAGATTTTCACTAAGTAGGCAATCTCCCCGTCCTTATAAACTTCTTGGTTCAACTCCACATCACGACGGAGGCTCCCATGCGACACCTAACCATTGTAGGAAACACGACTCTCCAAAAGGTAATAGACGGTGCATTGATGATGAACTCCTTGCTCTTGTGCTTCAAATGATAGTGTGACGCCCCCGATTCAGTCGTACACTAATTATACATGCAATGTGTATGATCAAGATCAGGGACTCACGGGAAGATATCATAACACAACTCTAGACACAAATTAAAATCATACAATGCGAGCTTTATATTACAAGCCAGGGCCTCGGGGGCTCGAATACATAAGCTCGAACACAAACAAGTAAGGGGAAGCAACAATATCTGAGTACAAACATAAGTTAAACAAGGTGCCATAAGATGGCTAGCACAAACAGGGATACAGATCGAAGAGGCATGGGCCTCCTACCTGGGATCCTCCTAAATTACTCCTGGTCGTCAGCGGCCTGCACATAGTAGTAGGCACCCTCGGGGTAGTAGCATTTGTCGTCGACGGAGGCGTCTAGCTCTTGTGCTCCAACATCTGCTTGCGACATCCGAGAAGAGTGGAAAAGGGGGGAAAGAGGAAGCAAACCAATCGTGAGTACTCATCCAAAGTACTCGCAAGTAAGGATCTACACTACATATGCATCGGTATCAACGAAATGGGTAGTGTGTGTGGACTGAACTGCAGAATGCCAGAATAAGAGGGGGATAGCTAGTCCTATCGAAGACTATGCTTCTGGCAACCTCCATCTTGAAGCATATAGAAGAGAGTAGCAAGTATAGCATCAAGTAACATCGTATAGCATAATCCTACCCGACGATCCTCTCCTTGTCACCCTATGAGAGAGTGATCACCGGGTTGTCTCTGGAAGTTATCAGGGTGTTTTTTATTAAGTATCTGGTTCTACTTGTCATGAGGTCGGAATACAACTCCAAGCGTCTTGTTACCGTGTACACGGCTATTCGAATAGATAAACTTCCCTGCAAGGGTGCACCACATTTCCCAACACGCTCGACCACTCTGGCCGGGCACACTTTCCTGGGTCATGCCCGGTGATAACTCACAAGTATAGGGGATCACAACAATTTTCGAGGGTAGAGTATTCAACCCAAATTTATTGATTCGACACAAGGGGAGCCAAAGAATATTCTCAAGTATTAGCAGCTGAGTTGGCAATTCAACCACACCTGAAAGACTTAATATTTGCAACAAAGTATTTAGTAGCAAAGTTGTACGGAAGTAACGGTAACGATGGCAAAGGTAATAGTAGCAGTTTTGTAACAATTGTAACAATGGCAACGTTAAAGTAACATAGCAAAGATCAATATGTGAAAAGCTCATAAGCAATGGATCAATGATGGATAATTATGTCAGATGGCATTCATCATGCAACGGTTATAACCTAGGGTGACACAGAACTAGCTCCAATTCATCAATATAATGTAGGCATGTATTCCATATATAGTCATATGTGCTTATGGAAAAGAACTTGCATGACATCTTTTGTCCTACCCTCCCGTGGCAGCGGGGTCCTAATGGAAACTAAGGGATATTAATGCCTCCTTTTAATAGAGTACCAGACCAAAGCACTAGCACTTAGTGAATACATGAACTCCTCAAACTACGGTAATCATCAGAAAGAATCCCAATTATTGTCACCTTGGGGTATGTGGATCATAACTCGTAATAGGTGTCTACAACTTGCAAGATAGGATCAAGAACACAAACATATTCATGAAAACATAATAGGTTCAGATCTGAAATCATGGCACTCGAGCCCTAGTGACAAGCATTAAGCATAGAAAAGTCATAGCAACATCAATCTCAGAACATAGTGGATACTAGGGATCAAACCCTAACAAAACTAACTCGATTACATGATAAATCTCATCCAACCCATCACCGTACAACAAGCCTACGACGGAACTACTCACGCACGGTGGTGAGCATCATGAAATTGGTGATGGAGGAAGGTTGGTGATGATGATGGCGACGAATCCCCCTCTCTGGAGCCTCGAACGAACTCCAGATCTGCCCTCCCGATGAAGAACAGGAGGTGGCGGCGGCTCCGTGTCGTAAAGCGCAATGAATCCTTCTCTTTGGTTTTTTCTCCCTGAAAGTGAATATATAGAGTTGGAGTTGAGGTCGGTGGAGGTCCAGGGGACCCACAAGGCAGGGGGCGCGCCTGGGGGGGGGGGGGGGGCGCCCCCACCCTTGTGGACAACTGATGAGTCCCCTCCGGTTGATTCTTTCGCCAGTATTTTTTATTTATTCCAAAAATATTCTCCGTAGATCTTCATGTCATTCTGAGAACTTTTATTTCTGCACAAAAACAACACCAAGGCAATTCTGCTGAATACAACGTCGGTTTGGGTTAGTTCATTCAAATCATGCAAAATAGAGTCCAAAACAAGGGCAAAAGAGTTTGGAAAAGTAGATACGATGGAGACGTACCAACTCCCCCAAGCTTAACCCATTGCTTGTCCTCAAGCAATTCAGTTGACAAACTAAAAGTGATAAAGAAAAACTTTTACAAACTCTGTACGATCTTGTTGTTGCAAATATGTGTAGCCAGCATTCAGGTTTTTAGCAAAGATTATGAACTAACCATATTCACAATAACATTTAGGTCTCATATTTACTCGGATCAATGGCATAATCAACTAGCGAGCAATAATAATAAATCTCAGATGACAACACTTTTTCAAAACAATCATGAGATAATATGACACAATGGTATCTCGCTAGCCCTTTCTGAGACCACAAAACATGAATGTAGAGCACCCTGAAGATCAAGGACTGACTAGACATTGCAATTCATGGTAAAAGAGATCTAGTCATACTCAATATCAATTAATAACAACGCATATAAATGACAGTGGTGCTCTCTAACTGGTGCTTTTTATAAGAGGATGATGACTCAGCAATAAAATAAATAGGTAGGCCCTTCACAGAGGGAAGCAAGGATTTGCAGAGGTGCCAGAGCTCAAGCTTTTTGAAATAGAGATAAATATAATTTGAGCGGTATGCTTTCATTATCAACATAACAACCAAGAGATCTCGGTATCTTCCATACTAGATACATTATAGGCGGTTCCCAAACAGAATGGTAAAGTTTTTACTCCCCCTCCACCAACAAGCACACTCCACGGCTGGTCTGAAACAACGGGTACCATTCATACCAACAACAGTCTTGGGGGAGTTTTGTTTGAAGTTAAATTTTGATTTTATTTGAGCATGGAACTGGGCATCCCGAATACCAGCCACTTTCTCGTGAATGACAAGTGGATAAACACTCATCGTGATAATAACCCACCTAGCATGGAAGATACTGAGCCCCCAGTCGCTACATGAGCAATTCAGGCATACAAATAGATTATTATTTTATGGTTTAGAGTTTGACACATGCAAATTTTCTTGGAACGACAGGTAAATACCGCATATAGGTAGGTATGGTGGACTCATATGGAACAACTTTGGGTTTATGGAAGTGGATGCACAAGAAGTATTCCCGCTTTGTACAAGTGAAGGTTAGCAAAAGATTGAGGAGCGACCGGCTAGACTGCGACAACAATCATAAACATGCATTGAGATTAACCAATATTGTGTGCAAGCATGAGTAGGATATAAATCACCATGAACATAAATATCGTGGAGGCTATGTTGATTTTGTTTCAACTACATGTGTGAACATGTGCCAAGTCAAGCCACTCGAATCATTCAAAGGAGGATACCATCCTATCATATTACATCACAACCATTTTAAAAGCATGTTGGCACGCATGGTAAACCATTATAAACTCCTAGCTAATTAGGCATGGCATGACTAACTATAATCTCTAATTGTCATTGCAAACATGTTTCATTCATAATGGGTTGAATCAAGAACGATGAACTAATCATATTTACAAAAATAAGATAGGTCGATTTCATGCCAGCTTTTCCTCATCTCAATCATTTCATCACATATCGTCATTATTGCCTTTCACTTGCATGACCGAACAGTGTGAATAATAATAATAGTGCACATGCATTGGACTAAGCCGGAATCGGCAAACATTTATTCAAAGGAGAAGACAAGGTAATATGGGCTCTTTGTTAGATCAACAATAATGCATATGAGAGCCACTCATCATTTTCATCGTGGTCTTCTCCTCTCGACTCAAAGAAAGGAAAAAAGAATTTCAAAGAAACACACTGAAATGTTTTTGGATTTTTTGTTTTTCTAAAGAAAGTAAAACGAGAACGAGAAAAACTATTTACACGGGAAAGCTCCCAATAAGCAAAATAAGAATGAGAAATATTTTTGGGTTTTCTTTTAATACTACAACTAGCTAAACATGGAAGGAAAACTAAAAGGAAACTACAACTAATTTGTTTTCAGATTTTCTCAAAGTTTTTCAAACACACAAGAAGAAAGCAAGAAAAGTAAACTGACATTGATGATACAATGAAAAAGTATGAACACCGACAACTGAAATGAGTGTGAACATGAATGTAATGCCGGTGAGAAATACATACTCCTCCAAGCTTAGGCTTTTGGCCTAAGTTGGTCTAGGCCCATGACTGGCCTGGCGGATATCCAAAGTTGTAGTCGGGGTTGTACTGGGATGCAGAAGCTACTGCCTGAAGGGCTGCAGCATGGAGGCGAGCAGCCTCCACTTCTCTCTCATACTCGTTTGCCTTTTCTCTAGTTATAAAATATCTCCCTTTTACCTGAAAGTTAAAGAAAGCAGGAGCAGGAAGGGTAATATGGACAGCATGCTGCCTGTCAAAGATTAGTCGGTACAGGAGGGATTGTTCATTCCTCTCAAGAAACTGCTAGCGTACCATAGCATTATAACCAAGGAAAGCAGGTGGTAACTCAATGTCATTCCCCTTTATGGGTACCTCAAGATAATTAGCTAAATGGGTGGCATAAAACCCACCAAAGATATCTCCATCTTCAGCATTAAGGTGTAACCTCCTTGCAATAATAGCCCCCAAGTTACATCGTCTATCGCCCGTTACAGCACACTCGAGGACACTAAGATCCGAGGCGCAAAGGTGACTATGATCATGCTTACCATTAATGCATCTACCTATAAAGAGAGCAAAGTAATGTACGACAGGAAAATGAATGCTCCCTATGGTGGCTTGTGTAATATTTCTAGTTTCTCCCATAGTGATGCTAGTAAGGAAATCATTATATTCAGTTTTGCGAGGCTCACTATGAATGCCCCCTTGTGGGATTTTGCATGCATCATTAAAATCTTCAAGGTCCAAGGTATATGATTTATCATAGAGATAAAATTAAATAGTGCTAGTATTGCGTTGATATGTAAACTAAAATCTTCGCACGATGAATCAGTGAGGTGGTAATACTGACGACACTTATCTGACACGAAGTCCTCCAGATCAGCGTTTTGTATGTACGCATCAAATTCCTCCTTGAAACCAGCATGCACCATGAATTCATCCAAAGGCCATTCACAAGGCCACACTTGAGCCTCCCTCGGTGGTTTGAAATCGGGCTCACAAATCGCGAGCCTAGGGGCTCTGTTGCTAGAGGAACCACCTTGGTATATTCTCCTAACATTTTTCTTCCTCCGAAAAATTCCTGAAATTTTTAGTGACTCAAAATAAAAGTGCAACAAACTCAACAAAATTGATAGCAACTACTCCTACAAGTGCTTAGAGGCTGTATCATGCATCAAAACTACTTTGGGCCATATAAATTTGACATGCAAGCTCAAGAACAAGGTCACCACGGCAGCAAAAGTTTGCAATATATAAAGCGCTAGAATAAAAACTAATTGGACCATTGGAGGAGTCACATACCGAAGAACAATCCCCCAAAACAGTTTTGCAAATGGAGCTTTGCACAAGGAGATCGAAAATGGCAGCAATATGAGCAAGAACACGGGTTTGAGCAACGAGATGATTTTTCTAGAGGAAGACGAAGTGGATGGTTGCTGGAATAAGTGAGGGGAACCCACGTGGGACCCACAAGGCAGGGGGTGTGCCCAGGGGGTAGGGCGCGCCCTCCACCCTTGTGGTCCACTGGTGCATCCCCCTGGTGCATTCTCAGTGCCAGAAATTCTAAATATTCTATAAAAAATCATACTATATTTTCAGGGCATTCAGAGAACTTTTATTTTCGGGACATTTTTTATTGCACGCATAATTCAGAAAACAAACGAATAATAGTATTTTTGATTTATTTATTCTAAATATCAGAAAGTAAAAAGTAGGTACAGAAAGTTGTGCTTTCTAAATTCATCCATATCATGCCCATCAAAAGGAATCCATTAACAAGGTTGATCAAGTCTTATTAACAAACTTCTTCCGACTGACATGAAACCGGAGAACTTTCGAATAACACTAGGTTACCTCAACGAGGATATGCATGTTCCCAACAATAAGAATATCATTTTTTTTACAGTAGGAAGAGGGAATGCAAAACCTCCAATAGTAATTGTTGAAATTTTTCCAATAGAATTGATATTATTTGCTTGAGGTTGTTTCTTCGAAAAGTGTACCGTATGCTCATTACCATTAACATGAAAAGTGACATTGCCTTTGTTGCAATCAATAACAACCCATGCAGTATTCAAAAAGGGTCTACCAAGGATGATCGAATTACTGTCGTCCTCGGGAATATCAAGAATAACAAAGTCCGTTAAGATAGTAACGTTTGCAACCACAACATGCACATCCTCACAAATACCAATGGGTATAGCAGTTGACTTATCAGCCATTTGCAAAGAGATTTCAGTAGGTGTCAACTTATTCAACTCAAGTCTATGATATAAATAGAAAGGCAGAACACTAACACCGGTTCCAAGATCACATAAAGCAGTTTTAACATAGTCTTTTAATGGAGCATGGTATAGTTGGTACTCCTGGATCTCCAAGTTTCTTTGGTATTCCATCCCTAAAAGTATAATTAGCAAGCATGGTGGAAATTTTAGCTTCCGGAATCTTTCTTTTGTTTGTCACAGTATCTTTCATATACTTAGCATAAGGAGACATTTTCAGAATATCAGTCAAACGCATATGCAAAAAGACAGGTCTAAGCATTTCAACAAAGCGCTCAAAATCCTCATCATCCTTTTTCATGGATGGTTTAAGAGGAATGGGAATGGGTTTCTGAACCCATGGTTCTCTTTCTTTACCATGTTTCCGAGCAATGAAGTCTCTCTTATCATCACGTTGACTCTTTGATTGTGGGTTATCAAGATCAACAGATGGTTCTACCTCCACATATTATCATTACTAGGTTGAGCATCAACATGAACATCATCATTAATATTAGCACTAAGTTCATGTTCAGTGCCAGATTGTGTCTCAACATCAGAAATAGAAATGTCATTGGGATTCTCAGGTGTGTCTATAACAGGTTCACTAGAAGCATGCAAAGTCCTATCACCTTTCTTTTTCTTTTTATTACTAGGACTAGGTGCATCAATATTAATTCTCTGATAATCTTTATCAACTCTCTTGGGATGGCCCTTAGGATACAGAGGTTCCTGGGTCATTTTACCACCTCTAGTCATAACCCTAACATCATTATCATTGTTCTTACTATTCAACTCATTGAACAATTCATTCTGAGCCTTGAGAACTTGTTCTACTTGAGTTTTTACCATGGAAGCATGCTTACTAATAATCTTAAGATCACTGACAGTTGTACTCATATAATCACCTAAGCAGTCAAGCATATAAGCATTACGTTTCAATTGTCTACTAACATAAGCATTGAAATTTTCTTGTTTAACAATAAAATTATCAAACTCGTCTAAGCATTGACTAGCAGACTTATTATGAGGGATATCACCTTCATCAAATATATAGAGAGAATTTACCTCTACTACCTGTGTCGGGTTATCAAGACCATATATTTCTTCAATAGGTGGTAAATTCTTAACATCTTCAGCCTTAATACCATTTTCTTTCATAGATTTCTTTGCCTCTTGCATATCTTCAGGACTGAGAAATAGAATACCCCTTTCTTCGAAGTTGGCTTAGGAATTGGTTCAGGAAGTGTCCAATCATTATCATTACTTAATATATTATTCAATAGCAACTCAACTTGCTCAACAGTTCGTTCCCTGAAAACACAACCGGCACAGCTATCTAGGTGGTACCTAGAAGCATCGGTTAGTCCATAATAAAATATATCAATTATTTCATTTTTCTTGAGAGGATGATTAGGGAAAGCATTACACTACTAGGGAAAAGCCTAGCAGTAGCGCGGGTCTTAGGTGTATCAGTAGCACGGGCACCCGCACTACTGATACAGCACTACAACTAACTTGTAGCAATAGCACGTGTTGACATGCGCTACTACTATACATGGTTAGCTGTAGCGTGCTTTGCAGCAAAGCGCCACACGCTTTGAAGTAAGCCGCGCTACTGGTAATAGCTCGCTGCTGCTAACTTTACTCCCCTCGGTACTGCTAGTTTTATTAGTTTCTGATTTCTTCCTGCATATTTGTTTTGTATTTGAACAGGCTTTATATAATTTTTAGCATATCATACACATACAAATGTAATCGTAGCATATAGATACAAATAGTCTCATCAAATCATGTCATCATCATAATCATCATCCAACACAAAGTGGTCTATCATCATCATCTCGAAAATAGCGATACAAGTCTCGAATACTTGCAACTACATCGTCATCCATCTAAACAATGATATATGCGAGAAGAGCTATCACTATGAGTGAGAGCGGAACTATGTAGTACATTAGGTGGCGGTTAGTCCTCTCTCGCGCTAGTGTGAACCTCAAGTAACTAGCTTCTGCTTCTTGTCTGCTTTTGAAGCCTTTATGGCTGGCCCCCGAGACCCCCTCGACTTGCGCCTGACACTCAGGCCACTCGTCGTACACTCCTGGAACCTTCCCTTTGTACATGACATAGCATCGCTTCTTCTCCATCAAGAATCTAGGTACCTGTTAGAGATGCATCTTCATCAAGAGAATGTACAATCATATGCAACAAAATATACTTGAGCAACACAAAAAAGAAAGGGTTAACAACTAGATGCAACATATAGTACACATATAAATAATCAACGCAGTTTCATCGTACACAAACTAATTAACTAGAGGTACGTAGGTCATCGTACCCAAACTAACAAAGTAGCATTATGCAAGTTCGGCAGGGACCGTGGACATCACAAAGTTTCATCGCTACAGAAAGTATACAAGTTCAACTAACACATATCATCATCATCGGCAACATAAATCACTAGAAGTTCCATCCTTCCATATCATCGAGGATGCACCCTAGCTTCTTGAACAGCGTGAGGTCCTGACGTTGCATGCCTATGCGAGTTCGGATGTCAACTCGCGATATAGGGCCGTGGTGGAACATCCCCTTCTCTTCGACGACTTCTTTCATGATGATCGTTGCATTGTCCCTCTGGATGCGAAAGAAGCCATCTCCAAGTTTATAATCTGCTTCTCCGTGAGATTCTACCCACTTGCGGATATGATTATCGTTTCTGCTTGTCTTGTGAAGCTTTTGGTGATCCCTTGTGAACTCCATCATGAGATGGAGGAGGTAGAATCCATCGTCTTGCTTGGTTTTGGGACATGGATGCAGCAAAAGTTAGTTTTATGCGAGAAACCCATCTTCTTGTTGCCTTGTTTCCTGATCTGTAGGTGGTCACCCCTCAAGCTGAAGCCTTGGAGAGCATCATCTAGAATGTTCATTACGTGGGTGTAGTCCTTCTTCTCATAGTTTCTGGTAAGGTCGAAATACACGGCGTGGGGGACTCGCGGGTAAATAACGATAAGGATGGCACGCCCGTTGCTACGGGGAAAAAATACCTCAAATTATTCTTCATATGAGCGAGAAGGAATGATTGAAATGTACGGAAGGGTTGTCCAACACTGACTTACTTTGGATTATAAGGCAGTAGGACAATCTCCTGGTCCTTATTCTGTACCGTGAAGTTTCCGAGGTACTCCCTAGCAGTTTTACGCTCAAAGTCACCGAGACCCAAGAAGGACTCGTGCATGTAGTATGGATCCGCCATACAGATTTGTGAGACTTCTTCTCTCTTCATGACGGAGCTCATATGTAGCGCAAAAAGGCGGATGATTGTAAAATCGAGCTGCCTTGTTAGAAACATCTCGAAGATATGCTCAAACCGCAAGAAGAACACCTTCGTGGGCCATGTGTCGATGTAGCAGTTCCCCTCAGGCACACGAGCCGCATATGTCGGATATCCTGGATCCTTCGAGGCTAGTAGGCATTTCTCAGTCGACAACACATGGTCATGTAGTATCTTGAGATCCCCTGATATTGCTTCCAGTGGTTTCGGCGGTAGCATCGGCTCGCCTGTGACATGGAACATGGTGGCACCTTTGATGGGTACACGCACTTTAAAATCCACCATCTGGCTGCTATGTGATCTGGCTTGTTTGTAGGGAGCAGAGCCTCTCTTCCCCGGTCTCTTACTCTCCTTTTTCTTGGCCTGACCTTCCAGACCCTTCCTTAACCCCTTCCCTAGTGTTGTCGGGCTAAGAACTGTACGACCCTCGGCTAGTTGAGGCGGCATCTTCAGGCGTGTCCTGTGAGGATTGCATGAAGAGAGACTTCTTGCAATCAACCCTGCTAGGACGTTCTTTCCCGGGCAGATCATCCATCTCCTCATCAACATGTTGATAGCCCGAGTCGTCATATGGCTGGCTCATCATATCTAAGTCATCATAGGCGCCTGTATTGAGGAACCGAAGAGGGTCATCCTTGTCTATCTCATCATCCATTCTTTGTCTACGAGGGCGATTACATAAGCCACTATTGGACCCCCCTTCCCCGCATCGTCCGCCACTCTCACCCGGCCCTACAGGCACTGGTAATTGCATAGGCGGGGTGGTGGTGTTCATACCTGCTTGCTGATGTGTGGTTATTGGTGTGCTCTCGACCGGCTCCAGACGAAGAAGATTCTTCGTCCATAGCAGCACCCAACCCTTGTAGGTTCCAAGCCGTGGCGGGGTCTCATCGTCCTCTCCCCCTAGCCGTACCGAAGGAGGAAAATCCTCGTTCCCCGATTTCACACTCGACAGGCACTACAAAACAAATACACTTATGTGATGATACGTGTTTGTCACAGTAGGTCATGTTTTCTATCATGCATGTACATCCATGACGATTTTATGACAGAATCAAGATAGTCATACCTGTGCTGTCGTAGAAGTGTTCCATGACATTACCAAAATTATCATCACGGAAGTGTCCACTTCCATGACGATAAATCACGCATCACAGAAGTGCTTTCGTCAAGGGTGACCGACATGTTGCATCCACCGTAACGGAACGCCGTTAAGCTAGCGGGTCCGGTTTTGGATCCGATAACCCATTAACAGCCCAGACCGATGGGGATTTTCCACGTGTAAAATCATCATTGGCTGGAGGAAACACGTGTCGGCTCACCGTTGGGACAGATGTCATCCACTCATTGGACCGAAGGCACCTATGATACGTCGACACGTGGCGTGGTCCAATAGAGGCCCATTCCTGTGAAAAGGCCGGCCCGTTTGACTTGGTCAAAAGGTTGCGGGCCGGCCCACGGAAAGCCTGTTAACGGCTTGTTCGCATATAGCCCATTTACAGCCCGCTAACCCAGGGCCCATTACGACCTATCCAAATTAGGCCAATAGCGTCATCTGGGCCGTCCAATATAATTCTAGACCATTTTAACTTTCGGCCCATGTATGGCCCATGACGTCTTTCGGCCCATATGAGGCCCTTTGTAACTCTTGGCCCATTAACGGCTCGTGGTGAAACTGGCCCGTAATGAATAGTGTATCACTTTATACCCATTAACGGCCCATTATTCCATTGGGCCGTTTGCAGCCCATGTTATCTTTCGGCCTTCTCAGGGTCCATTTATTCTTGGGCTCATTTCCAGCATTCGGTTACTTACAGCCCGTTACTGTCAATTTATGCTTGTGGGCCAAATTCAGCCCGTGGTTACAGTCAGCCCGTTTGTGGCCCGTTAATACGTTGGGCCGTTTTCATAGCGTCATCAAATACGTCTTATTAATGATGGCCCATTATGGTCGGCCCATGAAAGGACGATTCCAAGTCTAGCCCGTTTACAGCCATAATGTGGTTTGTTATTGGCCCATGTTTGGCCAATCGATCATACGACCCGTATAAGGCCCATTGATGATACGGCCCGTAGAAGGCCCATTGTGTCTACGGCCTATAGAAGGCCCATTGTTCCTATGCCCCATAGAAGGCCCATTGTTTCTATGGCTCGTAGAAGGCCCATTGTTCCTACGGCCCGTAGGAGGCCCAGTGTCACTACAGTAAATATGTAGCCCATGGTTATTGTGGGCTAGTTTTAAAAAATACTCCCTCCGTTCCTTGATGTAAGGTGTATAGTTTTTTGTGAAAAAAATCCAAAATATAAGGTGTATTGCGTTGCACAACTCGTTTGGATAATTTTTATAGGGATTTGATTGCATTTCCTTATATCAAGCAACCTCCTCTATTTTCTCATGTCAATTAGTCAGGTGAAATCTCGCCCAATACTTGTGAAATTTTCCCTCCATGTGCGTTCTTTAATTTTCGTGCCAAAAACTATACACACTATATTTAGGAATGGAGGGAGTAGGTTATTGCAGCCACTAGTAAATCACCGAAAAAGAACTGCACTGACTACAAGCAAACAAATAAACAAGACAACAAGGAAATAAATAAGCAAGCAACTTACCTAGGCTATCACGGCTATTACACATATTACACCCACTGGGCATCAAAGTTCGCCGCCAGTGCAAATAAATGCGCCGACAAAAGAATATACAGAACTGAGAGCACTTCAGAAGGCACTAGGCCTGGCCAGGTCGGGCCTCGCAAACAGTCGAACAAGCTGATGAGACCTAAGTTGTGTCGACGATAGATGCCTCATCCCTAGCTGTATGGCACGATAGTGCACAAGGCAGTCCTCTAACATCTTCATTACATCTTTGACTTCAAGTCGGAGCTGAGCTGAAGCAAGCCTTTCCGCTTTAAGTTGAGATTGAAGAAGTCAAGCTGATTGAGGCAGCAACTGCACAAAGGTTGTCTCACACCTGTTGGTGAGTAGCTTCAACTCATTGTCTTCATCAAGACATGACCTTGGGGTCATCTCACTGTCCTCAAGATGGTTTGGCTCACTATCTTCCCTAAAGTTCTGCTTGGCATAAGAGATACGACTCTGAAAGAGAAACAAGGAGACACGTAACAGGTTTCACAATTATATAAGCAAACAAATGGATCTGTTCTGTATAAGGAACATGTTTTTACAACTACAATTAAAAATCGGTAGTTGTTGCAAACATCCAATCAGATGTAAACATCAAAGTAAATAGCAGTGGAGGAAATGATGCCTATCCAAATCTATACTAGAACAAAGTTTGAAGGCTTGAGAAGGATGAACTTACATTACATGTTAACACGGGTTGGACAAAGCCCTTCTCCATGTTGATGGAAGGATAATTCAATAAATTCCCCAAAGAAAATTCTTTATAAGCGTTGCCATTATTCTACATTTTGCAAATAGTAAATATAGATCAAATAATATTGGAAGAAACAGAGGATAATGAATCTCAGGTGCAGACTAATGATACATAATCAAATAGCAATTAATTAAGTACAGCGTTACAAGGCAAAAGGGTGAGAGGTACTGGCAAGAGCAATGCAGGGCCCAATATTGTTGTGAGATCGTATGATCCTTTGAGCAAGGAGATTCATCTAAAATTAGTTTTCATACAAGAGAGAAGGTAAGGCACATGCAGAAATTTAGGAGTTCAAATTTTGAATTGATATCATAAACAGTACCTGACGTTGGGCTCTTAGCAGTTCTAATAGGGGTTTCGCCAATGGAGTAGGGGTAAAGTGTGGTACAGTTGGGCCTATGTTTTCTGTGGCTGCTGATCTATCTGATTTAACATGTATCACAACCTTCTCCAAATATCTAGTTTGTACTCCTTGAGGATCTGCACTCACCCTCTTCCTTTTGGACATTTATTACGGAAGAACAACATTTGACTGGAAAAACATAGTATGGCGACACATGGAATAGGTACAGAAAATGGATAGGTATGGCATATACTCATATATGATGCTTAAACTAAGCAGATGGTGTAACAAAGTAGAAGTAATGCAAGAGGCCAGATGCAAAATATGTGCTACCAATACAACATTGCCAAGTTAGAGCAAGCACTTTGATGGGTGAATAAGATAGGCCATCCTCCACCATGCCAAGTTTGTTAGCCAGTGGATTGTTCCGCAATATTCCTCTCGTGCGCTCATTCTCATATTCATTTTGATAATGTGCAGTACCTGACATGCATGAAAACATAAAAACAAGTGAGACTATCTTTGTAATGCAGAAGCGATTCTAATCCAATACTGCCTCCCTGTAAACCCCTTTGTGCTATCTCTGCAATTCTTCTAAGAGATGCCATGCATGCTGTAATTTGGTGTGTGCATTAATATAATGTGGCCAACTACTCAAAATATGAGAGCTCCAGAAGTGATGACACTTCGCAGATGACAGCTTCAACATATAGTAAAGAAGAACAAGTCGACCTGACCTGACAGATTCAAAATATACTAAGGGAGAATAACTCGACCTGACCAGTCGATCGCAAGAGAAGAGGATCATCTTAAAGAAGAGCAAGCAGATTGAAGATATTACACGTCTTTCAATACAATGTCGGTTGGCCACCCATGATGAAGAAGAGCACACAGAGAAATACTATTCCTTCCGATCTCTCCATATGTGGCTCACATGCATTTTGAAACTAAAGTAGGAACATTTAGCTGACCAATTAAACATCTCTCAGTTTTACTAATATCAGCATAATATCATATTTGAATTTGTACAACTAAGCTTGTTTAGCTCGATGGGTGGAGCAGTGCTATTACAACACGAACCACGTAGGCTGATCGTGGTCATCATAAAATGGGGAAACCGTAAGCATGATGAGTATAGTGTTCACCATGGCAGTGGGATGGCAGATCTGAAGCTGCAAACCGCGCAAAGGGTAGTTAGCAACCGATGTTTTCTTTGAAATAACAACTAAGATTTGGTATGGACAAGAAAGTACATTCAACAAGTGACAAAGAAATGCAATTCTGCTGTCTCTCTATATGTCGCGACATGCATTTGGAAACTCAAGTGGGACCTTTAGCTAACCAATTAAATGTGTCTATTAACTAATATCAGTATCATATCACAATCATATTTGAACAACTAAGCTTTGGAATTTTGAGCGTTGTGTTGTTTAGCTTGAAGGGTGGAGTAATGCTAGTCGAACAGAAAGCACCTACGCAGATCATAGTAGAGTAGATAAAAGGGGAAAACCCTAAGCATCAAGAGTAAAATCAGGAAAGTGGAACTAGCTGGACCAGTGGGTGGCGCACATGCTTTTCAAAATGAATATAGGAACATTAGGCGACCAATTAAGCGTTCTCTGTTTTAGTGATATGAGCATCATATCATATTCGTATTTCAACACGTAAGCTTTGGGTTGAGGTCTTGAGGAGCAGTGCTAGCACGACACAAAGCACCTACGATGACGATAGTGAATATAAAGGGGGAAACCATAAGCTTTACGAGTATAGTGCCCATGCCATGGCGGATCTGAAGGTGCAAGCCGGACAAAGCTACTTCGCAACCAATGTTTGCTTTCTACTAGCCACTATGATTTGGTACAGACAAGAAAAATATAGTAAACAAATTACGATCTATTTTCTGGGTGAGATCAATAACTTAAGCACATATGGAAGAGTACCACCTCTCTTGCGACGCCGTGTAGGCCTCTGCTGATATGTTGAGGGTGCTGCGGGTGCGATGGCTGTTAGCGGCGGGGAAGAAGACTTTAGACGGCAGACGACCGGGTCGGGGGATAAATCCTGTTGCCGTGGATGAGGCAGTCGTAGGAGCGGCAACGACAAGGTGGACGACGACACCGATGAAGCGAGAGGACGCGATGAAAGGATCCTGGTCCAGCGCCGTGGATGAGAGACGTCCATCTCTTGAAGCGAACGACGGGGTAGGGGTAGCGGCTCTGGCAAGGTGGAGGATGGGGTGGCGGGCAGAGGAGGCTGGCCGCAGTGGGGAGGTTGTCCTGGCGCCGACGGTTTATGAATGGGGAAATGGAGGGGGAGGGGGATCTCAAACTTTGGGACGCGCTTCTCTAAAATGTAGAAAAGTTATGAACTTATCCCCTGTAACATTCCAAAATTCTAAATTTTGGAATGTTATAAATAAATAGATAGTTTTGATTGATTGTTTGATTGATTGACTGAAAGTGAGTGAATCTGAAACTTTTTGAAAGTTAAATGAGAGGGAATAAAAGGACTTTCCCAAACTTTCATTTTGCATTTGTGATCTCCGTGAATTCAAATTATTTTCACCACAAAACCCTCGAGAGAAGATGACATGACTTCTTCCATTTATTTAAATGACAAGGGGTGTTGAAAATATTTGAATCTCATTTGGGAAATATTTCCAACCCAGGAACTTTATGCAACTCAATGATTTTCACGAGCGAAGATAAAATGACTTCTTCAAAACAAATGAAATATGAGTTGGGAGTTTCAAAGAATTAAATTCAAAGTTCTTTTGAATTTATTTTTCAATTTGGAGTTATTTGAGTTTTATTCAAATTATTTTTCTCCAAAAATAAAATATATGGAAAATAGGGTAACATGATTCCCTACAATAGAAAATTGGAGAGAAATAAATTTGAATTCATTTTGGTATTTTTAAAATGATTTTAGTTGGATTTTATTAGAGCAGCAGCAGTGTTTGATTTATCAAAATTTGTGTGGATTTTATTTGACTCTAGAAAAATGTTCAGCTTGTAGGAAATCTTTTTCTGGAAATTTTGATATATAATATGCCTATATTATATTTCTATTTTTATTTATTCTATTTATTTCTTTTACTGTCTGTATTTTTTTTAAAAAAAACTTCTAGGCCACCGAACTGGGCCGGCCCAGCAAATCGCCAGGCCACGGCCCAGCCGGCCCGACGCCGCGCCTCGCTCGTCTTCCAGCTCGGGACGGAGTCCCGAGCGAGCACGCACCACCACCGCCGTGCCCGACCTCGCCACCTCGCGCCTTGCCCCCTCCTCCACGCCTCGGAGCCCCCTCCTCCACGCCTCGGAGCCCCCTCCCCTTCCTATAAAGCGCGCCCCGGGACCCCCTGGATCCCGTTTTCGCCACCGCCTTGGGCCGCATCGCGTCACCGCCGCCGCCGCCGCCATCTCCTCGCCTTCCCATGCCGCAGCCGTCGCCTTCGCGCCGCCCGACGCCGCTGCTTCGAGCCGTTGCCGCACCTCGCCGGAGTTGCGGCGCCGCCGCCCCATCTCGCCGAAGTCCGCCGCCTCGCCGGAACCGCAGATCCGCCGCCCCGACCCGCCGGTTTTCCGGTCCGGTAATAAACCACCCCGGTTTTCTCCGATTTTTCCTTTAGGGTTCGGTTTTTGTTTAAAACGCGTTTTTTATATACAGTTAGTTAAGTAGCGAATGTTTTTTTTTGTTTAGTTAGTTTTGGCGAACGTTTTTGTTCGTTAGCGTTCGGTAACGAACGTTCGTTATTTAGACTTTTTCTTTTTCTGTTAGTTTTACTCAGGGACTTCTTTGTAGATGTTTTATTTACAATTTAGCCCCTGGACTTCAAACGCTCACAACTTTTTACTCGCTTGTCCAAATCCAACGAAACCAACGCCCACCTCTTCGGTACGATCTCATCTATCCAGTAAAACAACTTAAACATGTTTTTGAAAGTTTAAAATTTGAATTTCAAACAGTTTAGTATTTGAACTTCGTTTGATCATAACTTGAGTTTTATAACTCCGTTTGAGTTGATTCTTTTCGCAAATCGAAGCTATTGAACTAAACTTTCTGATAAGGCCAAATACACATAGTTTTGGTACTGTTAGAAATTGTTTTATGCTGCAAGAGTTATTTGCTTGGTTTTGATGTTTTCCGAATCGTACTCTTCGTTCTTTCCGATCTTTTGAGTGATTGCTTATGTGTGGTTACCATTGCTTGCTCGCGATAGATTGACCGGAGTGTGACGCATAGAACTATCAAGAGTTTTGACTGTGAATCATCTTCATCAACATTGCAGGCAAGTTCACACTTTGATCATATCCCTTATTACCCAGTTTTATTGCATTAGTTCAATCCTTCAAACAATTGCATGATTAGGATCTGAATTAAATTGTGGGTTTTGGGAAGTAGATGAGGTAGTACCTATTACCTGTTTTATTATCAAACCCTTGGGAGTTACTTCTACGTTTGCTTATTATGCCATGCTATGCTCGTAGACGTGGATTGGGTGAGTGTGTCCATGACAGATGTGAGATTGTTAATTAATGGTTTACTTAAGGTGGCAACTTAAACACACATCTGGGTGGATTGAGGCACCTGGTTACTCCAGGATTTGCCTGTCTAGGCACCTGGGTTTCCAGGACTTGCCTGTTTTTCTTCGGACCACCACCCAGGCTCAAAGGGATCATGAGATTATTCAAACTAGAAACTTACGTGTGCAGCCACAAGCCATTATGGGCTCTGGCATAGTTGATTAAGTCGTGCGAACTCTTACGGGTAGACAAGAAGATGTAGGGGAAAGTAGGTGTACCAGTCTACCCTTTATGTAAGGTGCCAGCGCTTCCGAAAGACTATGTCTCGGTCATCCGTTTCTCAAACATCATGTAGTGCGAGAAATCCAACGGAGGCGATCGAGTCTTGTGGGGAAAAGTGCGCAAACCTCTGCAGAGTGTATAAACTAATCATGGTTGGCCGTGTGCACGGTTATGGACAACTTGAGTATCTAGTACATGGATATCATATGAATCTCGTCATGTTGCTTTAATTAATATTGTTGGGTTGTTAATGAGTACTTTTAATTGGGATTGAGAATGCTGTCAACCATTCTCAATGTTTAACAACCACCATGATAGTTAAATAAATTTATTCCTTTGTAATAGGGAAAAATTGGCTTTACGCAAAATTGTAACCTTAGAGCTTTTCCACCAGCCAAATATGCATGTAATGATAGCCTTTATTCATCATTGCTCTATGGTGTGAATTTGCCAGTACATTCAATGTACTGACCCTTTGTGGCTGCAATGTCTCGTGTTGCAGGATCTTACGACGAGTAAGTGATACGTTAGGGTTACGATTCCTATACTCAACTTTGCCGTTGGTGTTGATGGAAATCCACAACCTTGTTACTTCCGCTATTTTGGATTGAGGTAATAGTATTTATGTTACTTTATACATGTGATTTACCTCTGTTATAAATCCTCGAGTACTGTGTGTGTCAGCATACCGATCCAGGGATGACACTTAAGCACAGAGACTTGGCCCATTCTGGTCGGGTCGCTACAAGATGGTATCAGAGCACATGTTGACTGTAGGACGTGACCCTAGAAACTGGCAAGCCCATAGGAAAGATTTTTCTCTACAACTTTCTTTTCGAAAAGATCTTTTACCTCTCTTCTCTTCTGAGCTTATTCAAATATTCCCTTTTAGTGAGACCATACCCCTTTCCCCTTTGGACCCCTCGAAGATTCGGCTGATGAGACCACTCCAAGGAGTACAATAATATCGGACAACTAAGACCACCTCGGAATGAAGAGGATTTTACCAAACATTATAATGATGGAAACTACAACGGTTGAAGACTTCGAAGACTAGGAGATATGAAGAATTCCAAGATTTGGTATGACCAAGGAAGGCACCCCTTATGGAACTTGGCAGACTATGGAAGCTGTCAATACCCAAGATCAAGGTGTATCGGGGAAAGACCTGAACATGGAGCATTAGAACTCAAAGTTTTTTCAAGAAAACCCTAAGGCAGGAGATATGAACTATGGAATGATAGCTCATGGAAATGACAAGAGCAGAAGCATGGCTATCCAAGATGTTATCGCCCGCTTATGCTTTTGTCACCGAGCTGAGATAAGCATGCATATGCATGAAAGGACTGGATGGTAGAAGGCTGATGGAGCATCTGTCAGCAAAGGATGCAGTTTTAACCTTAGCCGATGTATCACCAGGATCTGGAGTATTACATCAGGAAGTTTAAGATGGACCTTTAGGAAGCTATATTTGACAAGGATCATTTCGTGAAGAACTCAGGATTCAGAAGCTGAGGGTAGCCAAGCTGGAGGAGCAAAACCTTGAGATACCGGAGATTTGTCAAGAACTGAAGGACATTAGGACCATGGTTCATGCCAAGGATGTTGAAATCCAGAAGTTTGGAACGCAACTCCAGAATATTAAAGGACGTCATGAGAGACTTCACGTCAACAGAGATGATCTAGCAAAAGAACTTGAGAAGGACAAGCATGATCGGAAGAAGCTATCAGAGACATGAACAAGACTTGAAGAGTATGATGACTTTGAAGATTTATTGACCTTTAGAAGACCAAACCCCGTTATACCTACGTTAGATGCGACGATTGTGAGCAGTCATTTGTTTGTTGTTTTTCCGACAGCCACAATAAAATCTGCCTTTTCAAAACTTTTGTTTGTATTGTGTGCATCCCTCTCGACCTCTCTTATCCCACCCAAAACCCTTAGATCCAATAGAGGATGAACGGAGATGAGCTCATATTATCTGGACCGATGAGTCAATTGGAGACGGACCGATGGATTCAGAACATGGAGGATCACGTGAAGAATAACCATATAGCCGGAAAGGATATGACCCAGCATGCTCTACAGTGCTTTGAAAAGAGGTGCTGCTACTTGGTGGAGGATGTACCAAAACATCAATGGATGGCAAGGAGTAACCACTTGGAAGGAATTTAAGTTGACTTTGCTAAAGTCTTAGTTTGTGTCCCAGAAGTTGAAGCCTTATGGAAGTGATATGAAGAAACCTTGTGCATACATGCTTTGTGGAGAAATAGGACACAACCATAAAGAAAACAAGGATGAATACCCTCATAAGCGGAGGATTACCAAAGGAGTTAGCCGAGGATTTTCAGGGAACTTCGGTTGGAGATTGTTCCCAAAAGGTTTTGTTGCAGCAATGGAAGTTTAGTCTACATTGTTGGGAAAGAACCGTGAAGCTCAGAAGGATGACAAAGGGATTGCTGAGGTAACAGAGAGGATGAGGAAAGGAAAGGCCAAAGGTTTTCGTAAGGATGAGCTCGACACCTTATGGTTCGAGGACCGTGTATATGTTCCCAATAATGCAAAGATCAGGAAGTAAATACTTCAAGAGGCTCATGACTCACCATACTCGATTCGCCCCGGAAACACCAAGATGTATTTGGATTTGAAGAAGTGTTTCTGGTGGACTGGTATGAAGAAGGATATTGCGGAGTATGTAGTCGTAGGTGATGTATGCCAGAGAGAGTAAAAGCAGAGCATCAGAAGCCAGCAGGATTACTACAGCCTATGCCTATACCCGAATGGAAGTGGGGATAAGCCTGGCATGGAGTTCATTACTGGATTTCCTAGAACCGAATGGGATATGATTATATCTGGGTAGTAGTTGATTCGCTTGACCAAAGTGGCTCACTTTATCCCAGTGAAAACCACCTATACAAGTGCAAAGTTGGCCAAGATATATTTGACCAGGATCGTATGTCTGCATGGAGTTCCGAGGACCATCGTATCAGATAGAGGAACACGGTTTACCTCAAAGTTTTGGAATCAGCTGCGCCACACTTTGGGTATTAGGCTAGAGTTCAGTACAGCCTTTCATCCGCAGACAGATGGATAGATCAAGAGAGTCAATCAGATTTCGGAGGACATGTTGAGAGCATGTGCCCTAAATTTTGGATCTAGTAGGGATGATAATATACCTTACACAGAGTTCTCATACAACAACAGTTACCAAGCTAGTTTGAAGATGGCCCCTTTTAAAGCTTTGTATGGGATAAGAAGATACCGTTGATGTGGGAAGAAGTTGGAGACCATCAGTTGTTTGGATCAAATGTGATCAAGGAGTCAGAAGAGAATGTTAAGTTGATTCAAGATAGACTGAAGGTAGCTCAGTCCAGGCAGAAGAGTATTGCAGACTCAAAAACGCAAGGAGGTAGTCTATGAAATTGGAGATAGAGCATGTCTTCGTGTGTGCCCTCTGCGAGGAGTTAAACGATCTGGAGTTAAGGGAAAGTTAGCCCCGAGATTTGTAGGACCATACCGAGTTTTGGAGCGTATGGGAGAAGTGGCCAACAAGTTGGAGTCACCCGAAAGGACTGTCAGGGGTTCATGATGTGTTTCACATTTCCCAGTTGAAGAAGTGCCATGCAGAGATGGCCAATATTCCCCTGTAAGGACGCTTGACCCTGGAAAGGATAACGATGTTCCACGAAGTGGAGTATGGAATTCATAGGTATAAGTTTTTTTTATCTCGGTAGGTGGGATATCCCACGAGGATGAAGAGATAAATTATTATGGGATATAAAGAAGATATAAGGTTGGTAATATGGAGCAATTGTAATTCCATGATGAGTCTGAGTAATCATGTCCTAGTTTGGTGCCAATAGAAGGAAGGAAGACAGTACAATTTGATGGATTTAAGAATACTAGGAAGTTGGAAGTTGGAAAAATGATCAGTTGCTCGATGATGAGTTCAAGGTATACAAGTGATGAGATGGGCCATAACCCATAGGCCCAGGACCTGCCAAGAAGCAAGCACACTCTTGCTGAAGGAAAAACCCTGGAAGAGATTATGACCTTAACCACAGATGATTTTATAGGAGTAACGCAAAACCTGAGAGTTGTGAAGGACCGATAATTGTTTGTTTGGCTTGCAGAATCAATGGATTTATCCGAACTTGGTTCGTCGACAAGAGAAATTCTGCAATGCTAGTGAGGATGACTGAGTGTTAGAATGCGAGATTCGCTAAACCATATACAAGATAATGATTTGTGTGCGGGATGGATTGATCACCATACCGACTTACTCTTATTATTCGCCTTGTTATGTGGGATGGTAAATCTGAGTGACTTACCTATAGTAGAGAGACGACGATCAAAACCTTGTTTAAACCTTAGAATGGTATAAGTATTTATCCCTTGTACAAGGCAGTTGTTGCCAATCGTAGGTCATACGATGAGGTTCAACCCAGACCGATTTTCTGCAGGAGAAACCATAAATGGTTGACCACCATGAGATATCGATAGCTGAGGGAGTCCTGGACTAGGGGGTGTCCGGATAGCCGGACTATCATCGTCAGCCGGACTCCAAGACTATGAAGATACAAGATTGAAGACTTCGTCCCGTGTCCGGATGGGACTTTCCTTGGCGTGGAAGGCAAGCTTGGCAATACTGATATGTAGATCTCCTACCATTGTAACCGACTCTGTGTAACCCTAGCCCTCTCCGGTGCCTATATAAACCGGAGGGTTTTAGTCCATAGGACGAACAACAATCATACCATAGGCTAGCTTCTAGGGTTTAGCCTCCTTGATCTCGTGGTAGATCCACTCTTGTACTACCCATATCATCAATATCAATCAAGCAGGAGTAGGGTTTTACCTCCATCGAGAGGGCCCGAACCTAGGTAAAAACATCGTGTCCCTTGTCTCCTGTTACCATCCACCTAGACGCACAGTTCGGGACCCCCTACCCGAGATCCGCCGGTTTTGACACCGACATTGGTGCTTTCATTGAGAGTTCCTCTGTGTCGTCACCGATAGGCTTGATGGCTCCTTCGATCATCAACAACAACGCGGTCCAGGGTGAGACTTTTCTCCCCGGACAGATCTTCATATCCGGCGGCTTTGCACTGCGGGCCAATTCGCTTGGCCATCTGGAGCAGATTGAAGGCTACGCCCCTGGCCATCAGGTCAGATTTGGAAGTCTGAACTTCACGGCTGACATCCGCGGAGACTTGATCTTCGATAAATTTGAGCCACAGCCGAGCACGCCGCACTATCACGATGGGCATGATTTAGCTCTGCTGCCGGACAGTGCCCTGGAGGCCGCACACGAGTCCGCTCCGATCCTCAATTCGGAGCCGGATGCACAGATCGAGGACGGGTGGCTAGACGCCGCCTCGGGGCCTGCTACCTCTACGGCGATGGAGCCGAATACTGACCTTGTCCCTTGTGAAGCTTGTGACGCCGAGGTGCCGGACTCCTCGCCGGACTCCGAACCTCCCGCGCCCCTCCAATCGAATCCGATTGGGCGTCGATCATGGAGTTCACCGCTGTGGACATCTTTCAACACTCACCTTTTGGCGACATCCTGGATTCGCTAAAGTATCTCTCGTTATCAGGAGAGCCCTGGCCGAACTGCGGCCAAGATGGTTGGGATGCGGACGACGAAGAAATTCAAAGCCCACCCACCACCCACTTTGTAGCCATTGTCAACGATCTAACCGACTTGCTAGACATCGACTCCGAAGACATCGACGGTATGGACGACGATGCCGGAGACGACCAAGAACCAGCGCCTACTGGGCACTGGAAAGCCACCTCAACTCATGACGTATACATGGTGGATACACCAAAAGGAAGCGATAACGAGGAACAACGGGACGCGGTGAAGGATAATTCCCCCGAAAAAAAAACCAAAACGGCAACGCAAGCGCCGCCCGAAGTCCCGCCTCGATAACAACAACACCCATAATGACCCGGCCGTAGAGCAGGGCGAACCAGTGGACGACGAACATGCAACCAAACAACCATCCGAACAGGATGAATTGGACAAGCAACCCATCTACGGCGAAAACAACAGTCCAGACGATCTCACGCCGGACACATCACCGGAGCATAAGAACCTTCACAAAAGGCTCGTCGCCACTGCAAGAAGTTTGAAGAAGCAGAAGCGGAAGCTTAAAACAGCGGAAGACGTACTCAGAATAAGATGGAGCAAAGTACTCAAGACCACAGACAAATACGACAATAGGCACCAAGCAAAGAGCTACCCGAAGCGCAAGCTGTTGCCCGAATTCAACGAGGAGGCCGTAGAGCCACCACAATCAAAAAGCAAAGAGGCCGCCTGGCCGGATAGACGACCAGATGACAGGCTAAGAGCGGCAAGCGGCGCCGCACACAAGCTGGCACATGATACACATAAAGATCCTCGCAAAAAGGACGGCCCGGTCAGGTCCATTTATGGCCCAAAAAAGAGGGCTCCAGGAAGCAACACAACACGCCGAGTGTTCGAAGATAACGACACACCAAAATACAGGGGCGCCGCACACCCACTATGTTTCACCGATGAGGTGCTGGATCATGAATTTCCAGCGGGCTTTAAGCCCGTAAACATAGAGGCATATGACAGAACAATAGACCCCGGAGTCTGGATTGAGGATTACATGCTACACATACATATGGCTAGAGGAGACGATCTCCATGCCATAAAATACCTACCCCTCAAGCTCAAAGGGCCAGCTCGGCATTGGCTCAAAAGCCTCCCAGAAAATACCATTGGAAGTTGGGAAGAGCTCGAGGATGCGTTTCGAGCAAATTTTCAGGGGACTTATGTCCGCCCTCCGGATGCAGACGATTTAAGTCACATAACTCAACAGCCCGGAGAGTCAGCACACAAATTCTGGAACAGGTTCCTCACCAAAAAGAACCAAATAGTCGACTGTCCGGACGCCGAAGCCTTAGCAGCTTTTAAGCATAACGTCTGAGACGAATGGCTTGCCAGGCACCTCAGCCAGGAAAAACCAAGAACAATGGCCGCGCTAACAAGCCTCATGACCCGCTTTTGCACGGGGGAAGATAGCTGGCTGGCAAGATGCAGCACCAGCGACCCGAGTACATCCGAGGTCAGGGATGGAAATGGGAAATCACGACGCAGAAAAGATCAGCGCCGGAATAAGGAAAATGGCCCAAAGAGCACGGCGGTCAACGCCGGGTTCAAAAGCTCTCGGCCGAACAACAAAACACTGCCTCTTGAGGACACCAGTGACGAGCTATCCAACCTAAACAAAATTTTGGATAGGATGTGTCAAATCCACAGTACCCCCGGGAAGCCTGCAAACCATACCCATCGAGATTGTTGGGTCTTCAAGCAGTCCGGCCGACTTAACGCCGAACACAAGGGGCTCGACACGCCAAGTGAGGACGATGACGAACCCCACAAGTAGAGCGCCGGAAAACAAAAGACTTTCCCACAAGAAATCAAAACAGTGAATTCACTTCAAGTGATAACAAGGAAAAATACGGCGGCACCTACCAAAGCACATGCCGCACGGTCCACCCCAGCGGAATACCGAGATTGGATGTCAAAACCAATTACTTTCGACCATTTGGATTACTCCAGAAGTATTCGAAATGCAGGATGGACTGCTTTGATATTGGATCCTATAATCGACGGACTACAATTTACACAAGTCCTAATGGATGGCGGTAGCGATTTAAACCTGCTATATCCGGACACAATCCGCAGAATGGGGATAGACCCTACCAAAATTCGCCATAGCAGCACTTCAAAGGAGTGACGCCAGGCCCTTACGCCAATTGCGCGGGCTCCTTACTACTAGAAGTTGTGTTCGGTCCATCCGACAACTTCCGTCGCGAAAAGCTAATCTTCCATATCGCCCCATTTAAAAGTAGCCACCAAGCACTATTGGGACGTGAAGCTTTCGCCCGCTTTAACGCAACACCGCATTACGCGTCTCTTACACTTAAAATGCCCGGTCCACATGGCATCATCTCTTTAAAAGGTCGTTCAAGACCCCGGACACGGCTAGGCGAGTCCGGCATAAATAAACTAGGGGCTTCCTAGCCGCATACCCCTTTACAAGGGGCTGTGCGCATGAACAATGAAGAGCCAATAAAGCTCAACTTTATTCATTTTTTAAATCACACTGTGTTTTAAATACATTTCTTGCACGATATCTTTCCAAACTAAGTTCTTCTCTTTTTCAGATGAACAACGTGCTACACCCGTCCAGGATACAGCACAACGGAGACACAGGCGCAGACGTGCAGCAGGGACCCGTTGCAAGGATTCTTTTCAGATTAAGACCCTGCATAAACCTTTCTTAATGTCTCTTGTTGATACACATCCCCTGGTTTCCTACCACAACCGATGAGGAGGCTGGCGTTTTGGCATCGGCTGCGCCAGAAGTTTTCGCCCGTACCTGGACACTAGGGGCTTAGGGCATTGTTCTGCCCGTTATCATAAAGACCGAATACCTTAGGGAGTGTTCGGCGTCTCGAGTTAGGCCTTATCTGCATCAGCTCTGAATCATGTCTTTGGTCAAATGTTGGGTTTGCCTAGCTCCTGTGTTTTGCTGCCTTACGTTCCGTATCATCGGCTAACACGGCACCAGGAGAACTACTGCGATTGTGCCCCGGTTCGGCCCGGCGAGCACCTCAGTAGAGAAAGCTGAAAACTGACTGTCATGATATAGCGAGAGACTGGTCAACCACTTGATCGACTACCGAAATGTCTATAATTCCTCTGCTTTGACGAGGGACCGTTTCCCGGTCAGGCACATACGCGCCCCTAATTCGGAGAACGCGGTGCCCCTAGGGGCTATATCGTAGCCCCACCTTCGAACTCCTATGGCTAAGTGAAAGTGATAAAGCATTATAGTCCGGTTGCCTAGTTTGCTACGCTACCACCTCCTTCACAGGACCAAGACGTTGGATTAAGTGTAAAAAGGCGCCCTTTTGCAAACACCCCCGCACTATGTGCGTGGGGGCTGAAGCCGAAGACTGCCATCTTTCAGGTTATATATACATATACATTAACGGCCGCATAGGAGATATTTCAATACTTGAACGCACAAGTATAAAAAGCACTTTTATTATAAATATGGTTTTACAAATCATACATGTCATTTGAACATAACATCTTTCGAGCACTGCGACTCTATTAAACGAGTGCCTGCAGGACTTCCCCAAAATAGTGCTCAGCGGGTAACCGGCTCTCGTCTGAACCCCGGGATGCAACATCGGTGGCATCCATCTCCGCCCAGTATGTCTTAACACGGGCAAGAGCCATCCGTGCACCCTCTATGCATGCCGACCACTTCATCGCCTTGATATGCGGCACCGCCCCAAGGAATTGCTGCAATAAGCCAAAATAACTCTTCGGCTTGGGCCTACCCGGCCACAGATGAGCCACTACATCCGTCATGGCAAATCCGGACAATCTATTCAGCTCAGCCTCTCAGCCAACCGATCGGTCAACGGAAGTGAACGCTCTGGACTGTGGAATTGAGACCAAAAAAGCTCTTCCATCTCGTGATCCTTTTGGCTTTGGAAGTGCACAACCGCATCCGCCGCACTCGCCACCAAATCCAGATAAGGATCCTCCGCACCCCACAGCTGGCCCAGCTGAGCATACTTCTGATCTGTGAACTTCCTGCGCAGCAGAAAGGGCTTTCCAGCCGCAATGTCTCTGGCCTGACGCAGCTCCTCCTTTATAGCCCTCATTGCAGAACGGGCATCCTTGGCTTCGGCGGTGGCCTTCTTCAGGTCCTCTTGCTCCGCTCGGCGTTCTTTTTCAAGAACCTCATAGCGGTCGGTAACATCCTTCAGCTTCACGGCCATCTCCTCCCTGCTTCGATAGTGAGTAGCCTTTTTGGCTTTTAGCTCTTCGGTTGCCTTCGAGGCAGCCGCATCACTCCTTCTGGCCCGCTCCTTGGCTCGAGCAAGCTCTGCCCGAAGGTCCTCCACAGCAGCGGCACCATCTGCATTAAGCATACATGTTGTAAGGAGTGGGCATCAGCTCCCTTACTAGGTGACCACGGAGAAACAACCTACCTTGTGACTCGTCAAGTCGTTTATTGACCAGCGCGATGTCCACATCCGCAACGTCGAGTTGCCGCTTTAGCTCGGCAACTCTATCAGTCCGGCTGGCCACCGGACGATCCGCCACCTGCATAAGAAATGCGAGAATTAATGACTGAGATTATGATCCTCGGCACGCTGTCGCTTTCGACAACATACCGAGTCTCAGGGGCTACTATCTATACAGGGCACACTCTATGTGCAAAACTATCAAAAGGTATGTCATTTTAACGTACCTCAAAACCCGCCAGTAAACTTCTGATAGCATAATGCAACCCGCCCTCAGCGGATGAAATTCTTTCAATCACCGTACTCATCAATGTACGGTGATCTTCTGAGATAGACGCCCTCTCGAGCAGATCCTTCAGCTCCCCCGGCCGTACACCAGTAGGTGCCGAACTCTCCGGCCCCGCCGGACTCGGGAAGACCCTCCGCGACGACACTTCAGGGTCGTCCACCCCGCCTGACAGCGCGGCAGATGGAGGCGTCTCGCTCTCCATCATCTCCGGATGAAGATCCCCCGAAGATGAGCTCAGCTGAGAAGGGCGGAGATCCGAACTACAAGGTAAAATAAACTTCGGTTATCGTCAGAAATAAAAACAGGGATGTCCCTTATTACAAAACTCCCCTTTTTTTACTCACGGCTCGCTGGAGGGCTGATTCCCTTGGGGAGATGGTGCGGCCAGGGCTTCTCCTGGCGCAAGACTCTCTGGTGAAGATTTCTTCCCCCGCTTCGAGGCCTTGACCTCCGGATCTTCAGAAGCGGTCCTCTTCTCCCCTTGGAAGAAGAGATTCCCGATCCCCCCTTTCCCAAGAGCCTCCTCAGTAGAGGCGGTAGTTTTCCTGTTTTCCCCTTCGCCCTCTTCTGAAGGCGCAACCTCCAGCATCTTGACGAACACTGGATCCGGCATGGTCTCCGGGAGGGGGGCCAGACACCGTATCAATTTTGCTTGCGCTATCCACTCCTGTCCAAGGGATAGCTGGTTAAAAGGCAAACCCATGATAAACAAATGGACGATATGTCCGGACACAGGGTCGCTTACTTGAGTATCCGGGAGATTGCAGCTTAGGCCAGCATCCTCGGTCAAGTCCGGACACATCTCTTGTGATCCGAAGAACAGTTTGTACATCTCCACGGGTGTCGTACCCATGAAGTGTTGAAGAGCTCGTGGTCCCTCCGGATTGAATTCCCACAGGCGGAGGGGGCGACGTTTGCCGGGCAGAAGTCGCCGAATCAGCATAACCTGCATCACTACAACCAGATTGATCTCCCTCTCTTGGAGGTCTCGAATCCGGCCCTGCAATAGGGGTACGTCCTTTGACGGCCCCCAGTTAAGCCCTTTATTGATCCATGACATCAGCCGTTGTGGAGGGCCCGAGCAAAAGATGGGCGGCGGCCTCTGCCTGCTGCCCCTGGGAGCGGTAATATAGAACCACTCATGTTGCCACAAATCGAGCTCCCCCTGAAAAGAGCCCTCGGGCCATGGAGCTTCGGACCTCTTGCTTACAACCGCCCCGCCGCACTCTGCTTGACGCCCCTCGATCATCTTTGGCTCCACGTTGAAGGTTTTGAGCCACAAACCGAAGTGAGGGGTAGTGCGGAGGAAGGCCTCGCAGACGACAATAAATGATGAGATATGGAGGATGGACTCCGGAGCCAAGTCGTGGAATTCCAACCCATAGTAAAAGATGAGCCCCCTCACGAAGGGATCCATTGGGAAGCCTAAACCCCGACGGAGGTGAGACATGAACACGACGCTCTCGCTTGGCTCGGGAGTAGGAATGACTTGCCCTTGGGTAGGCAACCTATGCGAAATCTCGTAGGTTAAGTACCTGCCTTCTCTCAGCTTTAGCACGTCCTCTTCCGTGACAGAGGAGGGCATCCACCGGCCCTGTAGGTCGGAGCCGGACATTGTCGAAGGTCCGAAGCGCTCGAATCTGGAGCCCTGAGTGCTGGAACTTGGGGCGAGGGGTAGATTCGATTGAGGATTGAAGAAAAGAAACGAGCCTTGGTCTCATTATAAAGAGGGAGAACACCAAGAGCCGTCCCCGTGACCGTTTGGAACTCGCCTTTGATGGAGGGGGCGTGGCAACGGGCGCGGTTGGGTTACCCACGTCCGTATTGATGGGAATCCCGGAATAAGGGGAACACGATCTTTGCTTCGACAAGATGTGCCAAGGAAACCGCTTCGCTAAACGCACTGAGGTGGTATAATAAAAACAATTCAAGCAAAAGTCTTGGTAGTGGTGTGACGTCACGCCACAAAATACGTCAGCAGATTGAACTTGTGTAAATATTATTCTCTCTACGGTGGTATGTGGAATTTATTTTACAGAGCCGGACACTATCCAGATATTTACTATCTTCTATGAATTATTCGGAGGAGGAACCCGCCTTGCAATGCCAAAGACAATATGCGTGCCGGACTCGTTGTCATTGAAGCCTGGTTCAGGGGCTACTGAGGGAGTCCTAGACTAGGGGGTGTCCGGATAGCCGTACTATCATCGTCGACCGGACTCCAAGACTATGAAGATACAAGATTAAAGACTTCGTCCCGTGTCCGGATGGGACTTTCCTTGGCGTGGAAGGCAAGCTTGGCAATACGGATATGTAGATCTCCTACCATTGTAACCGACTCTGTGTATACCTAGCCCTCTCTGGTGCCTATATAAACCGGAGGGTTTTAGTCCATAGGATGAACAACAATCATACCATAGGCTAGCTTCTAGGGTTTAGCCTCCTTGATCTCGTGGTAGATCCACTCTTGTACTACCCATATCATCAATATCAATCAAGCAGGAGTAGGGTTTTACCTCCATCGAGAGGGCCCAAACCTGGGTAAAAACATTGTGTCCCTTGTCTCCTGTTACCATCCGCCTAGACACATAGTTCGGGACCCCCTACCCGAGATCCCCCGGTTTTGACACCAACAATAGCTGTTTAGTATTGGCGCCAGACCCGTCAGCTAAGAAGACCCAGACATGGAATAACCTTACCAGATGAAATGGATACAAGAATTGAGAAAAAGGTTATGCCACTACCGAAAGAGCCCAGAGAAGGATTTTCCCAAGATCTAAAGAGATCGACACTGTCGTGGAATAGTCACGTCAGATGTCCTTGTGAAAGGACTTAGTTGTGGAGCCATCGCAACTAGGAAGCTTGAAGGGGTTAAATCGGGACAAGGGACACGAGAGAGTTTATACTAGTTCGGCCCCTTACGGTGAAGGTAAGGCCTACGTCTAGTTGGGTTGGTATTGATGTTTCGATAACCAGGGAGCGAGACACGCTATGCCTGGTTCTCGATGTGTTGTTTCTTGCCCTAAGTCGCTAGCAGGTCGTCCCCTTATATACATGGGTCGACGCCCACCGGCTTACAGAGCCCCGGCCGGCTTATAAACAGAGTCCGGCTCGGTGACCAGTTAAATCTACCTTACGTTACAAGTCATGCCATCATGGCGGTTTACTACAATGGGCTTAAGCCGCCCGTGGGCCTTAAGCTCTTTATTGAACCGCCATCTTCATGCTTGGCCTTGGGCTTCCTCTGATGAGTACTTTTTGCGTAACCCGGCCCCTCCTGGGCGGCTTACACAAATAGTCATATCCCCAACATTAGGCCCCAGACTGATTTGCACCTGTTCATGTCAGCCTAAAAAATATTTTTAAAGAATTAAATCTTCAGTCTTCTGACTATATAGAGGGTTTTTGTTAACCCGCCATGATGTCATCTTCTGGTTCCGCCTTAACCCGGCGTGACATCATCCTTCCTTTAACTCATTTTTTATTCCACCGAATCCTTCAACGGATCTCTTCTTTACTGACTGTTCCGAAAATCGAGGCGTCAGGGCCGCTGGATAATAATTGTTATCTCCTCGTTTCCCGCGCCGTCTTAGTCATCCTCTTCCTATTAATAGCCACGACCTGGGTCTTTTCTTTTTTACCCTTCCAGTCGTCTTCTTCCTCTCCTCTCTACCTCTCAAGCTCCGCCGCCGTCACCCTCGACACCCTCGTCTTCGTCAACTCAGGCCGCTGCATCAACCTGACCTTTGACCAGAGATCGACGGCGAGCCTCCGCAGTTCATCTTCATCCGTGAGTTCTATTCTTCTCCTTCCTTAGATCTATCTTGAAGTTCTGCCAAGTTCATCGGGTTCATCACCGCCCGATGCAAACCCTTGATAGTTCATACTTCCGCAGCCTGTTTTAGATCGTAAGAACTATGCAGAACCACTGCGGTAGTTGTTCGCGTTGACCTTGTATAGAAATAGATCTCATTTTTCTTGTTTGAAGACCTCCCCTAAATGCATGAACTTCTCTGCCCTGTTTGTAGGTCTTGAAATTTTTCTCCTTCAGAACAATGTTTTGATCCATAATAAAGGTTGTTGTCCGTGAGACTTGTTTCTATTACCCGAAAAGCTTCTTCTGGAGAACTTACTTTTATCACCACTTTCTAGGTGTCCGGTTTAAAAATCCTTGAATTACTGTTGATCCTGATAGCAGTTTAAACTTTACTACACAATCACCCTTATATCATTAGGCCCCTTGCTTAAGCCACCATTTTGAATAAATTTGAATATTTCTCTCGGGTTAAATTTGAACCGGAACTTTTACTTTGTCGTAGGCCACTGCCATTATGGCTCCTAAGGCGGCCAAGCCCCCTGGGACTTGCAATTGGGTTCCATCCACAGTAACCAGAAGCAAACTTGCCGAGCTTGTAACGTCTGGCCATCTGCCAAAAAAGGAGGTCATGTCCTATCGTGCCCCTCACCCGTCTGAAGAGATACCTCAACCCAAAGACGGAGAAGTAGTAGTTTTTACAGAACACATGAACCGGGGATTTGCCCCTCCCGGCTCAAAATTCTTCAGGGAAGTTCTAAATTTCTTTGACCCGAGGCCTCAAGACATTGGACCCAATTCCGTGTCCAATCTGTGCAATTTCCAAGTCTTCTGCGAGGTTTACTTTGGAGAGGAACCAAGCCTGTTGCTGTTCAGAGAGCTTTTTTACTTGAACCGGCAGAATGAACGCGCCAACGGGCCTAGTCTTGAGCTTGGCGGCATCTCAATCCAGCGGCGGAGAGACTGCCTTTTCCCTTATGCTGAGCTGCCGAGTCACCCCAAAGACTAGAACCAGACATGGTTCTACTGCCAAGATACCTCTCCGGCTAACGAGAAGCCTCTACCTGTCTTTCGCGCCCTGCGTCTTGAGTCCAATCATCCTCTGCTGGACAAGTTAACTGCTGTTGAGCGCCTGCCTCTTAACCCCACCATCAGAAAGATCAAGGCCCTCTTAGGCAACGGGTTAACTGGCATTGATTTGGTTCGGGTCTGGGTCACCTGGCGAATACTACCATTAAGCCGCCACTCTGGCTTAATGTGTACTTACACAGGCGAAAAGGACGACTCAATGCGTCATAATCCTGAGGACTTACCAGACGATGTGGCAGATGCTACAGTCCAATCACTATTGAAGGAAGGCACTGTAACCAGTAATACTTTCAGTTTGCTTCCCTTCTGCAAAAAGAATCCGGCTCCTGCAGTAAGTTACTAGTCTTCACAAATACTCTTTAATACGTTACCTTCTGGTACTTATGATTCTTTGTCTTTTTCCACAGGCCGATGACAACTTCTGGAAGGTCAAGTATGACCATGAGGCTGCAAAACTGGCCCGGGCGGCCAAGAAGACCGAAAGGAAAGCCGCCAGGACGGGTACCTCTAAAAAGAAGAAACCCAGCGCCTCTGATATGCTTAAATTGGACGACTCTTCGTCAGATGAGGAAGAGGTAATCTTTTTGATTTTCTTTAACTCCTTTGCAGTTATCTTTACTGACATTTGATCCTTTCAGGAGGATACTGGGAACAGTCAAGCAGCTGGCGAAGAGGTAACTATAATTTCCTCCGACTCAGAGCCTTTGCCAACACAAAGAATCCGAAGGGTGACCCGGAAAGTAAGGTTTTCACACCCTCTCGCTTACCAAGATCCGCAATTTCTTTTGAAGCAACAACAGCTTGAGAACCGGTGACAGACTCGGGCCAACCAGGACGCAGAGCTTTCCTCCGGCTTACCCGATGTTACCAGGAAGCGTCGGACTGAGGTTATCTCCGACTTACGTTTTGTTTTACCCTTGATGGGTTTGATTCGCCAACCTCTCAATTCATCCGACTCCAACTATCAGGATACCTCCCCTTCTTCTGATGAGTCGATGCAATCGAACATGCCGGCTTTCAAAACGGCTCCCGGGTAATATAACCTTTCTTACTTTGAACTTATCCATACTTATGCTTTGATACTTATCCTTCCACTTTGATGGACAGTGGGCAAGTAAAGCCCAGCAAGAGGGCAAAGAAAGATAAGCCATCCCAAGACCCGGTGGTTACTGAACCGGTGCTTGACTCATCCGTTCCAGACAGCTCCACACATCAGCCACCGCCTGAACCGGCTTCTGACATTCCAGAGCCAACTTCTGACCCGCATGCAGAAGACGTGATTCATAACTCGGATGACCCGGAAGTTCCTAGCCCGGCCAAGACGGCTGACCTGGAGGTTGAAATTGTGAAGAGCCAATATGTTGAACCGGGCCGGCCTACTGCCCTTGCCCAATGCACCGCCAAGGAGGAGTTTGCCCAGCGCCGTAAGTCCAAACAAGACCTCACTGACTATTCTCACCTAAGTATTGGTGATATAGTCTCAGGCTATCTGAACCAAGTACATAGTAGTCGTGACCTGGAAATTGACATGGTGAAGCAAATACAACATAAATCTGAGGTAAAATTTAAGCTTTCACTTCGAATCTTACTTACTGTACCAGCCCCCAAGTCTATTGCTTATGAAAATATGCTGTAGACTTAATTATCTGCTAGCTATTAGTTTTGTCCGGTTTAAATTGAATATGTTTAACCCGGAGATAACATAAAACTATAAATTTGGGTTACATTAGCCCCCAAGTGTCAAGTACCTTTACTTGTAAAGTGCTTGAGACTTAATATGTGTAACTTGGTAAAATAGACTAAAAATTCTTTAAACATACATTAGCCCCCAAGTGCCAAGTTTCTTTACTTGTAAAATACTTGGGACTTTAAATGTTATCTTACCAAGATTCTTACCATAACCTGATGTCAAATGCAGGCCACCGTAAGTCAATTTGAGGCGGAGATTGCTGAGTTGAAGAGCCAGTTGAAAACCCAAGAGCTCGAAGCTCAGAAAGCCAATTCCAAGTTTGAATTCAGTATCTCTGAACAAGAGAAGCTGAAGAAAAAATTTGAATTGGAAAAGAAGGCTTGGGTGGATGAGAGGGCTTCACTGGTGACCGGGCTGAAATAGCGGAGGCATCTCTTGCCGCAACAACCAATGAGTTGTCCAACTTAAAGCGACACATATCCCAAATGGTCTCAGGTATCTTTGGTAAGCCGCCCGTAAATATTGTAATCCCTCAAGAGTTATCATAATAGTTGCCTCCAGCTTACTATTATACCTGTGAACATGCAGGCTCCAGGAGTACCAATCTGAAGGAAAATATGCTTGTCAAACTTAAGGCAGTGTACACCTTGGTAGAGCGGCTATACTCCGGGTTACAGCGTGCGTTAACCGCTGTGGCCTTATCAAATACCTCTCCCTGGCTCCTGCAAGACGTGTTGAGACATCTGTCGGTGCTACCTCAACGTATTCAAGACTTAAGGCGGGCATCTGCGAGAGCCGGAGCCGTGGCTGCGTTGAGTCGGGCAAAAGCATGGGTGCCAGAGCTTGACCTTGCTGACCTCTCTCTTGGATATCCAAGTCTTAAGGAGGACGATACTGCTTTTGGCGAACAGGACTTCACTGCCTGTGTCAAGGTCGTGCGCCCTCTGGCGACTCTCATTGGGGAGGATACTGATCTCACCAAGTACTCGCCGGGTTATGATAGCGAGAATTGGAGAATCCCAAATGTACCATATGACCAAGTCAGCCTGCTCCCTCCAACGCGTAAGCATACCTTTGCCCCTGAAGTGGACCCGACCAGTTTAATAGATGATGAAGCTGAATTTGAAGCTTTGAGCGGCATTGACTGGGCCTCGTCCACCTTCCAAGACACAACAACCGAAGGAAAGGCGGGGAAGGATAACCCGGAGTCATCAAGCCAGCCGGAGGAATAAGCTGCCAGACGGGTTATAACTTGTCAAAGAACAATGCATCACTTATTCAGACTCGGGGAGTCTTGTAATAGGATAGAAAAACTCCTTAATGCTTGTCATGCCTTAGGGTACTTATTGCTTTTGTTAAGCCGCCAGTACTATTTCCATCTTGCTTATGTTAATCAAGTGGTTCCTTGCTATTTCTCCTTGCTCCGTTTTAATCTGCACATAAAACAGGCAAGGCTTCCTGGACAGTTTACTGCACCAGCGGGCTATAGAATATTGATAACCCAGACATGATCAAAAAATCATGTGCATAAGCTGGTTCATGATTAGTTAAAACATAATCATAACAACATACCTGTGACCCTTTTTGATAACCTCTCCGACTCATATAAGTTTTTACCTGGCACTTGATAGAACCTGAAGTAACTGATATAAAACCGGAAAGATCAAAAACCATCTCCTCAAGAGGGTTTCAAGGATAGTGAAAATAGTCATACTTGCAAATGTTCACAGGCTCCTGATTCGAATACGATCAGAAAAACTGTTCCAAAGGGGTTAAGCTAAGATTCAGATACGATCATATAGCCCCCAGTGGCTTTGGCGACGCCGATCAAGTGGGTATCGACAGCTATGTTCTCTTTGGTTTGAATACGACCTATGTTTGAACAGGAAGCCCCCAAGTGAACATTAGAGTTGTTTAATGACGCTGATTCGAATACGATCCACGTCAGACCCAAAGGGGTTAAGCTATGATTCAAATTTGATCTGGAAGCCCCCTAGTGGGTTTGGCAATATGCCCATCAAGTGGGTATTGACAGCTATGTCCTCTTTGGTTCGAATACGACCTATGTTTGAACAGGAAGCCCCCAAGTGACCAAGGCTAGATTCAGATATGATCATAAGCCGGACCAAAGGGAAAGCCGGATTCAGATATGATCCGTCCCCTGTTGGCATTGTCCATCACCTGATAAAGAAAACATGAAACATTCTTTATGGGAAAAAAGGACAGAGGTCCTGCTTTATTGCTTTATATAATATGTACATTATAGAAAGTATCTTAAGAAGTAACTTAAGTATAGTAAGGCCGGAGATGATCTATGTTCCACGGCCGGCGGGTCTCCTCCTCCGATTTAAATGAGTCCTTGCGCTCTCGAATATCGATGAGATAATATGACCCGTTGTGCAGATTCTTGCTGACCACAAAGGGTCCTTCCCAAGGCGGGGATAGCTTGTGCATATCAGACTGATCCTGGATGAGCCGGAGCACCAAGTCACCTTCCTGAAAGGTTCTGCTCTTAACCCGGCGGCTGTGATAGCGGCGCAGGTCTTGCTGGTAAATCGCCGAGCGGGCTATTGCCAAGTCTCGCTCCTCATCCAACAAATCGAGTGCATCCTGACGAGCCTTTTCGTTATCCGCCTCAACGTAAGCCGCCACACGGGGTGAGTCGTGCCGGATGTCACTTGGCAGGACCGCTTCTGCTCCATAAACCATGAAGAAAGGTGTGTATCCCGTAGATCTGTTAGGCGTAGTGTTGATGCTCCATAACACGGAGGGTAACTCCTCTACCCAACAACCCGGAGTTCGTTGTAAAGGGACCAAGAGCCGGGGCTTGATACCTTTCAGGATCTCTTGGTTAGCTCGCTCGGCTTGACCATTGGATTGAGGATGAGCAACAGCCGAAACATCAAGCCGGATATGTTCTCTTTGACAGAACTCTTCCATGGCACCCTTAGAGAGATTAGTGCCATTATCAGTTATGATGCTATGTGGAAAACCAAAACGAAAGATCACCTTTTTAATGAACTGAACCGCCGTGGCTGCATCACATTTACTGACCGGCTCTACCTCAACCCACTTGGTAAATTTATCCACTGCCACTAGCAGATGTGTCTTTTTGTCCTTAGACCTTTTGAAAGGTCCAACCATGTCAAGCCCCCATACTGCAAACGGCCAAGTAATTGGGATCATCCTCAACTCTTGAGCCGGCACATGAGCTCGTCGTGAGAACTTTTGACACCCGTCACATTTACTGACCAGATCTTCCGCATCAGCGTGAGCCGTCAACCAATAGAAACCATGACGAAAAGCCTTGGCCACGAGGGATTTTGACCCGGCATGATGGCCACAATCTCCCTCATGGATCTCACGGAGTATTTCTTGGCCTTCTGCAGGTGACACACAGCGTTGAAACGCCCCTGTGACGCTGAGGTGATGTAACTCGCCGTTAACAATTGTCATGGATTTGGAACGCCTGACGATTTGTCTTGCCAACGTCTCATCCTCCGACAACTCACCCCGGGTCATATAAGCCAAGTAAGGCACCGTCCAATCCGGGATAACATGAAGAGCCGCCACCAGTTGTGCCTCCGGGTCTGGCACTGCTAAGTCTTCCTCGGTAGGTACCTTGACAGAAGGGTTGTGTAACACATCAAGAAAGGTGTTGGGCGGCACCGACTTACGTTGGGATCCCAACCGGCTTAAAGCATCAGCCGCCTCATTCTTCCTTCGATCAATGTGCTCCACTTGATAACCCGTGAAGTGACCAGCCACAGCATCTACTTCACGATGATAAGCCGCCATGAGGGGGTCTTTGGAATCCCACTTGCCTGACACTTGTTGAGCCACCAAATCTGAGTCGCCCAAGCATCGTACCCGGCTTAAGTTCATCTCCTTAGCCACCCGGAGACCATGAAGTAATGCCTCATATTCAGCTGCATTGTTAGTACATGGAAACATAAGCCGGAGTACATAACGAAATTTGTCACCTCGAGGGGAAGTTAACACCACTCCAGCCCCCGAGCCTTCTAGCTGCCTAGACCAGTTAAAGTGAATAGTCTAGTATGTGTTATCCGGCTTCTCCTCAGGGGCTTGCAACTCTGTCCAATCATTGATGAAGTCCACCAAGGCCTAAGACTTAATAGCCGTCCGGGGCATGTATTTCAAGCCATGAGGCCCAAGCTCAATAGCCCACTTGGCGACTCGTCCTGTGGCCTCCCTGTTCTGAATAATGTCTCCCAAAGGGGCAGAACTTACCACAGTTATAGGATGGCTTTGAAAATACTGCTTCAACTTCCGGTTTGCCATGAACACCCCATAAACAAGCTTTTGCCAGTGTGGGTACCTTTGCTTAGATTAAATGAGCACCTCACTGATGTAGTAAACCGGCCGTTGAACCGGATGCTCCTTGCCGGCTTCCTTACGCTCCACCACGATGGCAACGCTGACGGCTCGCGAATTGGCAGCCACATACAACAGCAAAGGCTCTTTGTCAATTGGAGCCGCAAGAACCGGCGGCTCAGACAATTGTCTCTTTAAGTCCTCAAAAGCAGCATCAGCGGCCTCACTCCAAAAAAAAGTGTCAGTTTTCTTCATCATCTGATACAATGGGAGGGCTTTCTCACCGAGCTGACTTATGAACCGACTTAAGGCGGCGACGCGACCCGCCAGTCGCTGAACATCATTGATGCACGCCGGTTTAGCCAGAGAGGTAATCGCCTTAATCTTCTCCGGGTTAGCTTCAATGCCTCTGTTGGACACTAGAAAGCCCAAAAGCTTGCCTGCAGGAACACCAAACACACATTTGGCCGGGTTAAGCATCATCTTGTAGACCCGGAGATTATCAAAGGTCTCCTTTAAGTTGGATATCAAGGTTTCCCTTTCTCTGGACTTCACCACAATGTCATCCACATAAGCATGTACATTACGCCTGATTTGGTCGTGCAAACAGTTCTGCACACACCGCTGATAAGTCGCCTAGGCACTCTTGAGCCCAAATGGCATAGACACATAACAGAAGGCTCCAAATGGAGTGATGAAAGCCGTCTTCTCCTGGTCCTTAACTGCCATCTTAATCTGATGATAACCGGAGTAAGCATCCAAAAAGCTCAAACGCTCACAACCCGCCGTAGCATCAATGATTTGATCAATACGGGGGAGAGCAAAAGGGTCAGCCGGACAAGCCTTGTTTAAGTCCGTGTAGTCCACACACATCCGCCAGGTGCCATTCTTTTTGAGGACAAGCACCGGGTTAGCCAACCACTCCGGGTGAAAAACTTCAATGATAAACCCGACCGCTAAGAGCCGGGCGACTTCTTCTCCAATAGCTTTTCATCGCTCTTCATTGAAACGGTGAAGAAACTGCCTGGCCGGCTTGTACTTTGGATCAATATTGAGAGTGTGCTCAGCGAGTTCCCTCGGTACACCCGGCATGTCAGAAGGTTTCCATGCAAAGATGTCCCGATTCTCACGGATGAACTCGATGAGCGCGCTTTCCTATTTGGGATCCAAGTTGCTGCTGATGCTGAACTATTTAGAAGTATCACCCGGGGTATAGTCAACAAGCTTCGTTTCAGCCGACGACTTAAACTTCAGCACTGTGTCATGCTCTGTAGTTGGCTTCTTCAGGGATGTCATATCCACCGGGTCAACATTATCTTGATAAAATTTGAGCTCCTCTGCCGCACAGACCGACTCAGCGTAAGCCGCGTCACCTTCTTCACACTCCAATGCTACTTTACGACTGCCATGTACGGTGATGGTGCCCTTGTAACCCGGCATCTTGAGCTGTAAATAAACGTAACATGGCCGGGCCATAAACTTAGCATAAGCCGGCCGTCCAAACAGAGCGTGGTATGGGCTCCTGATCTTGACCACTTCAAACATCAACTTCTCAGCTCGGGAGTCATGTTCGTCTCCAAAGGCCACCTCCAGCTCAATCCTGCCAACTGGGTAAGACGACTTACCAAGGACAACTCCGTGGAAAACAGTGTTGGATGTTCTCAGATTTTTATCAGTCAACCCCATGCGCTGAAAGGTCTCGTAGTAAAGGATGTTGATGCTACTACCCCCATCCATGAGCACCTTGGTGAACTTATACCCACCAACCTGAGGCGCCACTACCAAAGCCAACTGACCCTGGTTATCGACCCGCGGAGGATGATCCTCCCTGCTCCATATGATGGGCTGCTCTGACCACCTTAAATAACGAGGAATTGCCGGCTCAACAGAATTTACAGCCCTCTTATGAACCTTCTGGTCACGCTTGCACAAGCTGGTGGTAAACACATGATACTGTCCGCCACTCAGCTGCTTCGGATGGCTTTGATAACCCGACTGTTGCTGCTGCTGTCCGCCTTGACCAGACTGCTGCGGACTATTGCCACCTGGGTGCCCGTGAAAACTGGAATTTGAGCCGCCGCCCGGGCCATGAAAGCCGCCGTCCCCTGAGCCGCCACTAGATCCTTGACCGCCGTCGAAGGTGTTGGAATTTTTAAATGCTTTCATGATCGCACAATCCTTCCATAGATGTGTGGCCGGTCGCTCCCGGGTGCCGTGTCTCGGGCAGGGCTCATTGAGTAATTGCTCCAGTGACGGGCCTGACCCGCCGGATCGTGGCGGCTTACCCTTACGTCTTGGATTGTTACCTCGTACGTTGGCATTGGCCACAAACTCCGGGTTACCGTCCGCCTTACACTTATTGCCGCCTTGATTCCCCGGGTTATGCTACTGACCCTTTCCATTGCCGCTCCGTTTTCCCTTTCCTGTCTTCTCATCATCAGACGCGGGATCCTTGGTACTATCAGAATCGGCATATTTGACTAAAGCCGCCATCAGCGTACCCATATCTGTGAGGTCACGCTTGAGGCGCCCTAGTTTCATCCTCAGCGGCTCAAAACGGCAATTCTTCTCCAGCATAAGAACTGCAGACCCGGCGTCCATCTTATCGGAAGAATGAATTATCTCCTTGACCCTGCGTACCCAATGGGTGGTGGACTCGCCTTCCTCTTGCTTGCAATCCGTCAAGTCCACAATTGACATAGACTGTTTACAGGTGTCCTTGAAGTTCTGGATGAACCGGGCCTTTAACTCCCCCCTTGAGCTAATGGAATTAGGTGGAAAGACTTCAGCCACGACCGGGCCGTTCCATCTAACATCATGGTGAAATATTTAGCCATTTCCGCGTCACTGACTTCCAGCAACTCCATGGCCATCTCATAACTCTCAATCCACGCCTCGGGCTGCAAATCGGCCGTGTAATTTGGTACCTTTCGAGGTCCCTTGAAGTCCTTGGGCAGACGTACATCGCGCAAAGCCGGCACCTGGCAGGGGATACCGCCGGTTCTAGTGGCTACTCCTGCCTCAACAGATGTCATTGGATACTCCGGGTGATCATTCTCCTAACGTACTTGGTCCTGCGCCGGGTTATAGCCCCCGGGCTGGTTACGCCGTTGGGCATTGCTTGACAAAGCCTCCGACTCCATGCGTCTGCTGTAACTTGGGCTCCGGTTCTGGCGTGGTGGTGCTACCCAGGGCGGGGAGTTGAGTGAATCCTATCCCGGCTGTAAGAATAGGTCTCCTGCTGAGCCAGGGCTATCTGGAGGAGCTCTCTGACCCTCCGGGTTTCCACTGGCGTCGGGTCATCTCCTTCCATAGGAAGAGCCGCTAAACGTGTTGAAGCTGCGATCAAGTTCTCCATGGGGTTGGAAAAGTGACCCGGTGGAATCGGCGCATAACGCGGTGGTGGCATGCTTACGTGAGGCGGCACCATATCCCGAGGCTGAGCCGGTCCTCCTGTTCCGGCTGTCATTAGCCGGTCGGCCTCTGGCGGGTTACTAGGGCCGGCTCCGGGTGTAGCAAAGAGAACCCGGGGGTCATAATTCGGAGGTAAACGGGACTGCGTTTTCTGATGTCTCCTCCTCATCACCTCATTGGAGGCGTTTAAGCTCATCGTGAGCTGGTAAGCTTCTGACTTCAAGTGCTGTGCCCGGGCGTCGAGAGCCGCCCGCTCCGCAGCTAGTCTGGTATCCTCAGCTGCCAAAGCCTCCTTGGCCTGAGCTATCTCCTCATGCACTTGAGCTATCGCTGCGTCATGCTCATCCTTATCTGCAGGAATAATCGTGGCGGTTAACAGGGCCGTAAGCTTGTCCATGAGATCTATCAGCACCTGAGCCGGTGGGCGCACGGGGCCTCCTGCCCCAGCAGCTCCTGACCCGGACGTGATCGCTGCTGCAGCCGTAGAATTTGAACCGGGCTGAGTTCCAGCCATGAAGATTCCGGCCCATCTTGGCGGCTCATCGAGGTCCGGAATACTGATGCCATCCGAACAGCCCTTGAGCGCGCCGTCCTGTACCTGATACAATGAATCTGTTGAGCCGGCGGACGAGTCACCGTCTAAAAGGACGGCCGTCTCACCCCCATCTTCAGATCCAGAAAGTTCTTCTCCGTGGACGCAGCCCACGAAGGCACGCCTCATGACCGGTTGAGTCCGGGTCTTCCTCGCACGCTGAGCCGTCTCGACGAGGTCGGTGCAGTTATCCGGCTCAGGGCCCGGCTCACCGATCCGGCCGATGAAGACGTGGATTCCGCCGAAGGGGACCCGGTACCCGTACTCAATTGAGCCGGCGTCGGGACCCCAGCCTTCGTCGTTGATGTAGATCTTACCGCGACGACTCTTGGTCATCCGGCCCACCACGTACCCCTTGAGCCCTTCGAAGTTGCCCTTCAAGAACTCAAATCCACTGTGCGCTGGCCCCACGGTGGGCGCCAACTGTCGTGGAATAGTCACGTTAGATGTCCTTGTGAAAGGACTTAGTTGTGGAGCCATCGCAACTAGGAAGCTTGAAGGGGTTAAATCAGGACAAGGGACACGAGAGAGTTTATACTAGTTCGGCCCCTTACGGTGAAGGTAAGGCCTACGTCTAGTTGGGTTGGTATTGATGTTTCGATAACCAGGGAGCGAGACACGCTATGCCCGGTTCTCGATGTGTTGTTTCTTGCCCTAAGTCACCAGCAGATCGTCCCCTTATATACACGGGTCGACGCCCATCGGCTTACAGAGTCCCGGCCGGCTTATAAACACAGTCTGGCTCGGTGACCAGTTAAATCTACCTTACATTACAAGTCATGCCATCATGGCGGTTTACTACAATGGGCTTAAGCCGCCCGTGGGCCTTAAGCTCTTTATTGAACCGCCATCTTCATGCTTGGCCTTGGGCTTCCTCTGATGAGTACTTTTTGCGTAACCCGGCCCCTCCTGGGAGGCTTACACAAATAGTCATATCCCCAATAGACACTGTCAGGAATAAGGATGGAGTATATGAGTTTTGATGGAACCGTAACCATGTTTCTAAGGGTGGTAGCACCCCAGACCTCCGGAGATGATCGATGGATTTTGGGAAGACCCCTACCCTAACCTATTTCTTGCTAGCCTCTCCGAATCTCGAGGACGAGATTCATTTTAAGGGTGGTAGGTTTGTAACATCCCAAAATTCTAAATTTTGGAATGTTATAAATAAATAGATAGTTTTGATTGATTGACTGAAAGTGAGTGAATTTGAAACTTTTTGAAAGTTAAATGAAAGGTAATAAAAGGACTTTCCCAAACTTTCATTTTGCATTTGTGATCTCCGTGAATTCAAATTCTTTTCACCACAAAACCCTGGAGAGAAGATAACATGACTTCTTCCATTTATTTAAATGACAAGGGGTGTTGAAAATATTTGAATTCCATTTGGGAAATATTTCCAACCCAGGAACTTTATGCAACTCAATGATTTTCACGAGCAAAGATAAAATGACTTCTTCAAAACATATGAAATATGAGTTGGGAGTTTCAGAGAATTAAATTCAAAGTTATTTTGAATTTATTTTTCAATTTGGAGTTATTTGAGTTTTATTCAAATTATTTTTCTCCAAAAATAAAATATATGGAAAATAGGGTAACATGATTCCCTACAATAGAAAATTGGAGAGAAATAAATTTGAATTCATTTTGGTATTTTTAAAATGATTTTCATTGGATTTTATTAGAGCGGCAGCAGTGTTTGATTTATCAGAATTTGTGTGGATTTTATTTGACTCTAGAAAAATGTTCAGCTTGTAGGAAATCTTTTTCTGGAAATTTTGATATATAATATGCCTATATTATATTTCTGTTTTTATTTATTCTATTTATTTCTTTAACTCTCTGTTTTAAAAAAAACTTCTAGGCCACCGAACTAGGCCGGCCCAGCAAATCGCCAGGCCACGGCCTAGCCGGCCCGACGCCGTGCCTCGCTCGTCTTCCAGCTCGGGACGGAGTCCCGAGCGAGCACGCACCACCGCCGCCGTGCCCGACCTCGCCACCTCGCGCCTTGCCCCCCTTCTCCACGCCTCGGAGCCCCCTCCCCCTCCTATAAAGCGCGCCCCGAGACCCCCTGGATCCCGTTTTTGCCGCCGCCTCGGGCCGCATCGCGTCACCACCGCCGCCCGGTGAGATCCGCCGCCGCCATCTCCTCGCCTTCCCGCGCCGCAGCCGTCGTCTTCGCGCCGCTCGACGCCGCTGCTTCGCGCCGTCGCCGCGCCGCCCACGCCGCACCTCGCCGGAGTTGCCGCGCCGCCGCCCCATCTCGCCGGAGTCCGCCGCCTCGCCGGAACCGCCAGATCCGCCGCCCCGACCCGCCGGTTTTTTGGTCCGGTAATAAACCACCCCAGTTTTCTCCGGTTTTTCCTTTAGGGTTCGGTTTTTGTTTAAAACGCGTTTTTTATATATAGTTAGTTAAGTAGCGAACGTTTTTTGTTTGGTTAGTTTTGGCGAACGTTTTCGTTCGTTAGTGTTCGGTAACGAATGTTCGTTATTTATACTTTTTCTTTTTCTGTTAGTTTTACTCAGGGACTTCTTTGTAGATGTTTTATTTACAATTTAGCCCCTGGACTTCAAACGCTCACAACTTTTTACTCGCTTGTCGAAATCCAACGAAACCAACGACCACCTCTTCATTACGATCTCCTCTATCCAGTAAAACAACTTAAACATGTTTTTGAAATTTTAAAATTTGAATTTCAAACAGTTTAGGATTTGAACTTCGTTTGATCATAACTTGAGTTTTATAACTCCGTTTGAGTTGATTCTTTTTGCAAATCGAAGCTCTTGAACTAAACTTTCTGATAAGGCAAAATACACATAGTTTTGGTACTTTTAGAAATTGTTTTATGCTGCAAGAGTCATTTGATTGGTTTTGATGTTTTCCGAATCGTACTCTTCGTTCTTTCCGATCTTTTGAGTGATTGCTTATGTGTATTTACCATTGCTTGCTTGTGATAGATTAACCGGAGTGTGACGCGTAGAACTATCAAGAGTTTTGAGTGTGAATCATCTTCATCAACATTGCATGCAAGTTCACACTTTGATCATATCCCTTATTACCCAGTTTTATTGCATTAGTTCAATCCTTCAAACAATTGCATGATTAGGATCTGAATTAAATTGTGGGTTTTGGGAAGTAGATGAGGTAGTACCTATTACTTGTTTTATTATCAAACCCTTGGGAGTTACTTCTACGTTTGCTTATTATGCCATGCTATGCTCGTAGACGTGGATTGGGTGAGTGTATCCATGACAGATGTGAGATTGTTAATTAATGGTTTACTTAAGGTGGCAACTTAAATACACATCTGGGTGGATTGAGGCACCTGGTTACTCCAGGATTTGCCTGTCTAGGCACCTGGGTTTCCAGGACTTGCTTGTTTTTCTTCGGACCGCCACCCAGGCTCAAAGCGATCATGAGATTATTCAAACTAGAAACTTTCGTGTGCAGCCACAAGCAATTATGGGCTCTGGCATAGTTGATTAAGTCGTGCGAACTCTTACGGGTAGACTAGCAGATGTAGGGGAAAGTAGGTGTACCGGTCTACCCTTTATGTAAGGTGCTAGCGCTTCCGAAAGACTATGTCTCGGTCATCCGTTTCTCAAACATCATGTAGTGCGAGAAATCCAACGGAGGCGATCGAGTCTTGTGGGGAAAAGTGCGCAAACCTCTGCAGAGTGTATAAACTAATCATGGTTAGCCGTGTCCCCGGTTATGGAAAACTTGAGTATCTAGTACCTGGATATCATATGAATCTCGACATGTTACTTTAATTAATATTGTTGGGTTGTTAATGAGTACTTTTAATTGGGATTGAGAATGCTGTCAACCATTCTCAATGTTTAACAACCACCATGATAGTTAAATAAATTCATTCCTTTGCAGTAGGGAAAAATTGGCTTTACGCAAAACTGTAACCATAGAGCTTTTCCACCAGCTAAATATGCATGTAGTGATAGCCTTTATTCATCATTGCTCTATGGTGTGAATTTGCCAGTACATTCAATGTACTGACCCTTTATGGCTGCAACGTCTCATGTTGCAGGATCTTACGACGAGTAAGTGATACGTTAGGGTTACGATTCCTATACTCAACTTTGCCATTGGTGTTGATGGGAATCCACAACCTTGTTACTTCCGCTATTTTGGATTGAGGTAATAGTATTTATGTTACTTTATACATGTGATTTACCTCTGTTATAAATCCTCGAGTACCGTGTGTGGTAGCATACCGATCCAGGGATGACACTTAAGCACAGAGACTTGGCCCATTCGGGTCGGGTCACTACATCCCCCGTTTATAATTTGGACATCATGTCGGTTGGGGATAGGACGGTAATCTCGCATCTCCCTAATATTTGCCGGTAACAATTTCGGGTGATTAGAGGGTGTTTTGCTGCCCACGGTTGGCGCCCACGGAGTATGAACGGGGCTGACAAGTAGGGCGATTGTGTCACGTCTAAGGGAAGTTACACATCTGCCCCTATTTAAAATATTAGCCTACATCGATCTCAGACGAGGAGAGTTTGTTTTGCCGCCCATCGTGTATGAATGGGGAAATGGAGGGAGCAACACATGTCTTTTCGACGAGCTTGAATAAAATGTGTTTTCCCGCCTATGTTTGGCGCCCACTGTGTCTGAATGGGCTCAGAGGCCGTTGTGTCATGTCTGATTGAAGTTACTAGTCTACCCCTATCGACAGCAGTGTAGATCCGGTCGATAAGAATGTCAAGTGTTAGGGGTAGACATCAATTTCCATCTCGCAAACACTTGCTTCGGGCAGCACACAAATTATAGTGGGTGTTTAGCCGCTTCGTTCAAAACTTGGGAGAATTAGCATTCACGTTTGCCCTGGGCCCTGGCAACTAAATTCAAATCCAATTTGTATTCGATTACGAATATCCACAAATAATTCTACTTTTGTTATTTATTTCTTCAAAACCACAACAAAGATTTATTCCACCTTTATATATGATTATGATTTAGAAATGCCGTGATCTTAGAATTTAGTAGGTTGGATACACTTTGAGTCAAACAGTTATTTCATCCAATACAATATGCTCACACATAAAAAACTTCACCTTATGTCAATCATACAAGTAATGAGGATTACCTCACCTAAAAAATTCGGATCATTACAAGACATGGACAACATAGGGGGTCTTACAACATAATCCATTCAGAGACATGACACAACATGCAAGTACAATAATCTAATGAAAATTTCAACTGGTATCTAAAGAAGAACCGGGTTTACCCTGGGCTTCACATAGCAGAAATAGCAGAACCTCCTCCGTCTTAAAATGCAACATTCTTATTCCCTCCAATTCTTGGGTTGCTTGCATAATGCGTGCCGCTAATTGCATAATTTCCAGCCTCAAGATAAAGATTACCTCTTGTAGCGACCAGACCTCAAACAGTTTGATCTCTATGCTTTAGTGTCATCCCTGGATCAGTAATGCTGACACACACAGTACTTGAAGGATTTATAACAGAGTAGCAATCACACACTTATTACATCGAATGTCTCGAAAGAGAACTTATTACAATAAATATGGCTTAAGGCCATCTAATAACGATAACAATGGAAGACTTGGAAGATAAGTGAGTCCATCAACTCCAACGGCATCACTGAGTATAGAACCACGACCTAAAGCACCTTACTCGTCGTCTGAAAAGTCTGCAACATGAACGTTGCAGCACGAAAACGGGCCAGCACATGGAATATGCTGGCAATGTAACACATAGAGAGTAATGAACAGAAATATGCTATACTACATGCATATATGGCTGGTGGAAAGCTCTATGGTTACAGTTTTGCATAAGCCAATTTTTCTCTACTGCAAAGGAATAAATTTAATTAACTACAATGGTGTTTGTTAAACATTGAGAAGATAGACATCCTCTCAATCCCAATTAAGCATCATCATTAAACCCAACAAAATTAATTATAGTAACATGATGAGATTCACATGATAATCCAAGTACTAGATACTCAAAAACGTCCATAACCGGGGACACGGCTAACCATGATTAGTTTATACACTCTGCCGAGGTTTGCGCACTTTTCCCCACAAGAGTCGATCTCCTCCGTTGGATTACTCGCACTACATGGTGTTTGAGAAACGGATGACCAAGACAAAGTATTTCAGAAGCGTTTGCACCTTACGATCGGGTAGACAGTACCAACCTACATTCTCTACATCTGCTAGTCTACCACTGTAAGAGTTCACACGACTTAATCAACTATGCTAGAGCCCATAGTAGCTTGTGGCTGTACACGGAAGTTTCTAGCATGAAAAATCTCATGATCCCTTTGAGCCTGGGTGGCGGTCCATAAAGAAAAACAGGCAATCGCTGGAATACCCAGGTGCCTCAATCCACCCAGATGTGTGTTTAAGTTGCCACCTTAAACAAACCATTAAATAACAATCTCACATCTGTCATGGATACACTCACCCAATCCACGTCTACTAGCATAGCATGGCATTATAAGCAAACGTAGAAGTAACTTCCAAGGGTATGATAATAAAGCATGTAATAGGTACTACCTCATCTACTTCCCAAAACCCACATATTAATCAGATCCTAATCATGCAATTGTTTGTGGATTGATCTAATGCAATAAAACTGGGTAGTAAAGAGGTATGATCAGAGTGTTACTTGCCTTGCTGATGATCTGTGAAACCTAGAGATTTGAAGTAGCAAGCGACGCACTCCGGGTACTCTATCGCAAACAAACAAGCATACAATAAGTACTCATATAATGCACGGGTAATAGTCAAATAAGAGAACTAACCAGAAAGTTCAAATCAAGAACTCCGGTTTGCAAAAAGAATCAAATCAAACGAAGCAACGCAACACAAACGGGCGAAAGAAACAAGCTTCGTTTACTAATCTGGACCTAAGTCAAATTTTACAGAAGCAAAAACTTGTTTGAGTTGGTTAAACGGAAAGAGGGTTTCGAGACGAAACTCTAGGCGCTTGAATCGTCTGATCCCGATAAACGAGCGAAAAGTTATACTAGAATGAAAATCGGATCAAAAATCACGATCAGAAATAACGAACAGTTTAACGAACGGACGTTCGTTAACTGAAACTAAATGGTGAACTCGTCCGTTAAACGAACGAACGAGCGAACGCTAGCTAAATAAATAAACCAAAAGAAAAATAAAATAAACCTATCAAAAAATATAAACCTAGGATTTTCTAAAAAAACAGGATCGATTTTCTTTAGAAAACCGGGGCGGCGGGGCGGCTACCTCGGCTCGGCTCCGGCGAGGTCCGGCGGGGTGGTGGGGCTACGGCGGGAGGCGGCGGCGGCTACGGCGGCGACGGCAGCGGCGGCGGGGCGGGAGGCGGTTTGGGGCGGCGGCGGCGGCTATATATAGGGGGGGCAGCGTCCGACTTGGGGGAGGGGGCAGGGGCGCCGGGTCGGGGTCAGCCTCGGGAGGCGTGCCCCGGCCGGACACGACGGCGGCGCGGGCTCGGCTGGGCCTTCGGCCTAGTCGGGCGCGCGATTTGTTTTTAAAATAAATTCCGCCAAAATTAAGAAAAATCCTAGAAAAATAAATAAAAATCGAAAAATGCCAAAACAAATTTTCACTGTCTAAATTAAATATTTAGAACGAGATGAACATTTTCTTGGCCCTAAAATGCAGATTTGAAAAACGTGTAATTTTCCTAAATTCAAATAAAATAGGAAAAACTCCAAAATAAAAGCTTATTTGATTTTTTAATAAATCCTCAATATTTCTTTATTTTTGGGAAAGTCATTTTATTCCCTCTCTCATATTTTTATAATGGAAATAATTGAAGATAAAATAAATAAAATCAAATGATCCTATTTTCAAAATTTGAGAAAACTCAAATATGAAAATAATGAAATCTCCAACTCTCTCCGAGGGTCCTTGAGTTGCGTAGAATTTCTAGGATCAAACCAAAAGCAATAAAATATGATATGCAATGCTGATCTAGTGTACAACATTCCAAATTGAAAATTTGGGATGTTACAAACCTACCCCCCTTAAGATGAATCTCGCCCTCGAGATTCGGGTTGGCTAGAAAATAGGTGAGGGTGGTCCTTCAGCAGATCTTCCTCTCACTCGCAGGTGGCTTCATCCTCGGTGTGGTGGCTCCACTGAACTTTGCAACACTTGATAACCTTGCTGCAGGTGACTCGGCTGGCATATTCGAGAATTTTGACTGGTTTCTTCTCGTAGGTCAAATCACTATCCAACTGAATCGCTTCCAGGGGCACCGTATCTCTCAGCGGTATATCAGCCATCTCTGCGTGGCACTTCTTCAACTGGGAAACGTGTAACACATCCTGAACTCCTGACAATCCTTCGGGCAATTCCATTTTGTAAGCAACTTCTCCCATACGCTCCAAAACTTTGTATGGTCCCACAAAATGTGGCGCTAACGTTCCCTTAACTCCAAAGTGCTTAACTCCTCGAAGTGGAGATACACGAAGATAAACTCTGTCTCCGACTTCGTAAACTGTCTCCTTGCGTTTAGAGTCTGCATAGCTCTTCTGTCTGGACTGGGCTACCTTGAGCCTATCGCAAATCAACTTCACCTTCTGTTCAGACTCCTTAATCAAATCTGGTCCAAACAACTAGCGGTCTCCAACTTCATCCCATGACAATGGGGTTCTGCACCTCCTTCCGTACAATGCTTCGAAGGGGGCCATCTTCAAACTGGATTGATAACTGTTTTTGTAAGAAAACTCTCCATATGGCAAATTGTCGTCCCAACTAGATCCATAATCTAGCACACAAGCTCTCAGCATATCCTCCAAAATCAGATTGACTCTCTCGGTCTGTCCATCTGTCTGTGGATGAAAGGTTGTACTGAACTCTAGCCTGGCTCCCAAAGTTTTGTGCAACTGATTCCAAAACTTTGAGGTAAACTGGGTTCCTTTATCTGATACAACGATCCTGGTCATGTATATCTTTGCCAACTTAGCACTGGTTTAAATGGTCTTCACGTGGATGAAATGAGCTACCTTCGTCAAACAATCGACTACAACCCAAATTGAGTCATAGCCTGAACGAGTCCTTGGCAATCCCGTGATAAAATCCATGCCTAACTTATCCCACTTCCATTCGGGTATCGACAATGGTTGTAACAATCCTATTGGCTTCTGATGCTCTGCCTTCACTCTCTGACATACATCACAAACTGCTACATACTCCGCAATATCCTTCTTCATTCTGGTCCACCAGAAAGTATCCTTCAAATCCTAATACATCTTGGTATGTCCTGGGTGAATCGAGTATGGTGAATCATGGGCCTCTTGCAGAATTAACTTCCTGATCTCCGGATCATTAGGCACATAAACACGGTCCTCAAACCATAAGGTATCATGCTCATCCTCATGAAATCCTTTAGCTTTTCCTTTGCTCATCTTCTCCTTTACAGAGGCAATCTCCTTGTCAGTCTTCTGAGCTTCTCTGATCTTATCCATCGAGGTAGACTGAATCTCCAATGCTGCAACATAGCCTCTCGGAACAATCTCCAAACATAGTTCACGAAGGTCCTCGGCTAACTCCTTCGGTAACTCTCCGGTCATGAGTGTGTTGACATGGCCCTCGCGGCTTAATCCGTCGGCTACTACGTTAGCCTTTCCGGGATGATAATGCAATCTCATATCATAAACCTTGATGAGCTCCAACCATCTCCTTTGCCTGAGATTCAACTCCTTCTGCGTGAAAATATACTTCAAACTCTTGTGATCCGTGTACACCTCACAATGATTTCCGATGAGGAAATGTCTCCATGTCTTCAATGCATGCACTACGGTTGCTAACTCCAAGTCATGTGTAGCATAATTCAACTCATGAGGCTTAAGCTTTCGTGAGGCATACGAAACAACTCTTCCCTCCTGCGTAAGAACTGCTCCAAGTCCTCGACGTGAAGTGTCGCAATACACCTCATAATCCTTGCGCTGATCTGGCAGAATCAACACGGGCAATGTAACCAAACGTTTCTTCAACTCCTGGAAACTAGCCTCACATTCTTCAGTCCATTTGAACTTGGTATCCTTCTTCAATAACTCCGTCATGGGCTTCGCAATCTTCGAGAAATTCTCAATGAATCTCCGGTAGTATCCTGCAAGTCCAAGAAAACTCCGGATCTCTCCAACTTTTGTTGGGGCTTCCCAATTTGTCACAGTGACAACCTTGGTGGGATCTACTGCTATTCCTTCTCCGGATATAACGTGTCCGAGGAATCCAACTTCCTTCAACCAAAACTCACATTTGCTGAACTTGGCATATAACTGATGTTCTCTGAGCTTCTCAAGTACCAAATGCAAATGCTCCTTATGTTCTTCTTCATTCTTTGAGTAGACCAAAATATCATCAATGAACACCATGACGAACTTATTCAGAAACTCCATAAACACCTTATTCATCATGTTCATGAAATATGCAGGTGCGTTAGTCAGACCAAATGACATAACGGTATACTCGTACAACCCATACCTGGTGGTAAAAGCCGTCTTAGGTATATCCCGCTCTCGAATCTTCAACTGATGGTATCCTGATCGCAAATCGATCTTGGAAAATACCTTAGCTCCTTGCAATTGATCAATCAGATCATTGATCATCGGTAGTGGGTACTTGTTCTTGATTGTTACTTCATTCAATCCTCGATAATCAACAACCATCCTTAATGATCCATCCTTCTTCTCCACTAGAAGCACTGGTGATCCCCAAGGTGAAGAACTTGGGCGAATATAGCCTTTATCCAGTAACTCCTTAATCTGCTTCTTAATCTCCTCCAAATCTTTTGCGGGCATCCTGTATGGTCTCTTAGATATCGGCCCTGTGCCTAGTAAAAGCTCAATCAAGAACTCAATGTCTCTATCTGGTGGCATACCTGGCAACTCTTCTGGAAATACATCAGGGAAATCCTTCACCACTGGTACTTCCTCCCGCACAACTCCTGATAAGGAATTTACTTGTGTCCTCTTTGGTACATGCCGGGATACATACTTGATCCTTCTTCCTTCTGGGGTGGTAAGCAAAGTCATCTTACTGGCGCATTCAATGTTCCCTCCATACTTCGATAACCAATCCATGCCTAATATCACATCCAATCCTTGCGATTCCAAGACTATTAGGTCCGAGGGAAACACGTAGTTACCAATCCTTAATGGTAACCAATCACACCATAAACTAGCCATATACTTTGCTCCAGGCGAGGTTACTAACATGGGTGACCTAAGGGCTTGGGTTGGCAGTTTATACTTATCCACAAATCCCCTTGATATGTATGAATGCGACGCACCAGTATCAAAAAGAACGAGTGCAGTAAATGACTTAACCAAAAGCTTACCTATTACTGCATTCGGCTGAGCTTCAACCTCCTCCACGTTAACGTGGTTCACCTGTCCCCTATTGAAAGGGTTCGGCTTCTTCCCAGAGCTTCCATTGCCATTTCCATTATGATCTTCAGGACATTCATTGGCATAATGTCCAGTCTTCTGACACTTATAGCAAGTGACTTAGCTCAGGTCTCTCTTGGCTGGGGTTGACGGGTTGGTATGGTTCTGGCCGTTGCTTCCTCCATTCCTGTTACCATTCTTGGGGCCATTATGATTGTGCGAACTCCCTCCTCCATGGGTATGCTGAAAATGTCCTCCCGATTTCGGGGTAAAACGTGGCTTCTGCTGAGCTCCAGAATTGTACTTCCCTTTTTCCATACTTCCTCTTGCGGTTTTCAATCTGCTGCTGCTACCCTTCAATCATAAGAGCACGATCTACCAACTCCTGGTAGTTGTTGAAAGTTGCTACCATCAACTGCATGCTCGGCACATCATTCAGTCCTTCCAGAAACTTCTCCTGCTTAGCTGCATCCCTAGGAACGTCATGTGAGACATAACATGCTAACTTACTAAAGTCATCCACATACTGGCCAACTGTCCGTCTTCCTTGGCGCAAGTTGCAAACTCACGCTTATTCATGGCCATAGCTATTGCTGAAACATGGGCAGTATGGAAAGCCTGCTGAAACTGATCCCATGTGACAGTGTCGATAGGATAAGTGGCTGTGAAATTCTCCCACCATGATGTTGCAGGTCCTTCAAGCTGATGTGCGGTAAAACGCACCTATTCCGCATCTGTGCATCCTGCAGTGGTCAACTCCCTCCCTGTCTTGCGGAGCCAATCATCTGCAACTATCGGCTTGGTGCTACTGGAAAACACCGGCGGATTCAGTCTAAGCAAACGGGTTAAGTGATCAACATGTGGTGGAGGTGGTGGGTTGTTGTTGTTGTTGTTCCCGTGATTCTGATTCTGGACTAGCAACTGCATCAACGCATTCTGCTGCTGGATCAACTGAGTGAGCTCCGGTGGGAAAGAAAATCCATTGTCACATCTCGAAGGCATCTGAGGTTTTAGAAAAGATGAGAAACTAGAATAGAATGATGTCTAGAGAGAAACACTACCCATATGCACATGAGACAAATGCATACAAAATTCACTTCATTCAATTCAAACAAGGGCATACAATGGTCTAACTATCGGTATAAAAGTGCTCGGACTATACTAGATACATGGGGGAATACTACTACTGTTATGGTGGTCGATTAGAAAAACTGCTCCGATGAAGACTCCATGATATCTGCTCCAGCTTCATCAACATAGTCATCATCGCTATCGTCAGGGTCCGAGTCGGTGTCGTCGATGATGATGTAGTTCTCCGGGCAAGTGCAATCATCCTCTTCTCCTCCAGTTGCGGGAAATCCCATGAATACTTTTAGCTTCTTCTTCAGATCATCATTCTTCTCTATGAGTGTTGCTATTTCCTCCTCATATCCATCGCATGTAGACTTGAGTTCTTCCTCCAACTCCGTGATCTTGGTCATGGCTTTCTTTAGATCTATCATGCCTGTGCACATCTGGTTCTCCCGGCGTCGAATGTGCTGATTTAACTCCTGGATGAAAGCTGCGATTGATCTATCCTTCCTGGTGCTGATCATCTCCCATTGCTCATCTCGGCGCCCACAAATCTGGTAGATAGTATCCTTGAGATCCTTTTGATAAACTTCTCCAATGTGTCCCATGGTGATGTGGGCTGCCATGCTCTTTCCTAGACTCCAGGTTGGTGCATCGAAGGAAAACTCTATGGGCTCAGTGACGGGCATGAACGTCCTTCCTGGAACTTGAACTTGAATCATCCAATGCTCCTCTTCAGGTAAAGTGGCGTTGTAGGATCCGGTGAAGCTTGGTACTCCGATGTTCAGGTATCTAGTGACTTCCTTCAAGTGGCGTCCAAAAGGTGTATCTTCATCCGGTTGCGTGAACTTGTTCCTTGCATCCACCATCCTAAAAGAGTAGAAAAGATGAGGAGTCAGAAATGAGAAGAGTGAGTGGTGATCTAGGGTTTTTAACTTAGTGGTCGTGTCCTACAGTCAGCGTGTGCTGTGATACCATCTTGTAGTGACCAGACCTCAAACAGTCTGATCTCTGTGCTTTAGTGTCATCCCTGGATCAGTAATGCTGACACGCACAGGACTTGAAGGATTTATAACAGAGTAGCAATCACACACTTATTACATCGAATGTCTCAAAAGAGAACTTATTACAATAAATATGGCTTAAGGCCATCTAATAAGGATAACAACGGAAGACTTGGAAGATAAGTGAGTCCATCAACTCCAACGGCATCACTGAGTATAGAACCACGACCTAAAGCACCTTACTCGTCGTCTAAAAAGTCTGCAACATGAATGTTGCAGCCCGAAAACGGGTCAGCACATGGAATATGTTGGCAATGTAACACATAGAGAGTAATGAACAAAAATATGTTATACTACATGCATATATGGCTGGTGGAAAGTTCTATGGTTACAGTTTTGCATAAGCCTATGTTTCCCTACTGCAAAGGAATAAATTTAATTAACTATCATGGTGGTTGTTAAACATTGAGAAGATAGACATCCTCTCAATCCCAATTAAGCATCATCATTAAACCCAACAAAATTAATTATAGTAACATGATGAGATTCACATGATAATCCAAGTACTAGATACTCAAAAACGTCCATAACCGGGGACACGACTAACCATGATTAGTTTATACACTCTGCAGAGGTTTGCGCACTTTTCCCCACAAGACTCGATCTCCTCCGTTGGAATTCTCGCACTACATGGTGTTTGAGAAATGGATGACCGAGACATAGTCTTTCAGAAGCGTTTGCACCTTATGATTGGGTAGACAGTACCAACCTACATCCCCTACATCTGCTAGTCTACCATTGTAAGAGTTCACACGACTTAATCAACTATGCTAGAGCCGATAGTAGCTTGTGGCTGCACACAGAAGTTTCTAGCATGAAATCTCATGATCCCTTTCAGCCTGGGTGGTGGTCCATAAAGAAAAACATGCAACCGCTAGAATACCCAGGTGCCTCAATCCACCCAGATGTGTGTTTAAGTTGCCGCCTTAAATAAACCATTAAATAACAATCTCACATCTGTCATGGATACACTCACCCAATCCACGTCTACTAGCATAACATGGCATTATAAGCAAAAATAGAAGTAACTCCCAAGGGTTTGATAATAAAACAGGTAATAGGTACTACCTCATCTACTTCCCAAAACCCACATATTAATCAGATCCTAATCATGCAATTGTTTGAGGATTGATCTAATGCAATAAACTGGGTCGTAAAGAGGTATGATCAAAGTGTTACTTGCCTTGCTGATGATCCGTGAAACCTAGAGATTTGAAGTAGCAAGCGGCGCACTCCGGGTACTCTATCGCAAACAAACAAGCATACAATAAGTACTCATCTAATGCACGGGTAAAACTCAAATAAGAGAACTAACCAGAATGTAACATCCCAAATTTTCAATTTGGAATGTTATACAATAGATCATTATTGCATATCATATTTATTGCATTTTGGCTCGATCCTAGAAATTCTATGCAACTCAAGGACCCACGGAGAGAGTTGGGGAGTTCGTTATTTTCATATTTGAGTTTTCTCAAATTTTGAAAATAGGATCATTTGATTTTATTTATTTCATCTTCAAGTATTTCTATAAAAAAATGAGATAGGGAATAAAATGACTTTCCCAAAATAAAGAAATCTTGAGGATTTAATAAAAAATCAAATAAGATTTTATTTTGGAGTTTATTGCTATTTTATTTGAATTTAGGAAAAATGCACGTTTTTCAAAATTGCATTTAGGCCCCAAATAGATGTTCGTCTAAACCATCTTGATTTTAGAAGTCGGGGAAATTTTATTTCGGGATTTTTGGAGTTCGTTTAGTATTTCTTTTAATTGTTTTTCTGCGCGTAATGTTTTAGAAAAAAAAATGAGCCGACCTAACCGGGCCGTGTCCGTCCGGGACTCCGACCCGACCGGCCCTTTAAGAGCCGGAGGCCCGAGCCGCCAGCGCCCCGCCCCGGAACCCTAGCGCCGCCCCGCGCGAACCCGCCGCAGCCGCCGCCCGCGCCGTCCCGACGCCGGATCCCGCCAGCGCCGCCGCCCCGCCGCCCGACCGTCCCGCCGCCGGATCCCCTCGCCGCCGCCGCCGCCGCCGCCAGCCCCGCCAGAGCTCGCCGCCGACCCCGCCGCCTCACCGCCCGAGGTAGCCGCCACCGCCGCCGGTTTTTGCCGGTTAACCGGCCATTTTTTTATAAAACCGTCGTTGTTTTTTTATTAGATCGGTTTTTTCCCGGTTTAGTTATTTAGCGAACGCCCGTTCGTTCGTTCGTTCGTTTTAACGAATGATTTTCGGTTTTTTCACAGACAGCGAACGTTCATTTGTTAGCCTGTTCGTCCGTTTTCCTTTTTATCGGATTTTCCGCGATTATTTCTGATCGCGATTTCTGATCCGATTTTCGTTCTAGTATAACTTTTCGCTCATTTATCGGAATCAGGCGATTCAAGCGCCTAGAGTTTCGTCTCGAAACCCTCTTTCCGTTTAACCAACTCAAAAAAGTATTTGCTACTGTACAATTTGACTTAGGTCCAGATTAGTAAACAAAGCTTGTTCCTTTCGCCGTTTGATTTTCGTTGCTTCGTTTGATTTGATTCTTTTTGCAAACCAGAGTTCTTAAGTTGAACTTTCTGGTTAGATCTCTTATTTGAGTTTTACCTGTGCATTAGATGAGTACTTATTGTATGCTTGTTTGTTTGCAATAGTGTACCCGGAGTGCGCCGCTTTCTACTTCGAATCTCTAGGTTTCGCGGATCATTAGCAAGGCAAGTAACACTCTGATCATACCCCTTTACTACCCAGTTTTATTGCATTAGATCAATCCTCAAACAATTGCATGATTAGGATCTGATTTAATATGTGGGTTTTAGGAAGTAGATGAGGTAGTACCTATTACCTATTTTATTATCAAACCCTTGGGAGTTACTCTACGTTTGCTTATTATGCCATGCTATGCTAGTAGACGTGGATTGGGTGAGTGTATCCATGACAGATGTGAGAATTTTAATTTAATGGTTTGTTTAAGGTGGCAACTTTAATACACATCTGGGTGGATTGAGGTACCTGGGTATTACAGGATTGCCTGTTTTTCTTTTGGACCGCCACCCAGGCTCAAAGGGATCATGAGCTTATTCATGCTAGAAACTTCCGTGTGCAGCCACAAGCTACTATGGAGTCTAGCATAGTTGACTAAGTCGTGCGAACTCTTACAGTGGTAGACTAGCAGATGTAGGGGATGTAGGTTGGTACTGTCTACCCGATCGTAAGGTGCTAGCGCTTCTGACAGACTATGTCTCAGTCATCCGTTTCTCAAACATCATATAGTGCAAGAATTCCAATGGAGGAGATCGAGTCTTGTGGGGAAAAGTGCGCAAACCTCTGCAGAGTGTATAAACTAATCATGGTTAGCCGTGTCCCCGGTTATGGACATCTTGAGTATCTAGTAATTGGATTATCATGTGAATCTCATCATGTTACTTTAAATAATATTGTTGGGTTTTTAATGATGATGCTTAATTGGGATTGAGAGGGTGTCTACGCTCTCAATGTTTAACAACCACCATGATAGTTAAATAAAATTTATTCCTTTGAAGTAGGGGAAAATTGGCTTTACGCAAAACTGTAACCATAGAACTTTTCCACCAAGCCATACATGCATGTAGTATAGCTTTTCTTTCATTACTCTCTATGTGTTACATTGCCAACATATTCCATGTGCTAACCCGTTTCGGGCTGCAACGTTCATGTTGCAGACTTTTCAGATGACGAGTAAGGTGCCTTAGGTCGTGGTTCTATACTCAGTGATGCTGTTGGAGTTGATGGACTCACTTATCTTCCAAGCCTTCCGCTGTTATCGTTGTTAGATGGCCTTAAGCCATATTTATTGTAATAAGTTATCTTTTTAGGCATTCGATGTAATAAGTGTGTGATTGCTACTCTGTTATAAATCCTTCAAGTACTATGCGTGTCAGTATTACTGATCCAGGGATGACACTAAAGCACATAGATCAGACTGGTTGAGGTCTGGTCGCTACAAGATGGTATCAGAGCACACGCTGACTCTAGGACACGACCACTAAGCTAAAGCCCTAGATCACTACTCACTCTTCTCAATTCTGACTCCTCATTTTTTCCACTCTTTTAGGGTGGCGGATGCAAGGAACAAGTTCACGCAACCGGATGAAGATACACCCTTTGGACGTCACTTGAAGGAAGTCACTAGATACCTGAACATCGGAGTACCAAGTTTCACCCGGGACCTACAACGCCACTTTACCTAAAGAGGAGCGCTGGATTCAAGTTTATGTTCCAGGAAGGACGTTCATGCCCGTCACTGAGCCTATAGAGTTTTCTTTTGATGCACCAACCTGGAGTATAGGAAAGAGCATGGCAGCCCACATCACCATGGGACGTATTGGAGAAGTTTACCACAAGGATCTCAAGGATACCATCTACCAAATTTGTGGGCACCGAGATGAACAATGGGAGATGATCAGCACCAGGAAGGATAGATCAATCGCAGCTTTCATCCAGGAGTTAAACCAACACATTCGTCGCCAGGATAACCAGATGTGCGCAGGCATGATGGATCTGCAGAAGGCATGACCAAAATCCCGGAACTGGAGGAAGAACTCAAGTCTACACGCGATGGATATGAGGAGGAAATAGCTACATTAGTGGAGAAGAGCGATGATCTGAAGAAGAAGCTAAAAGTGTTTATGGGATTTGCCACAACTGGAGGAGAAGATGATTGCACTTGTCCAGAGAACTACATCATCATCGACGACACCAACTCGGACCCAGATGATAGTGATGATGACTATGTTGACGAAGCTGGAGCAGATATCATGAAGTCTTCATCGAAGCAGTTTTTCTAGTCAACCACCATAACTGTAGTAGTATTCCCCCATGTATCGAGTATAGTCCGAGCACTTTTGTAACGATAGTTAGACCGTTGTATGCCCTTGTTTGAATTGATTGAAGTGATATTGTTTGCTTTTGTCTCATGTGCATATGGGTAGTGTTTTCTCACTAGACATCATTCTATTCTATTTTTCTCATCTTTTCTAAACCCTCAGATGCCTCCGAGACGTGACAATGGATTTGCTTTCCCACCAGAGCTCACTCAGTTGATCCAGCAGCAAATGCATTAATGCAGATACTAGACCAGAACCAGAATCAGGGGAACAACAACAACAACAAAAACCCACCACCGCCACCCCTGTTGATCACTTAACCCGTTTTCTTAGGCTGAATCCGCCAGTGTTCTCCAGTAGCACCGAGGCGATTGTTGCAGATGATTGGCTCCGCAAGAAAGCAAGGGAGTTGACCACTGCAGGATGCACAGATGCGGAAAGGGTGCGCTTTGCTGCACATCAGCTTGAAGGACCCGCAGCATCATGGTGGGAAAATTTCACAGCCACTTACCCTATCGACACTGTGACATGGGATCAGTTCCAGCAGGCTTTCCGTACTGCCCATGTTTTAGCAAGAGCAATGGCCATGAAGAAGCGTGAGTTTTGCAACTTGCACCAAGGAGGACGGACAGTTGTCCAGTATGTGGATGACTTTAGTAAGCTAGCACGTTATGCCCCAGATGACGTTGCTACGGATGCAGCTAAGCAGGAGAAGTTTCTGGAAGGGCTGAATGATGAGCTGAGCATGCATTTGATGGTAGCAACTTTCAATAACTACCAGGAGTTGGTAGATAGAGCTCTCATGATTGAAGGAAAGCAGCAGCAGATTGAAAACCACAAGAGGAAGTATGGACAAGGGAAGTACAATTCTGGAGCTCAGCCGAAGCCATGTTTTACCCCAAAATCGGGAGGACAGTTGCAGCATACCCGTGGAGGTAGTAGCTCACACAACCATAAGGGTTCCAAGAATGGTAACGGGAATGGAGGAAGCAATGGCTAGAACCATACCAATCCCTCAACACCGGCCAAGAGAGACCTGAGCCAAGTCACTTGCTATAAAGTGTCAGAAGATTGGACATTATGCCAATGAATGTCCTGAAGCCCAAAATGGAAATGGCAATGGAAGCTCAGGGAAGAAGCCGAACCCTTTTAATAGAGGACAGGTGAACCACGTTAGCGTGGAGGAGGTTGAAGCCCAGCCAGAGGCAGTAATAGGTAACTTTTTGGTTAAGTCCTTTACTGCACTCGTTCTTTTTGATACTCGTGCATCGCATTCATACATATCAAGGGGATTTGTAGATAAGTATAAACTGCCAACCCAAGCCCTTAGGTCACCCTTGTTAGTAACCTCGCCTGGAGCAGAATATATGGCTAGTATATGGTGTGATCGGTTACCATTAAGGATTGGTAACTACGTGTTTCCCTCGGACCTAATAGTATAGGAATCACAAGGATTGGGCGTGATTTTGGCATGGATTGGTTATCAAAGTATGGAGGGAACATTGAATACGCCAGTAAGACGATTTTGCTTACAACGCCAGAAGGAAGAAGGATCAAGTATGTATCCCGGCATGTGCCGAAGAGGACTCAAGTAAATTCCTTATCAGGAGTTGTGCAGGAGGAAGTACCAGTGGTGAAGGATTTTCCTGATGTATTTCCAGAAGAGTTGCCAGGCATGCCACCGAATAGAGACATTGAATTTTTGATTGAGATTTTGCCAGGCATAGGGCCGATATCTAAGAGACCATACAGGATGCCTGCAAAGGATTTGGAGGAAATTAAGAAGCATATTAAGGAGTTACTGGATAAAGGCTATATTCGCCCAAATTCTTCGCCTTGGGGATCGCCAGTACTTCTAGGGAGAAGAAGGACGGATCATTGAGGATGGTTGTTGATTATCGAGGATTGAATGCAGTAACAATCAAGAACAAGTACCCACTGCCGATGATCAATGATTTGTTTGAGCGATTGCAAGGAGCTAAGGTAATTTCCAAAATCGATCTGCGATCAGGATACCATCAGTTGAAGATCCGAGAGCAGGATATACCTAAGACAACTTTTACCACCAGGTATGGGCTGTACGAGTATACCGTTATGTCATTTGGTCTGACTAACGCACCTGCCTATTTCATGAACATGATGAACAAGGTGTTTATGGAGTTTCTGGATAAGTTCATCGTGGTGTTCATTGATGATATTTTGGTCTACTCGAAGAACGAAGAGGAGCATAAGGAGCATTTGTGTTTGGTACTTGAGAAGCTCAGAGAACATCAGTTATATGCCAAGTTCAGCAAGTGTGAATTTTGGTTGAAGGAAGTAGGATTCCTTGGACATGTAATATCCGGAGAAGGGATAGTAGTAGACCCCACCAAAGTTGTCACTGTAACAAATTGGGTAGCACCAACGACAGTTGGAGAGATCCAGAGTTTTCTTGGACTGGCAGGATACTACCGGAGATTCATTGAGAATTTCTCGAAGATTGCGAAGCCCATGACGGAGTTGTTGAAGAAGGATACCAAGTTCAAATGGACTGAGGAATGTGAGGCCAGTTTCCAGGAGTTGAAGAAATGTTTGGTTACCTCGCCAGTGTTTATTCTGCCAGATCAAAGCAAGAATTACGAGGTGTTTTGCGACGCTTCACGTCGAGGACTTGGAGCAGTGCTTATGTAGGAGGGAAGAGTTGTTTCGTATGCTTCACGACAACTGAAACCTCATGAGTTGAATTATGCCACCCATGATTTGGAGTTAGCAGCCGTAGTGCATGCATTGAAGACTTGGAGGCATTCTCTCATCGGAAACCATTGTGAGGTGTACACGGATCACAAGAGTTTGAAGTACATCTTCACACAGAAGGAGTTGAATCTCAGGCAAAGGAGATGGTTGGAGCTCATCAAGGATTATGATATGAGATTGCATTATCACCCCGGAAAGGCTAACGTAGTAGCTGATGCGTTGAGCCGTAAGAGCCAAGTAAACACACTAATGACCGGAGGTTTACCGAAAGAGTTAGGCGAGGATCTTCGTGAGCCATGTTTGGAAATAGTTCCGAGAGGCTATGTAGGAACATTGGAGATTCAGTCTACTTTGATGGATAAGATCAGAGAAGCACAGAAGAATAACAAGGAGATTGCCTCTATAAAGGAGAAGATGAGCAAAGGAAAAGCTAAAGGAATTCGTGAGGATGAACACGATACCCTATGGTTTGAAGACCGGGTTTATGTGCCTAATGACTCGGAGATCAGGAAGTTGATTTTGCAGGAGGCCCATGATTCACCATATTCGATTCACCCAAGAAATACCAAGATGTATTTGGATTTGAAGGATACTTTCTGGTGGACCGGAATGAAGAAGGATATTGCGGAGTATGTAGCAGTTTGTGATGTATGTCAGAGAGTAAAGGCAGAGCATCGGAAGTCAGCAGGATTGTTACAGCCATTGCCAATACCCGAATGGAAGTGGGATTAGTTAGGCATGGACTTTATCACGGGATTGCCCAGGACTTGTTCGGGCTACGACTCGATTTGGGTTGTAGTAGATCATTTGACGAAGGTAGCTCATTTCATCCCAGTGAAGACCACTTACACCAGTGCTAAGTTGGCTAAGATATACATGACCAAGATCGTATGTCTGCATGAAGTTCCGAGGAGCATTGTATCAGATAGAGGAACTCAGTTTACCTCAAAGTTCTGGAATCAGTTGCACGAAACCTTGGGTACCAGGCTAGAGTTCAGTACAGCCTTTCATCCGCAGACAGATGGACAGACCGAGAGAGTCAATCAGATTTTGGAAGATATGCTGAGAGCTTGTGCGCTAGATTATGGATCTAGTTGGGACGACAATTTGCCATATGCAGAGTTCTCCTACAATAACAGTTATCAATCCAGTTTGAAGATGGCCCCTTTCAAAGCCTTATACGGAAGGAGATGCAGGACCCAGTTATCGTGGGATGAAGTTGGAGACCGCCAGTTGTTTGGACCGGATTTGATTAAGGAGTCTGAACAGAAAGTGAAATTGATTCGCGATAGGCTCAAGGTAGCCCAGTCCAGGCAGAAAAGCTATGCAAATTCTAAATGCAAGGGGACTGCCTACGAAGTCGGAGATAGACTCTATCTTCGTGTATCTCCACTTCGAGGAGTTAAGCGCTTTGGAGTTAAGGGAAAGTTATTGCCACATTTTGTGGGACCATACAAAGTTTGGAGCGTATGGGAGAAGTTGCATACAAGTTGGAATTCCCTGAGGGATTGTCAGGAGTTCACGACATGTTCCACGTTTCCCAGTTGAATAAGTGCCACGCAGAGATGGCCGATATACCATTGAGAGATACAGTGCCGCTGGAAGCGATTCAGTTGGACAGTGATTTGACCTATGAATAGAAACCTGTTAACATTCTTGAGTATGCTAGCCGAGTCACCCGCAGCAAGGTTATCAAGTTTTGCAAAGTTCAGTGGAGCCACCATACAGAGGATGAAGCCACCTGGGAGCGAGAGGAAGATCTGCTGAAGGACCACCCTCACCAATTTTCTAGTCAACCCGAATCTCGAGGGCAAGATTCATCTTAAGGGGGGTAGGTTTGTAACATCCCAAATTTTCAATTTGGAATGTTATACAATAGATCATTATTGAATATCATATTTATTGCATTTTGGCTCGATCCTAGAAATTCTACGCAACTCAAGGACCCACGAAGAGAGTTGGGGAGTTTGTTATTTTCATATTTGAGTTTTCTCAAAATTTGAAAATAGGATCATTTGATTTTATTTATTTCATCTTCAAGTATTTCTATAAAAAAAATTGAGAGAGGGAATAAAATGACTTTCCCAAAATAAAGAAATCTTGAGGATTTAATAAAAAAAATCAAATAAGATTTTATTTTGGAGTTTATTGCTACTTTATTTGAATTTAGGAAAAATGCGCATTTTTCAAAATTGCATTTAGGCCCCAAATAAATGTTCACCTAAACCGGCTTTATTTTAGAAGTCGGGAAAAATTTATTTCGGAATTTTTGGAGTCCATTTAGTATTTCTTTTAATTGTTTTTTGCGTGTAATGTTTATTTTTAAAAAGAACCGACCTAACCGGGCCATGTCCGTCCGGGACTTCGACCCGGCCGGCCCTTTAAGAGCCGGATGCCCGAGCCACCAGCGCCCTGCCCCCTAACCCTACCGCCGCCCGACCCCGCCGCCGGAGATCGCCGCCGCCGCCCGCGCCGCGCCGCCCAGACGCCCTGCCGCCGGATCCCGCCGCCGCGACGTCCGCCGCTGCCGCCGCCCTGCCGCCCGACCGCCCCGCCGCCGGATCCCCTCGCCGCCGACCCCGCCGCCCTGCCGCCCGAGGTAGCCGCTGTCGCCACCGGTTTTCGCCGGTTAACCGCCTGTTTTTTTATATAAAACCGCGGTTGTTTTTTTATTAGATCGGTTTTTTCCCGGTTTAGTTATTTAGCAAACGCCCGTTCGTTCGTTCGTTTTAACGAACGATTTTTGTTTCTTTTTCACAGATAGCGAACGTTCGTTCGTTAGCCTGTTCATCCGTTTTTCTTTTTATCGGATTTTCCGCGATTATTTCTGATCGTGATTTCTGATCCGATTTTCGTTCTAGTATAACTTTTCGCTCATTTATCAGAATCAGGCGATTCAAGCGTCTAGAGTTTCGTCTCGAAACACTCTTTACGTTTAACCAACACGAACAAGTTTTTGCTACTGTAAAATTTGACTTAGGTCCAGATTAGTAAACAAAGCTTGTTTCTTTCGACGTTTGATTTTCGTTGCTTCGTTTGATTTGATTCTTTTTGCAAACTGGAGTTCTTAAGTTGAACTTTCTGGTTAGATCTCTTATTTGAGTTTTACCTGTGCATTAGATGAGTACTTATTGTATGCTGGTTTGTTTGCGAAAGAGTACTCGGAGTGTGCCGCTTGCTACTTCGAATCTCTAGGTTTCGCGGATCATCAGCAAGGCAAGTAACACTTTGATCATACCCCTTTACTACCCAGTTTTGTTGCATTAGATCAATCCTCAAATAATTGCATGATTAGGATCTGATTTAATATGTGGGATTTGGGAAGTAGATGAGGTAGTACCTATTACCTGTTTTATTATCAAACCCTTGGGAGTTACTCTACGTTTGCTTATTATGCCATGCTATGCTAGTAGACGTGGATTGGGTGAGTGTATCCATGACAAATGTGAGAATGTTAATTTAATGGTTTATTTAAGGTGGCAACTTTAATACACATCTGGGTGGATTGAGGTACCTGGGTATTCCAGGATTGCCTGTTTTTCTTTTGGACTGCCACCCAGGCTCAAAGGGATCATGAGATTATTCATGATAGAAACTTCCGTGTGCAGCCACAAGCTACTATGGGCTCTAGCATAGTTGACTAAGTCGTGCGAACTCTTACAGTGGTAGACTAGCAGATGTAGGGGACGTAGGTTGGTACTGTCTATCCGATCATAAGGTGCTAGCGCTTCTGAAAGACTATGCCTCGGTCATCCGTTTCTCAAACATCATGTAGTGCAAGAATTCCAACGAAGGAGATCGAGTCTTGTGGGGAAAAGTGCGCAAACCTCTGCAGATTGTATACACTAATCATGGTTAGCCGTGTCCCCGGTTATGGACATCTTGAGTGTCTAGTACTTGGATTATCATGTGAATCTCATTATGTTACTTTAAATAATATTGTTGGGTTTTTAATGTTGATGCTTAATTGGGATTGAGAGGGTGTCTACGCTCTCAATGTTTAACAACCACCATGATAGTTAAATAAAATTTATTCCTTTGAAGTAGGGAAAAATTGGCTTTACGCAAAACTATAAACTGTAACCATAGAGCTTTTCCACCAAGCCATACATGCATGTAGTATAGCTTTTCTTTCATTACTCTCTATGTGTTACATTGCCAGCATATTCCATGTGCTGACCCTTTTCGGGCTGCAACGTTCATGTTGCAGACTTTTCAGACGACGAGTAAGGTGCCTTAGGTCGCGGTTCTATACTCAGTGATGTCGTTGGAGTTGATGGACTCACTTATCTTCCAAGCCTTCCACTGTTATCATTGTTAGATGGCCTTAAGCCATATTTATTGTAATAAGTTCTCTTTTGAGACATTCGATGTAATAAGTGTGTGATTGCTACTCTGTTATAAATCCTTCAAGTATTGTGCGTGTCAGCATTACTGATCCAAGGATGACACTAAAGCAAAGAGATCAGACTAGTTGAGGTCTGGACGCTACACAGAAAGTTCAACTTAAGAACTCTGGTTTGCAAAAAGAATTAAATCAAACGAAGCAACGAAACACAAACGGCGAAAGAAACAAGCTTCGTTTACTAATCTGGACCTAAGTCAAATTTTACAGTAGCAAAAACTTGTTTGAGTTGGTTAAACGAAAAGAGGGTTTCGAGATGAAACTCTAGGCGTTTGAATCGCCTGATTCCAATAAACGAGCGAAAAGTTATACTAGAACGAAAATTGGATCAGAAATCGCGATCAGAAATAATCGTGGAAAATTCGAGAAAAAGAAAAACTGACGAACAGTTTAACGAACGGACGTTCGTTAACTGAAACTAAACGGTGAACTCGTCCGTTAAAACGAACAAATGAGCGAACGCGCGCTAAATAAATAAATCGGAAGAAAAATAAAATAAACCGATCAAAAAAAATAAACCTAGGGTTTTCTAAAAAAAGGATCGGTTTTCTTTAGAAAACCAGGGCGGCAGGGCGGCTACCTCGGCTCGGCTCCGGCGAGGTCCGGCGGGGTCCGGCGGGGCGGCGGGGCTACGGCGGGAGGCGGCGGTGGCTACGGCGCGGCGGCGGCAACAGCGGCAGCGGCGGCTCGGCGGGTCGGGAGGCGGGGCGGGTCGGTAGGCGTTGTGGGGCGGCGACGGCGGCTATATATAGGGGGGGCGTCAGGCTTGGGGGAGGGGGCAGGGGCGCCGGCTCGGGGTCGGCCTCGGGAGGCGTGCCCTGACCAAACTCGGCGTCGGCGCAAAGGCGGCGGCGGCGCGGGTTCGGCCTGGCTCGGCTGGGCCTTCAGCCGAGTCGGGCGTGCGATTTTTTTAAAATAAATTATGCCGAAATCAAGAAAAATCCTAGAAAAATAAGTAAAAATCTAAAAATGCCAAAACAAATTTTCGCCGTCTAAATAAAATATTTAGAACGAGATGAACATTTTCTTGGCCCTAAAATGCAGTTTTGAAAAACGTGCAATTTTCCTAAATTCAAATAAAATAGCGAAAACTCCAAAATAAAATCTTATTTGATTTTTTTATTAAATCCTCAATATTTGTTTATTTTTGGGAAGGTCATTTTATTCCCTCTCTCATATTTTTATAATGGAAATAATTGAAGATAAAATAAATCAAATCAAATGATCCTATTTTCAAAATTTGAGAAAACTCAAATATGAAAATAACGAAATTCCCAACTCTCTCCGAGGGTCCTTGAGTTGTGTAGAATTTCTAGGATCAAACCAAAAGCAATAAAATATGATATGCAATGATGATCTAGTGTATAACATTCCAAATTGAAAATTTGGGATGTTACACCTCATTCATGGCAGCCACACCATCTCTTTCTGCCTCTAGTAGAGCCTCAAGAACTATAATATCTGTGCTCAGACTGCTCTTCGGCGGTGTTGCCTCTGGACTGCTACCATCTGGTAACATGGATGGCGCACTGCTTCCACAAATAGATTCTTGGGTTGTACATTGTGTCCTAGTGTGAACGGCATCCTGAAAGGTTTCCGCTGGACATAAATAAGAGATAATTATCGCATGATCCAGGCAGTAAGCTTACATGGTAAACGACATACGGATTATTGCCAAGCATGGCAAGCTATATTTAAATGGTTCGAAGCAGCATCAGCTGAAAATAAATTAAAATGGTAAGATGAAACTACGGATGTAAGTGGTAAATAAACAACATCGGCCAATCCCATCTAGTTAGTTTTTGCTAGCTCCCTAGTTCATTTTCCTCAAAAAACAAAAAATCTTTTGAAATATCATACCACTAGTGTACTTTAATCGGGATTAAACGGGACCCAGTTGACATCCCTAGTTGAAAGGGAGTGTACCACCGCTATATTTAAGTTGCCAAGACATCTAAGCAGTTGAAATAATCTCAGAAAGCACTTAACAGTGTGGCCTCATATAAACTACGAAGACAGTCTTGTGATGAAGTTTAGAGGAAAAGTTAAGGACTCAAATGAACTAGGCATGGATTTCTTTACGATAGTACAGCAGACACTGCTGACATATTGGCCAAGTCAGGTATAGCATAACAAGTAACAAACAAGCATTCGAATCAAGCAATACAGCAAAGCAGACAACTGAACTATTTGCAATTCTGTAGGATTATAGGTTGAGGGCACAAGCCAAGAAAGCATCCCACTCGCATTACATTTCACATGTACTAAAACACACCGGCTTACCATATGTTGCCGTGAAGCCTCGCTGCTGTTGCAATGTTCTTTGAAGATATTGTCAGCATCACGGGGTTGCAAATCTAGTTGTTGTAGTTTATTCTGCACCCTCTATTTAGGTAAAATTAATTTTAATTGCATGCACTGGTCTGAATTGATCATCAATGGTTCATCTAAACTAATGAAAGAAGGGTGTGTGCATACATGACAATATATCTGCTTCCCTCTATTTTTATGCTTGTTCGAGGTGCCAGCCCCAAAAGAACAAATATTTTGCTTGATGGGGTTGGCAGCTCCATAATTAATAGAAGCATAAAATTAGTCATGCAACTTGGGAAGATCAAGAACACGCAAAAAAGTAATGAACAGAGGCTCGGAGCAGTGATGTAACAGTTAGCATCAGAAAATGTAGGGTAAAACGAACACAAAGCAGCGAAACCACATGCTAGTTTGCTGATGTGTAATTAAGCATAGAGAACATGAAGCAGTCTCATGGAACCAACAAGTGACATCAGAACAACACCATTATCATAAATATAGCATGCAAGAAGTAAATAGTAGGCAGTGATATCTAGGAAGTACAGTAATACTTAGGACAAAACTAAAGCATATTAACTATATGTGCACTGCTATGTAATTTAGCACATGTAACATGTTCACTGCCAGAGTATGGCCCTACAGGTGCAAGCAGAATAACGTTTCTCATGAAAAATTGAATGATGCCCCAAAGAAATTCAAAGGTGTGGTGCTTATGCTAAAAAAGTGAATGTAGGCGCCGGCCATTGGATAATAGTACCTGATTCTCGATGGCGTATGGGTATTGTTGTCATACTTCATATCTAAGGATCATCGATGGTGCTTGTGTTGCGGTTGAGTTTGGGCCGGCTGACGCCGTCGCTGAAGCGGCTCCAGTGCTACGGTTGCGGCACCTGTCGACATACAAGAAAGCTCATCTGTGGTAAGTGAATAGTTTTACGATAAAGAGAAAAACCCAAAGGAGTACAAATCAAAATAACCTGATGAGGCTGTGGCGTCGGTAAAGCAGGGCTGGTGGAGTTGAATATGGTGTTCGTGGAGCGGGCCCGGTGTAGTGGACGAAGGCTTCGGCTGGTGCGTTGTACAGTGCTTTCGGTGAGGCGGATCTATTGCGACGGACGAGGGCTTGTATGAAGGGCCAGCGATGGGCCAGACGAGGGACTTAGTGAAGGGCCTACACTATGGTGGACGAGGGCGCCAGTTAAGCAGATCCGGTGCGGTGGACCATGATGGCGGTCAAGGAGATCTGGAGTGGTGGACAAGTCAGTCGCTGAAGCGGCTCCGGTGAAGTGGTGAGTTGGTAGTTGGGGGTTCCAAGCTGCGGAAGGTAGATCCGGCGGGGTGTGAGGTCCACCACTGCAGCGGAGGACTAGATTCGCCGGCTTGCCGTGATTGGGGGGGGGGGTCGGGGAGGGGAAGGTGAGGAGCTCTGGGGAAGAATGTTGGGGGCAAAGAGGGGAAAACAATGGAGTTACCAAAGCAGCCCTTTTTCGTTCATGTGGTAGGGGTAAAACAGGAATATCGCAGGGCTAAACTTTCGGGTGCGAGATATTTCGATGTGAGCGGGAAGTTTGAAAGCTTTTGGCGCCTGAAATTATATTCTGCTCTTGTACGGCCGACTATGATATCATGGCCGAGAATTTGTTTGTTTGGCATGCAAAAAAGTGTAAGTTTTGAAAATCAATGTCTCCAACTCGAAACTTAGATTTTCCATTCAATTCAAATATGGATCATTGAGCTAGTACAAGCAAATACCATCATACGGTCCAATTCAAATGAAATTCCAAATGTGTTTATCCTAAATATGATGACAAAAGCAAAAATGTGTATGTGTATGAATAAAGTGGATGATTATAAAGTTTGAACATGCCCGTATGTGTATATATCTAGGTTTGATATATGAATTTGAAATCACGAAATCCTGGCTTAAGAAATGTACCTCAGTTTAAATGAATTACAAAAGCTAATGATGGAGTCGAATTCCAAAATTCCAATATGAGGTTTGTAATTCTGGTAGATCAAGGTATATCACGCATGTTCAAAAGTAACGTTATCTCATAGTCCAAACTATGAAACAAATTGATCAACCATGAGTGCACACACTATTGACCATATATATCTCAATTACGCTAAAACCCCTCAAATATAGACACCTCACTCTTTATCTGAAGCCAACCCCCCACCCCCCCCAATCGCCCCCCACACACAAGTCGTTCTCTCCCCCAGACACGAACACACGAGCACATTAACACCCCTCTCTCTTCTAAAGTCCGGACCCCAATATAGGTCTCTATCACTTTGTCTCTCGGGCATGCACACATCTCTTCCCCCACTCTATAGGTCTCCCGGCATCCCTCTTTCCCAAGCACACGCACTATGTAGAGTGTATCTTCCCCATACACACAAAACCCCCCAAACGTCTATCTCCCTAGTTATGTGGTTCTCGCAAACTCACCTCACACACCACCCCCACTACAAACAAGCACACTTTGTCTCCTTGTGCACCACTCTCCTCTTTCTATATCTCCCACATGCGGACCCGCCCCAGCTCCTTCCCTGTATACATATATGTCGTGACTCTTCCATAGCTCCCTAATGTATCATCGTTCTCAATCTTGCACATTGTTCTCTACACCATCTATTCTAGATCTCTCATGAAGTCCCTATTACACACACGAGGACTAGCTTCCCTTGCGTCTCCGTACATAGGCCAATTTCGAACAACATCAACATTGTCTCCCTATCTATACGCCATTTATGGACACAAACGACCCCTCTCTCGCCCCCACTCTCTCGCTAGCTCTCTCTCTCTCTCTCTCTCTCTCTCTCTAGCTCTCTCTAGCTCTCTCTCTCTCTCTCTCTCTCACCCCTCTCCCACACACACTCGATGTCTCTTACAAATAGTCTGCTCCCCCCGCCCGCACCCATGCTATCCCGCTACTATACGTGTCACACCATTCCCCTTCCCTTATACTATGTTTACATCATTAGTGGTCTCTCTACTCAACATACACACAGTCCCTCTCACACAAAAACGCGCACACAAACACACAGACACGCACAAACACCCATTTATCTAGATCCTCATCTCTCCCCATGTCCGCATGTGTATCTCACACACTTACTCTCTGATTATGTATATGTGTCTCCATGTTACACAACACAAAGCCCCATGTACATGTCTCTCTCTATCCTCCACACACATGGACACAAAGAATCTCTTATCATTGCCTCAATCTCTAGACATATCACACACGCACACTATCTCTCTCTCTCTCTCTCTCTCGCAAACACGCTCAACAAGGGTTTCCCCGTGAATAACTTACCTTCTATTCATCAACAGTCGTGGTAGTTGGCAAACACGAGACGTGAAAAAGAATAAATCTACATGTGCTTAGACCACCTAGTATGACTACTAGGACTAGAGCAAGCCAAAAAGCGCGCCACCATCACCCCCTCCTTATCGGCGACGGGAAAACCTTTGTTTTACACAGTCGAGAATTCATTGTACTAAGGTCCCACATGCTGAGGCATTGAATAGAATGTAGATGCTAGTTTACAGAAACAAGTATCGATAATACGTTTGTATCTCCATACTTATATTTCTTCTCTTATAAAAAACCGAGTTGGTGATGATGGTACGCGTGCCATTTTGCAATATAGACTGTCAGATCTATATCTGACGGATGGAAATTAAACTAAAAGATACCGACACCTCTCTCCACATTTGCAGACAAGGCCTTCCCTCGTCCATCCTTATCTCCAACAACCTCATTGTTGAGCAATTAAAAAAGGAAGCCTCTGGAACAAACTGGCCTAGTGGCCACTGCCGGCGTCGTCCATCCCCATGCCTCTGCTCAGTCCGACCACCAACCACCACCACGCCCCACTCTTCACCTTATCTCCTATTTCTCGAGATATCATTAGTTTTTACACATGGGATTACTCCCGCATGGGTCAATCACAACAAGTGTTTTATAAAAAAAAATGCATCTTGATGTTCTGTGCAATGCATGGATCTTGCTAGTACTCCTTGCTATGTCTTGAGCTTGCGTTGGTTTTCCTTGAAGAGGAAAGGGTGATGCAACAATAGTAGCATAAGTATTTCCCTCGGTTTTTAAGAACCAAGGTATCAATCTAGTAGGAGGCTCCTCGAAAGTCCCACGCACCTACACAAACAAACAAAGAACTCGCAACCAACGCAATGAAGGGGTTGTCAATCCCTTCACGGCCACTTGCGAAAGTGAGATCTAATAGAGATAGTATAATAAGATAAATATATTTTTGGTATTTTATAATATAGATGCAAAATGTAAAGATGCAAATAAAAGTAGATTGGAAGCAAATATGATAAGAGATAGACCCGGGGGCCATAGGTTTCACTAGTGGCTTCTCTCAAGATAACAGAAGTATTATGGTGGGTGAACAAATTACTGTCGAGCAATTGATAGAAAAGCGAATAATTATGAGATTATCTAGGCATGATCATGTATATAGGCATCACATCCGTGACAAGTAGACCGACTCCTACCTGCATCTACTACTATTACTCCACACATCGACCGACTCCTGCCTGCATCTAGAGTATTAAGTTCATAAGAACAGAGTAACGCCTTAAGCAAGATGACATGATGTAGAGGGATAAACTCATGCAATATGATATAAACCCCGTCTTTTTATCCTCGATGGCAACAATACAATACGTGCCTTGCAACCCTTTCTGTCACTGGGTAAGGACACCGCAAGATTGAACCCAAAGCTAAGCACTTCTCCCATGGCAAGAAAGATCAATCTAGTAGGCCAAACCAAACTGATAATTCGAAGAGACTTGCAAAGATAACTCAATCATACATAAAAGAATTCAGAGGAGATTCAAATATTATTCATAGATGAACTTGATCATAAACTCACAATTCATCGGATCTCGACAAACACACCGCAAAAAGAGTTTACATCGAATAGATCTCCACAAGAGAGGGGGAGAACATTGTATTAAGATCCAAAAAGAGAGAAGAAGCCATCTAGCTAATAACTATGGACCCGAAGGTCTATGGTAAACTACTCACAACCAATCGAAGGGGCTATGGTGTTGATGTAGAAGCCCTCCGTGGTCAATTCCCCCTCCGGCAGAGCACCGACGAAGGCTCCAAGATGGGATCTCGTGGATACAGAAGGTTACGGCGGTGGAAATTGTGTTTCATTGGCTCCCAAGATGTTTTCGGGGTACGTAGGCTTATATAGGAGGAATAAGTACGTCGGTGGCTGCCCGAGGGGCCCATGAGACAGGGGGCGCGCCCTATAGGGGGGGGGGGGCTACCCTCTCGTGGCCGCCTCGGCTACTTCTTGACTTGCACCCCAAGTCCTCTGAATCACGTTCGTTCCAAAAATCACGCTCCCGAAGGTTTCATTCCGTTTGGACTCCGTTTGATATTCCTTCTCTTCGAAATACTGAAATAGGCAAAAAAACAGCAATACGGGCTGGGCCTCCGGTTAGTAGGTTAAACCCAAAAATGATATAAATGTGTAAAATAAAGCCCATAAACATCCAAAAGGGGTAATATAATAGTATGGAACAATCAAAAATTATAGATACGTTGGAGACGTATCAAGCATCCCCAAGCTTAATTCCTGCTCGTCCTCGAGTAGGTAAATGATAAAAATAGAATTTTTGATGTGGAATGCTACCTAGCATAATTCTCAATGTAATTTTCTTTATTGTGGCATGAATGTTCAGATCCAAAATGATTCAAAATAAAATTTCATATTGGTAAAAGAAATAGTAACACTTCAAGCATACTAATCAAAGTAATCATGTCTTCTCAAAATAACATTGCAAAAGAAAGTTCATCCCTACAAAATCATATAGTTAGGCTATGCTTCATTTTCGTCACACAAAGATGTTCCCAACTTATATACCCCCGATGACAAGCCAAGCAATTGTTTCATACTTAAATAATCTCAAACTTTTTCAACCTTCGCGCAATACATGAGCGTGAGCCATGGATATAGCACTATGGGTGGAATGGAATATGATGATGGGGATTGTGTGGAGAAGACAAAAAAGGAGAAAGTCTCACATTGACGAGGATAATCAACGGGCTATGGAGATGCCCATCAATTGATGTCAACATGAGGACTAGGGATTGCCATGCAACGGATGCATTAGAGCTATAAATGAATGCTCAACAAAAGAAAACTCGTGGGTGTGCATCCAACTTGCTTGCTCACGAAGACCTAGGGCATTTGAGGAAGCCCATCGTAGGAATATACAAGCCAAGTTCTATAATGAAAAATTCCCACTAGTATATGAAAGTGACAACTATGAGACTCACAATATGAAAAACATGGTGCTACTTTGAAGCACAAGATATGAGACTCACTACATGAAGAACAAGGTGCTACTTTGAAGCACAAGTGTGGAAAAAGAGCTAGTAACATTACCCCTTTTATTTATTTTCTTATTTTCTTATTTTCTTATTTTCTTTTCTTTTTCTTTTTTTCTTTGGCCTTTATTTTTCTTTTTCTTTTGGCCTTTCTTTGTTTTTTTTCTTTTTGGGCAATGCTCTAATAATGATGATCATCACACTTTCATTGATTACAACATATGAATTACAACTCGAAACTAAAGCAAGATATGACTCTATATGAATGCCTCCGGCGGTGTACCGGGATGGTGCAATGAATCAAGAGTGACATGTATGAAAAATAATGCATGGTGGCTTTTCCACAAATACGATGTCAACTACATGATCATGCAATGGCAATATGACAAAAGTAAAGTATGTCATGATGATGATGAACGAAACGGTGGAAAGTTGCATGGCAATATATCTCGGAATGGCTATGGAAATGCCATAATAGGTATGTATGGTGGCTGTTTTGAGGAAGATATGAGGAGGTTTATGTGTGATAGAGCGTATCGTATCACGGGGTTTGGATGCACCGGCGAAGTTTGCACCAACTCTCAAGGTGAGAAAGGGCAATGCACGCTACCGAAGAGGCTAGCAATGGCGGAAAGGTAAAGTGCGTATAATCCATGGACTCAACATTAGTCAAAAGAAATCATATACTTATTGCAAAAATTTAGAAGTAATCAAAAACCAAGCACTATGCGCATGCTCCTAGGGGGATAGATTGGTAGGAAAAGACCATCGCTCGTCCCCGACCGCCACTCATAAGGATGCACAAGCCAGGTACACTTCATGTTTCAAATTTGTTACACAACTTTAACCATACGTGCATGCTACGGGACTTGCTAACTTCAACACAAGCATTCTTTAAATTCATAATCACCCAACTAGCATGACTTTAATATCACTACCTTCATATATCAAAACAATTATCAAGTATCAAATCGATCATAGCTTCCAATTCACTTCCTATGTTAGTTTTTATTATACCCAACTTGGATGCCTACCATTCTAGGACCAATTTTATAACCATAGCAAATACCATGCTGTTCTAAAAGACTCTCAAAATAATATAAGTAAAGCATGAGAGACTAGAAATTTCTACAAAAATATGTCACCGCCGTGCTCTAAAAGATATAAGTGAAGCACTAGAGCAAAAACTATCAATGTCAAAAGATATAAGTGAAGCACATAGAGTATTCTAGCAAATCCTAGTCAAGTAGGCTTCTCCCAAAAGGTGTGTACAGCAAGGATGATTGTGGTAAACTAAAAAGCAAAGACTAATATAATACACGACGCTCCAAGCAAAACACATATCATGTGGTGAATAAAAATATAGCTCCAAGTAAAGTTACCAATGAACGAAGACAAAAGAGGGGATGCCTTCCTGGGGCATCCCCAAGCTTAGGCTTTTGGCTATCCTTGAATATCTTGGGGTGCCATGGGCATCCCCAAGCTTAGGATCTTTCCACTCCTTATTCCATAGTCCATAAAAGCTTTACCCAAAACTTGAAAACTTCATAACACAAAACTCAACAGGAAATCTTATAAGCTCCGTTAGTGAAAGAAAACAAAACCACCACATAAGGTACTGTAATGAACTCATTATTTATTTATTTTGGTGTTAAACCTATCGTATTCCAACTTCTCTATGGTTTATAAACTTTTTTACTAGCCATAGATGCATCAAAATAAGCAAACAACACACGAAAAACAGAATCTGTCAAAAACAAAATAGTCTGTAGCAATCTGTAACTAACGCAAACTTCTGGAACTTTAAAAACCCTACCAAAATAGGAAGTCCTTAAAATTTGTCTATTGATCAGCAGCAAAAAGAATCAACGCAAAATCACGTTTCTGTGATTTAACAAAACTAATTTCGTGCGCGCAAAGTTTCTGTTTTTCAGCAGAATCAAATCAACTATCATCATAGGTTGTCCTATAGGTTCTACTTGGCACAAACACTAATTAGAAGATAAAAACACATCTAAACAGAAGGTAGATGCAAGATTTATTACTAATCAGGAACAAAAACAAAAAAACACACAGAAAATTGGGTTGCCTCCCAACTAGCACTATCGGTTAACGCCCCTAGCTAGGCATAAAAGCGAAGATAGATCTAAGTAGTGCCATCTTTAATTTTCAGTTTTTTAGCGGAGTCATGCTTGAATCCGGGAGGTTCTTTATGTTTCCCTTCATACTCGGAAATTTTTAGATCTAAAGAATCTAACCGCTTATTGCAAAGAGTAATCAACATATTCATGCGGTGAAGATTTCCGCTAACACTTTTAAGAGGCTCAAGCGACTTTTGTAATATTTTTGTTACTTCGCAAATCTTTCCAAACACTTGTGTTTCTTCTTGGGTAGGATGTGATCCTCCCTTTTGAGGTAGTGTTCCCACTATTCCCTCTATAATTTCATGCATAATACTAGGATCAATTTCAATAAAATTTCCCTTGGTAATGCAATCTAAGAGTTGTCTATGCGTCATATTTAGCCCAACATAAAAATTGCGAAGAAGAATTCTAAAGTTCACCTCTAGGGTGCAATTGCGATAAGATTCCATCATCCTATACCAAGCATCTTTTAAGTATTCTCCTTGCCTTTGCTTGAAGTGAAGAACTTCAAACTCGGGAGACATGGGAGCGGATAAGGAACTAGCCATGACGACAAGGTAAACGAACTAACACACGAGCAAACGGAAAAAGGCAAGCGAAAAAGAGAGGAGGAGATTGGGAAAGAGAGGGCGAATAAAATGGCAAGGGTGAAGTGGGCGAGAGGAAAACGAGAGGCAAATGGCAAATAATGTAAATGCGAGGGAGATGAGTTTGTGATGGGTACTTGGTATGTCTTGACTTGAGCGAAGACCTCCCCGTCAACGGCACCAGAAATCCTTCTTGCTACGTCTTGAGCTTGCGTTGGTTTTCCTTGAAGAGGAAAGGGTGATGCAGCAATAGTAGCGTAAGTATTTCCCTTAGTTTTTGAGAACCAAGATATCAATCCAGTAGGAGGCTCCTCAAAAGTCCCACGCACCTACACAAACAAACAAAGAACTCACAACCAACTCAATAAAGGGGTTGTCAATCCCTTCACGGCCACTTGCAAAAGTGAGATCTAATAGAGATAGTATGATAAGATAAATATATTTTTGGTATTTTATAATATAGATGCAAATAAAAGCAGATTGGAAGCAAATATGATAAGAGATAGACCCGGGGGCCATAGGTTTCACTAGTGGCTTCTCTCAAGATAGCATAAGTATTATGGTGGGTGAACAAATTACTGTCGAGCAATTGATAGAAAAGCGAATAATTATGAGATTATCTAGGCATGATCATGTATATAGGCATCACGTCCGTGACAAGTAGACCGACTCCTACCTGCATCTACTACTATTACTCCACACATCGACCGACTCCTGCCTGCATCTAGAGTATTAAGTTCATAAGAACAGAGTAACACCTTAAGCAAGATGACATGATGTAGAGGGATAAACTCATGCAATATGATATAAACCCCATCTTTTTATCCTCGATGGAAACAATACAATACGTGCCTTGCAACCCTTTCTGTCACTGGGTAAGGACACCGCAAGATTGAACCCAAAGCTAACCACTTCTCCCCTGGCAAGAAAGATCAATCTAGTAGGCCAAACCAAACTGATAATTCGAAGAGACTTGCAAAGATAACTCAATCATACATAAAAGAATTCAGAGGAGATTCAAATATTATTCATAGATAAACTTGATCATAAACCCACAATTCATCGGATCTAGACAAACACACTGCAAAAAGAGTTTACATCGAATAGATCTCCACAAGAGAGGGGTAGAATATTGTATTGAGATCCAAAAAGAGAGAGGAAGCCATCTAGCTAATAACTATGGACCTGAAGGTCTGTGGTAAACTACTCACAACTCAACGGAGGGGCTATGGTGTTCATGTAGAAGCCCTACGTGGTCGATTCCCCCTCCGGCAAAGCGCCGACGAAGGCTCCAAGATGGGATCTCGCGGATAAAGAAGGTTACAACGGTGGAAATTGTGTTTCGTTGGCTCCTTGGATGTTTTCGGGGGTACGTAGGCTTATATAGGAGGAAGAAGTACGTCGGTGGCCGCCCGAGGGGCCACGAGACAGGGGGTGCGCCCTATAGGGGGGGCGCCCTACCCTCTCATGAGCGCCTCGGCTGCTTCCTGACTTGCACTCCAAGTCCTCTAGATCACGTTCGTTCCAAAAATCACGCTCCCGAAGGTATCATTCCGTTTGGACTCCGTTTGATATTCCTTTTCTTCGAAATACTGAAATAGGCAAAAAAAACAACAATACGGGCTGGGCCTCCGGTTAGTATGTTAGTCCCGAAAATGATATAAATGTGTAAAATAAAGCCCATAAACATCCAAAAGGGGTAATATAATAGCATGGAACAATCAAAAATTATAGATACGTTGGAGACGTATCACTCCTACAGAAGACTAAGTTGGTGATGATGGTGTGTCTGCCGTCTGTTGTTTCTGACCATTAGATCTACATCTAACGACTGTGTGGTAAGTTGTTGCCTTTTCTCACCAACATCCCACTTATCTACCAATTTGCAGAAAAACCCATAATTAGTATCTTAAAACCAACCACATCCCTCCCTCACCTCACCAAAAGAGCCCAAGGAATATATTCTGATTGAAACATTAATATATCTCTAGTGATATATGTATATCAAAATTAGAGTGTTTTGTTTTAAGTTTGTGACTAAGTATTATTCTAATTATGATCCGTTGCAACGCACATGAACATTGCTAGTATTTCCAACCATGCAAAAAAAATTCCTAGTATTTCCATAGTTTCAAGTTTTCCATCAAGATATTACTCACTCATGGTTGATATTTACTTTCAATCATGTACACATATGCACTATGTAACTAGCCTTGCTTATTGGCTTCCAAAGCTTAACTTTCACTCCTACTTACAATATGTAGAGTATTTAAAAAAATACCACTTTCAACCAGCCCTAGGAAGAAACTATTGTACATAAAATAGCAAAAACATACCCAAAATTTCTTAATCCACGTCAAAAACTACTACCTAGTGCTGATTAGGCTTGTTTAAACCCGTTTATGACAGGGTTGGCCCACACGTCCGTGCTGACGAGGCAGCTTAAACCAACACATTTTGTTTGACCGGTGACAGGGACCCACATATGACCTTCTATCCTTTTATTCCCCCTCAAATCATTATTTTTCCTGAACATTACTTCAAACAGTACTGATGCGTGTTCGTCGGTGGTGCCGGTGATGAGCGAGTTGGCCGCTGCTCCGCCGGACGGGCCGGAGGCCGGCTGGCCTCCACACGGGTTGCCAGGCTGGCCCGAGCGTGACTCGCGAGCGAGCAAGCAGCCGTGCTGGCCTTCGCTCGAGCCAGATGGCTGGCCTTAGCGCGGCGGCGCGAGCAAGCCGCTGTGCCGCCGTGCCAATCTAGCTAGCAAACCTTGCAGACAAGCAGCTGGACGGAGCTTTCTTGGCTAGCTAGCGGCCGGGAGCGCCGGACGGAGCTGGCATCCAGGCTGCCGCAAGATGGGCTCCACAATGCTGGCGGTTTTGTCCGCGCCTTCTGCCGGTGGTGGTAGCTGCATCCCATGGCCGAGGGTGACTAGGTGGACGGGCCGGAGGTAGAAGGTCACTCGGGGATTTTTGTGCAGACTAACATGTAGGTCCCACGAGTCATAACGCCTAACTTCCCGGTCGAATAGAAGGCGTTGACTTAATGGACGACATGGGTTGAAACGTGCCTATAACGGCACTTTGTAGAGTAGTCATTTCTTGGTAGGGCTGGTTGGTAAGGGCATGTACAATGGTTGATAACGTAGTCTTATCTTAAGTCTGCCATGTATGCAAGTGGTAGTAGTTTCTTGTCATTATTAGTGGTTTCTTGTAAGGAACAATGTACTACTAGCGACAAAAGGCGATTCTAGGTTGCGTTGTACTCCAACGAGTACTACTAGTGGTCGCGGGAGTGTATACCTCATTTTTTGGGTTCGATCACGGCCGAACGCACAGCGACCTTCTTTTTAAATAGTAACTTCTGTGCGAGTCAATGTTGTACATGGGTAGTTTGAGTTTTGAAGTCAAACAGACGTGCGGCACCACAATCTGGGTGCACTGGATAGCCTAGCCACATGAACAGGTTTTCCTTCCCATCATCTCGTGGTTCGCGTGCTCGCCCTAGCCGCACCTCGCTTGCAGCTTCCTCATCAGCTAGTAGCATATTTAAACTAGCCCCTCCCAATTAAGCCCGAGGAGCCAGAAAAGCCTGGCGGGGCATTGGGAACTGTGCAATATGGCTTTGTATGTAAAGTGCTACTAGTATTCTACTACTCTGTAGCTTGTGGCGTTGCACGCATGAACTTCACTCCATTATCGGCTCTTTAAAAGAAATTCCTCTTGATGTGTTTTTTTTGAAACGGAGGCAAAAGCTTTGCCTCATCTCATTCATAAAGAAGGAACTACTAACAAAGTTCGACGAGATCCATTACACCTACACAAATGGAAGCGAAAAGCCTAGTCTCGCTGTATCAAATAACTCAAATGTTCTGCCCCCGCTGTAAGCGTCACTGATAAACAGGCTGCTAGTGTGTGCGTGAGAGGAGCGGCTGAGTAGGCCAGCTACGCGCTTGAATAGAGAACCGATAGTACCCACTACGCACGTGTACTTTCCCTGCACTGATAGTACAACGATGGTTCTAGAGAACACCAATACCCTCCACTTCCAACTATAGCTCCTTGGCCCTGAGATTCAAGAGTTCAAAACTGGTGCACTATACTAGAAAGTACAGTACATCACACTACTAGTTGAGAAAGTAGTACTAGTAGTACTACAGTACGAGTATGTACTCCTCCGTCCCATAATGTAAGACGTTTTTTGACACTAGTTGGCGTGTACAAAAAATAGCAAAGACATACTCAAAATTTCTTAATCCACGCCAAAAACTACTACCTAGCGCCAAAAATTTCTTACTAGTGCTATTATTTACAGTATAATGCAATCCCATAACGTCCCATAATGCTAGTACTAGTAGTAAATAATAGCCTCACCCCTTCGCTAAGGAACAATCTACAGTTGGAAGGGGCGAGGCCCTACGGTTACTACAGTCTTATCTCCTCCTCGCCAGTTCCCCTCCCCTCGAAGAGAAGGCAGTTCATCGCTGCTCCCATGGATTCGCCAGGCGGTTCTCCTCCTCGTCAGGGTTGGGAGACCTTGGACGACGATCCTCTGGTAGTTATCACACCCCGCTCTGACGTCCTCACCGCCGCAAGATTCGGTGCTTCCTGCACCAACTTTTCCAAGACGATGCTTAAACAGGCTTGGGAAAAGGCCATTCTTGTTGGTCTTCCATGCGTCCTCGAGGAGAAGGTTCTTCTATGGGACAATCCTTCGAACAGTCCACCTCTCCCTGGCCATGGTTGCATGTTGACTCCGCTAGAGTTGCCGACGCTGAGAGGTAGTCAGATTTTGTCCGATGAGCAGGTCAGTCATGGAGTTTGATCATGTAGTACTTAGTTATTCCATTTCCATCCTGTAATTTCTCTGCTGCCCACTGATATATAGGTATGGGTCGGTGCCAATGAAGATTGGCTTGCACACCTCCGGCTGGATACCACCATCATTTTGCACAATATCCACAGCAGTGCGGCCGTTCCCGTAGACCACTTGTCCACCATTGGGATTGGCCTTCCGGACTGGCTAGGCTTGAATACGTATGATGATGCCTACATGAGATTGAAGAAGATAGCAATTGCGGACCCGCCGACAAAGCGACGCGGCTACGATGATTACTATCTCATCGCGGTGTTGGACTTAAGGATTGCCATCAATGCAAGAGGCAGTGACGGCAGAGGCTGGCACATGTTGGCGGCAGCAGATTTTTACCCCTACACATTCAAAGACGCCGTGCGCCATCTAGGCCGCATCTTTGCGGTGACAAGCCAGGGGACTTATTTCATCTGGTTGCCATCCTACGGTACGGGAGATTACAAACGGAATGCACAAACCATCATTTGCATCCCTAATGATACTCCATTATTTTGCAGGGACCGGTCCTCCCCCGATCAAAATAAGATCGCCGATCCTGGATGTGCATTTGCATCCACGATTTGGTCTAACCTGGAACCTTGTAGCTGACTTTGGAATATTGGGATCAACTATCTTAGCAGTCGTTACCCATGGTACCACTGATGTGCAACATGGTCACACAATCTACCACGATCGGATCGTCACCATCTACCCGGGTATTCCATTTTTTAACCCTCTCGCCTTCTCTTTCATTGTTGTACTACTTACTAGTACTAGTAGAAGTACTTTTTACCTTGAAGGATGCATATAGCTAGCTTGGCCCATGAAGACTTGAACCCACTAGCTGCCACCATTTTTGTTTTTCCATGCCTTACTATCTCATCCATGTAGCCAAGAGTGGCTATATATAATAAGCCAGTTATTTTACTTCCTCTATACCGGAGTAGTACTATTTGCTGCACAATATTAGTGACTGCCATATTTGAGCACAACATTATTATGCATGGACCTTGACTACGTACGTCACCATGTGTCTAGATCCGAGATGCCGTGTGTACCAGATGAATGGCGCCGAGTTCGACCCCCGTGATGCTACGTGGGTGTCGAGGAACACTCTTGGAGAGTACTCGCTTTTCAATGGGGACAACTACCCCATTGTGAAACGGATGCCACCTTCCGTGCACAACACCGAAGGCCTGCCGTTCATGAAGCATGGTTGTGTCTTCAGTGCGCACCACCGGATGAACGACATGCTGGGACACGCTATCCCTGATTTATGCCGCTTCAGCTTGGATGAGTCTCCATCATGTGGAACCGGACTAGAAAGCTGCGACAATGATTCCCGTTGCCCACCGCTATGGATCATGCCATCCATGAAGAACACCTGGGACTGTAACCTGAAGGAGGACATGTAGCCCATATATGACGTGTAAGTGGAGTACGGTAAACTGTGAACGGTAGTGCTGTGAATATACGTAGACTAGTCATGCACAAATTTATCACATGAATTGGAGATGAACTTGTGTGGCATACTAGCATTTGTCCTTTAGAATTTATTACTAGTAAATGTGTTATGTGTACATGCAACTTGTGTGGTTGTTGCACAGGCTCCAACACGCTCTTTCAGAAAAAAAAGGTGGCACAACTTTGGATATAGGTGACTGTCGTGGTATTCTCACGGGAGGGTGCAAGACGACATATGCCACAAGGTGGCTTCGTGTGAGGGCAAGACTACTGCTGATAGGCCCGGGAGCGGGTATGCGAATAGCACACGGTAGTTTACCCAGGTTCGGGGCTCTCCAGAGAGATAATACCCCTACTCCTGCATGTCTGTATGTATGTGGCATATCTCAGTACAGAGTGCTCCTAGAGTTGTATCATTGGTCACTGCCATAGGCATATGACTTTGTATATGCGGGTGGCTGGGTAGGCAGGGATGCTCTAGTGGCCGAATGGCTTATGGCCATGAGTGTGTGCGTGAGCATGCTAGCCCGTGGGAGTGGATGGATGGATGTGTGCCTTATATAGTGTGGCTAGCTTAGCAAGTAAGCTATGTAGGCATGGTAGCTAGCTAGGTAGTGGCATGGTGGGGTGTCACACTTGTCCCCTGGGTCACTTCATAAATAGTGCCCAGGGACAAGTGTCACTGTACATGATGGCTGGGGTGACACGTGAACAGTGCCGGGTATGGTCGTCACGTCGGGGTCGCGTCAGGCTGCAGTTGACTTCGGGAAGCCAGCAGTCGGCCTGGCGGCGCAGTCGGCCGCCAGCAGTCGGCCTGGTGGTGCAGTCCGTAGCCAGTAGTCGGCAGCCAGCAGTCGGCCTGGCGGTGCAGTCGGCAGCCAGTAGTCGGCAGCCAGCAGTCGGCCTGGTGGCGCAGTCGGCAGCCAGCAGCCAGCAGTCGGCCTGGGGGCGCAGTCGGCAGCCAGCAGTCGGCCTGGTGGCGCAGTCGGCAGCCAGCAGTCATCCTGGTGGCGGAGTCGGCAGCCAGCAGTCGGCCTGGTGGCGCAGTCGGCAGCCAGCAGTCGGCCTGGTGGCGGAGTCAGCAGCCAGCAGTCAGCAGCCGACCGGGAAGTCGGACTGAGGGGCTTTGCTGGCCCCGATGTCTTGAAATATCGTCTCGCCGTCTTCGGGGTATCCGTGACCAATTACTCCGACAGTAGCCCCCAAGCCTCCGGGCAACTTGGCAAAGTTGGGCGGAGGTTTTTTGGCGAGTGTTCATGGAAATGATCATGCAAAAAGACAAAGTTAGTCCACGCAGATATATCAAATGTTTGCTTTTAGCATTGCAAGTGTTATGCGGAGGGTGCCGACTCGGTTTCGTCCGAGCCCTCGGTTTCGTGTTCTCTCAGCAGGCCAGAGGCGACGAAGCCGGCCCGGGGCCGAGCTGGAGGCGCTGCGGACGTGCAAGGGCTGGAGCAGAGGAGGCCCTGGACGTGGTTGACGGAGTCGCTGAGGTGGCCACGCGTGGACGCAGCGTCCGCGAGCAAGAGTGAGAAGAAGGGAGTAGGGCGGAGCTACGGCGGGCGCGAAACTGGAGCCAGCGCCCGGTGGAGGGAGCTATGCGATGGGGTCGAGCGTGCTAACGGCAGACCGAGCCGACCATGGTACGGGCATGATTTGACCATTATCTGGTCGGTGAATGAGGCGTATCTGGCTTGCATGTGAGTTCTGTATGGGTAGTGTATGAATGGTTTGACCATTGTTGACTAGCATCTAGCTAGCTCGCAAAGATGGCATATGGAGAAGCTAATGCGCGTTCCGGCCAGAGCAAGGCATAGCACGGAGGGGAGCAAACGCGAGCGGCGCGTGGATGGCCATGGTCGACCGAAACGAGGCCCCGCGCGCGGCGCGCGCGCTGTCGGATAGCCGGCGCCGCAACGGTGGTGATGACGAAGGTGGCGAGGCCGACGACGAGGACGTGCCACCCCTCGCGGCCGCTCCGGGGGCGGGTCGATGTCGAGCCCCCGAGCGCTACCGGAGAGACGGCGCGACGTCGCGGCGGAGGCGATGAAGAAAAAAGGGTCCCGCCCGGACAGCGAAACCAGCAGCAGCGCGGTAGTATAGTACCGCCCCACGGTGGGCGCCAAATGTCGTGGTATTCTCACGGGAGGGTGACATATGCCACAAGGTGGCTTCGTGTGAGGGCAAGACTGCTGCTGATAGGCCCGGGAGTGGGTATGCGAATAGCACGCGGTAGTTTATCCAGGTTCGGGGCTCTCCGGAGAGATAATACCCCTACTCATGCATGTCTGTATGTATGTGGCATATCTCAGTACAGATTGCTCGTAGAGCTGTATCATTGGTCAGTGCCATAGGCATCTGACTTTGCATATGCGGGTGGCTGGGTAGGCAGGGATGCTCTAGTGGCCGAATGGCTTATGGCCATGAGTGTGTGCGTGAGCATGCTAGCCCGTGGGAGTGGATGGATGGATGTGTGCCTTATATAGTGTGGCTAGCTTAGCAAGTAAGCTATGTAGGCATGGTAGCTAGCTAGGTAGTGGCATGGTGGGGTGTTACACTTGTCCCCTGGGTCACTTTATAAATAGTGCCCAGGGACAAGTGTCACTATACATGATGGCTGGGGTGACACGTGAACAATGCCGGGTACGGTCATCACGTCGGGGTCGCGTCAGGCTGCAGTTGACTTCGGGAAGCCAGCAGTCGGCCTAGCGGCGCAGTCGGCCGCCAGCAGTCGGCCTGATGGTGCAGTCGGCAGCCAGTAGTCGGCAGCCAGCCGTCGGCCTGGTGGTGCAGTTGGCAGCCAGTAGTCGGCAGCCAGCAGTCGGCCTGGTGGCGCAGTCGGCAGCCAGCAGTCGGCCTGGTGGCGCAGTCGGCAGCCAGCAGTCGGCATGGTGGCGCAGTCGGCAGCCAGCAGTCGGCCTGGTGGCGCAGTCGGCAGCCAGCAGTCGGCCTGGTGGCGGAGTCGGCAGCCAGCAGTCGGCCTGGTGGCGCAGTCGGCAGCCAGCAGTCGGCCTGGTGGCGGAGTCAGCAGCCAGCAGTCAGCAGCCGACCGGGAAGTCGGACTGAGGGGCTTTGCTAGCCCCAATGTCTTGAAATATCGTCTCGCCGTCTTCGGGGTATCCGTGTCCAATTACTCCGACAGTAGCCCCCAAGCCTCCGGGCAACTTGGCAAAGTTGGGCGGAGGTTTTTTGGCGAGTGTTCATGGAAATGATCATGCAAAAAGACAAAGTTAGTCCACGCAGATATATCAAATGTTTGCTTTTAGCATTGCAAGTGTTACGCGGAGGGTGCCGACTCGGTTTCGTCCGAGCCCCCTTAATCTTTTTCGTGTTCCCTCTGCTTTTTGGCTTGTGCTCTCGCTCGCCGGACAACTGCTCTGCGGTCTGTGGCTGAGAGTGGGCCGCGAAGCGGAGTGTATAGTACTCAGAGTCTGGGAGCAGATTCAACCGAGTAGATACTTGTAAAGGAAACGGTCGGGTCGCCCGAAGCGTTTTTCTTCCCGGACGTTTTTCGCGTGGGTGGCCTCCAGCGTTCACTCTTCCTAGTCGGACAGCCTCTCTACGGTCTGTGACTAAGAGTGGGCCTTTGGTACCGCGCACGGTACTAAGCCGTCCACGGGTGAGGGAGTCCTGGACTAGGGGGTGTCCGGACAGCAGGACTATCATCGTCCGCCGGACTCCAAGACTACGAAGATACAAGATTGAAGACTCCGTCCCATGTCCGGATGGGACTTTCCTTGGCGTGGAAGGCAAGCTTTTCGATACGGATATGTAGATCTCCTACCATTGTAACCGACTCTGTGTAACCCTAGCCCTCTCCGGTGTCTATATAAACCGGAGGGTTTTAGTTCGCAGGACACAACAACCATTACAACAATCATACCATAGGCTAGCTTCTAGGGTTTAGCCTCCTTGATCTCGTGGTAGATCCACTCTTGTAATACACATTGTCAATATTAATCAAGTAGGACGTAGGGTTTTACCTCCATCAAGAGGGCCCGAACCTGGTAAAACATCGTGTCCCTCGTCTCCTGTTACCATCCGCCTAGACGCACAGTTCGGGACCCCCTACCCGAGATCTGCCGGTTTTGACACTGACATTGGTGCTTTCATTGAGAGTTCCTCTATGTCGTCACCGATAGGCTCGATGGCTTCTTCAATAAACAACAACGCCATCCAGGGTGAGACTTTTCTCCCCGGACAGATCTTCGTATTCGGCGGCTTTGCACTGCGGGCTAATTCACTTGGCCATCTGGAGAAGATCGAAAGCTACGCCCCTGGCTGTCAGGTCAGGTTCGGAAGCGTAAACTTCACGGCCGACATCCACGGGGACTTGATCTTCGACGGACTCAAGCCACAGCCGAGCGTGCCGCACTGTCACGATGGGCATGATTTAGCTCTGCCGCCGGACAGTGCCTTGGTGGCCGCACACGAATCCGCTCCGGCCCTCAGTCCGGAGCCAATCGCCCAGATCGAGGACCGGTGGTTGGACACCGCCTCGGGGGCTGCAACTTCCACGGCGATGGAGCCGAACACTGACCTTGTCCCCTATAAAGCTCGTGACTCCGAGGTGCCGGACTCCCTACCGGACTCCGAACCTCCTGCGCCCCTGCCAATCGAATCCGATTGGGCGCCGATCATGGAGTTCACCGCTGCGGACATCTTTCAGCACTCGCCCTTTGTCGACATTCTAAATTCGCTAAAGCATCTCTCGCTATCCGGAGAGCCCTGGCCGAATTATGGCCAGGATGGTTGGGATGTGGACGACGAAGAAATTCAAAACCCATCCACCTCCCACTTTGTAGCCACTGTCGACGATCTAACCGACATGCTAGACTATGACTCCGAAGACATCGACGGTATGGACGATGATGCCGGAGACGAACAAGAACTAGCGCCTACAGGGCACTGGAAGACCACCTCGTCATACGACATATACATGGTGGACACCCCAAAAGATGGGACGGCGAAGAAGCAGCAGAGGCAGATTCCTTAAAGAAACAGCCCAAGCGCCGACGTCAGCGGCACCGCTCTAAATCCCACCACAGCAAGAATGGAGATTCCTGCACAAGAGATAATAACACCCCAGAGGGTGCCAAAGACAACCCCCTCCAGCAAGATTCAGCGCAAGATGATGCAGAAGCAAGCCCTCACGAGAGAGCGGCAGACGAAGAGGTCGAGGATGATAATTACATACCTCCCTCCGGAGACGAGGCAAGCCTCGACGACGGCGAATTCATCGTGCCCGAGGATCCCGTCGAACAGGAGCGTTTCAAACGCAAGCTAATGGCCACAGCAAATAGCCTAAAGAAAAAGCAGCAGCAGCTTCAAGCTGATCAAGACCTGCTGGCCGACAGATGGACCGAGGTCCTCGCGGCCGAAGAGTATGAATTCGAGTGCCCCTCCAAAAGCTACCCAAAACGCAAGTTGCTCCCCCAATTAGAGGAGGAAGCATACATACCTTCATCACCAGCGCACAATACGGCCGACCGACCACCCCGTGGTCGCGACAGAGAGGCATCCAGGCCCTCCACCAAGACCGTACCCCGGCATCGCTCCAAAAGTACGAAGCCAAGAGGGAACGCGCCGGACATGCGGGACATATTGGAGGATAAGGCAAGACAATCCAGATCTATCTATGGATCACGTGGGCGCCCCACGACCCACGACGAATACCGTCGAGCCGGATACAACAACTCCGGCCGGGCCGAACACAGCAGACAACGCTCCCTTGACCTACGTCGTGATATTGCTCAATACAGAGGCACCGCACACCCGCTATGCTTCACTGATGAAGTAATGGATCATCAAATCCCTGAAGGGTTTAAACCCGTAAACATTTAATCCTACGATGGCAAGACAGACCCCGCGGTTTGGATCGAAGATTATCTCCTTCACATCCATATGGCCCGCGGCGACGATCTCCACGCCATCAAATACCTCCCGCTCAAGCTTAAAGGACCAGCTCGGCATTAGCTTAACAGCCTGCCCGCAGAGTCAATTGGGTGTTGGGAGGACCTGGAAGCCGCATTCCTCGACAACTTCCAGGGCACATATGTGCGGCCACCAGACGCCGATGACCTAAGCCACATAATCCAGCAGCCAGTCAAATCGGCCAGGCAATTCTGGACATGGTTCTTAACAAAGAAAAATCAAATTGTCGACTGTCCGGATGCAGAGGCCCTCGCAGCCTTCAAACATAACATCCGCGACGAGTGGCTAGCCCGACACCTAGGACAGGAAAAGCCGAAATCCATGGCAGCCCTCACATCATTAATGACCCGCTTCTGTGCGGGAGAGGATAGCTGGCTAGCTCGTAGCAATAACCTCAGCAAAAATGCTGGTAGTCCGGACACAAAGGACCACAATGGCAGCTCGCGTCGAAGCAAAAATAAACGCCGAGTTAACAGCGACGACAAGGAGGATACGGCAGTTAACGCCGGATTCCGAGGCTCTAAACCCGGTCAGCGGAAAAAGCCATTCAAAAGAACCACTCCGGGTCCGTCCAATTTGGACCGAATACTCGACCGCTCATGCCAGATACATGGCACCCCCGAAAAGCCAGCTAATCACACCAACAGAGATTGTTGGGTATTCAAGCAGGCAGGCAAGTTAATTGCCAAAAACAATGACAAGGGGCTGCACAGCAACGACAAAGAAGAGACCTGACCACCGAATAGTAGAGGACAGAAGGGTTTCCCCCCACAAGTGCGGACGGTGAACATGATATACACAACCCATATACCCAAGAGGGAGCGGAAGCGTGCACTAAGGGACGTATACGCGATGGAGCCAGTCGCCCCTAAGTTCAATCCATGGTCCTCTTGCCCAATCACTTTCGATCGAAGAGACCATCTGACCAGTATCCGCCATGGCGGATTCGCCGCATTGGTTTTAGACCCAATCGTCGATGGATTTAACCTCACGAGAGTCCTGATGGACGGCGGTAGTAGCCTGAACCTGCTTTATCAGGATACGGTGTGCAAGATGGGCATAGACCCCTCAAGGATTAAACCTACAAAGACGACCTTCAAAGGCGTCATACCAGGTGTTGAGGCCAATTGTATAGGCTCAGTCACACTGGAAGTGGTCTTCGGATCCCCGGACAATTTCTGGAGCGAGGAGTTAATCTTCGACATAGTCCCGTTCCGCAGCGGCTATCATGCTCTGCTCAGACGAACCGCGTTCACAAAGTTCAATGCGGTGCCGCATTACGCATACCTCAAGCTCAAGATGCCAGGCCCTCGTGGAGTCATCACGGTCAACGGAAATACGGAACGCTCCCTCCGAACGGAGGAACACACAGCGGCTCTCGCGGCAGAAGTACAGAGCAACCTTCTAAGGCAATTTTCGAGTCCGGCCGTTAAACGGCTGGATACGGCCAAACGTGCCCGAAGCAACATCAACCAAGACCACCTGGCATGATCCGAGCACACGTAGCAATGCGGCCCCAACCCCAGCCCTTGCATAATTGCAAGACCAACCCTCCGCGTACATCATTACGCTCTGGAGATACCATGGGCCTAGGTGGAGGGGCACGACCACAACAGACCCAGAGTGCGGCTCGACCACACAAGGGGCTCACAAGTGTGTCACTCTTTTTTATTATTTTCCTTCTTTGTATACACAGGACTCCGTTCACCAGAGGCCCTATCCGGCGGTGAAGCCGCCGAACTCACGATGCAACAGCCAGTGAGGGAATACGGCTGCGAAGAACACTCAGGTGGTCTCCATTACGAGCATTAAATTTGATTATATACACCAGTCCGCAGCCCACCCCTGGAGGGGACATGTTTAATTAGTCCAATCCCTTGCTTACCGCACTATTTGTATCATTCCGCACTCATAGCAGAATCCCTTGAATAAATAATGCAGCACTTTTTGCCTGTTATTGCATTACTTTACATATATGTTCACTAATGACATCTTGCACCCGTATATTTTGGTACGGCCGAATACACCAGGGGCTTATGTTCCCCGCATTATGGTGTGATAAGTCCGAACACTTTCACTAGTGCGGCACCCCGAACTTATAGCATTATATGAATCGGCTCCGAAACATGTCTTGGGTCAATAGTTTGGTTTGCCCGGCTCCCACGTTTTGGTACCTTATGTTCCGTTCTGTCGGCTAAGGTGGCACTGGGAGAACCACTGCGATTGTGCCCCGGTTGAGCTGGGCGAGCGCCTCAGTGGAGAAAGCTAAAACTGACTGTCATGATAAGGCGAGAGACTGGTCGCTGTTCGAGAGGTCTTTTCGAGTCCTTAAAGACTTATGCCGCATCAAGCGAAGAACCAGATAATGTCCCTCCAAGGCGTGGATAGCGCCCCGAACTCGGTCTTCCGAATACTAGGGGCTTCGCCGAATAAAATTATAGAATTCTATGGCTAAGTGAGAGTATTCAAGCATTATAAGTCCAGTTGCCTTGTTCGTTGTGTTGAGCGCCTCCCTAGATGGACCCAAGAATGGGAACAAGAGTGCTCAAGTTTATCCCGAACACCCCAGCACTCGTGGCTTGGGGGCTGAAGCCGACGACTTGCCATCTCTCAGATTTTATAAACGGCCGCACAGAAGGTAATATTTTAAATCAAACAAGCGTTGCTTAGCGCATATGAACAAAGTTTTCAGCGCACAGGATAATACATAGCGAGTCTACTCAATAATTACATCTCTGGGGCACTCATCCGCAATCTTGCGGGCACCCTTCAGGACAGTCTTATAGTACATCTCGGGAGTACGGTACTCCTTGCCCGCTGGCGGCGCATCAGTGATAAGCTTCTCCGCATCCAGCCTGCCCCAGTGCCCTTTGCGCAGGCAAGGGCCCGACGAGCACCTTCAATACAGGCGGAGCGCTTGACGACCTCCAACAAGGGGCACGCATCCACCAGCCGCCGCACGAGGCCGAAGTGGCTCCCAGGCATGGCCTCTCCAGGCCATAGCCGGACTATGAGGCCCTTCATGGCCTGCTCGGCTACCTTATGGAGCTCGACCAGCCGCTTCAGCTGGTCGCTAGGGGGCACCGGATGGCCGGCCTCAGCGTACTGAGACCAGAAGACCTTCTCCGTTGAGCTCCCCTCCTCTCCACGGTAGAATGCAGCGGCATCGGATACACTGCAAGGCAGATCTACAAACGCCCCTAGAGAGCTCTGAATTCGGGTAAGTGTCAGGTAGTTTACATTAACATGCTTGCTTTGCATGAAAAATGCCTTACCCGCCGCTATTTTCTTCACATCCTCAACCTCCTGAAGGGCCTTGTGGGCCTTGGACTTGGCGGCTTTGGCACTTTCGAGAGCCGAGGCAAGCTCGGACTCTCGAGTCTTTGAGTCGCACTCCAAACTCTCATGCTTTTCCATGAGAGCCTGGAGCTCTTGCCACACTTCCGCCACCCGCACCTCCTGCTTCTCTCGCTCTGCCCGTTCTGCGGCCGCATCGCGTTCGGCCGCGGACACAGCCTCCTTCAGGGTTGCCACCTCGTTCGTGGCCCCTGTAGTACCCACGATTATCCTCGTTATTTTTCTTGTAACCTAAATCCTTTTCTGTAAGGTAACTATTCAAAGTGGTGTTACTCACCTTCTTTGTCCTCGAGTTGCTTCTTGGCACGGCCGAGCTCTTGCTCGGACCGCTCGAGGTCCTTCTTCAAAGCACCGACCTCCGCAGTCAGTGCGGCAGAGGTCAGCAGCGCAGCCTGCAAACCCATATTGACATAATTTTTTAGTAACCCTGCGTATATCTTTTTAGATCCTCAGTCCGGCTTTTCTTTCCGAACACCGAACTGAGCATCAGGGGCTACTGTCTATGTGGTATTACATTACATAATTTTAACTTCTTACCTCAAAGCCTGTTAGAAGGCTACTGCAGGCTTCGGTCAGCCCGCTCTTGGCGAGCTGAACCTTCTGAATCACCGCACTCATGATAGTGCGGTGTCCTTCCTCGATGGAAGCGCCTTTGAGCGCCTCCAACAAGTTGTCCGGAGCCTCCGGTTGGACGGGGGCCGCCGGTGTCATGGTCTTGCCCTTCTTGCGAAGGGGCCGCCCGCCGGACTCCAGGACCACTGCGGGTTCCGGTGTGGAGTCCGGCGCAAAGTCCGGGAGGCTGCCTTGCGGCGCCTCCGGAGCCTCCTCCTGATGGGTCCTCTCCTGGGATCCCACCTCGGCGTCCTGAGCGGCGCGAGGGGTGGAGGCAGTCAGAATGGAATCCACATCCGACGGAGCCAACGACCCGCTCGACGAAGCGGGGAGATCATCGTCGGCCGGACTGCAGGCAGTATGCGGCATTAGAAGGACACTATGTGACATGAAAAGAAATTATAAATCATTCAGGAAGCCGGATACTTACGATCTCACCGGAGGCCTGGCCCTTGAGGGCCACTCTTCATTGCCAACATTGGTGTTGGCGGAGCTGTCCGGGGGAATAGTTCTTCCCCTCTTGGACCCTTCGGCCTCCCCTGTTGGGGAGGCCTTCCTCTTTCTCTCTCCCTCCTCTGGGAGAGAGTCTTCTTCCTCCTCCTCATCTTCGGGGGAGGAATCCGCCTCGGAGTCGTCGGACACCTGAAAACAGGAACTCTTTCGAGTACCCGTGGCCACCTTCTTGGCCTTCTTCTCCGGCGCCACGTGCGGTGCCGGAACCAGCAGCCCCGCTAGACGGGCGTCCACTGGGTCTTCTGGCATGGGAGCCGGGCAGATGAGCTGCTCGGCCTTCTTCATCCATTCCTGTCAAAGGAAAAGGGAGATTGAAACCCGCTTAGGGTCGAACTATTAACAACAAGTGTCCCGTAAAGGGGTAGAATCACTTACCTCATCAGCTGGACGCTGCGAGTGAAATCCGCGATCTTCCGTCACGGATGCGGGGGCTTCGGCACCCTTAAACAGCACCCTTGAGGCGCCTTCGTACGTCGTGTCGAAGAGCCCGCTCAGTGCCTGGTGCTGTGCCGGATCAAACTCCCACAGGTTGAATGCCCGTTCTTGGCATGGGAGAATCCGGCGGACGAGCATGACTTGGACCACATTAACTAGCCTGAGCTTCTTGTTCACCAGCTTCTGGATACAGGCTTGGAGTCCCGTCAGCTCCTTCGAACTACCCCATAGCAAGCCCTTCTCTTTCCAAGAGGTGAGCTGCACAGGGATACCAGATGTGAACTCGGGGGCCGCCACCCACTTAGGGTTGCGCGGCTCGGTGATGTAGAACCACCCCGACTGCCACCCCTTGACAGACTCCACGAAGGACCCTTCGAACCAGAGGACGTTGGGCATCTTGCCCAACATGGCGCCTCCGCACTCCGCCTGCGTGCCCTTCACTACCTTCGGCTTGACATTGAAGGTCTTGAGCCACAAGCCGAAGTAGGGCTGGATGCAGAGGAAGGCCTCGCACACGATGATAAATGCCGAGATGTTGAGGATGAAGTTTGGCGCCAGATCATGGAAATCCAGGCCGTAGTAGAACATGAGCCCCCGGACGAAGGGGTGAAGAGGAAAGCCCAGTCCGAGGAGGAAGTGGGGGAGAAATACGACCCTCTCATGGGGCCTGGGGGTGGGGATGATCTGCCCCTTGTCGGGCAGCCGGTGCGCAATGTCGCCGGAAAGGTATCCGGCGCTGTGTAGTTTGGCAATGTGCTCCTCCTTAACGGTGGAGGCCAACCATTTACCTCCCGCTCCGGACATGGTCGGAGAAGGTTGAGACGAGACGCACGGACTTGGGCGCTGGAGCTCGAGAGTGTGCAAAGATGGATAAGCAAAGGAGGAAGAAGGCGTAGGTGAAAGGGTGGATCCTTATCCCCTTATATATAGGCGGACGAAGACTATATGTCCCCACCGGCCTGGTAAAACTCGCTTATCTCCCAAGCGCCACCATCAATGGCGCGGTTGGGTTACCCACGTCCGTATTGATGAGAATTCTGGAATAAGGGGAACACGATCTCTGCTTCGACAAGACGTGCCAAGGAAACCGCTTCGCTAAACGCGCTGAGGTGGTATAATAAAAAACGATTCAAGTAAAGGCTTGGTAGTGGTGTGACGTCATGCCGCAAAATACGTCAGCAGATTGAACCTGTGTACATGATATTCTCTCTACGGTGGAATGTGGAAATTATTTTGCAGAGCCGGACACTATCCTGGTGTTCACAATCTTCTATGGATTATTCAAAGGAGGAACTCGCCTTGCAATGCCGAACATTATGCGCGCCGGACTCATCGTCATTGAAGCCAGGTTCAGGGGCTACTGAGGGAGTCCTGGACTAGGAGGTGTCCGGACAGCCGGACTATCATCGTCCGCCGGACTCCAAGACTACGAAGATACAAGATTGAAGACTCCGTCCCGTGTCCGGATGGGACTTTCCTTGGCGTGGAAGGAAAACTTGGCGATACGGATATGTAGATCTCCTACCATTGTAACCGACTCTGTGTAACCCTAGCCCTCTCCGGTGTCTATATAAACCGGAGGGTTTTGGTCCGTAGGACACAACAACCATTACAACAATCATACCATAGGCTAGCTTCTAGGGTTTAGCCTCCTTGATCTCGTGGTAGATCCACTCTTGTAATACACATCATCAATACTAATCAAGCAGGACGTAGGGTTTTACCTCCATCAAGAGGGCCCGAACCTGGGTAAAACATCGTGTCCCTCGTCTCCTGTTACCATCTGCCTAGACGCACAGTTCGGGACCCCCTACCCGAGATCCGCCGGTTTTGACGCCGACAGCGGGAACTAACGTCTCAGGCCAAGCGGCCAGCCCCCGGGCCAACTCTGGCTGGCGCCGGGGCGAACAGTGATGCTACTATAATAAAATGCGGAGACAGCCCCCGAGCATCGCTCGGGGTTATCCGTGCTTGCGTGGTGCAAATATGCGGGTGAGGAGCTCACATTGATTTTCGTGTAGTCGAGAAGGAGGTTGCCGAAGACAGCCGGCGCGGCTCGGCGCTCGCGGAGCGTGCTGGCGCACCCGCTGGGTGTAGGCTTCGAGTCTCCGGGTGCTCGAAGGGGTCCCGGCCGGTCAGGCTCGACCGGCCAGGCAGCGAGGCATCTTGCGGCGCCTCTTTTCTTCTTCTCTCTCTTCTGCCGGCTGCTTGTAGCCGGACAGAACTCTGCTCTTGTCTGCAATCTTCCGTGGGGGCGCGCCAGCACACCCACTGGGTGTAGCCCCCGAGATTCGGGCCGACTGCTGAGCAATCGGGCCGGATCTTCCGGCAACTACTTTGTCTTCTTTCCTTGCGGGGACGCGTCAGCGCACCCGCTGGGTGTAGCCCCCGAGATTCGAGCCGACTGCTGAGCAGTCGGGTCGGGTCTCCCGGCGACTACTTTGTCTTCTTCTCTTTTTCTCGTCAGCCAGCTGTGCTCAGCCGGACCGGCTCGTCGGGCGGTCAGGCAGCAAGGCTGGCAGACAAACCAGCCGGCCGAGCGGCAACGCGGGTTGTTGACCAGAGCAGTCGGCTGGACTGCAGTCTGCAAAGTCGGATCCTCCTTTTCTTTTTTCTTTTTTTTGGGCTAACAGCCGGCTGTTGACTTTTCTACCCCCCCCCCCCCCCGCATGGGCAATCAGCCTCCTCTAATCCCCAAGGGCAGCCGGCCCACTCCCCGCAGCAGCCGGCAGGAGAAAGCGCGAGGCGCAGCCAGATCGCCAGCTGCGGGGCAGAAGGCGGACCTGGCTGTTGGGCAGAGAAGGCCGACCCGGCCGCGGGAGAAGCAAGCAGAGCCGGCCGCCGCGAGTCGGGTGGAGGCGGAGGAGGCTGGCGCGCGGGGAGCCGGCCACCCAGAGTCGACGAGGGGCAAGCGCGCCCGCTGCAGGCGGATGGCAGAGCCGGCCACCCAGAGTCGGCGAGGGGCAAGCGCGCCCGCTGCAGGCGGACGACAGAGCTGGCGAATCGACAAGCCGGCCTGTGAGCGGAGACGGCGCCGGAAGCCGGGAGCAGGCGCGCGGAGCAGTCGAAGACGGCAGGCGGCGCGGGGCGAGCAGCGCGACCGAGTGCAGAAGCAGCCGCGTCGAGTCGGATGTAGGGCCGGAGGGCTGGGCGCCGGACGGGCCGGGGGGAGCCGGCGCGAGACGGCAGGCGAGGCGGAGCCGGTTGAAGGTGAAGTCAGCGGACGGCGAGCCGGCCCGGCGCGTGGACGGGAGGCGGAGCCGAAGGAGCAGCTGGGGTTGGGCCCCGGCCAGCGAGCGGGCGCGAGGTCCGGAGCCGGACCCGGTGCTGCCGGATGGAGATGGTGCAGCAGCGCGGGATGAGCCGCACCCGGCGCTGCGGTGCGGGACGACCCAGACCCGGTGCTGGTGACAAGCCGGAGCGGAGGATCTGGCACGCGCCGGAGTCAGAGCCGGCGGGCCGCAGGAGGCTGGAGCCAGAGCCGGCGCGTGCGGGCACACATGTCGTGGCGGACTGGCGAAGCCAGCAGGGTGGGGCACCCAGCCACGGGCAAGGCGACCAGATGGATCCGGCAGGTCGGAAACCAGCTCGCGTGAGCGGAGCAGGCCAGAGGCGACGAAGCCGGCCCGGGGCCGAGCTGGAGGCGCTGCGGACATGCAAGGGCTGGAGCAGAGGAGGCCCTGGACGCGGTTGACGGCGTCGCTGAGGTGGCCACGCGTGGACGCAGCGTCCGCGAGCAAGAGTGAGAAGAAGGAAGCAGGGCGGAGCTGCGGTGGGCGCGAAACTGGAGCCAGCGCCCGGTGGAGGGACCTGTGCGACGGGGTCGAGCGCGCTAACGGCAGACCGAGCCGACCATGGTACGGGCATGATTTGACCATTATTTGGTCGGTGAATGAGGCGTATCTGGCTTGCATGTGAGTTCTGTATGGGTAGTGTATGAATGGTTTGACCATTGTTGACTAGCATCTAGCTAGCTCGCAAAGATGGCATATGGAGAAGCTAATGCGCGTTCCGGCCAGAGCAAGGCGTAGCACGGAGGGGAGCAAACGCGAGCGGCGCGTGGATGGCCACGGTCGACCGAAACGAGGCCGCGCGGCGCGCGCGCGGTCGGATAGCCGGCGTCGCAACGGTGGTGATGACGAAGGTGGCGAGGCCGACGACGAGGACGTGCCACCCCTCGCGGCCGCTCCTGGGGCGGGTCGATGTCGAGCCCCCGAGCGCTACTGGAGAGACGGCGCGACATCGCTCAGAGGCGATGAAGAAAAAATGGTCCCGCCCGGACAACGAAACCAGCAGCAGCGCGGTAGCATATTACCGCCCCACGGTGGGCGCCAAATGTCGTGGTATTCTCACGGGAGGGTGCAAGACGACATATGCCACAAGGTGGCTTCGTGTGAGGGCAAGACTGTTGCTGATAGGCCCGGGAGCGGGTATGCGAATAGCACGCGGTAGTTTACCCAGGTTCGGGGCTCTCCGGAGAGATAATACCCCTACTCCTGCATGTCTATATGTATGTGGCATATCTCAGTACAGAGTGCTCCTAGAGCTGTATCATTGGTCAGTGCCATAGGCATCTGACTTTGTATATGCGGGTGGCTGGGTAGGCAGGGATGCTCTAGTGGCCGAATGGCTTATGGCCATGAGTGTGTGCGTGAGCATGCTAGTCCGTGGGAGTGGATGGATGGATGTGTGCCTTATATAGTGTGGCTAGCTTAGCAAGTAAGCTATGTAGGCATGGTAGCTAGCTAGGTAGTGGCATGGTGGGGTGTCACACTTGTCCCCTGGGTCACTTCATAAATAGTGCCCAGGGACAAGTGTCACTGTACATGATGGCCGGGGTGACACGTGAATAGTGCCGGGTACGATCGTCACGTCGGGGTCGCGTCAGGCTGCAGTTGACTTTGGGAAGCCAGCAGTCGGCCTGGCGGCGCAGTCGGCCGCCAGCAGTCGGCCTGGTGGTGCAGTCGGCAGCCAGTAGTCGGCAGCCAGCAGTCGGCCTGGGGGTGCAGTCGGTAGCCAGTAGTTGACAGCCAGTAGTCGGCCTGGTGGCGCAGTCGGCAGCCAGCAGTCGGCCTGGTGGCGCAGTCGACAGCCAGCAATCGGCAGCCAGCAGTCGGCCTGGTGGCGCAGTCGGCAGCCAGCAGTCGGCCTGGTGGCGTAGTCGGCAGCCAGCAGTCGGCCTGGTGGCGCAGTCGGCCGCCAGCAGTCGGCCTGGTGGCGGAGTCAGCAGCCAGCAGTCAGCAGCCGACCGGGAAGTCGGACTGCGGGGCTTTGCTAGCCCCGATGTCTTGAAATATCGTCTCGCCATCTTCGGGGTATCCGTGTCAAATTACTCCGACAGTAGCCCCCAAGCCTCCGGGCAACTTGGCAAAGTTGGGCGGAGGTTTTTTGGCGAGTGTTCATGAAAATGATCATGCAAAAAGACGAAGTTAGTCCACGCAGATATATCAAATGTTTGCTTTTAGCATTGCAAGTGTTATGCGGAGGGTGCCGACTCGGTTTCGTCCAAGCCCCCTTAATCTTTTTCGTGTTCCCTCTGCTTTTTGGCTTGTGCTCTCGCTCGCCGGACAGCTGCTCTGCGGTCTGTGGCTGAGAGTGGGCCGCGAAGCAAAGTGTACAGTGCTCAGAGTCTGGGAGCAGATTCAACCGAGTAGATACTTGTAAAGGAAACGGTCGGGTCACCCGAAGCGTTTTTCTTCCCGGACGTTTTTCGCGTGGGTGGCCTCCAGCGTTGACTCTTGCTAGTCGGACAGCCGCTCTACGGTCTGTGACTAAGAGTGGGCCTTTGGTACCGCGCACGGTACTAAGCCATCCGCGGGAACTAACGTCTCAGGCCAAGCGGCCAGCCCCCGGGCCAACTCTTGCTGGCGCCGGGGCGAACAGTGATGCTACTGTAATAAAATGCGGAGACAGCCCCTGAGCATCGCTCGGGGTTATCCGTGCTTGCGTGGTGCAAAAAATATGCGGGTGAAGAGCTCACATTGATTTTCGTGTAGTCGAGAAGGAGGTTGCCGAAGACAGCCAGCGCGGCTCGGCGCTCGCGGAGCGTGCTGGCGCACCCGCCGGGTGTAGGCTTCGAGTCTCCGGGTGCTCGAAGGGGTCCCGGCCGGTCAGGCTCGACCGGCCAGGCAGCGAGGCATCTTGCAACGCCTATTTTCTTCTTCTCTCTCTTCTGCCGGCTGCTGGGAGCCGGACAGAACTCTTCTCTTGTCTGCAATCTTCCGTGGGGGCGCGCCAGCGCACCCACTGGGTGTAGCCCCCGAGATTCGGGCCGACTGCTGAGCAATCGGGCCGGATCTTCCGGCAACTACTTTGTCTTCTTTCCTCACGGGGGCGAGTCAGCGCACCCGCTGGGTGTAGCCCCCGAGATCCGGGCCGACTGCTGAGCAGTCGGGTCGGGTCTCCCGGCGACTACTTTGTCTTCTTCTCTTTTTCTCGTCAGCCGGCTGTGCTCAGCCGGACTGGCTCGTCGGGCGGTCAGGCAGCTAGGCGGGCAGACGAACCAGCCGGCCGAGCGGCAACGCGGGCTGTTGACCAGAGCAGTCGGCTGGACTGCAGTCTGCAAAGTCGGATCCTCCTTTTCTTTTTTCTCTTTTTTTGGGCTAACATCCGGCTGTTGACTTTTCTTCTTCTCCTCCTACCCCCCGCATGGGCAATCGGCCTCCTCTAATCCCCAAGGGCAGCCGGCCCACTCCCTGCAGCAGCCGGCAGGAGAAAGTGCGAGGCGCAGCCGGACCGCCAGCTGCGGGGCGGAAGGCGGACCTGGCCGTTGGGCAGAGCAGGCCGACCCGGCCGCGCGAGAAGCAAGCGGAGCCGGCCGCCGCGAGTCGGGTGGAGGCGGAGGAGGCTGGCGCGGTGGGAGCCGACCACCCAGAGTCGGCGAGGGGCAAGCGCGCCCGCTGCAGGCGGACGACAGAGCCGGCCACCCAGAGTCGGCGAGGGGCAAGCACGCCCGCTGCAGGCGGACGGCAGAGCTGGCGAATCGGCAAGCCGGCCTGTGAGCGGAGACGGCGCCGGAAGCCGGGAGCAGGCGCGCGGAGCAGTCGAAGACGGCAGGCGGCGCGGGGCGAGCAGCGCGACCGAGTGCAGAAGCAGCCGCGTCGAGTCGGATGTAGGGCCGGAGGGCTGGGCGCCGGACGGGCCGGGGGGAGCCGGCGCGAGACGGCAGGCGAGGCGGAGCCGGTTGAAGGTGAAGTCAGCGGACGGCGAGCCGGCCCGGCGCGTGGACGGGAGGCGGAGCCGAAGGAGCAGCTGGGGCTGGGCCCCGGCCAGCGAGCGCGCGCGAGGTCCGGAGCCGCACCTGGTGCTGCCGGATGGAGATGGCGCAGCAGCGCGGGAGGAGCCGCACCCGGCGCTGCGGTGCGGGACGACCCGGACCCGGTGCTGGTGACAAGCCGGAGCGGAGGATCCGGCACGCGCCGGAGTCAGAGCCGGCGGGCCGCAGGAGGCTGGAGCCAGAGCCGGTGCGTGCGGGCACGCATGTCGTGGCGGACTGGCGAAGCCAGCAGGGTGGGGTACCCGGCCACGGGTAAGGCGACCAGATGGATCCGGCGGGGCGGAAACCAGCTCACGTGAGCGGAGCAGGCCAGAGGCGACGAAGCCGGCCCGGGGCCGAGCTGGAGGCGCTGCGGACGTGCAAGGGCCGGAGCAGAGGAGGCTCTGGATGCGGTTGACGGAGGTGGCCACGCGTGGACGTAGCGTCCGCGAGCAAGAGTGAGAAGAAGGGAGCAGGGCGGAGCTGCGGCGGGCGTGAAACTCGAGCCAGTGCCCGGTGGAGGGAGCTGTGCGACGGGGTCGAGCGCGCTAACGGTAGACCGAGCCGACCATGGTACGGGCATGATTTGACCATTATCTAGTCGGTGAATGAGGCGTATCTGGCTTGCATGTGAGTTCTGTATGGGTAGTGTATGAATGGTTTGACCATTATTGACTAGCATCTAGCTAGCTCGCAAAGATGGCATATGGAGAAGCTAATGCGCGTTCCGGCCAGAGCAAGGCGTAGCAAAGAGGGGAGCAAACGCGAGCGGCGCGTGGATGGCCACGGTCGACCAAAATGAGGCCGCGCGGTCGGATAGCCGGCGTCGCAACGGTGGTGATGACGAAGGTGGCGAGGCCGACGACGAGGACGTGCCACCCCTCGCGGCCGCTCCGGGGGCGGGTCGATGTCGAGCCCCCGAGTGCTACCGGAGAGATGGCGCGACGTCGCGGCGGAGGCGATGAAGAAAAAAGGGTCCCACCCGGACAACGAAACCAGCAGCAGCGCGGTAGCATAGTACCGCCTCACGATTGGCGCCAAATGTCGTGGTATTCTCACGGGAGGGTGCAAGACAACATATGCCACAAGGTGGCTTTGTGTGATGGCAAGACTGCTGCTGATAGGCCCGGGAGCGGGTATGCGAGTAGCACGCGGTAGTTTACCCAGGTTCGGGGCTCTCCGGAGAGATAATACCCCTACTCCTGCATGTCTATATGTATATTTATATGGCATATCTCAGTACAGAGTATTCCTAGAGGTGTATCATTGGTCAGTGCCATAGGCATCTGACTTTGTATATGCGGGTGGCTGGGTAGGCAGGGATGCTCTAGTGGCCGAATGGCTTATGGCCATGAGTGTGTGCGTAAGCATGCTAGTCCGTGGGAGTGGATGGATGGATGTGTGCCTTATATAGTGTGGCTAGCTTAGCAAGTAAGCTATGTAGGCATGGTAGCTAGCTAGGTAGTGGCATGGTGGGGTGTCACACTTGTCCCCTGGGTCACTTCATAAATAGTGCCCAGGAATAAATGTCACTGTACATGATGGCTGGGGTGACACATGAATAGTGCCGGGTACGATCGTCACATCGGGGTCACGTCAGGCTACAGTTGACTTGGGGAAGCCAGCAGTCGGCCTGGCGGCGCAATCGGCCGCCAACAGTCGGCCTGTTGGTGCAGTCGGTAGCCAGTAGTCGGCAGCCAGCAGTCGGCCTGGTGGTGCAGTCGGCAGCCAGTAGTCAGCAGCCAGCAGTCGGCCTGGTGGCGCAGTCGGCAGCCAGCAGTCGGCAGACAACAGTCGACCTGGTGGCGCAGTCGACAGCCAGCAGTCGGCAGCCAGCAGTCGGCCTGGTGGCGCAGTCGGCAGCCAGCAGTCGGCCTGGTGGCGCAGCCGGCAGCCAGTAGTCGGCCTGGTGGCGGAGTCAGCAGCCAACAGTCGGCCTGGTGGCGCAGTCGGCAGCTAGCAGTCGGCCTGGTGGCGGAGTCAGCAGCCAGCAGTCAGCAGCCGACCGGGAAGTCGGACTGAGGGGCTTTGCTAGCCCCGATGTCTTGAAATATCGTCTCGCCGTCTTCGGGGTATCCGTGTCCAATTACTCCGACAGTGACGTGGCGATATCATACAGTAGCATCGTTTGCTATAGTTGTAGTATACTCCTACAAGGACGAAAACTCCTATGAAACCTTTGAAGGAAATATGCCCTAGAGGCAATAATAAAGTTATTATTTATTTCCTTATATCATGATAAATGTTTATTATTCATGCTAGAATTGTATTAACCGGAAACTTAGTACATGTGTGAATACATAGACAAACAGAGTATCACTAGTATGCCTCTACTTGACTAGCTCGTTGAATCAAAGATGGTTATGTTTCCTAGCCATAGACATGAGTTGTCATTAGATTAACGAGATCACATCATTAGAGAATGATGCGATTGACTTAACCCATTCCGTTAGCTTAGCAGTTGATCGTTTAGTATGTTGCTATTGCTTTCTTCATGACTTATACATGTTCCTATGACTATGAAATTATGCAACTCCCGAATACCGGAGGAACACTTTGTGTGCTGCCAAACGTCACAACGTAACTGTGTGATTATAAAGGTGCTCTACACGTGCCTCCGATGGTACTTGTTGAGTTAGCATAGATCAAGATTGGGATTTGTCACTCCGATTGTCGGAGAGGTATCTCTGGGCCCTCTCGGTAATGCACATCACTATAAAACATGCAAGCAATGTAACTAATGAGTTAGTTATAGGATGATGCATTACAAAATGAGTAAAGAGACTTGTCGGTAACGAGATTGAACTAGGTATTGAGATACCGACGATCGAATCTCGGGCAAGTAACATACCGATGACAAAGGGAACCACATATGTTGTTATGCGGTTTGACCGATAAAGATCCTTGTAGCATATGTAGGAACCAATATGAGCATCCAGGTTCCGCTATTGGTTATTGACCGGAGACATGTTTTGGTTATGTCTACATAGTTCTCGAACCCGCAGGGTCCGCACGTTTAAAGTTCGGTGACGATTTATATTATGAGTTATGTGATTTGATGACCGAAGTTTGTTCGGAGTGCGGGATGAGATCAGGGACATGATGAGGAGTGTCGAAATGATCGAGCCATAAAGATCGATATATTGGAAGGCTATATTCAGGCATCGGAAATGTTCCGAGTGATTTGGGTATTTTTCGGAGTACCAGAGAGTTACGGGAATTCGTATTGGGCCTTAATGGGACATACGGGGAATGAGAGAAAAGGCCTCAAGGGTGGCTGCACCCCTCCCCATGGACTGGTCCGAATTGGACTAGGGAGGGGGGCGCCCCCTTCCTTCCTTTTCCTTCCCCTTCCCCTTTTCCTACTCCATGTGGGAGGTGGAATCCTACTAGGACTAGGGAGTCCTAGTAGGACTCCACACTTGGTGCGCCCCTCTAGGGCCGGCCTCCTCCTCCTCCCTCCTTTATATACGTGGGCAGGGGACACCCCAAAGGCACAACATATACACAAGTGGATCATTGATCTTTAGCCGTGTGCAGTGCCCCCCTCCACCATAATCCACCTCGGTCATATCGTAGCGGTGCTTAGGCGAAGCCCTGCGTCGGTAGCTTCATTAACACCGTTATCACGCCGTCGTGCTGACGGAACTCTCCCTCGAAGCTCTACTAGATCATGAATTCGTGGGACATCACCGAGCTAAACGTGTGCAGATCGCAGAGGTGCCGTACGTTCGGTACTAGGATCGGTCGATCATGAAGACATACGACTACATCAACCGCGTTGTCATAACACTTCCACTTACGGTCTACAAGGGTACGTGGACGACACTCTCCCCTCTCGTTGCTATGCATCACCATGATCTTGCGTGTGCGTAGGAAATTTTTTGAAATTACTATGTTCCCCAACAGTGGCATCCGAGCCAGGTTTATGCGTAGGTGTTATATGCACGAGTAGAACACAAGTGAGTTGCGGGCGATACAAGTCATAGTGCTTACCAGCATGTCATACTTTAATTTGGCGGTATTGTTGGATGAGGCGGCCCGGACCGACATTACACGTACGCTTATGTGAGATTGGTTCTACCGACGTGCTTCGCACACAGGTGGCTGGCGGGTGTCAGTTTCTCCAACTTTAGTTGAATCGAGTGTGGCTACGCCTGGTCCTTGTTGAAGGTTAAAACATCACTAACTTGACGAAATATGATTGTGGTTTTGATGCGTAGGTAAGAACGGTTCTTGCTCATCCTGTAGCAGCCACGTAAAACTTGCAACAACAAAGTAGAGGACGTCTAACTTGTTTTTGCAGGGCATGTTGTGATGTGATATGGTAAAGGCATGATGTTAAATTTTATTGTATGAGATGATCATGTTTTCTAACAGAGTTATCGGCAACTGGCAGGAGCCATATGGTTGTCGCTTTATTGTTTTTATGCAATGCAATCGCCCTGTAAGGGCTTTACTTTATCACTAAGCGGTAGCAATAATCGTAGAAGCAATAGTTGGCGACACGACAACGATGCTACGATGGAGATCAAGGTGTCGCGCCGGTGACGATGGTGATCATGACGGTGCTTTGGAGATAGAGATAAAAGGCACAAGATGATGATGGCCATATCATATCACTTATATCGATTGCATGTGATGTTTATCCTTTATGCATCTTATTCTGCTTTGATTGACGGTAGCATTATAAGATGATCTCTCACTAAATTTCAAGGTACAAGTGTTCTCTCTGAGTATGCACCGTTGCCAAAGTTCCTCGTGCAGAGACACCACATGATGATCGGGTGTGATAAGCTCTACGTTCACATACAATGGGTGCAAGCCAGTTTTGCACACGCAGAAATACTCGGGATAAACTTGACGAGCCTAGCATATGCAGATATGGCCTCGGAACACTGAGACCGAAAGGTCGAGCATGAATCATATAGGAGATATGATCAACACTGTGATGTTCACCATTGAAAACACTCCATTTCACGTGATGATAAGACATGTTTTAGTTAATTTGGATCACCTCATCACTTAGATGAATAGAGGGATGTCTATCTAAGTGGGAGTTCTTAAGAAATATGATTAATTGAACTTTAATTTATCATGAACTTAGTCTTGTTAGTATTTTGCAAATAATGTTGTAGATCAATAGCTCGCGTTGTGGTTTCCCTATGTTTTATATGTGTTCCTAGAGAAAACTAAGTTGAAAAATGATAGTACCAATGATGCGGCCTGGGTCCATGATCTGAGGTTTATCCTGATTGCTACACAGAAGAATTATGTCCTTGATGCACCGCTAGGTGACAGACCTATTGCAGGAGCAGATGCAGACATTATGAACGTTTGGCTAACTCAATATGATGACTACTTGATAGTTTAGTGCACCATGCTTAACGACTTATAATCGGGACTTCAAAGATGTGTTGAACGTCATGGACCATATGAGATGTTCCAGGAGTTGAAGTTAATATTTCAAGAAAATACCCGAGTTGAGAGATATGAAGTCTCCAACAAGTTCTATAGCTAAAAGATGGAGGAGAATAGCTCAAGCAGTGAGCATGTGCTTAGATTGTCTGGGTACTACAATCGCTTGAATCAAGTGGGAGTTAATCTTCCAGATAAGATAGTGATTGGTAGATTTCTCTAGTCACCATCACCAAGTTAGTAGAAATTCGTGATGAACTGTAGTATGCAAGGGATGAAGAAAATGATTCCCGAGCTTTTCATGATGATGAAATCGATGAAGGTAGAAATCAAGAAAGAGCATCAAGTGTTGATGATGGACAAGACCACTAGTTTCAAGAAAAGGGCAAAGGGAAAGAAAGGGAACTTCATGTAGAATGGCAAGCAAGTTGTCACTTCCGTGAAGAAGCCCAAAGCTAGACTAAAGCCTGAAATCGAGTTTTTCTACTGCAAAGGAAATGGTCACTGGAAGCGGAAATGCCATGAATATTTGGTGGATAAGAAGGATGGCAAAGTGAACAAGGGTATATTTGATATACAGGTTATTGATGTGTACCTTACTAGTATTTATAGTAACCCCTGGGTATTTGATACTTGTTTAGTTGCTAAAAAATTAGTAACTCAAAACAGGAGTTACAGAATAAACAGAGACTAGTTGAGGGTGAAGTCATGAAGTGTGTTGGACGTGGTTCCAAGATTGATATGATCATCATCGCACACTCCCTATACTTTCGGGATTAGTGTTAAACCTAAATAAATGTTACTTGGCGTTTGCGTTGAGCATGAATATGCGTTGATCATGTTTATTGCAATACGGTTATTCATTTTAAGTCAGAGAACAATTGTTGTTCTGTTTACATGAATAAAAGCTTTGATGCTCATACACCCAATGAAAATAGTTTGTTGGATCTCGATCGTAGTGATACAAATATTCATAATATTGATGCCAAAAGATGCAAAGTTGATAATGATAGTGCAACTTATTTGTGGCGCTGCCGTTTGGGTCATATCGGTGTAAAGCGCATGAAGAAACTCCATAAAGATGGATTTTTGGAATCACTTGGTTATGTATCATTTGATGCTTGCGAACCGTGCCATTTGGGCAAGATGACTAAAACTCTGTTCTCTAGAACAATGGAACGAGCTACTGACTTGTTGTAAATAATACATACCGATGTATGCGGTCCAATGAGTGTTGATGCTCGTTGGCGGGTATCGTTATTTTCTGACCTTCATAGATGATTTGAGCAGATATGAGTATATCTACTTAATGTAGCACAAGTCTGAAACATTTGAAAACTTCAAAGAATTTCAGAGTGAAGTGGAGAATAAATGTAACAAGAAAATAAAGTTTCTACAATCTGATTGTAGAGGAGAATTTTTGAGTTACGAGTTTGACCTTCATTTAAAAAATGTGGAATAGTTTCACAGCTCATGCCACATGGAACACCACAGCGTAATGGTGTGTCTGAACATCGTAACCACACTTTATTGGATATGGTGCAATCTATGATGTATCTTACCGATTTACCACAATCATTTTGGGGTTATGCATTAGAGACAGCTGCATTCACTTGAAATAGGGCACCATCAAAATCCGTTGAGACGATGCCTTATGAACTGTGGTTTGGCAAGAAACCAAAGTTGTCGTTTCTTAAAGTTTGGGGCTGCGATGCTTATGTAAAAAAGTTTCAACCTGATAAGCTCGAACCCAAATTGGAGAAGTGCGTCTTCATAGAATACCCAAAGGAAACTATTGGGTACACCTTCTATCACAGATCCGAAGGCAACATATTCGTTGCTAAGATGGATCCTTTCTAGACAAGGAGTTTCTCTCGAAAGAAGTGAGTGAGAGGAAAGTAGAGCTTGATAAGGTAATTGTACCTTCTCCCGAATTAGAAAGTAGTTCATCATAGAAATCAGTTCCAGTGATTCCTACACCAATTAGTGAGGGTGCTAATGATGATGATCATGAAACTTCAGATTAAGTTACTGCAGAACCTCGTAGGTCTTCCAAAGTACAGTCCACACTAGAGTGGTACGGTAATCCTGGCTGGAAGTCATGTTACTAGACCATGATGAACCTATGAACTATGAGGAAGCGATGATGAGCCCAGATTCCGCGAAATGGCTTCAAGGCCATGAAAACTGAGATGGGATCCATGTATGAGAACAAAGTGTGGACTTTGGTGGACTTGCCCGATGATCGGAAAGCCATAGAAAATAAATGGATCTTCAAGAGGAAGACAGACGCTGATAGTAGTGTTACTATCTACAAAGCTCGACTTATCGCAAAAAGTTTTTTTTTGACAAGTTCAAGGTGTTGAATACGATGATATTTTCTCACTCGTATCGATGCTTAAGTTTGTCTGAATCATGTTAGCAATTGCCACATTTTATGAAATCTTGCAAATGGATGTCAAAACTGCATTCCTTAACAGATTTATTAAAGAAGAGTTGTATATGATGCAACCAGAAGGTTTTGTCAATCCTAAAGGTGCTAACGAAGTGTGCAAGCTCCAGTGATCCATCTATGGACTAGTGCAAGCATCTCGGAGTTGGAATGTATGCTTTGATGAGTTGATCAAAGCATATAGTTTTATACAGACTTGCTGTGAAGCCTATATTTACAGGAAAGTGAGTGGGAGCACTACAGCCTTTCTGATAAGTATATGTGAATGACATATTGTTGATTAGAAATAATGTAGAATTTTCTAGAAAGCATAAAGGAGTGTTTGAAAGGAGTTTTTCAAAGAAAGACCCCGGTGAAGCTGCTTACACATTGAGCATCAAGATCTATAGAGATAGATCAAGACGCTTGATCAGATTTTTCAATGAGTACATGCCTTGATAAGATTTTGAAGTAGTTCAAAATAGAACAGTCAAAGAAGGAGTTCTTGCCTGTGTTGCAAGGTGTGAAGTTGAGTAAGACTGAAAACCCGACCATGGCAGAAAATAGAAAGAGAATGAAAAGTCATTCCCTATGCCTCAGTCATAGGTTCTACAAAGTATGCTATGTTGTGTACCAAACCTATTGTATACCTTGCTCTGAGTTTAGCAAGGGAGTACAATTTTGATCTAGGAGTAGATCACTGGACAGCGGTGAAGAATATCCTTAGTGAGGACTAAGGAAATGTTTCTCAATTATGGAGGTGACAAAAGGTTCGTCGTAAAGGGTTACGCTGATGCAAGCTTTTACACCAATCCAGATGGCTCTAAGTCTCAATCTAGATACATATTGAAAGTGGGAGCAATTAGCTAGAGTAGCTCCATGCAAAGCATTGTTGACATAGAATATTTGCAAAATACATACGGCTCTGAATGTGACAAACCCGTTGACTAAACTTCTCTCACGAGCAAAACATGATCATACCTTAGTACTCTTTGCGTGTTAATCACATAGCGATGTGAACTAGATTATTGAATCTAGTAAGCCCTTCGAGTGTTGGTCACATGACGGTGTGAACTATGGGTGTTAATCACATACAGATGTGAATATTGGTGTTAAATCACATGATGATGTGAACTAGATTATTGACTCTAGTGCAAGTGGGAGACTGAAGGAAATATGCCCTAGAGGCAATAATAAAGATATTATTTATTTCCTTATATCATGATAAATGTTTATTATTCATGCTAGAATTGTATTAACCAGAAACTTCGTACATGTGTGAATACATAGACAAACATGGTGTCGCTAGTATGCCTCTACTTGACTAGCTCGTTGAATCAAAGATGGTTATGTTTCCTAGCCATAGACATGAGTTGTCATTTGATTAACGGGATCACATCATTAGAGAATGATGTGACTGACTTAACCCATTCCGTTAGCTTAGCACTTGATCGTTTAGTATGTTGCTATTGCTTTCTTCATGACTTATACATGTCCCTATGACTATGAGATTATGCAACTCCCGAATACTGGAGGAACACTTTGTGTGCTACCAAACGTCACAACGTAACTGGGTGATTATAAAGGTGCTCTACAGGTGTCTCCGATGGTGCTTGTTGAGTTGGCATATATCAAGATTGGGATTTGTCACTCCGATTGTCGGAGAGGTATCTCTGGGCCCTCTCGGTAATGCACATCACTATAAGACTTGCAAGCAATATAACTAATGATTTAGTTATAGGATGATGCATTACAAAACGAGTAAAGAGACTTGCCGGTAAAGAGATTGAACTAGGTATTGAGATACCAACGATCGAATCTCGGGCAAGTAACATACCGATGACAAAGGGAACAACGTATGTTGTTATGAGGTTTGACCGATAAAGATCCTCCTAGAATATGTAGGAACCAATATGAGCATCCAGGTTCCACTATTGGTTATTGACCGGAGATATGTCTCGGTTATGTCTACATAGTTCTCGAACCCATAGGGTCTGCACGCTTAAAGTTCGGTGACGATTTATATTATGAGTTATGTGATTTGATGACTGAAGTTTGTTCGGAGTCCGGGATGAGATCGGGGACATGACGAGGAGTCTCGAAATGATCGAGCCGTAAAGATCAATATATTGGAAGGCTATATTCGGGCATCGGAAAGTTTCCGAGTGATTCAGATTTTTTTCGGAGTACCGGAGAGTTACGGGAATTCGTATTGGGCCTTAATGGGCCATACGGGGAAGGAGAGAAAAGGCCTCAAGGGTGGCCACACCCCTCCCCATGGACTGGTCCGAATTGGACTAGGGAGGGGGGCACCCCCTTCCTTCCTTCTCCTTCCCCCTTCCCCTTTTCCTAATCCATGCGGGAGGTGGAATCCTACTAGGACTAGGGAGTCCTAGTAGGACTCCACACTTGGCGCGCCCCTCTGGGGCTGGCCTCCTCCTCCCTCCTTTATATACGTAGGCAGGGGACACCCCAAAGGCACAACAGATACACAAGTTGATCATTGATCTTTAACCGTGCGCAGTGCCCCCCTCCACCATAATCCACCTCGGTCATATCGTAGCGCTGCTTAGGCGAAGCCCTGCGTCGGTAGCTTCATCAACACCGTCATCACGCCGTCGTGCTGACGGAACTCTCCCTCGAAGCTCTACTAGATCGTGAGTTCATGGGACGTCACCGAGCTGAACGTGTGCCGATCGTGGAGGTGTCGTACGTTCAGTACTAGGATCGGTCGATCATGCAGACATACGACTACATCAACCGCGTTGTCATAACGCTTCCACTTATGGTCTACAAGGGTACATGGACGACACTCTCCCCTCTCGTTGTTATGCATAACCATGATATTACGTGTGCGTAGGAATTTTTTTGAAATTACTACGTTCCCCAATAGTGGCATCCGAGCCAGGTTTATGCGTAGGTGTTATATGCACGAGTAGAACACAAGTGAGTTGTGGGCGATACAAGTCATAGTGCTTACCAGCATGTCATACTTTAATTCGGTGGTATTGTTGGATGAAGCGGCCCGAACCGACATTACGCGTACGCTTATGCGAGACTGGTTCTACCGACGTGCTTCGCACACAGGTGGCTGGCGGGTGTCAGTTTCTCCAACTTTAGTTGAATCGAGTGTGGCTACGCCTGGTCCTTGTTGAAGGATAAAACAACACTAGCTGGACGAAATATCGTTGTGGTTTTGATTCGTAGGTAAGAACGGTTCTTGCTCAGCCTGTAGCAACCACGTAAAACTGGCAACAACAAAGTAGAGGACGTCTAACTTGTTTTTTCAGGGCATGTTGTGATGTGATATGGTAAAGGCATGATGTTAAATTTTATTGTATGAGATGATCATCTTTTGTAACAGAGTTATCGGCAACTGACAGGAGCCATATTGTTGTCGCTTTATTGTTTGTATGCAATGCAATCGCCCTGTAATTGCTTTACTTTATCTCTAAGCGGTAGCAATAATCGTAGAAGCAATAGTTGGCGAGATGCTACGATGGAGATCAAGGTGTCGCGCCTGTGACGATGTTGAACATGACGGTGCTTTGGAGATAGAGATCAAAGGCCCAAGATGATGATGGCCATACCATATCACTTATATCGATTGCATGTGATGTTTATCCTTTATGCATCTTATTCTGCTTTGATTGACGGTAGCATTATAAGATGATCTCTCACTAAATTTCAATGTACAAGTGTTTTCTCTGAGTATGCACTGTTGCCAAAGTTCGTCGTGCTGAGACACCACGTGATGATCGGGTGTGATAAGCTCTACGTTCACATACAACGGGTGCAAGCCAGTTTTGCACACGCAGAAATACTCGGGATAAACTTGACGAGCCTAGCATATGCAGATATGGCCTCGGAACACTGAGACCGAAAGGTCGAGCGTGAATCATATAGGAGATATGATCAACACTGTGATGTTCACCATTGAAAACACTCCATTTCACGTGATGATCGGACACATTTTAGTTAATTTGGATCACCTGATCACTTAGATGATTAGAGGGATGTCTATCTAAGTGCGAGTTCTTAAGTAATATGATTAATTGAACTTTAATTTATCATGAACTTAGTCCTGTTAGTATCTTGCAAATAATGTTGCAGATCAATAGCTCGCATTGTGGCTTCTCTATGTTTTATATGTTATCCTGGAGAAAAGTAAGTTGAAAAATGATAGTAGCAATGATGCGGACTGGGTCCGTGATCTGAGGTTTATCCTCATTGCTGCACAGAAGAATTATGTCCTTGATGCACCGCTAGGTGACAGACCTATTGCAGGAGCAGATGCAGACATCATGAACGTTTGGCTAACTCAATATGATGACTACTTGATAGTTTAGTGCACCATGCTTAACGACTTAGAATCGGGACTTCAAAGACATGTTGAACGTCGTGGACCATATGAGATGTTCCAGGAGTTGAAGTTAATATTTCAAGCAAATACCCGAGTTGAGAGATATAAAGTCTCCAACAAGTTCTATAGCTAAAAGATGGAGGAGAATAGCTCAAGCAGTGAGCATGTGCTTAGATTGTCCGGGTACTACAATCGCTTGAATCAAGTGGGAGTTAATCTTCCAGATAAGATATTGATTGGCAGAGTTCTCTAGTCACCATCACGAAGTTAGTAGAACTTCATGATGAACTGTAGTATGCAAGGGATGAAGAAAACGATTCCCGAGCTTTTCATGATGATGAAATCGATGAAGGTAGAAATCAAGAAAGAGCATCAAGTGTTGATGATTAACAAGACCACTAGTTTCAAGAAAAGGGCAAAGGGAAAGAAAGGGAACTTCATGTAGAATGGCAAGCAAGTTGTCACTTTCGTGAAGAAGCCCAAAGCTAGACTAAATCCTGAAACCGAGTGCTTCTACTGCAAAGGAAATGGTCACTGGAAGCGGAAATGCCCTGAATATTTGGTGGATAAGAAGGATGGCAAAGTGAACAATGGTATATTTGATATACATGTTATTGATGTGTACCTTACTAGTGTTTATAGTAGCCCCTGGGTATTTGATACTTGTTCGGTTGCTAAAAAATGAGTAACTCAAAACAGGAGTTACAGAATAAACAGAGACTAGTTGAGGGTGAAGTGATGATGTGTGTTGGAAGTGGTTCCCAGATTGATATGATCATCATCGCACACTCCCTATACTTTCGGGATTAGTGTTAAACCTAAATAAATGTTATTTGACGTTTGCGTTGAGCATGAATATGATTTGATCATGTTTATTGCAATACAGTTATTCATTTAAAGTCAAAGAATAATTGTTGTTCTGTTTACATGAATAAAAGCTTTGATGGTCATACACCCAATGAAAATAGTTTGTTGGATCTCGATCATAGTGATACACATATTCATAATATTGATGCCAAAAGATTTAAAGTTGATAATGATAGTGCAACTTATTTGTGGCACTGCCGTTTGGGTCATATCGGCGTAAAGCGCATGAAGAAACTCCATAAAGATGGATTTTTGGAATCACCCGGTTATGTATCATTTGATGCTTGCGAACCGTGCCTTTTGGGCAAGATGACTAAAACTCTATTCTCCAGAACAATGGAACGAGCTACTGACTTGTTGGAAATAATACATACCGATGTATGCGGTCCAATGAGTGTTGATGCTCGTGGTGGGTATCATTATTTTCTGACCTTCACAGATGATTTGAGTAGATATGAGTATATCTACTTAATGTAGCACAAGTCTGAAACATTTGAAAAGTTCAAAGAATTTCAGAGTGAAGTGGAGAATCAACGTAACAAGAAAATAAAGTTTCTACAATCTGATCGGAGAGGAGAATTTTTGAGTTACGAGTTTGACCTTCATTTAAAAATGTGGAATAGTTTCATAGCTCACGCCACATGGAACACCATAGTGTAATGGTGTGTCCGAACGTCGTAACCACACTTTATTGGATATGGTGCGATCTATGATGTATCTTGCCGATTTACCACTATCATTTTGGGGTTATGCGTTAGAGACAGCTGCATTCACTTGAAATAGGGCACCATCAAAATCCGTTGAGACGATGCCTTATGAACTATTGTTTGGCAAGAAACCAAAGTTGTCGTTTCTTAAAGTTTGGGGCTGCGATGCTTATGTAAAAAAGTTTCAACCTGATAAGCTTGAACCCAAATTGGGGAAGTGCGTCTTCATACAATACCCAAAGGAAACTATTGGGTACACCTTCTGAGGGAGTCCTGGACTAGGGGGTGTCCGGATAGCCAGACTATCATCATCGGCCGGACTCCAAGACTATGAAGATACAAGATTGAAGACTTCGTCCCGTGTCCGGATGGGACTTTCCTTGGCGTGGAAGGCAAGCTTGGCGATACGGATATGTAGATCTCCTACCATTGTAACCGACTCTGTGTAACCCTAGCCCTCTCCGGTGTCTATATAAACCGGAGGGTTTTAGTCCGTAGGACAACAACCATTACAACAATCATACCATAGGCTATCTTCTAGGGTTTAGCCTCCTTGATCTTGTGGTAGATCCACTCTTGTACTACCCATATCATCAATATCAATCAAGCAGGAGTAGGGTTTTACCTCCATCGAGAGGGCCCGAACCTGGGTAAAAACATTGTGTCCCTTGTCTCCTGTTACCATCCGCCTAGACGCACAGTTCGGGACCCCCTACCCGAGATCCGCCGGTTTTGACACCGTCATTGGTGCTTTCATTGAGAGTTCCTCTATGTCGTCACCGATAGGCTTGATGGCTTCTTCAATCAACAACAACACAGTCCTGGGTGAGACTTTTCTCCCCGGATAGACCTTTATATTCGGCGGCGCACTGCGGGCCAATTCACTTGGCCATCTGGAGCAGATCGAAAGCTACGCCCCTGGCCATCAGGTCAGATTTGGGAGCCTAAACTTCACGGCGGATATCCACGGAGACTTGATCTTCGATGGATCCCAGCCACAGCCGAGCGTGCCGCACTGTCGCGATGGGCATGATCTAACTCTGCCGCCAGACAATGCCTTGGAGGCCGCACACGAATTCGCTCTGACCCATAGTTCGGAGCCATCGCGCAGATCGAGGACGGGTGGCTGGATGCCGCCTCGGGGGCTGCAACTTCTATGGCGATAGAGCCGAACACTGACCTTGTCCCTTATAAAGCTCGTGACTCCGAGGTGCCGGACTCCCTGCCGGACTCCGAACCTCCTGCGCCCCTGCCAATCGAATCCGATTGGGCGCCGATCATGGAGTTCACCGCCGCAGACATCTTTCAGCACTCACCCTTTGGCGACATCCTAAATTCGCTAAAGCATCTCTCGCTATCCGGAGAGCCCTGGCCGGGCTACGGCCAGGACGGTTGGGATGCGGACGACAAAGAAATTCAAAGCCCACCCACCACCCACTTTGTAGCCACTGTCGACGATCTAACCGACATGCTAGACTACGACTCCAAAGACATCGACGGTATGGACGACGATGGCGGAGACGATCAAGAACCAGCGCCTACAGGGCACTGGAAGACCACCTCATCATACGACATATACATGGTGGACACCCCAAAAGATGGGACGACGAAGAAGCAGCAGAGGCAGATTCCTTAAAGAAACAGCCCAAGCGCCGACGTCAGCGGCACCGCTCTAAATCCCACCACAGCAAGAATGGATATTCCTGCACAAGAGATAATAACACCCCAGAGAGTGCCAAAGACAACCCCCTCCAGCAAGATTCAGCGCAAGATGATGCAGAAGCAAGCCCTCACGAGAGAGCGGCAGACGAAGAGGTCGAGGATGATAATTACATACCTCCCTCCGGAGACGAGGCAAGCCTCGACGACGGCGAATTCATCGTGCCTGAGGATCCCGTCGAACAAGAGCGTTTCAGACGCAGGCTAATGGCCACAGCAAATAGCCTAAAGAAAAAGCAGCAGCAGCTTCAAGCTGATCAAGACCTGCTGGCCGATAGATGGACCGAGGTCCTCGCGGCCGAAGAGTATGAACTCGAACGCCCCTCCAAGAGCTACCCAAAACGCAAGTTGCTCCCCCGATTAGAGGAGGAAGCATACATACCTTCATCACCAGCGCACAATATGGCAGACCGACCACCTCGTGGCCGCGGCAGAGAGGCATCTAGGCCCTCCACCAAAACCGTACCCCGGCACCGCTCAAAAAGTACGAAGCCACGAGGGAACGCGCTGGACTTGTGGGATATATTGGAGGACAAGGCAAGACAATCCAGATCTATCTATGGATCACGTGGGCGCCCCACGACCCACGACGAATGCCGTCGCACCGGATACAACAACTCCGGCCGGGCCGAACACAGCAGACAACGCTCCCTTGAGCTACGTCATGATATTGCTCAATACAGAGGCGCCCCACACTCGCTATGCTCCACTGACGAAGTAATGGATCATCAAATCCCCGAAGGGTTTAAACCCGTAAACATTGAATCCTACAATGGCACAATAGACCCCGCGGTTTGGATCGAAGATTATCTCCTTCATATCCATATGGCCCGCGGCGACGATCTCCATGCCATCAAATATCTCCCGCTCCAGCTTAAAGGACCAGCTCGGCATTGGCTTAACAGCCTGCCCGCAGAGTCAATTGGGTGTTGGGAGGACCTGGAAGCCGCATTCCTCGACAACTTTCAGGGCACATATGTGCGACCACCAGACGCCGATGACCTAAGCCACATAATTCTGCAGCCAGATGAATCGGCCAGACAGTTCTGGACATGGTTCTTAACCAAGAAAAATCAAATCGTCGACTGTCCGGATGCAGAGGCCCTCGCAGCCTTCAAACATAACATCCGCGACGAATGGCTGGCCCGGCACCTAGGACAGGAAAAGCCGAAATCCATGGCAGCCCTTACATCCTTAATGACCCGCTTCTGTGCGGGAGAGGATAGCTGGCTAGCTCGCAACAACAACCTCAGTAAAAATGCTGGCAGTCCGGATACTAAGGACCACAACGGCAGGTCGCGTCGAAACAAAAACAAACGCCGCGTTAACGGCGACAACAATGAGGATATGGCAGTCAACGCCGGATTCCGAGGCTCTAAACCCGGTCAGCGGAAGAAGCCATTCAAAAGAACCACTCCGGGTCCATCGAATTTGGACCGAATACTCGACCGCTCTTGCCAGATACATGGCACCCCCGAAAAACCAGCTAACCACACCAAAAGAGATTGTTGGGTATTCAAGCAGGCAGGCAAGTTAATTGCCGAAAACAACGAAAAGGGGCTGCACAGCGATGACGAGGAAGAGACCCGGCCACCGAACAATAGAGCACAGAAGGGCTTCCCCCCACAAGTGCGGACGGTAAACATGATATACGCAACCCATATACCCAAGAGGGAGCGGAAGCGTGCACTAAGGGACGTATATGCGATGGAGCCAGTCGCCCCGAAGTTCAATCCATGGTCCCCTTGCCCGATCACTTTCGATCGAAGAGACCATCCGACCATTATAAGCCATGGCGGATTCGCCGCATTGGTTTTAGACCCAATCGTCGATGGATTTCACCTCACGAGAGTCCTGATGGACGGTGGCAGTAGCCTGAACCTGCTTTATCAGGATACAGTGTGCAAGATGGGCATAGACCCCTAAAGGATTAAACCTACAAAGACGACCTTCAAAGGCGTCATACCAGGTGTTGAGGCCAATTGTACAGGCTCAGTCACACTGGAAGTGGTCTTCGGATCCCCGGATAATTTCCGAAGCGAGGAGTTAATCTTCGACATAGTCCCGTTCCGCAGCGGCTATCACGCTCTGCTCAGACGAACCGCGTTCACAAAGTTCAACGCGGCGCCGCATTATGCATACCTCAAGATCAAGATGCCAGGCCCTCGTGGAGTCATCACGGTCAATGGAAATACGGAACGATCCCTCCGAATAGAGGAACATACAGCGGCTCTCGCGGCAGAAGTACAGAGCAGCTTTCTAAGGCAATTTTCGAGTCCGGCCGTTAAACGACCGGACACGGCCAAACGCGCCCGGAGCAACTTCAACCAAGACCACCTGGCACGTTCCGAGCACGTGTAGCAATGCATCCCCAACCCCAACCCTCGCATGATTGCAAGAGAAGCTCTCCGCGTACATCACTATGCTCTGGAGATACCATGGGCATAGGGGGAGGGGCACAACCACAACAGGCCTAGAGTGCGGCTCAACCACACCAGGGGCTCTCAAGTGTGTCGCTTTTTTCATTTTTATTTTTCTTTTCTTTCCTTCTTTTTATACACAGGACTCCGTTCACCAGAGGTTCTGTCCGGCGGCGAACCTGCCGAACTCACGATGCAGCAGCTAGGGAGGGACAAAGGCTGCGACGAACACTCAGGTGGTCTCCATTACGAGCATTAAATTTGTTAAATACACCATTCCGCAGCCTACCCCTGGAGGGAGACACGTCTAATTAGTCCAATCCCTTGCTTACCGCACTATTTGTATCGTTCTGCACTCATAACAGAATTCCTTGAATAAATAATGCAGCACTTTTTGCCTATAATTGCATTACCTTACATATATATTCATTTACGACATCTTGCATCCGTACAATTTGGTACGGCCGAATACACCAGGGGCTTATCTTCCCTGCATTATGGTGTGATAAGTCCGAACACTTTCACAAGTGCGGCACCCCGAACTTATAGCATTATATGAATCTGCTCCGAATCATGTCTTGGGTCAATAGTTGGGTTTGCCCGGCTCCCATGTTTTGGTACCTTACGTTCCGTTCTGTCGGCTAAGGTAGCACTGGGAGAACCACTGTGATTGCGCCCTGGTTGAGCTGGGCGAGCGCCTCAGTGGAGAAAGCTAAAACTGACTGTCATGATAAGGCGAGAGACTGGTCGCTGTTCGAGAGGTCTTTTCGAGTCCCTAAAGACTTATGCCACTTCGAGCGAAGAACCGGATAATGTCCGACCAAGGCGTGGATAGCGCCCCGAACTCGGTCTTCCGAATACTAGGGGCTTCGCCGAAATTTAAAATTATAGAATTCTATGGCTAAGTGAGAGTGTTCAAGCATTATAAGTCCGGTTGCCTTGTTCGCTGTGTTGAGCGCCTCCCTAGATGGACCCAAAAATGGGATCAAGAGTGCTCAAGTTTATCCCGAACACCCCAGCACTAGTGGCATGGGGGCTGAAGCCGACGACTTGCCATCTCTTAGATTTTATAAACGGCCGCATAGAAGGTAATATTTTAAATCAAACAAGCGTTGCTTAGCGCATATGAACGAAGTTTTCAGCGCACAGGATAACACATAGCGAGTTTACTCAATAATTACATCTCTGGGGCACTCATCCGCAATCTTGCGGGCACCCTTTAGGACAGTCTTATAGTACATCTCGGGCGTACGATACTCCTTGCCCGCTGGCGGTGCGTTAGTGATAAGCCTTTCCGCATCCAGCCTGCCCCAGTGCACCTTTGCGCGGGCAAGGGCCCGACGAGCACCTTCAATATAGGCGGAGCGGTTGATGACCTCCACCCAGGGGCACGCATCCACCAGACGCCACACGAGGCCGAAGTAGCTCCCAGGCATGGCCTCTCCAGGCCACAGCCGGACTATGAGGCCCTTCATGGCCTGCCCGGCTACCTTGTGGAGCTCGACCAGCTGCTTCAGCTGGTCGCTAGGGGGCACCGGATGGCCGGCCTCGGCGTACTGAGACCAGAAGACCTTCTCCATTGAGCTCCCCTCCCTGGCTCGGTAGAATGCGGCAGCGTCGGACACGCTGCGAGGTAGATCTGCAAACGCCCCTGGAGAGCTCCGAATTCGGGTAAGTAACAAGTAATTTACATTCACATGCTTGCTTTGCATGAAAAATGCCTTACCCGCCGCTATCTTCTTCGTCGCCTCAATCTCCTGGAGGGCCTTATGGGCCTCGGCCTTAGCGGCTTTGGCACTTTCAAGAGCCGAGGCAAACTCGGACTCTCGAGTCTTCGAGTCGCGCTCCAAACTCTCATGCTTTTCCATGAGAGCCTGGAGCTCTTGCCGCACCTCCGCCACCCGCGCCTCCTGCCTCTCTCGCTCCGCTCGTTCAGCGGCCGCATTGCGTTCGGCCGCGGACACGGCCTCCTTCAGGGACGCCACCTCGTTCGTGGCCCCTGCAGTACCCACGTTATCCTTGTTATTTTTATTACAACCTAAATCCTTTTCTATAAGGTAACTATTCAAAGTGGTGTTACTCACCTTCTTTGTCCTCAAGCTACTTCTTGGCACGGCCGAGCTCTTGCTCGGACCGCTCGAGGTCCTGCTTTAAAGCACCGACCTCCGGAGTCAGTGCGGCAGAGGTCAGCGGCGCAGCCTGCAAACCCATATTGACTTAATTTTTAGCAACCCTGCTTATATCTTTTTATATCCTCAGTCCGGCTTTTCTTTCCGAACACCGAACCGAGCATCAGGGGCTACTGTCTATGCGGTATTACATTACATAATTTTAACTTCTTACCTCAAAGCCTGTTAGAAGGCTACTGCAGGCTTCGGTCAGCCCGCTCTTGGCGAGCTGAACCTTCTGAATCACCGCACTCATAATAATGCGGTGTTCTTCCTCGATGGACGCGCCTTTGAGCGCCTCCAACAAGTTGTCCGGCGCCTCCGGTTGGACGGGGGACGCCGGTGTCACGGTCTTGCCCTTCTTGCGAAGGGGCCGCCTGCCGGACTCCGGAACCACTGCGGGTTCCGGCGTGGAGTCCGGGGCAAAGTCTGGGAGGCTGCCTTGTGGCGCCTCCGGAGCCTCCTCCTGATGGGTCCCTTCTCGGGATCCCACCTTGGCGTCCTCAGCGTCGCGAGGGGTGGAGGCAGTCGGGATGGAGTCTACATCCGACAGAGCCAACGACCCGCTCGATGAAGCGGGGAGATCATCATCGGCCAGACTGCAGGCAGTGTGCGGCATTAGAAGGACGCTATGTGACACAAAAGAGAAATTATAAATCATTCAGGAATCCGGATACTTACGGTCTTGCCGGAGGCCTAGCCCTTGAGGGCCACTCTTCGTCGCCAACGTTGGCGTTGGCGGAGCTGTCCGGGGGAATAGTTCTTCCCCTCTTGGACCCTTCGGCCTCCCCTATTGGGGAGGCCTTCCTCTTCCTCTCTCCCTCTTCTGGGAGAGAGTCCTCTTTCTCCTCCTCATCTTCGGGGGAGGAGTCCACCTCGGAGCCATCGGACGATGAGTCCGATATCACCTGGGGTCGGGAACTTCTTCGAGTTCCCGTGGCCTTCTTCTTGGCCTTCTTCTCCGGCACCATATAGAGTGCCGGGACCAGCAGCCCCGTTAAGCGGGCATCCGCTGGGTCTTCGGGAAGGGGAGCCGGACAGTCTACCTGTCCGGACGTCCTCTGCCAGTCCTGTCAAAGGCATTGGGAGTTTTAGATCCCACATAGAGTCAAACTATGAAAGAAAACAACTGTCCCATAGAGGATAACGAAGCTTACCTCACCGGCCGGGCGCTTGGTGCTGAATCCGCGATCCTCAGTCGCGGACGCGGGGGCTTCTCCACCCTTAAACAGCACCCTCCAGACGGCTTCATACGTCGTGTCGAAGAGCCCTCTCAGAGTCCGGTGCTGTGCCGGATCAAACTCCCACAGATTGAAGGCCCGTTGTTGGCAGGGGAGAATCCGGCAGATGAGCATGACCTGGATCACATTGACAAGCCTAAGCTTCATGTTCACCAGGGTCTGAAGACAGGACTGGAGTCCTATCAGCTCCTCCAAACTGCCCCATAGCAAGCCCTTCTCTTTCCAGGAGGTGAGCTGCATAGGGATACCAGATCTGAACTCGGGGGCCGCCGCCCACTTAGGGTCGCGCAGCTCGGTGATGTAGAACCACCCCGATTGCCACCCCTTGACGGACTCCACGAAGGCCCCTTCGAGCCAGATGACGTTGGGCATCTTGCCCAACATGGCGCCTCCGTACTTCGCTTGAGTGCCCTTCACCACCTTCGGCTTGACGTTGAAGGTCTTGAGCCACAAGCCGAAGTGGGGCTGGATGCAGAGGAAGGCCTCGCACACGACAATAAACGCCGAGATGTTGAGGATGAAGTTTGGCGCCAGATCGTGGAAATCCAGGCCGTAATAGTACATGAGCCCCCGGACAAAGGGATGCAACAGGAAGCCCAGTCCGCGGAGGAAGTGGGGAAGGAATACGACCCTCTCATGGGGCCTGGGGGTGGGGATGAGCTGCCCCTTCTCGGGCAGCCGGTGCGCGATGTCGCCGGAAAGGTATCCGGCGCTGCGCAGTTTTGCGATGTGCTCCTCCGTAACGGAGGAGGACAACCATTTGCCTCCCGCTCCGGACATGGTCGGAGAAGGTCGAGACGAGATGCGCGGACTTGGGCGCTGGAGCTCGGGTGCGCGGAGGTGGATGAGCAAAGGAGGAAGAAGGTGTAGGTGAAAAGGTGGATCCTTATCCCCTTATATATGGGCGGACGAAGACTATGAGTCCCCACCGGCCTGGTAAAACTCGCTTATCTCCCAAGCGCCACCATCAATGGCGCGGTTGGGTTACCCACGTCCGTATTGATGGGAATCCCGGAATAAGAGGAACACGATCTCTGCTTTGACAAGACGTGCCAAGGAAACCGCTTCGCTAAACGCGCTGAGGTGGTATAATAAAAAACGATTCAAGTAAAGGCTTGGTAGTGGCGTGACGTCATGCTACAAGATACGTCAGCAGATTGAACTTGTGTACATAATATTCTCTCTACGGGGAAATGTGGAAATTATTTTGCAGAGCCGGACACTATCCTGGTGTTCACAATCTTCTATGAATTATTCGGAGGAGGAACCCGCCTTGCAATGCTGAACAATATGCGCGTCGGACTCATCGTCATTGAAGCCTGGTTCAGGGGCTACTGAGGGAGTCCTGGACTAGGGGGTGTCTGGATAGCCGGACTATCATCATCGGCCGGACTCCAAGACTATGAAGATACAAGATTGAAGACTTTGTCCCGTGTCCGGATGGGACTTTCGTTGGCGTGGAAGGCAAGCTTGGCGATACGGATACGTAGATCTCCTACCATTGTAACCGACTCTGTGTAACCCTAGCCCTCTCCGGTGTCTATATAAACCGGAGGGTTTTAGTCCGTAGGACAACAACCATTACAACAATCATACCATAGGCTAGCTTCTAGGGTTTAGCCTCCTTGATCTCGTGGTAGATCCACTCTTGTACTACCCATATCATCAATATCAATCAAGCAGGAGTAGGGTTTTACCTCCATCGAGAGGGCCCGAACCTGGGTAAAAACATTGTGTCCCTTGTCTCCTGTTACCATCCGCCTAGACGCACAGTTCGGGACCCCCTACCCGAGATCCGCCGGTTTTGACACCGACACCTTCTATCACAGATCCGAAGGCAACATATTCGTTGCTAAGATGGATCCTTTCTAGACAAGGAGTTTCTCTCGAAAGAAGTGAATGAGAGGAAAGTAGAGATTGATAAGGTAATTGTACCTTCTCCCAAATTGGAAAGTAGTTCACCACAGAAATCTGTTCCAGTGATTCCTACACCAATTAGTGAGGAAGATAATGATGATGATCATGAAACTTCAGATTAAGTTACTGCAGAACCTCGTAGGTCTTCCAAAGTACAGTCCGCACTAGAGTGGTACGGTAATCCTGGCTGGAAGTTATGTTACTAGACCATGATGAACCTATGAACTATGAGGAAGCGATGATGAGCCCAGATTCCGCGAAATGGCTTCAAGGCCTTGAAATCTGAGATGGGATCCACGTATGAGAACAAAGTGTGTACTTTTGTGGACTTGCCCGATGATCGGCAAGCCATAGAAAATAAATGGATCTTCAAGAGGAAGACAGACGCTGATAGTAGTGTTACTATCTACAAAGCTCGACTTGTCGCAAAAAGTTTTTTTTTGACAAGTTCAAGGTGTTGAATACGATGAGATTTTCTCACTCGTATCGATGCTTAAGTTTGTCTAAATCATGTTAGCAATTGCCACATTTTATGAAATCTTGCAAATGGATGTCAAAACTGCATTCCTTAACAGATTTATTAAAGAAGAGTTGTATATGATGCAACCAGAAGGTTTTTTCAATCCTAAAGGTGCTAACGAAGTGTGCAAGCTCTAGTGATCCATCTATGGACTAGTGCAAGCATCTCGGAGTTGGAATGTACGCTTTGATGAGTTAATCAAAGCATATAGTTTTATGCAGACTTGCGGTGAAGCCTATATTTACAGGAAAGTGAGTGGGAGCACTACAGCCTTTCTGATAAGTATATGTGAATGACATATTGTTGATCAGAAATAATGTAGAATTTTCTGGAAAGCATAAAGGAGTGTTTGAAAGGAGTTTTTCAAAGAAAGACCCCGGTGAAGCTGCTTACACATTGAGCATCAAGATCTATAGAGATAGATCAAGACGCTTGATAAGATTTTTCAATGAGTACATACCTTGATAAGATTTTGAAGTAGTTCAAAATGGAACAGTCAAAGAAGGAGTTCTTGCCTGTGTTTCAAGGTGTGAAGTTGAGTAAGACTCAAAACCCGGCCATGGCAGAAAATAGAAAGAGAATGAAAAGTCATTCCCTGTGCCTCAGTCATAGGTTCTATAAAGTATGCTATGCTGTGTACCAGACCTATTGTATACCTTGCTCTGAGTTTAGCAAGGGAGTACAATTTTGATCTAGGAGTAGATCACTGGACAACGGTCAAGAATATCCTTAGTGAGGACTAAGGAAATGTTTCTCAAGTATGGAGGTGACAAAAGGTTCGTCGTAAAGGGTTACGCCGATGCAAGCTTTTACACCAATCCATATGGCTTTAAGTCTCAATCTGGATACATATTGAAAGTGGGAGCAATTAGCTAGAGTAGCTCCGTGCAAAACATTGTAGACATAGAATATTTGCAAAATACATACGGCTCTGAATGTGACAAACCTGTTGACTAAACTTCTCTCACGAGCAAAACATGATCATACCTTAGTACTCTTTGGGTGTTAATCACATAGCGATGTGAACTAGATTATTGACTCTAGTAAACCCTTTGAGTGTTGGTCACATGACGATGTGAACTATGAGTGTTAATCACATACAGATGTGAATATTGGTGTTAAATCACATGATGATGTGAACTAGATTATTGACTCTAGTGCAAGTGGGAGACTGAAGGAAATATGCCCTAGAGGCAATAATAAAGTTATTATTTATTTCCTTATATCATGATAAATGTTTATAATTCATGCTAGAATTGTATTAACCGGAAACTTCGTACATGTGTGAATACATAAACAAACATAGTGTCACTAGTATGCCTCTACTTGACTAGCTCGTTGAAACAAAGATGGTTATGTTTCCTTGCCATAGACATGAGTTGTCATTTGATTAACGGGATCACATCATTAGAGAATGATGTGATTGACTTAACCCATTCCATTAGCTTAGCACTTGATCGTTTAGTATGTTGCTATTGCTTTCTTCATGACTTATACATGGTCCTATGACTATGAGATTATGCAACTCCCGAATACCGGAGGAACACATTGTGTGCTACCAAACGTCACAACGTAACTGGGTGATTATAAAGGTTCTCCACAGGTGTCTCCGATGGTACTTGTTGAGTTGGCATAGATCAAGATTGGGATTTGTCACTCCGATTGTCGGAGAGGTATCTCTGGGCCCTCTCGGTAATGCACATCACTATAAGACTTGGAAGCAATGTAAATAATGAGTTAGTTATAGGATGATGCATTACAAAACGAGTAAAGAGACTTTTCGGTAACGAGATTGAACTAGGTATTGAGATACCAACGATCGAATCTCGGGCAAGTAACATACCGATGACAAAGGCAACAACGTATGTTGTTATGCGGTTTGACCGATAAAGATCCTCGTAGAATATGTAGGAACCAATATGAGCATCTAGGTTCTGCTATTGGTTATTGACCGGAGACATGTCACGGTTATGTCTACATAGTTCTCGAACCCGTAGGGTCTGCACACTTAAAGTCCGGTGACGATTTATATTATGAGTTATGTGATTTGATGACCCAAGTTTGTTCGGAGTCCGGGATGAGATCGGGGACATGACGAGGAGTCTCAAAATGATCGAGCCGTAAAGATCGATATATTGGAAGGCTATATTCGGACATCGGAAAGGTTCCGAGTGATTCGGGTATTTTTCGGAGTACCGGAGAGTTACGGGAATTCGTATTGGGCCTTAATGGGTCATACGGGAAAGGAGAGAAAAGGCCTCAAGGGTGGCTGCACCCCTCCCCATGGACTGGTCCAAATTGGACTAGGGAGGGGGGGGCGCCCCCTTCCTTCCTTCTCCTTGCCCCTTCCCCTTTTCCTACTCCATGTGGGAGGTGGAATCCTACTAGGACTAGGGAGTCCTAGTAGGACTCCACACTTGGCGCGCCCCTCTAGGGCCGGCCTCCTCCTCCTCCCTCCTTTATATACGTGGGCAGGGGACACCCCAAAGGCACAACAGATACACAAGTTGATCATTGATCTTTAGCCGTGTGCAGTGCCCCCCTCCACCATAATCCACCTCGGTCATATCGTAGCGGTGCTTAGGCGAAGCCCTGCGTTGGTAGCTTCATCAACACCGTCATCACGCCGTCGTGCTGACGGAACTCTCCCTCGAAGCTCTACTAGATCGTGAGTTCGTGGGAAGTCACCAAGCTGAACGTGTGCAGATCACGGAGGTGCCGTACGTTCGGTACTAGGATCGGTCGATCGTGAAGACATACGACTACATCAACCGCATTGTCATAACGCTTCCACTTATGGTCTACAAAGCTACGTGGACGACACTCTCCCCTCTCGTTGCTATGCATCACCATGATCTTGCGTGTGCGTAGGATTTTTTTTGAAATTACTACGTTCCCCAGCAACCTTGCGCTTGGCACTTTGCCTCTTCGGGTGGTTGAAAAGTTTGTACTCGTGTAAACCTCGCACTTGGCTCTTCGCCTCTTCGGAAGGTCCAGCAATGATGATACTACAGTACAATATACTTCTGGAAATCTGATACCGACTGAACTACTGCACGTCCACTACGAGGACGAGGGCGAGGGAGAGGGAGAGGGGAGGGCGCTGTAGTCAAAACCCTCTCCTCGTCCTGCTAGCCACCGCACGCGTGGGCGAGGGAGAGGCATAGTAAGCAAGCTTCTCCTCGTTCGGCGAGTTGACGGGACACATCAAAGCAGTACTAGTACTAGTCCATACTAAGTCCTTTTCGGTTAATATGGCTCAATTTGAAATGAGAAAAATACACTGGCGGTCAAGGTATGTAACAATACGCTCTTTACAGTCACTATATATAGTTTTGCGGTGATTATACAATCACTAGCTCATCGTAGAGCACCGTATTGCACCCTACTGACTGTCCACATAGTCGACGAGCACTTTGTTGACTGGTTCAATTGTCACCTGATTTCTGGGTCCCACCTGTCAGTTGGCAGAGCAAAGAAATCAGTTATACAAAACTTTACATAGGCGCGACAGGAGTCCAACCCTTGCACGCGAACCACCCTGGCTGTGTATGTGAGTGCATGCACATGTACTGCCTCGGTCTTCCAACAAAGAGTGTACATCGACTAAAAAACAAAGAGTGTAGTACATCTACACTTCCAATGCATTTAGCCTTTAATCTAAATCGATATTGATTGACTAATGCACCAATTTGTGCTCTAGGTATAGGCTACATGCCTATCCTTAATTACAGCATGCAACAACCTTCATTTAATCTTCTTCTCTCAATGGTCGCATGCACACATAAGTGTACTACTTTTGGGCGTTAATTATGCCCTGGTCAATGTGTAAATCTCTAAATGTATAGTCTTTCACGGACGTAGGGAGTAGGTTGAGCACTTGAGCGTGAGCGTGTGTGTTGCGTCGTGTGTTGTGTGCCGCATGGGTGCGTGAGTGTTGCGTGCGTCCATGTGTACATGTGAGTATTGCATATTTCATGCATGCATGCATGCATGCATGAGGCTTTTACTCCCTCCCATTGCCATGTTCATATTTCAAGCTTCCTCTGTTCCCTCCATATGGTGATACTCCCTCTATTCCCAAATATGGAGTAAAGGCCTCCCTCTGTTCCCAAATATGGAGTATTTGTCTTTCTAGAGATTTCAACAAGTAACTACGTAGGAAGCAAAATGAGTGAAGCGAGCGTAGAGGCATAGGGATACTGTAGATAGGAAGTCTTCGCGATCCATTATTCCCCATCTAGGTCAAAGAGAACTATTCAACTAGTCTTCGCCGTGAAGTGACAATACATGCTGCAGCAGATGGGACACTTAATTAATAAGCTGAACCAGCGTGTTGGTGTTACTAAATCAGCCTTACCCAGTACTGCCATCATGTTTGCCAGTAGAGCACGCTTACGCAAATACGCCTACGCACCTCTCTCCTCCATTAACTGACATATGGGTACTCTTGAGGTAGACCCACATGTCATCGGTGTAAGTATTTACACTCCGAAGGACGGTATATCCTGGTAGTAGTACTAGTAGAATTGAGATTTAATGCACTTTCTTCCCCGTCTTTCACTCTTCTTCCTCCTCTCTTCCCCATCGTCGGCCACACACCATTTCCCCCCGCTCACTGCTCGCCCGCCCGCGCCGTCTTCCTTGGTAGCTCGCGTGTACCATATCCCCCCGCTCACTGCTCGGCCACACGAGGAGAAGCTTCTTCGCTCGCGCGCCCGAATCCACTTCCCCGCTGGCTCGCAGGCATCGAAAACCCGAATGGAAGAACCGACTGACACGCAGAGCCGCGATTGGAATTCCCTCCCCAATGTTCTCTTGGAGCAGATCCGTAATTGTATGGACCTACTTATCATCGTCTGTCTGGCCGCATGCTCGGTGTCTTTGTACCGTCTACTCATCTGCAACCGGCTGGGTCTTTTCAAGACACCATGCTTGTTGATGCCCGATCCTCGCAGGTGGCCCAGACACCGACTTGACAATCCTACGGAAGTTGCCATGGTGCCCCTCGACATGCTACCACTACCTGTCCACCTGTCCTTCATGCGCGGCCACTACTGGGCGGGCATGAAGGCCAACTGGATCGTCCTCATCCACCAATCCGGTAGTCCGTGGCATCTCGTGGATATCTACACCCAGCGAGAGATCACCCTTCCATCGTTGGATACCGCCGCCATCGAGCCTCGCGGCCCGCCAGACACTCCTGCCTACTATGCACGAGACCCGTCAAGATTTTGGCTCGACCTCTGTTTGCTGAAAGTTGTAATCTGCGAAGTGCCCACACCATCAGAAGACTACATGGATTACAAGCTCATTACCTTGTTCAACATGGGATTAGTCTATCTAGAATCCGGTCTCCATACATGGTTATGGCTCATCGTCAATCCTGTTGAGGCAACATTTCTGTCTGATGCTATAGTGCATGATGGCATCGTTTACGCGGTCGGCGCACAGATTGGCTGCCTATACTGGTGGGATCTATCGTCATGTAATTGTTCTACCTCATCTCATCTTTACCTTATGAATACGACTGCCTGCTCACTATTACAAATTTAGAATAGATAGTATGTCTATAACCACATCATTGCTATATGTTCCTCTCATTTCCTGGATTTTGTTGACCACACATGTTATTGTTAGAGTTGATATGAGAACAATTGGCATCTAATGATTGTTAGAATAGATATTATGAGCATAACCTCATGATTGCTATATGTTACTCTCATTTCCAAGATTTTTATAACAACACATGTTATTTCTTAGAGTTGATATGAGAACAGTAGTAAGTTCTATGGTAGAATATGAGTAGGCCCTGTCATAGTTGTTTTCCTCTCATTGTTACATGATGTTTGAACCATGACATATTGCTAGAATATGAAAGCCATTGGCTTATTTTTTTAACTTGGGGTATGATTATGACCACGCCATTGCAATTCTCTGTCTATGATATGTGTCACTGTTATAATAATCTTAATTCCACACATACTCTGGACATGATTGTTTATTTTTGTCCTTTTGGTCTCCAATTTGAATTGTTGCAGCAGACGCAAATGCACTGGCCTTCATGATTCCAGGACCTGGAATCATACCAGCCGATGGGTGGTGGTTTATCGCTTGTTCAGCTGACGGCGATCATTTGATGCTCATTCACACGTACCAAATTGACCAAACCATTACATAAAACCACATGCAGTACAAGGACTGGGGCGTTCGTGACATTGATGGCTATGGCTGCTTCGTGTTCGAGAAACATCCCAGCTCCATTGGGCCAGGTGTATTCAACTGGAGGCAGGTTTACAGCCTCGGCAACCACTCCATGTTCCCCGGGCTCAATTATCCGATCATCCAACCAATTATTGATCATATCACTGGCGATGATTACCATGCTATGCAACTTCCATTCGCCAGGGAAGACTGTGTTTACACATCATACCATGGGTTTTATGAATCACCATATCCAGAGATTTGTCGGCACAGCTTGTTGCCGGATAATCTTCAGTGTGTGAAAGGCATCAAGCTTCCATGCGATGGATGGCTTTTGCAAACCCGACATGCGGCGATGTGGCTCATGCCAATAGCAAATATGCACAACTTGATTCGTACTGATATCTAGACTGAGCCATGTATTCTGCTACTGTAGCACGACCCTCTTTTGTTGGATATTATGTACCGTTGTTAGTTTGAAGCACTCCTCTGGTTTGAAGGATATATGCCTTTCTGGGATCAAGTGCTTCAAGTGTGTACTTGTTAGTTAAACCTATAGTTAAAATGTGACACTAAATACAACTAGTAAGTAGTACAGTAGCAGTACTAGTATACGTCAGTCAAATTATTCATCATGTCCACACATTGAATTGATGTGACAACACGCTGCGCGTGAGGTCACACAAGAATCCTAGCGACATGTTAGGGTATTTTGGACTTCAGATTTGGAGTACCACTTATCTGTCGAAATCTTTCACCATTCACTTAAAACAGTCGATTGATCATACATTGAGTACCATATAACTGGAATTAATCGATGCAAGTCCAAGAAGGATTGGCCGATGCTGTCGGCCGACGTCAAGTTTGGTCCCACGGATCAGGAGCTGATCGAGCACCTTGAGGCCAAAGTGAGTGCTGACAGCGCGAGATCTCACTGATGTCTACTACACAACCTTCTTCTTGTAGACGTTGTTGGGCCTGCAGGTGCACAGGTTTGCAGGACAGTAGCAAATTTCCCTCAAGTGGATGACCTCAGGTTTATGAATCTGTAGGAGGCGTAGGATGAAGATGGTCTCTCTCAAGCAACCCTGCAACCAAATAACAAAGTCTCTTGTGTCCCCAACACACTCAATACAATGGAAAATTGTATAGGTGCACTAGTTCGGCGAAGAGATGGTGATACAAGTGCGAAATAGATAGTAGATAGAGGTTTTTGTAATCTGAAATAATAAAAACAGCAAGGTAACTAATGATAAAATTGAGCGTAAACGGTATTGCAATGATAGGAAACAAGGCCTAGGGTTCATACTTTCACTAGTGCAAGTTCTCTCAACAATAATAACATAGATAGATAATATAACAAGCCCTCAACATGCAACAAATAGTCACTCCAAAGCCTCTAATAGCGGAGAACAAACTTAGAGATTATGGTAGGGTACGAAACCACCTCAAAGTTATTCTTTCGGATCAATCTATAAAAGAGTTCGTACTAGAATAATACCTTAAGACACAAATCAACCAAAACCCTAATGTCACCTAGATACTCCATTGTCACCTCAAGTATCCGTGGGCATGATTATACGATATGCATCACACAATCTCAGATTCATCCAACCAACACAAAGTACTTCAAAGAGTGCCCCAAAGTTTTTATCGGAGAGTCAAGAACGTGTGCCAACCCCTATGCATAGGTTCCCAATGTCACGAAACCCGCAAGTTGATCACCAAAACATACATCAAGTGGCACATGATATCCCATTGTCACCACAGATAATCACGGCAAGATATACATCAAGGGTTCTCATAAAAGACTCAATCCGATAAGATAACTTCAAAGGGGAAACTCAATTCATGACAAGAGAGTAGAGGGGGAGAAACATCATAAGATCCAACTACAATAGCAAAGCTCGGGATACATCAAGATCGTGCCATAGAGGGAACACGAGAGAGAGAGAGAGAGATCAAACACATAGCTACTGGTACATACCCTCAGCCCCGAGGGTGAACTACTCCCTCCTCGTCATGGATAGCGTCGGGATGATGAAGATGGCCACCGGTGACGGGATCCCCCTCCGGCAGGGTGCCGGAACGGGCTCCCGAGAGGTTTTTGGTGGCTACAGAGGCTTGCGGCGGCGGAACTCCCGATCTATCTTCTGTTCTGGAAGTTTTACGATAAGTAGGTATATATGGGTGCAGGGGGTATGCCGATGGACCGAAGGGGGGGGGCACGAGGCAGGGGGCGCGCCCCAGGGGGTGGGCACGCCCCCACCCTCGTGAGCACCTCCCTTCTTCCCTGACGTGTACTCCAAGTCCATCGGGTGGCTTTCCTTCCAAAAATAACTTCTCCAGTTGATTTCGTTCCGTTTTGACTCCGTCTGATATTCCTTTTCCTCGAAACACTGAAATAGGCATAAAATAGCAAATCTGGGCTGGGCCTTCGGTTAATAGGTTAGTCCCAAAAATAATATAAAAGTGAATAATAAAGCCCAATATTGCCTAAAACAATAGATAAAGTAGCATGGAGCAATAAAAAATTATAGATACGTTGGAGACGTATCAAGCATCCCCAAGCTTAATTCCTGCTCGTCCTCGAGTAGGTAAATGATAAAAAAGAATTTTTGATGCGGAGTGCTACTTGGCATAATTTCAATGTAATTCTTCTTACTTGTGATATGAATATTCACATCCGAAAGATTCAAGACAAAAGTTCATATTGACATAAAAATAATAATACTTCAAGCATACTAATCAAAGCAATCATGTCTTCTCAAAATAACATGGCAAAAGAAAGTTCACCCCTACAAAATCATATAGTTAGGCTATGCTTCATTTTCGTCACACAAAGATGTTCCCAACTTCTATACCACCGATGACAAGCCAAGCAATTGTTTCATACTTAAATAATCTCAAACTTTTTCAACCTTCACGCAATACATGAGCGTGAGCCATGGATATAACACTATGGGTGGAATAGAATATGATGATGGGGATTGTGTGGAGAAGACAAAAAAGGAGAAAGTCTCACATTGACGAGGATAATCAACGGGCTATGGAGATGCCGATGAATTGATGTCAACATGAGGAGTAGGGATTGCCATGCAACGGATGCACTAGAGCTATGAATGCTCAACAAAAGAAAACTAGTGGGTGTGCATCCAACTCGCTTGCTCACGAAGACCTAGGGCATTTGAGGAACCCATTGTAGGAATATACAAGCCAAGTTCTATAATGAAAAATTCCCACTAGTATAAAAAAACAACTTATGAGACTCACTACATGAAGAACAAGGTGCTACTTTGAAGCACAATATAAGACTCACTACATGAAGAACAAGGTGCTACTTTGAAGCACAAGTGTGGAAAAAAGAGATAGTAGCATTGCCCTTTTTTGGGCCTTTCTTTTTTTCTTTTGGCCTTTCTCTTTTTTTATTCGGGCAATGCTCTAATAATGATGATCATCACACTTCTATTGATTACAACATGAGGATTACAACTCGAAGCTTAGAACAATATATGACTCTATATGAATGCCTCCGGCGGTGTACCGGGATGGTGCAACGAATCAAGAGTGACATGTATGAATAATAATGCATGGTGGCTTTGCCACAAATACGATGTCAACTACATGATCATGCAATGGCAATATGACAAAAGTAATGTTTGTTATTATGATGATGATGGAAGTTGCATGGCAATATATCTCGGAATGGCTATGGAAATGCCATGATAGGTAGGTATGGTGGCTGTTTTGAGGAAGATATAAGGAGGTTTATGTGTGATAGAGCGTATCGTATCACGGGGTTTGGATGCACTGGCGAAGTTTGCACCAACTCTCAAGGTGAGAAAGAGCAATGCATGGTATCGAAGAGGCTAGCAAAGGCGGAAAGGTGAGAGTGCGTATAATCCATGGACTCAACATTAGTCAAAAGAACTCATATACTTATTGCTAAAATTTAGAAGTCATCAAAAATCAAGTACTACGCGCATGCTCCTAGGGGGATAGATTGGTAGGAAAAGACCATCGCTCGTCCCCGAACCTCCACTCATAAGGATGCACAAGCCAGGTACACTTGATGTTTCAAATTTGTTACACAACTTTAACCATACATGCATGCTACGGGACTTGCAAACTTCAACACAAGCATTTCTCAAATTCATAATTACTCAACTAGCACGACTTTGATATTATCACCTCCATATCTCAAAACAATTATCAAGCATCAAACTTATCTTAGTATTCAATTCACTCAAAAGAAAGTTTCACATATCTTGAATGCCAAGTATATTAACATTAAGCAAATTACCATGCTATTAACGACTCTCAAATAATCTAAGTGAAGCATGAGAGATCAATAGTTTCTTTAAAACAAATCCACCACCGTGCTCTAAAAGATCTAAGTGAAGTGCTAGAGCAAAAATTATCACGCTCAAAAGATATAAGTGAAGCACAATGAGCAAAACTATCAAGCTCAAAAGATATAAGTGAAGCACATAGAGTATTCTTACAAATTCCAATTCATGTATGTCTCTCTCAAAAGATGTGTACAACAAGTATGATTGTGGTAAACTGAAAGTGCAACTATCCCTAGGTGGTTTTGGTAATTCATAACAACATATAGCTCATTGAGCTAATGCTATTCCAAGACTATTATTTCAGGAAAGCTCAATGAATGGCATGGCATGGATGATGAAAGTGGATCCCTCAAAATACTAAGGACAAAGGATTGGCTCAAGCTCAAAAGCTCAAGACTCTTCATTTTATATTAGTGATCCAAGATCACATTTGAGTCTATAGGAAAAGCCAATACTATCAAGGAGGGATGAGGTGTTGCTTAATGAGCCTCTTGCTTCATGTGCTTAGTGATATGCTCCAAAACCCTCAGCTACTTTCTCATATCCACAAATGACCTAAACCCAAAGCCAAAATCGGTCACACCGATTCTTCCTATCTGGCGCCACCGATTTCAAAAGTCATAGCCACTGCCACAAACCCTAAGAAAATCGGTTCTACCGATAGGGATCTCGGTCTCACCAAGATGGGATTTTAATCTCCCTGTTTCCCTGCGTAACGTTTCGGTCTAACCGAAGTGAGCGATCGGTCCCACCGAGATTGCAATGTAAACTCACTGTTTCCCTTTTGTAACATTTCGGTCTCACCGAAAAGAGCAAATCGGTCCCACCGAGTTTACCTGACCAACTCTCTGGAAAGCTTATTACCAAAATCGGTCTCACAGAGTTTGTGTAATCGGTCTTACCGAGGTTACGTTATGACCTAACCCTAACCGAATTGGTCTCACCGAGTTGCATGTCAGTCCCACCGAAAATCCTAACGTCACTAGGTTTACTAAATCGGTCTAACCGAGTCTGTTGAATCGGTCCCACCGAGTTTGGTAAATTGTGTGTAACGGTTAGATTTCATGTGGAGGCTATATATACCCCTCCACCTCCTCTTCATTCGTGGATAGAGCCATCAGACTAAACCTACACTTCCAACTTACCATTTCTGAGAGAGAACCACCTACTCATGTGTTGAGGCCAAGATATTCCATTCCTACCGTATGAATCTTGATCTCTAGCCTTCCCCAAGTTGCTTTCCACTCAAATCTTCTTTCCACCAGATCCAAATCCTATGAGAGAGAGTTGAGTGTTGGGGAGACTATCATTTGAAGCACAAGAGCAAGGAGTTCATCATCAACGCACCATTTGTTACTTCTTGGAGAGTGGTGTCTCCTAGATTGGCTAGGTGTCACTTGGGAGCCTCCGACAAGATTGTGGAGTTGAACCAAGGAGTTTGTAAGGGCAAGGAGATCGCCTACTTCGTGAAGATCTACCGCTAGTGAGGCAAGTCCTTCGTGGGCGACGGCCATGGTGGGATAGACAAGGTTGCTTCTTCGTGGACCCTTCGTGGGTGGAGCCCTCCGTGGACTCGCGCAACCGTTACCCTTCGTGGGTTGAAGTCTCCATCAACGTGGATGTACGATAGCACCACCTATCGGAACCACGCCAAAAACATCCGTGTCTCCAATTGCGTTTGAATCCTCCAAACCGTTCCCTTTACTTTCTTGCAAGTTGCATGCTTTAATTTCCGCTGCCTATATACTCTTTGCATGCTTGCTTGAATTGTGTGATGATTGCTTGACTTGTCCTAAGATAGCTAAAATCTGCCAAACTCTAAAATTGGGAAAAGGTTAAGTTTTTAATTGGTCAAGTAGTCTAATCACCCCCCTCTAGACATACTTCAAGGTCCTACAAGTGGTATCAGAGCTTTGGTCTCCATTTGCTTTGATTTCCATAGCTTTTGGTGGTCATAGCCTTGGTTTCACAACCTAGGAGAGTATGGCGTCTAGCGAGGGAAATTATCACCGTAGAGGTCCTTACTTTGATGGTACTAATTTTGCTAGTTGGAAGCATAAGATGAAAATGCATATTCTCGGACATAACCCCGCCGTTTGGGCAATTATTTGTATTGGCTTGCAAGGTGAATTCTTTGATGGGAGAGAACCGAACCGTGAAGCTAATGCGGAAGAATTGAAGATGCTGCAATACAACGCTCAAGCTTGTGATATCATCTTCAACGGATTGTGCCCCGAAGAATTCAACAAAATCAGCCGTCTTGAGAATGCAAAGGAAATTTGGGATACTTTGATTGATATGCATGAAGGTACCGAATCCGTCAAGGAATCCAAGTTGGATGTGCTCCAAAGTCAGCTTGACAAGTTCAAAATGAAGGATGGTGAAGGTGTCGCTGAAATGTACTCTAGGCTTGCTCTTATCACAAATGAGATTGCCGGCTTAGGGAGTGAAGAGATGACCGACAAATTCATCATCAAGAAGATCCTAAGAGCATTGGATGGAAAGTATGATACCGTGTGCACATTGATCCAAATGATGCCAAACTACAAAGATCTCAAGCCAACGGAAGTCATTGGAAGAATTGTTGCTCATGAGATGTCACTCAAGGATAAGGAGGAACTTCACAACAAGTCAAGTGGTGCTTACAAAGCCTCAAGTGAAGCCCCCACATCATCAAGTGAGAAACAAACCTTCAATGAAGAATTGAGCTTAATGGTGAAGAACTTCAACAAATTCTACAAGAGTAGAAGCAAAGAAAGAAGCTCCAAGTCAAGGTCTTACAATGACAAAAGATCTTCTAGTCGAGAGCGCAATTGCTACAATTGTGGGAGACCCGGACACTATTCCAATGAGTGTACGACACCCTACAAAAGAAGAGAAGATTCTCCAAGAAGAAGAAGCAAAAGAGAAGAATCACCACCAAGAGAGAGGAGGAGTAGAGATGATCGTTATGAACGAAGACCCTCACGGAGAAGCAAGGATTCGGAAAGGAAGGACAAGTCATCAAGGAGCTACACAAAACGAAGACATCAAGCTCATGTTGGTGAATGGGTATCCGGCTCCGACTCCGACAATCACTCCGAGAGAAGCTATCACTCCGACTCCGAATATACTCAAGATGAAGGTGTTGCCGGTCTAGCACTTGTGTCAACCAACTCCTACGACATATTTGATTCACCAAATGAAGGAATTGGAAGATGCTTCATGGCCAAAGGTCCAAAGGTAACACATCCTGAGTATGTTGATTTCAATAGTGATGAAGATGACTTGCTTGTGGATGATGATTTACTTGTTGACAACTCTAGTGATGAATACTATGATGAAACGTCAATTAATCATGCTAATCAAGATAAAACGAATGACAATGATAAGGAGAAGATTGAGCTTCTAACTAAAGAACTAAACACTCTTAAGTTGGCTCATGAAACTATCTTCGAAGATCATCGAGAACTTTTAAGGGCTCATGAGAAGTTACGCTTTGAAAAGCTCAATCTTGAGCAAGAGCATGAGTTCTTAAAAGCAATCAATGATGATCTCCGTAAGAAAAGTTCTTCTTACATTGCCAAGCGTTTACTCTTATCTACTTACATGCCTCAAGTCAAGTCTAGTAACAAGTACAAGAAAGATACTTCCTCTAGTAGTAACAATAATAATGTCAAATCCAATATTGTTGCTTCTAGTAGTTCTCTTGATTCCACTAATGATTCTCTTAGCCAAGTTACACTTGAGCAAGAAAATAGCTTATTGAAGGGAATTATAGAGAAAGGTGTTTACAAGAGCCTTGCCGGGAGTAAGCAATTCGAGGAAATTGTACGCAAGCAAGGAAGGCACCGGAAGAATCAAGGTGTTGGTTTTGAACGAAAGTTCAATGCCAATGGAGTTGAGTGGGAAGAAGATCAATACCCCAAGACGAAGTTTGTTCCTCAACAAGAGAAGTATGATCCTACTTCCTTCAAGGGAACACAAGCACAAGATGATCTTCCACCACAAGACCACAAGAACAAAGGCAAGGACAAGCTTCAAGAAGAGATTGATGCATTTGAAGAAGCACCTAAGGCCTCGTTCAAGTGGGTTCCCAAGACTACGTCAAGTTCTACTTCATCAAGTACAACTACAACTCCAAGGATTCCCATCAAGATGATGTGGATCCCGAAGAAGAAGAACTAGAGAGTTCTTGAGGGTGACTCCGCCAACATTCTTCACTCATATCATTATGGCAAGAACAAGTGCAATCAACTTCCACATCTTGCACTAGTTCAAGGAGTCACAAACCCTCATGTTGGTAAGGCAAGGGACAAGGTAACCTAATGATTTCATGGACATCATCTTGTGTGTGCATCACTCTATGTCTATGGATATTCTTGTTTGTTCCTTGTGGGACTAACCCATGTAGGTAAGTTGAAAGTGCAACTCACTCCAAAGGATTGCTCCAAATGATCTACATCAACATTGAGCATCCACATCTTCAACACCTACATGAAGTCATCATCGACAAAACCCAAGGTTAGTTCATCCCTCTAAAGGGGGATCTCACATCTAGGGGGAGCTTAACTCTAAGAATTGAGTCAAAGCAACTCTAATGGTGTGAACACATCAATGCATTATGTAAAAGTGGTAACCCCACTTGAGCTTAAACGATGAGTATGACCTATGATCAAATGTTTTTCATTTGACTCCTAAGTCAATATACTCATATATAGATGACCTAGTCATCGCCAATTGTTTGATAGATGCTAGAATTGGTTGTGCATGCTTTGCCACATATTTCATTTGCCATCTTATTGTGTGAGCATGTTGGTGCATATTTTACTCATTCAAGGACACCCACTTGTTGTTTTGATTGTTTGGCTTCTTTTCTTTTTGCCAAGTGGATGGACAAGAATGCCTAAGAACCTTCTCTAGCTATCTATGCTTTTCTCGTCTCAAACTCTATTCATGCTACATCACAAAATTTGATCAAGTCAGATTCGAACCACTCTGTGTGAGGAGCACTCGGAGTCCCCGATTCGTCATAGACTTAAACTTCCAAAACTTCTTTGTGATTCTCGGGCTGACCGATTCCTCCATTTCGGTCCTACCGAGATCATTAAGTCGATCTAAGTTTTCAATCTCGGTGCAACTGATTTGAACTTTTTGGTCACACCGAGTTGCTGTAACTGTACACAGTTATGCATCTCAGTGCCACTGAGTTGTTCCACTCGGTCACACCGACAGGGTCGGGCTATATATAGTCACGGGCAAAAATTTGGAAATTCCTCCGAACCCCTTCGCCCGCGCAATAGCTCGCTCTGCCATCCCAGGTCTCCGGATCGTCTCCTCGTCGCCAGCCGCCTCCTGTCGCTGGTCTCCGCCGCCGTCAACGGATTTCGCCCCGCCGTTGCCGCCGTAGCGAGTTCATCGCCAAGCTAGGGTATGGACTCGATCACTGTGCTATCCTCGTCCGATTCCTAGCACATTGTGTTCTTATTGATTCTTGCCACGATTGAAACACTCCTATCCAGTCAATGCAATCCGTAGATAGATGAGATTCGAAATTTTAGGGTTAGGTTTCCGCCGAAACCATCTCGGACCCACCGAGTTGAAAAACTCGGTCCCACCGATTTGGCTTATGCCATTGCACTAGTAACTCTCGGTCTGACCGAGAATTGCTAATCGGTGAGACCGATTTTAGGACTTTGTGAAACCCTAGCAGTCTCGGTGCCACCAAACTGTGACTCGGTCCAACCGAGTTCATCAGTTTAGGTTCCAAAACTGCTTCGGTATCACCGAGTTTGAAAATCGGTTCATCCGAAATGCTTTCTTGGAAAACTAAAACTGAATTTTTGAATCATTCTTTTGCAAAAATCTCTGCATTTTGTGATGCTCATCCACTCTATCTCATCTATAACTCTTCACAGGGTCAGCAGTTAGTGTTTGCAGCATGTTAGACCAGAGTGACAGCTAGAACAGGTCAGAAGAGCAGATTGACATGAGTAAGGGCACTAGTCCCTCAAGTTCTTCAGATGATGGGAGCAGAAGCACTCCAAGTAATCTGCCTAAGGGTGCTACCAGGCAAAGGAGGAAGAGAACTTCAGACTCTGAAGATGAGGACTACAGAGCTGAAGGGGATGAGGCTACTTCCAAGAAAGTAGTGCTCAAAAAGGAGTATGGCTCAGCAAAGAATACAAAGCCTGGACTGAATAAGAAGGTTCCTGCCAAGAGGACACCTATGCCCAAGGTCAGAAGGTCCACTCAAGTGCCAGAACAGACTGAACCCAAAGAGGCACCTGAAAAGAAAGTCACATCTTCCAAACCCAAGAAAGTTCCCACTGGAGAAACAATGAAGTTTACCATTGAATCAGAGGATGAAGCTGCTCAGGATAAGAAGAAGAAGAGAGCAAGAACCACAACTGCCCAGGTTCTTGGAAAGCCCTCAATGAGAAGAGATTCTGAAGAGGAAGAAGAGGTTGCTGCACCAGCACCCAAGGCACCAAAGCTTATGGGTGATGCTATTAGATCAGGGGCTGCAACATTAAGCCCAAGGAAGCACCCAAAGCTGCCCCCAAGGCCAAGCTTGCACCAAAGAGGAATACCAGGAGTATTCCAGCTGCTGAGAAGAACAAGGCCCCAGTGCCTAATGTTGCTGATACGGAAGATGAAGAAGGACAGGTCCTAAGGAAGCTCAAGCCCAAGATACCAGACCACAATGATGCCCATCCTGTGGCTGAGGACACGAGGATCAGAAAGGACTCAGGGTTGAGGATATGGAGGATGGAAGATCCATATACCTCAAGGAGAAGAACTGCTATTGATTACAGGTTCCATACAAAGGAACATCAGTACTTCTATGAGACAATCTTGTTGGATAAGAAGCCCATAGTGTGTGATATGAGGTGGGTCAACTGGACCTACATAAAGGATAATGAAGAGCACTATCCTGGAGTGCAAGACAATTTTGTTTCTTGTGGAGTTGCTGATTTTGTTGGGCAAAAGCTCACCAACTGGAATGATGAACTTATCTTGCAATTCTACTCCACGGCACACTTCTATCCAGATGGGAGGATAGTTTGGATGTCTGAAGGTACAAGGTACTAGTCCACTGTTGAGGAATGGGCAAGACTGATCAATGCCCCAAAGGAAAATGATTATGACCTGGATATTTATGCCAAGAAGAAGATGGACCACAATTCCATGGCACACATGTATAAGGAGATCCCAGACAAAGCTGTTGAGACACATAAGTTTGGATCAGTCCACTTTCTGTTGTCAGGGCTGCCAACTATCAATTGGATCCTAAGGCACACTCTGTTGCCTAAGTCTGGTGACCACAACATGATCAGAGGGCATGCAATCAACATGTTGCATTTGTTTTATGTGCCACAGAAGTTTAAGGTCATGAGCCTTATGATTGAAACCATTAAGAGGACTGCAGCAGATCAGAAGAGGAGCTGTGGATATGCCCCTCAGATTTAGGAGTTGATTAACTCAAAGATGTTCACAGGGAAATATCAATTGGATAAGGAACATTTTCCACTTTATCCAGACTTTGAGGACAATGAGGTTGTCATGAATGAGAATGATCCATCATCAGTACATGCTCAAGAGAAGAAGGAGAAGGCAAGGAAGGAGAAGGCTGCCAGGACGCCAACTCAAGAGGAGGCATCTGAGTATTTCTGGAAAAACAAGCAGGAGCAGCTTGGTTACTTAATAGCATCAACACTGAGGATTGAGAAGGGGTTGGCCACCCTCACCCAGAATCAGGAGAGCTTGGAAAGAATCATGGAACTCAAATTCCATGACCTAGATGTCAAAGTAACTGAGATTCAGTCAGTTGTGGAGCAGCTACAGGATGACATGTAGGAGAGGCAGGGCAAGACTACCACTAATGTGTTTGCCAGAGTGCCTAGAGCCCAGAGGTCAGTTGCAGTGCCTGTGATAGACACTAGAGCAACATCTTCTGCACCAGCTACAACTCCTATAGCTCCAGTGCAACCAGCTCCAGCATCAACTCCAGCACCCTCTACTTCAACTGAAACCTTCGTTCTTGGAGTTATCCGGACACCACCACCTGAATATCAAGCCTGAGAGTCGATCTAGCACTATGTATTTTCTATGAACTTTTTGGTAACTTGTTGCCAAAGGGGGAGAAAAATGTATAGATCATAGGCTTCGAGAGAGAGTGTTGCTTTTGTTCTCTCTTGCTTTGATTTGGTGGTTAAACTTGTCTGCTTTTGATTGCTTGAGATACTATGCTTGTGAGACATTGATGATCATGTGTTTGATCATAAGCTACAATTATGCATGTTTGATGATATTATCTTATCTATCCTATGTAATCATTCACTTTGCTTGGTGATGAGTGCATGTATTCAATCTTTATTATTTTGAGCGCTCCACCAAGATGTATGTGACATGTAAGAGTAACCCATGAGCCTAATTCATTGTGCATTTGCAGTCCAAAGCAAATCTTAAACTATGCACAAATTTAGGGGGAGCTCTTGCTTATCACATACCTCTCAAAGCGACGATGTTTTAAATCTTATTATCATTTGTCGAAGCTTTGATCTATATGTTGTCATCAATTACCAAAAAGGGGGAGATTGAAAGTGCAACTATCCCTAGGTGGTTTTGGTAATTCATAACAACATATAGCTCATTGAGCTAATGCTATTCCAAGACTATTATTTCAGGAAAGCTCAATGAATGGCATGGCATGGATGATGAAAGTGGATCCCTCAAAATACTAAGGACAAAGGATTGGCTCAAGCTCAAAAGCTCAAGACTCTTCATTTTATATTTTAGTGATCCAAGATCACATTGAGTCTATAGGAAAAGCCAATACTATCAAGGAGGGATGAGGTGTTGCTTAATGAGCCTCTTGCTTCATGTGCTTAGTGATATGCTCCAAAACCCTCAGCTACTTTCTCACATCCACAAATGACCTAAACCTAAAGCCAAAATCGGTCACACCGATTCTTCCTATCCGGCGCCACCGATTTCAAAAGTCATAGCCACTGCCACAAACCCTAAGCAAATCGGTTCTTACCGATAGGGATCTCGGTCTCACCGAGATGGGATTGTAATCTCTCTGTTTCCCTTCGTAACGTTTCGGTCTAACCGAAGTGAGCGATCGGTCCCACCGAGATTGCAATGTAAACTCTCTGTTTCCCTTTTGTAACATTTCGGTCTCACCGAAAAGAGCAAATCGGTCCCACCGAGTTTACCTGACCAACTCTCTGGAAAGCTTATTACCAAAATCGGTCTCACCGAGTTTGTGTAATCGGTCTTACCGAGATTACGTTATGCCCTAACCCTAACCGAATCGGTCTCACCGAGTTGCATGTCAGTCCCACCGAAAATCACTAACGGTCACTAGGTTTACTAAATCGGTCCGACCGAGTCTGTTGAATCGGTCCCACCGAGTTTGGTAAATTGTGTGTAACGGTTAGATTTTGTGTGGAGGCTATATATACCCCTCCACCTCCTCTTCATTCGTGGAGAGAGCCATCAGACTAAACCTACACTTCCAACTTACCATTTCTGAGAGAGAACCACCTACTCATGTGTTGAGGCCAAGATATTCCATTCCTACCATATGAATCTTGATCTCTAGCCTTCCCCAAGTTGCTTTCCACTCAAATCTTCTTTCCACCAGATCCAAAACCTATGAGAGAGAGTTGAGTGTTGGGGAGACTATCATTTGAAGCACAAGAGCAAGGAGTTCATCATCAACGCACCATTTGTTACTTCTTGGAGAGTGGTGTCTCCTAGATTGGCTAGGTGTCACTTGGGAGCCTCCGACAAGATTGTGGAGTTGAACCAAGGAGTTTGTAAGGGCAAGGAGATCGCCTACTTCGTGAAGATCTACCGCTAGTGAGGCAAGTCCTTCGTGGGCGACGGCCATGGTGGGATAGACAAGGTTGCTTCTTCATGGACCCTTCGTGGGTGGAGCCCTCCGTGGACTCGCGCAACCGTTACCCTTCGTGGGTTGAAGTCTCCATCAACGTGGATGTACGATAGCACCACCTATCGGAACCACGCCAAAAACATCCGTGTCTCCAATTGCGTTTGAATCCTCCAAACCCTTCCCTTTACTTTCTTGCAAGTTGCATGCTTTAATTTCCGCTGCCTATATACTCTTTGCATGCTTGCTTGAATTGTGTGATGATTGCTTGACTTGTCCTAAATAGCTAAAATCTGCCAAACTCTAAAATTGGGAAAAGGTTTAGTTTTTAATTGGTCAAGTAGTCTAATCACCCCCCTCTAGACATACTTCAAGGTCCTACATAAACTAACAAGCAAAGACGCAAATGATACAAGACGCTCCAAGCAAAACACATATCATGTGGTGAATAAAAATATAGCTCCAAGTAAATTACCGACGAACGAAGACGAAAGAGGGGATGCCATCCGGGGCATCCCCAAGCTTAGGCTCTTGGTTGTCCTTGAATATTACCTTGGGGTGCCTTGGGAATCCCCAAGCTTAGTCTCTTGCCACTCCTTATTCCATAGTCCATCGAATCTTTACCCAAAACTTGAAAACTCCACAACACAAAATTCAACAGAAAACTCATAAGCTCCGTTAGCGAAAGAAAACAAAACACCACTTCAAGGTACTGTAGTGAACCCATTATTTATTCATATTGGTGTTAAACCTACTGTATTCCAACTTTTCTATGGTTTACAAACTATTTTACTAGCCATAGATTCATCAAAATAAGCAAACAACACATGGAAAACAGAATCTGTCAAAAACAGAACAGTCTGTAGTAATCTGTATCAAACGTATACTTACGGAACTTCAAAAATCCTACAAAATTAGGAAGTAATAAGAAATGCGTGTACCAATACAGAGCAAAAAGAATCACATCAGAAGCTTGTTTCTGTGAATTAACAAAACTAATTTACTAGGTGCAAAAGTTTCTGATTTTCAGCAGGATCAACACAACTATCACCGTAAGCTATCCTAAAGGTCTTACTTGGCACTTTATTGAAACATGGCTATAAAACTTGATTACTACAGTAGCATAATCATGTGGACACAAAAAAACAGTAAGGATAAATATTGGGTTGTCTCCCAACAAGCGCTTTTCTATAATGCCTTTCTAGCTAGGCATGATGATGGCAATGATGCTCACAAAAAAGATAAGAATTGAAACATAACGGGAGCATCATGGAGCATATGACTAGCACATTTAAGTCTAACCCACTTCCTATGCATAGGGATTTTGTGAGCAAACAACTTATGGGATCAATAATCAACAAGCATAGGAAGACAAAACAAGCATAACTTCAAGATGTTAAGCACATAGAGAGGAAACTTGACATTATTGCAACTCCTACAAGCATATGTTCCTCCCTCATAATAATTTTCAGTAGCATCATGAATGAATTCAACAATATAACCAGCACCTAAAGAATTCTTTTCATGACCTACAAGCATAGAAAATTTACTACTCTCCACATAAGCAAAATTCTTCTCATCAATAGTAGTGGGAGCAAACTCAACAAAATAACTATCATATGATTGAAAATTAAGATCAAGATGACAAGTTTCATGGTTATCATTATTCTTTAAATCATACGTGTCATCACAATAATCATCATAGATAGGAGGCATGCTTTCATCATAGTAAATTTGCTCATCAAAGCTTGGGGGACAAAAAATATCATCTTCATCAAACATAGCTTCCCGAAGCTTGTGGCTTTGCATATCATTAGCATCATGGATATTCAAGGAATTCATACTAACACCATCGCAATCATGCTCATCATTCACATATTTCATGCCAAGCATTCTATGTAATTCTTCTTCTAGCACTTTGGCACAATTTTCCTTTCCGTCATACTCACGAAAGATATTAAAAAGGTGAAGCGTATGAGACAAACTCAATTCAATTTTTTTGTAATTTTGTTTTATAGACTAACTAGTGCTAAAACAAGAAAAAAAAGATTCGATTGCAAGATCTAAAGATATACCTTCAAGCACTCACCTCCCCGGCAACGGCGCCAGAAAAGAGCTTAGTTGACGGGGTGTGAGTGAGTGCCCTTTACCTAGCCTCCCCGACAACGGCGCCAGAAAAGAGCTTGATGTCTACTACACAACCTTCTTCTTGTAGACGTTATTGGGCCTGCAAGTGCACAGGTTTGTAGGACAGTAGCAAATTTCCCTCAAGTGGATGACCTAAGGTTTATCAATCCGTAGGAGGCATAGGATGAAGATGGTCTCTCTCAAGCAACCCTGCAACCAAATAACAAAGAGTCTCTTGTGTTCCCAACACACCTAATACAATGGCAAATTGTATAGGTGCACTAGTTTGGCGAAGAGATGGTGATACAAGTGCAAAATAGATAGTAGATATAGGTTTTTGTAATCTGAAATAATAAAAACAGCAAGGTAACAAATGATAAAAGTGAGCGTAAACGGTATTGCAATGATAGGAAACAAGGCCTAGGGTTCATACTTTCACTAGTGCAAGTTCTCTCAACAATAATAACATAGATAGATAATATAACAAGCCCTCAACATGCAACAAAGAGTCACTCCAAAGCCACTAATAGCGGAGAACAAACGTAGAGATTATGGTAGGGTACGAAACCACCTCAAAGTTATTCTTTTGGATCAATCTATAAAAAAGTTCGTACTAGAATAACACCTTAAGACACAAATCAACCAAAACGCTAATGTCACCTAGATACTCCATTGTCACCTCAAGTATCCGTGGGCATGATTATACGATATGCATCACACAATCTCAGATTCATCCAACCAACACAAAGTACTTCAAAGAGTGCCCCAAAGTTTCTATCGGAGAGTCAAGAACGTGTGCCAACCCCTATGCATAGGTTCCCAATGTCACGAAACTAGCAAGTTGATCACCAAAACATACATCAAGTGGCACATGATATCCCATTGTCACCACAGATAATCACAGCAAGACATACATCAAGTGTTCTCATAAAAGACTCAATCCGATAAGATAACTTCAAAGGGGAAACTCAATTCATCACAAGAGAGTAGAGGGGGAGAAACATCATAAGATACAACTACAATAGCAAAGCTCGGGATACATCAAGATCGTGCCATAGAGGGAACACGAGAGAGAGAGAGAGATCAAACACATAGCTACTGGTACATACCCTCAGCCCCGAGGGTGAACTACTCCCTCGTCATGGATAGTGCCGGGATGATGAAGATGGCCACCGGTGATGGGATCCCCCTTCTGCAGGGTGCTGGAACAGGCTCCCGAGAGGTTTTTGGTGGCTATAGAGGCTTGCAGCGGCGGAACTCCCGATCTATCTTTTGTTCTGGAAGTTTTACGATACGTAGGTATATATGGGTGCAGGGGGTACGTCGGTGGACCGAAGGGGGCCCCACGAGGTAGTGGGGTGCACCCCCCACCCTCATGAGCACCTCCCTGCTTCCCTGACGTGTACTCCAAGTCCATCGGGTGGCTTTCCTTCCAAAAATAACTTCTCCAGTTGATTTCGTTCCGTTTTGACTCCATCTGATATTCCTTTTCCTCGAAACACTGAAATAGGCATAAAACAGCAAATCTGGGCTGGGCCTATGATTAATAGGTTAGTCCCAAAAATAATATAAAAGTGAATAATAAAGCCCAATATTGCCTAAAACAGTAGATAAAGTAGCATGGAGCAATAAAAAATTATAGATACGTTGGAGACGTATCACTCACCCTCCCATCGATTTGTTCATACCAACAATCGACAGCGAGCACGACATATGCTACACCCATCCTGAGAAACTTCCAGGTAAGACACCGATTGGCCGTCTACTTGCACAAACATATTACTTTGTTTATAGCTCTATTTTTCTTTTTAGACGCAGACCTAGTGAAGCAATTACAATTTGACAATCAATAAAAAGTGAAACAAGTGACTGCAACATGCCAAAAATGTTATGAAAATGCCAACTACGTACACTAAAACCTGTATTCGACAATACTGCAGGTATCACACTAAGTGGCCTAAGCAAGCATTTCTTCTAGCGCAATTCCAGGGCACGCGATGTGGCACAAGACCGGCAATACCTTGCCGGTGATTGTCAACGGCCGGCAGACGGGCAGCAAAAAGGTTCTAGTGCTGCACACAAACAAGAACTTCGACAAGCAGAGGACCAACTGGGTGATGCACTAGTACCACCTCGGGGACCTGGAGCAAGAGAAGGAGCGGGAGATGGTCCTCTGCAAGATTTTCTACCAGAGGAACACTAGGGCCAGAAGTAAAAAGATTATAAATTAGTTTGGTATTGGTACTTGTACTGCCTTGTCAGCCGCAAGTTGGTATTGTTGTTAACAATCTTTCGGTATGAACTTGGTATTTGCTTCCAACCATCATGCCGAGGGTCGACGTGGATATAAATCTGAATCATTTGTTTCGAAACAAATTTTCAGGCACATGATTTTTATTTGATGGGTAGCATAAGCACCTGCCGTTTGAATTCACAGTTCTTCAAATTTTTCGAAACAAGTGCATGCACTTGCAGAATTTTCTCGTTTATTGAGCGGGTATATTGTTTTTCAGGTTGAGCAAGTTTCAACTGGGCTATAGACTGCCCAGGCTTGGTTTTATTTTTAACAGGCCGTAGTGCTTCTCCAACCTCTGGTCTTCTTGCTCTAGCCGCCCAAACCAGCGCCGGTCATGCTGCGTGCTCCTGCCTCCTGTGGCCGACTGTGATGCCGCAGAGGCCTTACCCACAGCCACTGTTATTCTACGGCGATGGCAGCCTCACACCACTGTCGAACTAGTGAACCCTCGTACTCCTCTCCGGATGGGCTTCCCCGGCCGCGTCTTTCTCGGCTCCGCGTCGTCCCCTTCCTAGGCCTCGCCGTCATCCACCGCCCTGGTGCTCTTGGCGTGGCGTGGTCAATGTGGTCAAGGAACGACTTCCATCGAAAGAGTACTATACGTGGAGAGGCTGATAGCTATGTCCACAGCAGCCGCAAGGAAGTGCCTCCTTATTACGCGGAAAATAATGATTCCTCCACTTGATAGCAGGGACCCATTGGACGGGCCATCATATTTCGCGAAAAAACAGTTCCCCCCTGACTGTTGGGACCTACTAGCTACATCTTCGCACGCAAGGAAGTGCGTCCATATTACGGGAAAATATGATTCACCCCCTGACTGCTGGGACCCACTAGCTACATCTTCGCATGCAAGAAAGTGTCTGATGGTCGGGACCCACCTGGTCAAAGCGTACTTAGCGTTGTCATTCCGGTAATGGACGTGTACGTACATACTGGTCGATGTAGAGGCGTGCACGTGTCGTAGTAGAGGCGCACACGTAGCATGTACACGTACGTATAGAGCCAGGGTGCAAGAAAGTAAATACAGCCACGTATGTACATACGGGCGGGGTCTCGAACGCCAACTCGCGCATATGTACGGCCAGGGCTCGTGTACATGGCTGGGTTGAAACGGAGAAACTACACCGTCGTCGTGTTCATGGGGAGGCAACGGAATGCGACGTGTTCATCGGGAGGCAACGGAACGCGTGGGAGCCAACCGGCTTGGACGGAACACCCGATGGAAATGAGGCCTGGCGTACCGCAGAATGGAGGAAACGGCCTTGTGTTCGATCAACCACGGTCGAAACGGGATCCTGTTCATCGGGAGGGGTCTGGCATACCGAAAAATGGAGGAAACGGACTTCTGTTGGACCTCCTACGATCGAAACGGGGTCCTGTTTATCGAGAGGGGTGTGGCATACCGCAAAACGGAGGAAACGGACTTGTGTTGGAGCGCTATGGTCAAAACGGGGGTCCTGTTCATCGGGAGGGGTGTGGCGTACTGCAAAACGGGACTCCACGGGATACTGTTCATCTCCACCGTCGACCTCCTCCAGCCTCCACGGGCTACTGTTCATCCATCATCGACCTCCTCTAGCCTCCACCTGCGACTGTTCATCCATGGGCTCCTGTTCATCCAGCCTCCACCGTGCGCTCCTCCACCGGCTACTGTTCAACCAGCCCTCTCCTCGGGGTTCTGTTCAACCACCCCTCCACGGGCTACTGTTCATCCAGCCCTCCACCGCCTATTGTTCAACCAGCCCTCCACCGGCTACTATTCAACCGTCCCTCCACGAGGTCCTGTTCATCCATGCCCAACCGGCTTGATCGATTGGGGTCCTGTTCATCCAGCGGCAACACCACGGGGTCCTGTTCATCCAACCCCCACCGGGAACTGTTCATCCAAACCCTCCCAACAATGCTCATTATTCATCCAGAGGCAGCATCGATCGGCTTCAGTTAGCAGCAGTAGCGAAGGAATCGCTCGATCGCTCGGGTTCAGTAACGTGTAGCCTGAAGTGCAATCGCTTCGGTTCAATTTGGCGACGCCTCGCTCGGGTTCAGTTAGAGCCCAACGCCTCGCACCTACGCGCGTACGTGTACAAGAGAAACACACATCGCTCGTCCCCCGACACCTACCGTAACTGGGAAGTCCCTGATATTTTCCTCGCCCTCTCTTCTACCATGGTTTTTTCCGTCATGGACGGCCCAAAGAATGTCATGCAGCTGCGTCTCCGGCCCGCCCAGGACAAAAAGCCCATTTTCTATCATGTTTTTTTGTCATTGAAGTAGGAGCTCACCACATCTATGATGATACCGAGTTTTGTCACAATTATCATCATAGAAGTGTCATAAGTATGACAATTTTTTTTTCGTTCGGCCCAAAATGTCACGGATGTGTCTTTTTTTGTAGTGAAGGTAACCCTGAAGTGCCCATCGGGCATCGGCTGGCCATGGAACGTGAGTTCCAAGGGCTTCGTTATCACCGCCTTTCCCACATCCACCTTCTGGCCTTTGATCAAGTAGAGTATGGTGCACGGGGTTTCGTCGGCCTGCAAACACATGTATGCGGCATAAAACATCCGAAAGGCAACAGAAATGAAATATTCTAGATATATGTTGGTACGACATGTAATTACCGTGAGGGCGTCGAGCTCAGCCAAAGACGAAGGCCCGCCTAGCACGCCAAAGACTGAGGACGGGCTGCTATGAGCGGGTGCTGGTGCACGAGCAGGCACGGTTGCGTGAGCAGGTGATGGTGCGGTGGTGTTGTTCACCGAGTTGCTCCTGACAAAACTGGGCATGGGGAAATCATCTATCATCTTGTCTGGATATTCCTTTGTCCAGTTGATGATAGACGGGATCAAGTTAGTAGTGAAATCATTTCTGCAGGCATCTACAACTGCAAGGACTGCCTGCTGTAGCAACTCATTTTTCTCCTCGGCTGCTTTTTTCGCGTCCTCGGCTACTTTTTTCTCAAACGCAAGCTTCACCTTCTCGTTGATGTCCGCCTGACTAAACTTCTTTTTCTACTTCTTGGCCTCCGGGCCCTCGTTGTAAACGACCATCCACGTGGCGCCGTCTCTGGCGCCGTGCACACGTCCATATTGCGGCCGCTAGTCCAAAGGGAGTCCCTTAAGTTCTTTCAAGGCCCGGTTGAGAGGGATGTCCCACTTGGGACTCATCGATGAAGACTGGCTTTCGGCTGCAAGCTGGTGTGGCTTCTCCTGTAGAAGGAACGTGAACCATTTACGAATGTGTAGTCGACTTGATCCGAAGCTAAATGTAAGGTGGTAAAAGAATAGTTAGCAGTATTCTAATCAATTTCCTCGTGATTGGGTCTGTGTAAAAAACCTTCTTTTCCTTGTCCGACTTATAGTGGGCCCTGATGAAGTCACGCTCCAAGTGGTTCGTGAACTTCGCGAAGGGGTCTGGGAGACCCGCGGCTTCACATTTCGCGTCCTCCTTATCCCATATGGGCCTTTTGCTAAGGTAGCCACGGCTTCGGAGGCGTTGGTTCCCCTTGTTCCTTTGCTGAAGGCTCTTGAATTTCACAGCCTTAGCCTTGGCTACCTCGGTAGCGCAAGTGTCCTTGAACTTTTGGAACTCCTCTTTCGTAATTATTGGATTTTTCTCTAGAATCTTGGACAGGGGTTCCTCAGCCTCAATAGCTCGTTTCACCCTCCCTTTCCAGGAGGACAAATCATTGCTGAACATGCCCATGGCGTGATTGTTAATCTTTTTCATCTTTGGATCTTCCCACGGTTGTTCTATGCTGTCATCCCAGTCAAGGAACTTGAATCTCATGTGCAGCTTCGTCAGGAGTAACTGCCTCAAACGTTCTTTACCCCTTAAGTTATCATCATTGATGCTCGTGCATTCCTATAGGATGCATCTGACTTGGTTCCCATAGCACTTGCGAGGTTCTTCCAGCTCTAATGTCTCAAACTTACCAGGGGCCATCTTTGTGATCACTAGTTATCCGATGCCAAGTTTGTTAGGTTTTCGTATCCTCTGCTTCTTCTGCTTCTTCTTTTGATAGCGGCTTCAGCGCCGGTACCTTCCCTACCGGTCTCGGTGCCGCCATTAGTGCCGGCGCCGTCGGTGTCGATGTCGGCGTCAGTACCATCATCAAGGCCGCCCTGCAAACCTTGACTGTGCTTAGCAGACAAAAAGTCGAGGTACTGTTGTTCACCCTCATAATCCATCTCATCTGCATTGTGGCCAGAAGGCCCAATTTCTTCGTTGTTCGACATGTTTCCTACGATTAAGTCTCCTTGTTTAATTCTAAAACTATAATAAAATGAGAAATGACATTAAAAAAGTTCTATGGTTTGCCGAAATGCCGTTTCATTCCTGCCGCAACAAATCCCGACACTCGATATGCCTACTTTCTAGCACAAGTCATGCCAAAATTCATGGGAAATTTCGGCATGACCTTCGCTAAAAAGTGGACATATTGAGCACCTGAAATTCACCGGAAAGGAAATGTCTGGCGAAACATAGGCCACTTGGATCATTTACCCTGCACATAACCATGATTTTCCAAATACCAAATGTCCAAATTCCAAACATCATGTGTCCAAATCACATTTCCACAAATCAGATGACCACTTCAAATTTGCATATAACAGCAAGAAAAATATAGAACTTGAAACTAAATTCAACCTACCTAAATTTCTATCCTAATTTGAAACCTAGCTAAATTTCTGTCCTAATTTGAAAACCTACTTAATTTCCTACTAATTAACTAGGTTCATACTACCTAATCTGTCCTAGGGTAAATACTAATTCACCTAGGGTTAATCAATTCTATTTTATATTTAAATAGCAACAATTGCTTTCACTAAAAATATTAAATACCTAGAATTCTCTTAACTACACCTAAAACACCTAAAATACCGAGAATTCATTTAATCCATACTAATTCTATTTTTTTAACTAGGGTTCATACCAACTAATTAACTATAGGGATCATAATAATTCTGTTTTTTTAAATAGCAACAATTGCTTTAACAAAAATCGCTATTGTTTGAAACCTAGGGTTCATACTAACTACCACTAAAACATAGCCACTACATTGTCCTAGGGTTTTTTTAACTAGAATTCATACTACGTAATTAACTAGGGTTCATACTAATTCTAATTAACTAACCACCACTAAAAAATAGCCTAGGGTTCATACAAATTCATACTAACTAGAACTAAATAGCAGAGAAGAGGGGAGGGGAGAGGGCTTACAAATGGCAGAGAGGGAGATGGGGTCAGATGAGACGGCGCAACACCAAGGCAAGGCGGAGTCGGGGGAGATGGAGCGGCACCCAGGCGAGGCGGGGTCGGGGAGACAACGCGGAACCGAGGCGAGGTGGAGTCGGGGGAGATGATGACTCCGGTGAGGGCGAGGGAGACGATGCGGCACCAAGGGGAGGCGGGGTTGAGGGAGACGATGACTCCGGTGAGGTCGAGGGTGAGGGCATGGGCTGCGGCGGCGACGAGGGGGAGAATAGAGAGTGCGGATTTGGGGGAAGAAGCAGAGGTGGGAAACCCGCGCGGGGGGGGGAGGGGTTAAGTCAACGTAGCAGTAGTGTATTTCAACGAAATGTGCTATAGCTAATTTAGCTGTAGTGTGTTTCTCCAAGAAGGGCTACTGCTACCAAAAGTAATTGGAGAAGGAGATGTGCATAGCATTGTAAAGATCGACAAAAGTGGAAGGGTGTAGTTAAGTTACAACATCTTCTGTTTCCAAGTCAATAGGGTAAGTAAATGGACTCCAAAAAATCCGCAAATATATTTTCTGTCATTTTTGGAATATATTAAAAATTAGGAAAATAAGAAATAACCAGGAAGGCAACCCGGCTGGGCAATAGGTTGTGCCCACCTCGGGTACCTTCTGGACTCCGTTTTCTCCCGTTTGCTTGTTTCCCAAGATAAAAAAACTTTACATACCCCCCGAACCTATTGACCACCGTTCGCGGATAAATCTTATGTTTTCTTTTCTCGTTGTTTTTCTGATATATCTAAAAATATGTCGTCTCAAGATTCCGAGGAGGAGTGCCTACTTTCTTATCGGCCTTTAGATACAAGTATCTTCAAGGACACCTATCCCAACATATGGTTCTCCGATGATGAAGATGAAGATGAACTAGTCCATCCTCGTTTCTAGAATGAAAGCATGGATGCATTGTGCAAGAGGATAATAAAGCTTGAGATGGAAACGATGAGTTGAGGATATATAATTTTACCCTCCGACTTAAGCGGGAGAAAGAGAAGGATAAACCCACTACATCATCACCACCACCTTCTTCATCACCAAAGGAGACTTGAGTATCGGGTATGGGCACTCCCCTTGGCTTGTGACAATCTTGGGGGAGATGCCCCGGTATCGTATCCCATCACTATCTTTTGCCTTTATTTATCTTAGTTCAACCCATAGTTATGTTTCGATTTAGTTGAATAAAAGTTTAGTTCGATCCTTTCTTTTCAAGTGCTCCCTTAGTGATCTATCCTTGTAATCATGTGTGAGATATATAATAAAGTTTAGTTTGAGTTTTGTTTTCTTTACTTTCATGTTCAACAAAAAGAAAGGAAATAAATGAAAAAGATCATATGCTAATCTTATGGTAATAATGGCATCACATAAGGAAGAGTAGAAGTAGAAAAATTTATTGCAGATTTACAAACATAGCATTGGTCAATCATGCAATTCATGAAAGAATTAATAAGGGAAGAGAAGATTCACATGCAAATACACTATCTTGGACATCTTTTATGATTGCGAGCCCGCATCAAAATATTATATGCCAAAATTATTGACGTTGGACAAGGAAGACAATGTAATGATTTATGTTTGTTCATATTCACATAGAAGTTATATTGTCATAGATCCTTTAACATGTGGTGCTTGCCCCCCATCTTTGCTAGAAAAAAATTTCGCACTAAGTAGAGATACTTGTGCATCCAAATCCCTCAACCCAAATCTTGTTTTGAGAGTCCACTATACCTACCTATGGATTGAGTAAATCTTTCAAGTAAGTTGTCATCGGTGCAATAAGGCAATAAAAATTGCTTCTAAATGTGTTAGATCGTTTAGTGTAAGAGAAAATTGAGCATTGTACGAACTTATGATGGCAAAATAATAAAGGCGACCCGCAAAAATAATAATATAGGCGACAGACTGCATAATAAAGGTTGCTATCATAAGGGGCAATATAACGTGATGTTCTTTTGCACTAAGAGATTGAGCATACAACCAAAAAGTGCATGGCAACCTTTGCTTCCCTCTGCGAAGGGCTTGTCTTTTACTTTTATGCAAGAGTCAAAGTACCCCTCTATTCCTTTTTATTTTTCTCTTTTGGCAAGCACAATGTGGTAAGGAAAGATCTAGGCACATATATCCAGTTGGATATGGGTGAGCATGAGTTATTATTGTTGACATCACCCTTGAGGTGAATACGTTGGGAGGCGAAACTATAGGCCCCTATCTTTCTATGTGTCTCGTTGAAACTTTTTGCTCATGTGTATGTGGTGAGTGTTAGGAATCATAGAAGACTATATGATGGTTGAGTATGTGGACTTGCCAAAAGGCTCCGATACGTGACCCTTCCTAAAAAGATGATGAATTGTAGTTGCAAAGTTGACTGAGAACATAGTTTGTTGGTTTTCAATAGAGTTTATGCTTTATACTTTGATGTTGTGATGAATTGTTACTTGTTCATGAGAAGTTTATGATAAAAGTTATGTGTTAAAAGTTTTATAATAAAGTTTTTTGCTGTTATAATAATATACATGATGCTTCTATGTTCGTATTATGTTTTGTAGACACCTCTCTCTTTAAGCATGTGGACATGTTTTTTGATTTTGGTTTTCACTTGAGGACAAGCGAGTTCTAAGCTTGGGGGAGTTGATACGTCCATCTTGCATCATGTTTTCCTACTGTTATTTATGATATTTTTATGCATAATAATGCTTTGTGGAGTAATTCTAATGCCTTTTCTCCCATAATATGCGAGGTTCACACAAAGAGGGAGAATACCGGCAGCTGGAATTTTGGATCTGGAAAAGCTACGTCATGCCACCTATTCTACACAACTTCAAATGAGCTGAAACTTCATGGAGAATTTTTATGGAATATTTAAGAATTATTGGAGCAACTACTAGAGGGGGGCCACCAGGTGGGCACAACCCACCTGGGCGCGCCCTGGTGGGTTGTGCCCTCCTCGGCCCACCTTCGGTGCCCCTCTTATGGTATATAAGTCATTTTGACCTAAAAAAATAAGGGGAGGACTTTCGGGACGAAGTGCCACCGTCTCGAGACAGAACTTGGGTAGGAGCACTTTTGCCCTCCGGCGGAGCTATTCCGCCGGGGGGACTTCCCTCCGGGAGGGGGAAATCATCGTCATCATCATCACCAATAACTCTCCCTTCTTGGGAAGGGCAATCTCCATGAATATCTTCAACAACACGATCTCCTCTCAAACCCTAGTTCATCTCTTGTGTTCAATCTTTGTATTGGAACCTTAGATTGGTGCTTGTGGGTGAGTAGTAGTGTTTGTTACATCTTGTAGTTGATTAATATATGGTTTATTTGGTGGAAGATTATAAGTTCAGATCCATTATGATATTTAATACCCCTCTGATCTTTAGCATGATTATCATTTGTGAGTAGTTACTTTTGTTCTTGAGGTCACGGGAGAAATCTTGTTGCAAGTAATCATGTGAATTTGATATGTGTTCGATATTTTGATGGTATGTATGTTGTGATTCCCTTAGTGGTGTCATGTGAACGTCAACTACATGGCACTTCACCTTATTAGGGCCTAAGGGAATGCATTATGGAGTAGTTATTAGATGATGGGTTGCGAGAGTGACAGAATCTTAAACCCTAGTTTATGCGCTACTTCATAAGTGACTGATTTGGATCCAAAAGTTTAATGCTATGGTTAGATTTTATCTTAATACTTTTCTCGTAGTTGTGGATGCTTGCGAGGGGGTTAATCATAAGTAGGAGGTTTGTTCAAGTAAGAACAACACCTAAGCACCGGTCCACCCACATATCAAATTATCAAAGTAGCGAACACAAATCAAACCAACATGATGAAAGTGACTAGATGAAATTCCCGTGAACCCTCAAGAATGCTTTGCTTATCATAAGAGACCGTTTTGCTTGCCGTTTGCCACAAAAGGATTGGGATACCTTGTTGCATACTATTTGTCGTTACCGTTACTTGCTTGTTACAAATTATCTTGCTATCAAACTACTCGTTACTTATAGTTTCAGTGCTTGCAGAGAAAACCTTGCTAAAAACCACTTGTCATTTCCTTCTGCTCCTCGTTTGGTTCGACACTCTTACTTATCGAAAGGACTACGATTGATCCTCTATACTTGTGGGTCATCACGCGACGTCTTTTATTTTTTGGAAGTTCTAAAGGTAGGGTGTGAAGAGCACATATTTGTGTGACGTCTACCTACAGATAGACGGTGGGTGCGAGAGGACTCGTGAGAGTCGTGACTTGTGAGGGTGCGTGTGTGCATGAGAGATATGGGGCACGTATCAATGCAATGCATGTGTCCGTAAATCATATCTGAGAAATGTTCGCCACAAGCCATTTCCTGACGAACGCCATAAGAACCGTTAGACTGGCATCCGACAGTGTCAGTTTTGCCATGTCATTTAACAGAACAGCCACTCCTCTGACATACAAATCTTCCACGTGAGTGTTAGCAACTATCGTATGCTCCTCCATCCGTTCCAAAATGTAGTGCATATAGCTTTATTGAAAATTCGAACCTCGCGAACTTCTACCGAGTTTTCGTATACCAAAATGCACATATAGAATACCCAGTATATATCAATTCATTCATCTTCGAGAGGTAACTCTAAATATGGGAAGGGGTGTACAAAGAAAGACCGTCGTATCACCTGTAGCAATTTCAACCATCCTTTGGTGCGGAGGAATATCATAGGAACTCTATATGATGTGAATTTTATAGGAATTTTTTTCCTTTAGAGCCAATTGGTTCATAGGAATAGATTTATATACTCCACATTTCAAAGGAAAATAAACAAGATATTATTTGTATAGCTTTAGAGCACTTTCTTCATATGAATGGATTCCTATACTCCCACAATTTCAAAGGAAAATAAACATTATCCTATATTCAATAGAAAAGTTCCTATGATGTGAACCAAATGACATCTCTTTTCTAATCCCTCCTCATAGAAATTGAGATACATGTCATCTCTAGATTCAATAGAAAAGTTCCTATGATGTGAACCAAATGACATCTCTTTTCCAATCCCTACTCATAGGAATTGAGATACATGTCATCTCTTTCCCTACAACTTCCATATATACATCTTCTATTCCTAAATAGCTAGTACAACCCACTACTAGCTTTTTTCCAGGGCATGCAACTATGGCACATGAACAAGCCATGCATGCAGGTCATAAATCACATTGTTTTTGTACTCTATGCATGCAAGCACCACATCATCAATTCGTGCATGTTACTCATAAGTTATTTCTTGCATTAGATTTTGTATTGACAATGTATGTGTTGGTCACTGTCATGGGAAATCACGGCCACCTATGGGGCCATCGGCCCCTTGTGGTTCAGCAGGGGGGAAGAACACATTTAACAAAGAGCGGAGGGTGCAGGGGTAGCACGACAGTGATCACACAGGCGGTTTACCCTGGTTTGGGCCACCACGAGGCAGAAAACCTTACTCCTGCTTTGGTGGATTGATGAGAGGACCATGGTGGAGATGCAACGCTCTAGCCCAGCAGGGTTGCCTCGGGGCGAGAGCAGCTACGCGCGTATGAGTGTACAAGGGTCTGGATCCTTTGTAATGTTTCCATGGCCCTCCTTTTATAGATCAAGGGGTCACCACAATGGCAAGTCAGTCATTGTGTACTGATTAGATAGCAAACAGTGCTATCATACCTAACTCTATAGATAGGCAGAGCGCATTAATGCCCTGCTTAGTGTCACATCATGGCGTGCCCGGCAAGCCTTGCCGGGCCGTTCGGCCTCCTTCTCGTCTGTCTACTTGACACGTCTCTGGATGGGTGTCATTTGGTGGTGATTTCCATCAGAAGTGGCTGCCATGTGTCAAATAACAACCACTTAGTCACTTGGGGGCTTGACACCGCACTGATCGATGACTTGCATCGCTATGAGGTGGAGAGGTGGAGCCTTGGCGGGGTAGTCCACCCTTGGTGTTCCCGGCAAGCTTGCCGGGGCGGTCTTGAGCTTTGTCTCCGGTGGCAACTTTGACCTTGCCGGGCTCACCTGCGCGTCAAGGGAGGTTTTTCCTTAGTGGTATCTTGCTCCTTTATCTTTACTTGGTCTCGCCTTGGATGCTGCAACCTTACTCTTGTGCCTGTGTACAGTCCGGGCAACATACCTGGGGTTTGTTGCACCGACAGGAGCCCCCGAGCCTGGCCTAAACGCGCTGCCGAGCGTCGTCGGGGTAGGCCCTGTCAAGTACACAAGGCGAGGAGGCTGCGGTAGTTTGTCCCTTGAGATCTTCTTTGATTCTTCACTAATCTGAGCATAGATCAGTTTTCGGTTTCTCTGCGTATCGCGTAATGCCAATTGCATTGGGGCCATCTTTGTAATGGCTCGTGAATGACTTTAACGCATGGGTGAGTAACTACCAATTCACTCTTCCCACCACACTCTTATCCCTGGCCACGCATTGATTGGGGTAAGTAACCGAGGCGCTTGGTGCGGGAGAGCGTCAAGGCAGGGCCCGACCTTCCCGGATTGGTGGAGGAGGATGGTACTCACCCATCGAGGGATCAGCCCCCAGCCTGGTCTTCCCTATAAAAGGGGACATGGGTGAGGGATGTAGGCTCATACCAACCTCCCCCTCCCCTTGTCTCATGGTCTTGCGTCCTTGTCATGGCAAGGGGTGGGAAAGGAGGGCGCGGCCGCACCCCCGCCGAGATTGGGTCCCCTTCCCGTCACCGCACACAACACCCGGCCCGGAGTGGTGGTTCGGTGCCGAGAATGAGTGGAAAAGGTCTCAAGTGGGTGCGCGGTGGAAGCGCTGGAGGTAGCGACTCCGGTGCGCTCGTCGCCGCACCGTCCGTAGTTTCATCCTTGGTGAGGGGCCACGTAAGTGATGCCATGCCGGAGTCCATAAAAGACACAAAGCATGGCGATCGACCAGGGCCCATCCTCCCTTCACCCATGATGGTGAAGGGGGATTGCGGAAGCGATTCGCCATATGTTATGGCAGATCCCTTGTTTCAGGATACTGCTTGTCTTGCGCATGGGCAGGTTCTGTGTGGTTATGCTTGCTTCTTCAAGGGACGACACCTTTCTAGCTTCTGGTTGATGGAGACGACCATGCTCTCTGTGAAGTCTCCTAAAGTGCCAGGTACCAGTCCTGACCGTCGCGGCGGGGGCTCGAGCGGCAGCAGACGCGCCTCTCCAAGCGACAGCGACGAGGAGGATGGCGGCAACCCACAACGTTTCAAGAGCGGGGATGACCGCTCTAATGTGGCATGATTGCCAACGGCACCATCATCTCCGTCTGGGCTTCAGCAGCACCACAATCCATACCTGCCCTCCGGTTTCTTCCTCTATCCTGGGAGTGGCGCCCTCCTGATCCTGGGGAGGCGCCGAATCCCATCCATCCCATCCGTCTTCTCCGTCTCTCCCTATGGCTTCAAGGAGAAGAGAAACATAGCAAAGGCATCATGGGGCACTTATCTTTTTTCAGTCTAAAACTTGTAGGCACTTGTCAAACTTTAGTCTAAATTATGTAATCTTTTAACCATGTTTGTGTTCTGTAAGATATATACTTGCTTTTTAGCATATTAATGAAAAAGACAAGTTTTGTTGGGCACTTGTGCATGTATAATATCCATGCAGAGGTGAAATGCCTTTGTACTCAAGTAAGCAAGTTATCGCCGATAGGCTATCCTGCCGGTACCCTTAGTTTTTTACCACGGGGCTAAGCCTACCGGGCACAAAATCTCAAAGAGGCACCAGCCCTCCGCCAAACTTTTTCTGTCAAACGCCACCACGACCATCCTGATTGAAGCAACCTTCGAGTCAAAGGATGGGAGCACCTATGCTTCGAAGGCAGCAAGGTTTTCATATGCACAAGTTTCTCTTCACATAACACGTATGGATAAGAGATAAAACTTATCTGTTTGGCTTGCCGGGGATCACTATGTAGACTCGTATTCTCTTCCTTTCTTACAGACCAAATCCACGGCAAGGACCCTATGGAAGTGCATTATATCAACTAGAAGGGGGGTGAATAGGCAATTTTTACAATTTCGTCACTGAGGAAATTCAACTTGAGGAATTTGCTAAGCGACGAACTACAAGCAGCGGAATAAGTACTCAGGTGCAAGCATAACATGGTGGTAACACAATCATCATGATGATATGAAACAAGCACAGAGCACAGGTAGCGTGTAAACAGGATAAGCAGAGAGAAGATAAGATGATTGAAGAAATAAGATTGAGGAAATTGAGAAAGTCTTTAGTAAAAGTCTTCAAACAGTAACAATCAATTTCATCAACACATGAATGAGGAAATGAAAGGGTTGAGGAAATAGAACCCGTAGCTCGGTGAAGACAATGGTTTGGTAGACCAGTTCCAACTGCTATGACAGTTGTACGTCTGGTTGGAGCGGCTAGGTATTTAAACCAAAGGACACACAGTCCCGAACACACAGTCCTCACTGTATTCTCCTTGAGCTAAGATCACACAGACCTCGCCCAATCACTCATGGTAAGTCTTCAGGTGACTTCCAAACCTTCACAGACTTGGTCACTCCGCAATCCACAATTCCTCTTGGATGCTCTAGACCATGACGCCTAACCGTGTGGAAGATGCACAGTCTTCAAAGGTAACAAGCATCAGTTCCACACTGGAACGATCTCTTCAGTGATGCTCAATGACTTTGGGTTGTAGGTGTTTGGGTTTGGGTTTTTCCTCACTGGTGATTTTCTCTCAAAGTCCTCGGAGGATGGGATGCTCTAAATGACAAGTGTCAGTTTCTCTCAGAGTAGCCAACCAACTAGTGGTTGAGGGGGTGGCTACTTATAGCCAGGGAGCAGCCGGGCATGATAAGACATAAATGCCCTTCAATTATATGACTGTTAGGTGGATAAGATATTTTGAGACAGCTGGCGCGTATCACAACAACAATCAGAAATTTGAGCTCTCAAATTCCTCAGGGATATCATGTTCCTCACTTGTAGGCAATCCTCACTGGCGAATTCCTAACTCCTTAGTCAGAAAAAATTCCTCAGAGACCAGAAGATCTTCGTCTCTGTCACTGAAGAAGTTGACTGAACTGTATGAGATTTCCAAAGCTTCACTCGAAGGATTGGGTAGGTGTAGGATTTGAGATGAGTATCACTTGGAAAATTTTCCTTAGTTTTACCTCGACCGCCTTTAACAGTATGGTCTTTCCTGTACCTCAAGAAAGAGAAAATGAAGCTATGAACACAAAAGTCTTCATGCTTCATAATCCTTGCATCAATATCAAAGTCTTCAAGGTCACTCCAATTTCCTCATTTTCAAAGTCTTCAAGAAAACCAAAGTCTTCAAATGAGGACATTCATTTTTAGGGGTCGACTTTTTTTTGTAAATATCAAACTCCTCATATACTTATAGAACTTGTGTACACTCACAAACACATTAGTCCCTTTACCTATAAGTCTTCAATACACCAAAATCACTAAGGGGCACTATATGCACTTACAATCTCCCCATTTTTGGTGATTGATGACAAATAGGTTAAGTTTTCAATGGGGATAGACATATGAAGTGTAAATACTGGTATTGAGGAATTTGATTGCAAGATATAGAAGAACTCCATTGAAGATGTGCATATTTGAGGAATTTGCTTTGGATTGCAAATGCACATTGTAGAATAAAATCATGGAGATCTCCCCTATATCTTGCAATCCATACACACATTTAACATAGGATAAGAAGAAATTGAAATAAATTGTTGTCTGACGAAATTCAGCATGCGTGCATTAAGGTACTTGAGGAAATAAGCATCCAGAAAGCAGTTCAAAAGTATCAGACCACCATCGGACTTAAGTTTACAACTCATCAGAGCAAACACCTCAGAAGAGCAAGAGTTGTAACTTAACGAAAAAATAGCCCATATATAAGACCTGCTTGAAGACTAACTCAAATCCCTCCTTTGTCATCGAATGACCAAAAGGGACGAAAAATGAGGACTAACACCCCTGAAGAATATTACACTACAAAAAAAAGACACATCCATGACATTTTGGGTTGAACGAATTTTTTTCCTGTCATACTTATGACACTTCTGTGACGATAATTATGACAAAACCCGGTATCATCATAGATGTGGTGGGCTCCTACTTCTATGACAAAAAATCATGATAGAAAATGGGCTTTTCATCCTGCGCGGGCCTAAGACGCACCTGCATGACATCCTTTGGGCCATCCATGACGGAAAAAATCATGGTAGAAGCGAGGGCGAGGAAAATTTCAGGGAGTTCCCGGTTACGGTTGGTGGTCGGGGGCCGAGCGATGCACGTTTCTCTCATACACATACACGTGTGGGTGCGAGGCATTGGGCTCTAACTGAACCCGAGCGAGGCGTTTGCCTACTGAACCCGAGTGATTGCACTAGCTATGTTACTGAACCCCGATCGATCCCTTGTTGTTAACTGAACCCAATCGAGCGATTCCTTCGCTGCTGCTGCTAACTGAAGCCGATCAAACCTACTTCCTCCTTCCCATGATGAATAGTGAGTGTTGTTTGGGGGGGGGTGGATGAACAGTTACCGGTGGGGGGTTGGATGAACAGGACCCGTGGTAGTAGATGCCATTGCCGCTGGATGAACAGGTCCCCGATCGATCGAGCCGGTTGGGGGTGGATGAACAGGACCCCGTGGAGGGGTGGATGAACATGACGACCCCGTGGAGGGCTGGTTGAACAGTAGCCGGCAGAGGGCTGGATGAACAGTAGTCCGTGGAGGGGTGATTGAACAGGAGCCCGTGGAGAGGGCTGGTTGAAAAGTAGCAGATGGAGGAGCGGTGGAGGCTGGAGGAACAAGAGCCCGTGGATGAACAGTAGGTCGACCGTGGATGAACAGTAGCCCGTGGAGGCTGGAGGAGGTCGACGGTAGAGATGAACAATAGCCCGTGGAGTCCCGTTTTGCGGTACGCCACACCCCTCCCGATGAACAGGACCCCCATTTCGACCATAGCGCTCCAACACAAGTCCGTTTCCTACGTTTTGCGGTACGCCACACCCCTCCCGATCAACAGGACCCCATTTCGACCATAGGCACTCTAACACAAGTCCGTTTCCTCCGTTTTGCAGTACGCCAGACCCCTCCCGATGAATAGGATCCCATTTCAACACTAGACGGTCGAACACAAGGCTGTTTCCTCCGTTCTGCGGTATGCCAGGCCTCGTTTCGATCGGCTATTTTGTCCAAGCCGGTTGCTTGCTGATGAAAATGACGATGCAGTTTCTCCATTCTGACCTAGCCGGTTGGCTGTCCATGAACAGGACGCCGTCGTTGCCTCTCCATGTACACGAGCCCTGGCCATACGTATGCACGAGTAGGCTTTCAAGGCCCCGCTCGTATGTACGTACGTGGCCGTATTTACTTTCTTGCACCCTGGTTGTACGTACGTGTACATGCTACGTGCGCCCCTCTACTACGACACATGCCCTTCCTGACTCGGCCATGGTTCATCGCTGCAGCCTGCAGACAAACCGATCGACTAGGAAGGGGAAGATGCTGCAGTGGATGCCCACGCAGAGAGGAGTACGAGGGTTCACTGGTTTGGTTGCGGCGTGAAGCTGCCATCGCCGCAGGGCCTGGCCAGCGGTGGGAGTGGTAGGGGGCGGTGAGGCCTCCGCGGCAGCACATCCGGCCACGGGAGGCAGGAGCAGGCGACACGACTGGCGCTGGTTTGGGCAGCTAGAGCAAGAAGACTAGAGGTGGAGGAAGCACTACAGCCATTGGATGGACATCTTATGGTCACTGGAGCTATAATTGTTCATATTGACTAAGTTGACAAAGCCCTCCGTCCCCGTCAACTTAGTAGGCCCACAAGTGAGCCTCCCACTATGGTAGGTACCAGCTAGCAGGGGGAGTATTAATTTTTTTGTGTCAACCACGCCGTGCCAAGCGCATCCAAGGTGGTGGACGAGGGTGAGGCCCTGTCACAACCTAGTTTTTGCCCTCTTTTCTTTGCTTGATTTTTAGCTGAGTTGATTTTGGATCTGGAGTTTTGAATCATTCCATTTGGACTTGAACAGTTGGGTATTCCTTGATTTTCACCCAATTGTTCCCTCTCCCCCTCAAATCCATCATTTCACCCCTGGCCAACCCAACAATATTGCTTAGAATATTTTTCTTAAATGAAAAATATTCATTTTGCCTCCAAAACCCTAGCTAAACGCCTTGACCTCCAAAGCAACCCTCATTTCTGTTGCCCCAAAAATCCTGAGAAAAATCCCAAATATTCTTTGGACCCTAGGGTACATTTCTAAGCAAAAATATTTCACCACTCTTTGGAGTATTTTGGCTACAGAAAATAAAATCACTTATGGGCTAAAATGGTACTTTCTACAGCAACTACCTTTTTACTAGCTCCAATGTAGCTAGTTTTCCGTGAGCTTATTCACCTTAGTAAGAGTCAGTAAAACCCCAAAGCTCAGCCCTTGAATCACTGTGGTTTGACCACAGTAACTCCCCAAAGTTTCTGTCCAGTAACTTAACCTCATCACCATTTTACTTCTACTACACCTGGAACCAAACCGAGCCATGGTAACACCTCAGTTTACTAAGGACTACACGCCAGACATCATGGTTAGTGCATAGGTGGCCTGATGTCACGGTCCACGTGGTGACCCCGTTCGTCCGAGCGTGTTGGCATGCCGAACACGCGCTCTGCGCGTCGCCAGCGCCTCTGTGGAGCGCGTGCTCGCTGCTTGGCCGGCCAGAGCGTGTCCCCCCTCGCCACCATCCTTGTCTCCACCCCCATAACTCCACCCTGCCGCTCGCCGATGCCGGAGCTCGCTGCAGCAAGCACGTGCACGGTCCGGCCAACGGCACAGTGCCCGCGCACTGTGTTCGTCTCTTTCCCCCCTCGTTCCTGTGCTTGTCCGCGCCCGCGTACAGTTGCTGTGTGACCTCTGTTGCCTTCTCCATCGCCCTCTGGCACCGTTCGTCGCCGGGCACCGGGGACAGGTATCCTCCGCCGGAGCCCGGGCCCTCCTCGCCGCCCCACCTATAAAACCCCCCCTCCGTAGCCTCATGGAGCATTGCAACTTACCCCCACTCCCTCCTAGAGCCCGTAGAAGCCGCAGCCCGGTCGGGCAGGCCGCGGGTTGCCGTCCCCAAGCCGAGCTCACCGGCGATCCCCTCTGGATCATTCCCACAGCTCTGGCCACTCCCAAGCCAAGGCGACCCCGCCAAGGCCTCCGCCTCTCCTCCGGGAAGCCAATGCGCCTAGCTAGAGCCCCTGGAACCGCCCCGAGCCGCTGTCTTCTTCAACTCCGGCAACCTCCGCCCTCTGTCGCCGCTGGAGAGGACAAATCCGACATCGTCTTCCACTGTTAGCCACACTACGGGTACGGGCAGGTGCGCAATAGCCTTCTCCATCGATCCCTCCCTCTCGTTTGCCTCCAAGAAGTCTCATTGCAGGCGTGACCTCCGGCGAATCGCCGTTCCCCTCTGTTTCCCTCTCCCCTCCCTCTGGCCTGACTAGCAAGGCCCGCTAGTCAGCCACTCACTATGCGCGTGAAGCGGTATGAGTGGTGGCGCCCCGGGAGATTACGCCTTTGATGTCACCCCCTCTGTTTTTCTTTTTCAAATTCATTTAAATTCCAGGAGACTTCAAATGGCCATAATTTTTATTCTACAAGTCCAAATGCAGTGGTTCTTTTTGCATCGTATTCTGTGTCCAAAAATCTAACAGCACCCAAAAGATGGGATTTTTCCTTGCCGTCTAGATTTTCTGGCAATTTTCAGAAGGTTTCTTGATATTTTCTTTTGTGGTTTTTGAATATTTTCAGAAGAACCAGCTTGTCTTGAGGATCACCAGGAGCTTTGTGAACCTCATCAGTGCTAAGGCAAGCCACAGTAACATTTTCATGGTGCCACTTCAATATTTATGATTTTCATACTTGAACTTATGAATATTGATGCATTTAAATTAGTTATATAATAAATGTATTCTGTTATATGCTTGTTATGTTAAAATACTTGAACTTCAGAATGTTTGAAGTAAATGTTGTTGGCAAGATAAGGAGAACTTAGTTGCAAGTGATAAATAAATAATATGGTCATAGAATTTGATGAGCAATTTAAATATTATTTTTGCATGAGGTATAATGATGATAATGCTAGAAATGGTTCTGGTATAAGTAAAGAGAGGTTTTAACCAGAATAGTAGCATGAGTTTATGATGGCTCCGTAGGAGCATGGTTGATGCAGTCTTTGCAATGTGATGCATATGTTAAGTGATGCATGGTATGGCAGTATGACACCGGTTATTTTCTTTTCACATTAAGTTGAACCTGATTAATAATTCAACTTGAACATGTTGGTGACCGGGTCATGGTGCCGCTAAAACGAGTCTGTCCCAGTGCAACCACATTTGCCGGTATGGGACGACCTTAATGCGTTTCATTGTCATGCCTCTGGTCGGTACCTCAATTTAGGGAAGGTTATGGACGTGCTATACCCTGGCCCGGTAGGCAAGCATAACCTTGTGAGCCCGTTGTTAAGTTAATTTTGGTACCGGATCCCAGAGTGGATCGTGGCCACAATGGTGGTCAAGGTGTCTGGAGGTAGACACAGGGCCACCCAGGACTAGCCCGGTGGGGTCTGAGTCGGAAGGGCCGGGAGAGTGTCATGACAGTGAAATGGTTTCGTCGGAATGATGTTGGTCCACCCGAATGGGAGTGCGAGGCCATGGGTTCCGTAGTGTGGGTACAGTGTACTAACCTCTGCAGAGTGTTTTTAATCTATCGATAGCCGAGTCCACGGTTACGGACACGCTCGGAAGTAAGGTACACAATGGGTCAACACTTAATAATATGCATACTAAATTGCACTAAGGATGGCAGTGAGGTCATCGTGTTGAGTTGGACATGAGTTGTCGGGTTGTGATCATCGTAAGGATCACGGGCCACGAGTTGGTCGGGTTGTGATCGCCGTAAGGATCACGGGACATGAGATGGTCGGGTTGTGATCACCGTAAGGATCACGAGTATGTTTTGGTAATATTATGTTATTGGTCACATTTGGTAACCAAGTCGGGAGAATGATTACCTGTTGAGCATAGTCACAACATGTTCGATATATAGTTGCATTGTTGATTAATTGGATAAATATCATAATATTGTCTGCCATCTTGTTTATGCTTATTGTGAGCTTGCAAGTACATTCAATGTACTGACCTAGCGTGTCATGCCAGATTTCAGGAAAGTCCCGTTGGAAAGGAGTGCTGTAATGGAGTCTCGCTACGATGTTGTTCCGCTGCCGAGTAGTTTTCATGATCGAGGCCCCTTTATGTTCACTAAATAATGTACATATTGTTCAGCTGCACTATGTGTGCCGCTTGGCCTTGCTAACTATTGTAATATGAAATATGTTCCCCTAGCATGAAATAAAGCGGTTGTTTTCTGTATCATGTTGTTGTGTGTTGCCGGAAGACAAGGTCTTTGGGCTGGCAATGCAAGGTAAACCGGTCGCTCTAAGCCGGGGTGCCACAAGGCTTGGTATCAGAGCCGCGCTGACTATAGGCCACTAGACTAGGCTGAGTTACCTGGACGCTAGATACGAGTTGCAGCTGAGTGTCGGTAATAACTGTAGCTGGTTGTTGCATTGCTTGCACTAATTATATATTTTTCTATGCTTACCTGCTAATGGTTGTGAGTGTAGTTGGCTCCCGTGCTATACCCATGCTAGTTGCAGCTGATGCCATACACGTCGCCGCATCTCCTTCGTAACGTGTGGCATTGGCTGTACCCTCATGGAGACAATCCAGTCTATCGTGTGTACCGGGAGCGCCTAGCTGACTCAGTGTATGAGTATCACGCCGTGGTTACTCTACGCACCAGTTCCGATTCCGGCTCTTACACTCGTACCTCTCGTAGCGGCTACACTTCTTCCGCTTCTCAGGCTGTCCAGTTTGCTACATTCGAGGTACTTGTTGAGCTCCGCTACAACGAGGTCCGGATGCAGAATCACCCATGTTTACATTACTACCCTTCTCTCCACGATAATGGTCGTGTCCGTTTCCTTGTCATTGATCTGGAGTCCAATAGTGTAGCTAGCCACCTTTCTCGCTACATCACTGCTAGCTATCTTCTGATCTACAAGCTGGCTCGTGAGCTGAGTCATGCCTGTACTGCTTTAGCCTCTACTTTAGTCTCTGCTTGCTCAGCCACTACTTCTCCATCTGTGGGATTTATTCCCTATGTTCCTGCTAGTTCTAGATCCCCTGTTTCTCTGGTTACTCCCCCGAGTAGCTCAGGCACCGCGACTGCGAGTCCACTTAGTGCTCCTGCCGAGTGGGTTTCACTCCTCGCCACTCCTGCAGCCCTGATGATCCACCCTCCACCTGCCCTAGAGGGAGAGCCCTCGAGGCAGCGTCGTCGTGTCACTTTTAACCCGGAGGTCTCTGTTAACCTCGTCAGTTCTGGATCCGAGTCCACATCAGGAGAGGACCCCGCAGCGCCAGCCGAGCAGTAGAACTTTCGAGTATTCTTAGTTGTTGGGATGGAGTATGGATGTAGTCGTACGAGTCATGATGTTTCATTTCATGTATGAGGGTTGTTGGACTTGGCATGTTGTTATCTTACATGTATGAGTCTATGTATAATTATGTTGGACTTCATTTTTTTCACCGTATTTTCTTCATCTTTTCGGTTTTGCTTGGTTTTTGTTGCTGGCTTCTCCCCGGTTTTTGTTGAATGCTTCTCATCTCAGTTGCTTTGACTTGGGAAAAATCATATTAGGATGACGTGGGGAGGCTGCAGTAGCAACGTTCGCGAGGGTTCTCCTGTTCAGCGTTCCGCACGACAGGCAGGACAATCACCCGAGCCGTACGTTCCACCACTGCCTCCACCGCCAAATCTGCCCTCCACCAAGCAAATTATGCGTATGTTCGAGGAACGACGAAACAATGATCTACTGGAAATATTCAGAAGTATTCAAGCAATGGTTGGACAGAACGGAAATCAGCCTGCCTCTCACTCCAAGCTATCTTATTTTCAAAGGACTAAGCCTCCCAGTTTCAGTCAGGCCGTTGATCCCTTGGATGCAGATGATTGGTTAAGAACTATGGAAAAGAAACTTGAGGTTGCTCGAACTGATGAAGAGGATAAAGTTCCATTTGCAACACATTATCTGGAAGGCGTTGCTGCCATATGGTGGGAAAGTGAGAAAGCCATAGGGACTGAGAATGAAGCAATTACCTGGTCAAGATTCAAGGAGCAATTCCGGAAATATCACATCCCTGCGGGAATTATGAAGACTAAGCAGCGTGAATTTCTCACGCTCCTCCAAGGAAGTCAGTCAGTGGGAGAATATTTACAAAAATTCAATCACCTGTCGCGTTACTCTCAATATGACGTGGCCACTGAAGAAAGGAAGATGGACCGATTTCTCGGGGGATTAAACCCGCAACTTCTCTGTGCTCTCAGTGTGTTCGATTTTCCAGATTTCCAAACCCTGGTGAACAAGGCTTTCATTGATGAAAGGGAACACCAAGCTCGTGTCAGATAATAAGTCTGCCCATAACGATCACAAACGCAAGTTTGAGCCCAAGAAGGAAATGCAACCAGTGCAGAAGGTTCGTACCTGGTAGCCAACTCCGGTGGCATACCGGCCTAGTTGGCAACAAAATGTTAACAAGACCACCACCCAAGTGAAGAATGATGTCCTCAACCCAGTTATGGAGAATCGCATGTGAAACAATTCCTGTTATAGTTGCGGAAAAACTGGACATTATGTCAAACAGTGTCCCAAGAACAACCGGACCAATGCTACGTTCAAGCCTCAAATCCATTATATGGAAGCTAGTACAAGTCAACACGACGTCACGGGATACGTTCATCATATTTCAGCCGACGAAGCCCAAGAAAATCCGGAAGTCGTCATTGGTATGTTCCTTGTTAATAACATACCTGCAATAATTTTTATTTGACTCTGGGGCTTCCCACTCTTTTATTTCTCGGAGTTTTGTCACCCAAAACAAATTTCCTTGTTCCATTTTGGGCAAGAATATGCTGGTACAAACCCCGGGATCTATTATTCAAAGCAATCTTGTCTGCCGCAATCTGGAAGTCAGTATCAACGAAATCCATTTCCTGACGTCTTTGATACTGATTGAGTTTGATAAATTGGATGTTATCTTGGGTATGAATTGGCTGACTCAGTACCAAGTATGCATAAATTGTGCGACCCGAGAAGTCAACTTGACCGGACAAGATGGACAAGCTACCAAGTTTATTGCTCATAGAAGCATACCCTCCAAGGAAATGGTTTTTACAGCAATAGCAGAAATGGAATTAATTCCGGTGGTCAGTGAGTTTCCCGATGTATTCCCAGAAGAACTGCCAGGCATGCCACCTGACCGAGAGCTTGAGTTTGCAATAGAACTTGTGCCCGGAACCACACCAATACACAAGAAATATTATCGAATGCCGTCATCCAAACTGGTAGAGCTAAAGAAACAACTCGATGAAATGCTCCAAAAAGGATATATCCGCCCCAGTTCCTCGCCATGGGGATCACCCGCTATTCTTGTGGACAAGAAAGATGGCATCCTTCGTATGTGTGTGGACTACCGACAGTTAAATGATGTCACGATCAAAAACAAATACCCTCTGCCAAGAATTGATGATTTGTTTGATCAGCTCAGTGGAGCCAAGGTATTCTCAAAGATTGATTTGCGGACTGGATATTACCAGCTCAAAATTAAAAAGGAGGATGTTCCCAAGACCGCGTTCACCACTCGCTACGCTCTTTATGAATATACCGTCATGTCCTTCGGCATCACCAACGCCCCCGCCTTATTCATGCACATGATGAACAAAGTATTCATGGATTTCCTTGATAAGTTCGTGGTCGTCTTCATCGATGATATACTTATTTACTCAAGAAGTGAAGAAGAGCATAAAGGACACCTCCGTGCAGTGTTACAACGACTCCGTGAGCACCAGTTGTATGCCAAGTTCAGTAAATGCGAGTTTTGGCTCAAGCAAGTTGGATTCCTCGGGCATGTGCTATCCACTGAAGGAATAGCCGTGGACCCAAGCAAAGTAAAAGACGTGCTCGACTGGTTGCCACCCGCCACCGTGTTTCAGATCCGGAGTTTTCTTGGATTAGCCGGATACTACCGTCGTTTCATTGAAGGGTTCTCCAAGATTGCTAAGCTCATGACGGAGTTTCTTAAAAAGGATAAGAAGTTTGAATGGACGTCAGACTATGAGAAAAGTTTCACCGAGTTAAAGAAGCGCCTAACAACTGCACCAGTATTAACACTTCCAGATATCTACCGCAGCTTTGACGTATATTGCGATGCTTCCCGGCAAGGACTTGGGTGTGTGCTTATGCAAGATGGCAAGGTGGTAGCTTACGCCTCACGACAGCTACGACCCCATGAAGGAAATTACCCCACTCATGATTTGGAATCGGCCGCGGTAGTTCATGCTTTAAAAATTCGGAGACACTACCTCATTGGAAAAAGGTGCCAAATTTTTACCGACCACAAAAGTCTCAAATACATATTTACTCAGCCGGATTTAAACCTCCATCAGCGAAGATGGCTGGAGTTGGTCAAGGATTATGATCTTGGAATTAATTACCATCCGGGTAAGGCCAACGTGGTTGCCGATGCACTCAGTCGAAAGCCCATCAGTCTAAACGTCATGTTGGAATCTCTACCTTCCGAACTTAAAGAAGAAATTGCTCTGCTCAACCTGGTCATAGTTGAGGCTGGCCTTGCTAATATTCTGACGGTTACCCCTACTCTTGAGGAAGAAATCCGCAAGGCCCAGCCAGGCGATGCCAATCTGTAGAAACGCATTAAGTCATCCGATTTCTCGAAGGATCAGTGCGGTACCCTCCAATTCAGGGGAAGGATTTGTGTGCCTAATCAAGCTGACCTAAAGAAGAAAATTTTGTCAGAAGCCCACGAATCCTCATATTCAATCCACCCTGGAGGCACAAAAATGTATGAAGACCTTCGACAAATATTCTGGTGGGATGGAATGAAGAAAGACATTGCTTATTTCATGGCCTGTTGCGACATATGCAACAAAGTTAAGGCATAATATAAGAAACCAGCCAGACTTCTCCAACCACTACCCATCTCACAATGGAAATGGGACGATGTCTGTATGGATTTCATCACAGGATTACCCAGGACCTGACAAGGCAATAATGCGATCTGGGTCATAGTGGACACATTAACCAAGGTGGCCCACTTCCTTCCAATCAAAACCTCATACCGAGCAGATGAGCTTGCTCGACCGTATGTATCCAGGATTGTCAGTTTACATGGAGTTCCTCGAACCATCACTACTGACCGAGGTTCACTTTTCACCTCTGCTTTCTGGACCCGTCTCCATCAAGCCCTGGGAACGGAATTAAAATACAGCACCGCTTATCATCCTTAGACAGATCGGCAAACGGAAAGAGTAAATTAGATACTCGAAGATATGCTCTGAGCCTGTGTTTTGGCCCAAGGACCACAATGGGAAGATTGCTTTCCGTACGCCGAGTTCTCGTATAACAATGGGTTCCAGACCAGTTTAAAGATGTCACCTTACGAAGCTTTGTATGGCCGTAAGTGCCGCACTCCATTAAATTGGTCTCAAATCGGAGATAACCGTATTTTTGGAACATATCTCATGCTGGAAGCCGAAAAGCAAGTCAAGGAGATCCGCGATAGATTACAATTGGCCAAATCGCGACAGAAAAGTTATTAGGATGCAAAGCACCGGCAGATCAGTTTTGAACCCGGAGAACATGTCTACCTTCAAGTCACACCCATGAAGGGAATAAAGAGGTTCCAAACCCATGGAAAATTGGCACCCAAGTTTATGGTCCATTTCCCATCATGACACAAGTAGGTGCTGTGGCATATCAGTTGGATCTGCCTCCGGAACTATCAGACGTGCACCATGTGTTCCACGTTTCACAACTGCGACGGTGCATCTCACCACCCGAGAAAAAGACCGATTTGGTAGAGATAGAGTTGGCAAAGGACTTGACCTACGAAGAGAGGCCAGTGAAAATTTCGGATTAGATGAAAGGGTCTCTCGCAGTAAGTCACGAAAGTTTTACAAGGTTCAATGGATGCATCATACCGAGTCAAAATCAACCTGGGAATCAGAAGAATTTCTAAGGGCATATTATCCAGAATGGTTTTCCCAAGCAACCGAATCTTGAGGACGAGATTCATTCTAAGTGGGGGAGGTTTGTCACAGCCTGGTTTTTGCCCTCTTTTCTTTGCTTGATTTTCAGCTGAGTTGATATTGGATCTGGAGTTTTGAATCATTCCATTTGGACTTGAACACTTGGGTATTCCTTGATTTTCACCCAAGTGTTCCCTCTCCCCCTCAAATCCATCATTTCACCCCTGGCTAACCCAACAATATTGCTTGGAATATGTTCCTAAATGAAAGATATTCATTTTGCCTCCAAAACCCTAGCTAAACTCCTTGACCTCCAAAGCAACCCTCATTTCTGTTGCCCCAAAAATCCTAAGAAAAATCCCAAATATTCTTTGGACCCTAGGGCACATTCCTGAGCAAAAATATTTCACCACTCTTTGGAGTATTTTAGCTACAGAAAATAAAATCACTTCTGGGCTGAAATGGTAGTTTCTACAGCAACTACCTTTTTAGTAGCTCCAATGTAGCTGGTTTTCCCTGAGCTTATTCACCTCAGTAAGAGTCAGTAAAACCCCAAAGCTCAGCCCTTGAATCCCTGTGGTTTGACCACAGTAACTCCCCAAAGTTTCTGTCCAGTAACTTAACCTCATCACCATTTTACTTCTACTGCACCTGGAACCAAACCAAGCCATGGTAACACCTCAGTTTACTAAGGACTACACACCAGACATCATGGTTAGTGCATAGGTGGCCTGATGTCACGGTCCATGTGGTGACCGCGTTCGTCCGAGCGTGTTGGCATGCCAAACACGCGCTTTGCGCGTCGCCAACGCCTCTGTGGAGCGCGTGCTCGCTGCTCGGCCGGCCAGAGCGTGTCCCCCCTCGCCACCATCCTCATCTCCACCCCCATAACTCCACCCTGCTGCTCGCCGATGCCGGAGCTCGCCGCAGCGAGCACGGGCACGGTCTGGCCAACGGCAAAGTGTCTGTGCACTGTGTTCGTCTCTTTCCCCCTCGTTCCTGTGCTCGTCCGCACCCGCGTACAGTTGCTGCATGATCTCTGTCGCCTTCTCCATCGCCCTCTGGCACTGTTCGTCGCTGGGCGCCGGGGACAGGTGTCCTCCGGTGGAGCCCGAGCCCTCCTTGCTGCCCTGCCTATAAAACCCCCCCTCCACAGCCTCCTGGAGCATCGCAAGTCACCCCCACTCCCTCCTAGAGCCACTAGAAGCCACAGCCCGGCCGGGCAGGCCGCGGGCTGCCGTCCCCGAGCCGAGCTCACCAGCGATCCCCTCTGGATCGTTCACGTAGCTCCGGCCACTCCCAAGCCAAGGCGTCCCCGCTAGGGCCTCCGCCTCTCCTCCGTGAAGCAACACGCCTAGCTAGAGCCCCTGGAGCCGCCCCGAGCCGCTGTCTTCTTCAACTTCGGCAACCTTCGCCCTCTGTCGCCGCTGAAGAGGACAAACCCGACACCGTCCGGCCTCCGTTAGCCATGCTACGGGTATGGGCAGGTACGCAATAGCCTTCTCTGTCGATCCCTCCCTCTCGTTTGCCTCCAAGAAGTCTCATCACCGGCGTGAGCTCCGGCGAATCGCCGTTCCCCTCTGTTTCCCTCTCCCCTCCCTCCGGCCTGACTAGCGGGGCTCGCTAGTCAGCCACTCACTATGCGCGCAAAGCTGTATAAGTGGTGGCACCCCGGGAGATTACGCCTTCGACGTAACCCCCCCTTTGTTTTTCTTTTTCAAATTCATTTAAATTCCAGGAGACTTCAAATGGCCATAACTTTTATTCTACAAGTCCAAATGCAGTGATTCTTTTTGCATCGTGTTCTGTGTCCAAAAATCTAACAGCACCCAAAAGATGGGATTTTCCTTGCTGTCTATATTTTCTAGCAATTTTCAGAAGGTTTCTTGATATTTTCTTTTGTGGTTTTTGAATATTTTCAGAAGAACCAGCTTGTCTTGAGGATCACCAGGAGCTTTGTGAACCTCATCACTGCTAAGGCAAGCCACAGTAACATTTTCATGGTGCCACTTCAATATTTATGATTTTCATACTTGAACTTATGAATATTGATGCATTTAAATTAGTTATATAATAAATGTATTCTGTTATATGCTTGTTATGTTAAAATACTTGAACTTCAGAATGTTTGAAGTAAATGTTGTTGGCAAGATAAGGAGAACTTAGTTGCATGTGATAAATAAATAATATGGTCATAGAATTTGATGAGTAATTTAAATTTTATTTTTGCATGAGGTATAATGATGATAATGCTAGAAATGGTTCTGGTATAAGTAAAGAGAGGTTTTAACCAGAATAGTAGCATGAGTTTATGATGGCTCCGTAGGAGCGTGGTTGATGCAGTCTTTGCACGGTTATGTGATGCATATGTTAAGTGATGCATGGTATGGCAAGATGACACCGGTTATTTTCTTTTCACATTAAGTTGAACCTAATTAATAATTCAACTTGAACATGTTGTTGACTGGGTCGTGGTGCCGCTGAAACGAGTCTTTCCCAGTGCAACCACATTTGCCGGTATGGGACGGCCTTAATGCATTTTATTGTCATGCCTCTGGTCGGTACCTCAATTTAGGGAAGGTTATGGGCATGCTGTACCCTGGCCCGGTAGGCAAGCATAACCTTGTGAGCCCATTGTTAAGTTAATTTTGGTACCGGATCCCAGAGTGGATCGTGGCCACGACGGTTGTCGAGGTGTCTGGAGGTAGACACGGGGCCACCCAGGACTAGCCCTGTGGGGTCTGAGTCGGAAGGGCCGGGAGAGTGTCATGACAGTGAAATGGTTTCGTCGGAATGCTGTTGGTCCACCCGAATGGGAGTGCAAGGCCACGGGTTCCGTAGTGTGGGTACAGTGTACTAACCTCTTCAGAGTGTTTTTAATCTATCGATAGCCGAGTCCACGGTTACGGACACGCTCGGAAGTAAGGTACACCATGGGTCAACACTTAATAAATATGCACACTAAATTGCACTAAGGATGGCAGTAAGGTCATCGTGTTGAGTTGGACATGAGTTGTCGGGTTGTGATCGCCGTAAGGATCATGGGCCACGAGTTGGTCGGGTTGTGATCGCCGTAAGGATCACGAGTATGTTTTGGTAATATTATGTTATTGGTCACATCTGGTAAGCAAGTCGGGAGAATGACTACCTGTTGAGCATAGTCACAGCATGTTGGATATATAGTTGCATTGTTGATTAATTGGATAAATATCATAATATTGTCTGTCATCTTGTTTATGCTTATTGTGAGATTGCAAGTACATTCAATGTACTGACCTGGCGTGTCATGCTAGATTTCAGGAAAGTCCCGTTGGAAAGGAGTGCTGTCCGAGTCTAGACCGTGTCCATGTCGGTGTCCTTGTGCTATGTAGTCCCACTACGACGTTGTTCCGCTGCCGAGTAGTTGTCATGATCGAGGCCCCTTTATACTCATTAAATAATGTACATATTGTTCAGCCGCACCGTGTGTGCCGCTTGGCCTCGCTAACTATTGTAATATGAACTATGTTCCACTAGCATGAAATAAAGCGGTTGTTTTCTGTACCATGTTGTTGTGTGTTGCTAGAAGACAAGGTCTCTGGGCTGGCAATGCCAGGTAAACCGGTTGCTCTGAGCCGGGGTGCCACAGGCCCCAGACAGCAATGAGCTGGAGATGGGAAGACGCGGGAGTGGAGTCGCAGACAGAGAGGTGTACGAGGGTTAACTTGTTCTGGTGCGGCATGGTTTGGTAGTCGGTGGAGAAGAACAGGAGGTGTGGAGCGGTGGAGGGATGGCCTGGCCAGCGGTGGGGTAGCGCTTCACAGCGAAGCATGCTAAGTAGAGCTGCTAGCAGCAGGAGGCGGGAGCAGGTGGTCCCGGCGGAGCTGGAGGAAGAAGACGAGAGATTGAAGCTGGATGCCGGTCGTTGGATGTAAATCCAATGGCTAACGATGTAAGAATCATTTGTTGACTAAGTTGACAACGACTTGCATTGGCTTCGACCTATTCGCCCACATTTCAGCCTCCAAAAATGTGGCACATATTCAACCCATTTTTTCAGAATTTACAGTCCATTTGATCTTTTTTTGAGAATTACAATCCATTTGCTAGGCTGGGTGAACAAATAATGTAGCGTCCATGCGGCCCAATTTTTTAAAACTATAGCCCATTTTCACTTTGTCGAAATACACGAATTTGCTGGGCTGGTTGAACAAATAATGTAGCATCCATGCGACTCATTTATTTTTTTCCTAAAAAATTATAGGTCATTTGCACTTTCTCGAAATACACAATTTTGCTGGGCTGGTTCTAATTATAATGTTGGGTTGGGTGCAGCAATGTTATCAAAAAATAAACAGGGGCTGAGCATTTTGTTATAAATATATTTAAGTAATAAGTGATTTATTATGACATCGGTCCTTAAATCTTACCAAGCTTTTGTACACAATCACTAGGATTTTCATTGCCTTAATGTAAAACAAATCCAGGATTTTATTGTTAAGAAATTATTTTTATAAGTTAATAAGATGTTGGATATTGTTTTCTAATATATGTAAGTATTTGTTAAATATATGATGACAATAACAATAATATATAATAACATATAAAATAATTTAAATATATATAATATAGTTAGAAGGGAAACGTAAGTTGGACCTGGCGTTCCTATTCTTATATAGAAAAATAGAACAGACCTCTATGTTTTCTTCCAAAAAATACATAAGTTGGGCTGCCGATGTTTCAGGAAAAATAAAACCTCAGATGGGAGGTCCATAGGCCGGTCAATACATGACAGCCCTCAAGGAAATACAAACCGGCAATGTCGTGGGCTGCGCATATTAAAAAAGAAAGCCTAGACGGGGCAGCCCACAACTCACCTGATACTTGTTGGCCCACTGATAATAAATGATACCTGCCAGCTCTCCGGCTTCATTGTAAATTTATCTCCTTTAGTAACTACGTTGAAGCACCTCAAAAAAATGTAACTATGTTGACAAACCCGTGGGCCCCAACGTCAGTATAGCATTAGGAGGAAGTATTTTTTCAATGAGGCACGTACGGTCATAGACCTGGTGGTCCCGACTGTCCGCCTCTCCATATATAATCCTCTCCAGATTCCTCTCGTTTGTTCAGCATGTTCACAATGGCAGACAGTGGCACCGCGGCGAGCGCATAAAGGCGCAGGACAAGAACAAACCACGTGAAGCAGTGCCTTATTTCTACCGAAACTAATGAACTAGCCCAGTGGCCAAGTGACACTACCCGACCGCTGTTCCGCCCGGGTTTGATTCCACCTGATGCAAGGAAAATATCTCCAAACTTTTTGCCTCTGCCATTATTGACATGTGGGTCCCCATTGTCATCTACGCACACCACGTCCAACACTTGCGAAAACTTCGTCCCTCGTTTTCTCTGTTTTTCGCACACTCGACATTGTGTGGGCATTTTGAAAATAGCATATCTTTTTGACTGTGCATCATATGAAGATGTGCTATGCATGAATCTTGATTAGCATGATGTTAACTGGCTGGTAGCTCCATTTTTTACCATGAATAAAACTTCCAACATGATGTTATCCCTATTTGAAAAGGGCATGTTAATATAAATGCTCTGCCTTCGAAACTTGCAATTTCTTATTTGAAACTGAAACTTGCAGTTTCTTCTCTGAGAATCACATTGTCTCCACTTTTATACTCCTATGAAACTACATTTTTTAAGTGCTAAAAATAGATCTATGGAATTCATAAAATACTTCATATGCTCAATACTGCAAATCTGAAATTCAGAAGACATTCATATCTGAAAGTACTCTCAAAATACACAACACAAAATACAATCGACAACCTACAAATACTGACAACTCTAAGCTCCTCCTGACAATTCACAGCCTTCCCAACTATTGGGCTGCGGGGGGGGGGGGGGGGGGGCAGTCCCCTCCTATTCCTCAGCGGTAGACAATCGCCCCATGAGACGATGTGAATGGCGAGGTAGAGGATGGCGGGGAAGCGTTGTCGGACCAACTGCTTTTCTCCTCATGCAGTTGGGTTCGGTCGACGAAGACTCCACCGACTCGCTCTGGCACGGCACCCTCACAAACGACACCCTGTAGATGCTCGTTCCTTCAATCTCTGGTGGATGCTCCATCTGGGGTTGATACTCCCACCACCGCTCCCTCACGATCGGATTCGGTGAATCTGTTTGCTCCATGGCCCAGAGGAGCAACTCTATGTACTCCCGCGCAACTCCCTTCGGGAGTATCACCGCCTTTCGCTCTGTTGCATATATTTGGCCATGGATGTCGCTGTCGCTGCTAGTTGGTCCTTGTTGTCAAACCAAGACTGTATCTCCAACATCCTAGCTAGCTTCACAGGGCCGCTGTCTGTGATCCTCATGTATCGGTTGTACTCCTCCATCGATCTACTTCTCCACAACACCTTCACTCACCGGTGGTGGTTTTTGAATGGAAGAGGAGAGGAGCAGCGCTGGTTTTGGATTAGAACGGGAGAGGAGCAGCGCTAGTTTTGGATTGGAACAGGAGAGGAGGGGTGGTGGTTTTGAAATGGAAGAGGAGAGGAGCGGCGCTGGATTTAGATTGGAACAGGAGAGGAGCGGCGGTGGTTTAAGAGGAGAGGAGCGGGGTGGTTTAAGATAAAGGAGCGACGCTAGTCTTGGAAGTATTTTTTTGTTTTGCGTATTTTGGATCAAAGTTTGACCACGTACTGTATTTGACAAGCAAAATATGAATGCATGTCACCAAAAATTGTATCGTTTGGTTCGTATATGAATGTACTTTCAAATTGTAAGACTTTTGCAATGTATAACACATATTTTATTTGTGAAAATCATGGTCAATTATGAGCCAGAATAAAAGGGATACTAGCTAATGTGGGTCGCTTTCTTAATAATTGAAGGGTAAAATGATTTTGATTTTGATCTAGTCACAGCACGCCGGCCCTCTCGTACAATCCTAAATCCCTGCCGCACGCTCCTATCCCTCTTCTCCATTGCAAAACCACCTCCTCTCCTCTCCATCATCTCCATTCCAAAACCACTATCTCGCCTCTCCCTCTTCTCCATTGCAAAACCACCCCCTCTCCTCTCCATCTTCTCCATTGCAAAACCACTGTCTCACCTCTCCCTCTTCTCTATTGCAAGACCACCATCTCTCCTCCCATCTTCCAAAGCTAGCACCGGACCTCTCAGAAGGACATCTATGGAGAGGATGCAACAGCGAATCGGGCAGATCACCGGCGTCGACCAAGAAAAGTTAGTCAGGTTGAAGGAGATCCTTACTTGGTTTGACAATGAGTGGGAGATTTCGAGGATGGTGAGGGCCATGTGGCAATGTATGCAAAAGAGCGAGACGACAGCGATGAGGGCCGTGATGTACTCCTCGGCGGCAGTCACGCCGTAGTCCTTTGAGTTCATCGAGTATCTCCTCTGGGCGATGGAGCAGATAGATTCGCCAGAGGTGAAAGTCCGGCGGAGGTGGTGGGAGTACAAGTCGAAGGTCGAGCATCCAGAGGATAATGAATCGATCGAGTACGGTGTGCCGTTCGTGAGGATGCAAAGCCAACCAGAGCCACATGAGTATTCGCTCTCCCACCGCAAGCGGAGGCAAGATGGAAGGATGTCGCTTCCTCGCCGTTCTCCATGGTTCCCTTGATGCTCGCCTCGTTTCAACGATGGTGGTAGGGTTTAAGGTAAGCTTCGCACTAACCTAATATTCCATCTGCTCATGCTTACAATCAGTGTGACGACTAATGAAAATCATGCTTACAATCAGTCTCCGAGTACTACGCCAATCACCCTAAAATAGCTCTGGACCTTTGTGTCAAAGTTGTGACACTGTGTACAAATAAAGAAAAATAGATTGGTGCTTCTTTCAGAAAAGAGTACTCCCTAGAAAACTGCCAATATAAGCTACTAGTATTTGGTTAGAGGATTTGCTGCCGAGAAAGATCCATCCATAGAGAGCGCCACACATCCCACTAGTGGTGGTGGATGCGAATGCGTGCATGGAGCATGGTTGGTGTCATTAATTTTTACTTGGCACACCTCGCACTCTGCATATATGCCGGTTCCATCGGTACATTTGTGCAGTTCCACCAAAATGCAGTTGAATAACCCTGTTTGCACAGATAATGAAAAAGCGTGATTACATCATAGTGGCACTTGTTGATGAAACATACACTAATAAATAGAAGAAAATATTGCGATAGTATCATAGTATGCCTTGGTGCGAAGGCGAGATGGGCCCTGCGACGCCTCATACGGTAGGCCTTATATTGGAAATCGACCTAATTCTCCCCGATACACCTTCTGCCTGTGATGAACATCAGTGTACAACGGTAGTACAAGGAGGGGCCTTGAGACATTCCAATCTCTATTTTTGTGTAGATCAACTAAAATTAAGCACTCTAGTTTGCAGAAACGCTTAAACATTAACAATGGGACTAGTTGATGAAACATATACTAACAAAGAGAAGTACTTTCTTTATCTACATTGGAAATGAAATGATAGAGAGGATACTCGCTCTATTTTAACTGTATCATTACTTCATTTTATCAGTGGCACAAGGGTCAAGCAGGTGGCAAACGAGGTGTACCGTGCGTCGCAAGGATGGAAGGGGGGTGCTTAGACTGGGATGCTGAAGCTGGCTCTTTCAGTCCCTATCTTGCCCCCTGATGTTTTTGTGGTAGCATTTGGGTTGTAATCCAAACTAGGTCGAGCTGGTGCTGCGTCCCCCTACCTGCCTATCTTATGTGGCGAACTTGTCTCCTGCTAGCACTCAGTCCGTTCTCATAGTAGTTGCATAACTGCACATTTACACTGAGATGTTGTTGGATAATGGTTCTCTATAGTTCGGTTTCTTTAATGAAATTGGAGGAAACACCATCTTTCGACATATAAAAAAATAGTGTCACTAGAGGTGCCAAAACATTGCCTCAAATTAATAGTGCCACTAGATTAAGGTGCAAAATAATAGCATTACTGCTTTATCATGGCAGTGCCAAAATAGTAGCACAAGAGCAGACTCAACATGCAGGATCTTTGGCAAACGGTTGGACCAAAAAGGAACATACCTCATGATGGGAACCATATCTGCAGTCAATGCCATCGTAGAAGGGATGACACCAGTCACCAACATGGATGATTCAGTTCATGGGACCTTTTTGTGCAATTCACCTAAAATGAAGCAATGTCCCATGAGCTAGTAGCTTCTTCTTCATTTTTCTTAAAGAAAAGGCCTCCAGCCCCGGTTCCATTTCCATTAGAAAACGAAACCCACGGAGCTTCTTCCTCATTAGTTGCAATAAAATTGAGCAACATCAAGGTTGGTTGTGAAGCTCATGGAATGTTCAACCATAATTTGGATATCATTTGTGCAGTCAACTAAGATCAAGCGTGAAATGTATATCTCTATTTGCACAAAAAGGTGGAAAGGAGGGTGACTAACAAGTGATTAAACATACATCAAATGAAAAGAAGCATGTTCCTTATCTGAATGGCAATCCTACAAGGACAGTAGCAATTTCTAAAGCAGCAGAATTGCTAGATATTAGTGTGGGCATTAGGATTAACTATGACAACCATTAAATACGACATTACTTTTGCTTCATTTTACCAGCAACACTTCATTAATAGTTCCTACAGAGTTGGTTTGGTCACGGGAGAGTAGCCGGACCAGGACAGTTGCATTTCTAACAAAAAGAAGCAACTTATCTTAATGGGAAATTTAGCAGGACATGAAAAACGGTGCCATTGATTCATATTACTGGAGGCATTACACTAAAAACAACATTGGTTTAACGTGTCCTTACTTTTAACAGTGCGACTGCTACATTTTACCAGTGGCATTACATAAGAGGGGCTCAGGGCAACAAACATCAGAACAAGATATCTGGGTTGGTCCCATTTTTGTTCGGTATAACCACTTTATATTGTGTGAGGCTAGCAAATCTAGTGTTGGACATACTCTGTTGACTTGTCCCCCAGTCCCCACTTTCTTTTCTTTTTCAACCAATAGATCAGGTTTATATTGAGTTTGTACTGCATTTCCCTTTATTTCCCTATTAGACCAAGAGACCAGTTGGATAGCCAGTCTCTGCTACTTTTCACCCCCATTATTTCCTCTTTCGACTAAGTCCTAGATTCAGGTAACAAATCTCCCCCCACCCCCACCCCCTTTCTTCCTTGTTTGAACCAAGTAGTACTAGATTCGAGTGCATGAACTAGTTTTACCTCTTAACGGTAAAAAATTAGGTGGCTTTCAAACAGCCGATCGATCCTATCTATGAGGGGGGCTGAGAAATAGTAAAAGATACAAATGCAGCGACGTCAGGAGCTGGGGAAGTAGAGCAAGGCCGGTTTCAAAGGAAGTTATACCTGAGGGTCGCCGGGATGTCGCTAGGTGGGCAGCGGGAGGCCGGATCTACCCACACTACCGCAACGAGGAAGAAGGGGTCTGAGGCCCTTGAGGGAGTCATGGATTAGGGGGTCCTCGGACAGCCATACTATATACTCTAGCTGGACTGTTGGACTATGAAGATACAAGATTGAAGACTTCGTCCTGTGTCTGGGTGGGACTCTCCTTTGCATCGAAGGCAAGCTTGGTGATTCGGATATGTGGATCTCCTTCTCTGTAACCGATTCTGTGTAACCCTAGCCCCCTCCGGTGTCTATATAACGAGGGTTTAGTCCGTAGGACAAAAACAATCATAATCATAGGCTAGCTTCTAGGGTTTAGCCTCTATGATCTCGTGGTAGATCAACTCTTGTAATACTCATATCATCAAGATCAATCAAGCAGGAAGTAGGGTATTACCTCCATCGAGATGGCCCGAACCTGGGTAAACATTGTGTCCCCCGCCTCCTGTTACCATTAGCCTTAGACGCACATTTCGGGACCCCCTGCCCGAGATCTACCGGTTTTGACACCGACATTGGTGCTTTCATTGAGAGGTCTACTATGCCGTCACAATAAGGCTTGATGGCTCCTTCAATCATCTGCAGCGATGCGATCTCGTGTGAGGTTTTTCCCTCCGGACAAATATTCATATTCGGCGGCTTCGTACTGCGGGCCAACTCGCTTGGCCATCTGGAGCAGATCGATAGCTACGCCCCTAGCCATTAGGTCAGGTTTGGAAGCTTGAACTACACTACCGACATCCGTGGAGACTTGATCTTCGATGGATTTGTACCCATGATAGGTGCGTCGAACTGTCACGAGGAGCATGACCTAGATCTGCCATCGGACGGCGTTCGGGAGATCACACCTACGGTTGTCCCGGCTCTTAATCCAGAGCAGATCGTGCCATCCGAGGACGGGTGGATGGACCCCGCCACGGAGGCCGCACATACATCGATGATAGTGCCGAACACAGACTTCGCCTCCAATGAGGCCGGTGTCATCGGACCCTCAGACTCGTCTCCGGCCATAGGCTCCGAACCGCATGCATCGTGCCTATCGAATCTGATTGGGCACCGGTCATGGAGTTTGCCTTCGTAGATATCTTTCAGCACTCACCCTTGGGCGACGTGCTAAATTCATCAAAGTCTCTCTCCCTGTCAGGATACTCTTGGCCGAACTATGTCCGGCTTGAGTGGGAAGCAGGCGGTGAAGAAATTCGTTCCCCACCCACCACCCACATAATAGCGACTGTCGATGATTTAACCGACACGCTTGACTTCGACTCCGAAGACATCGACGGTATGGACGACGATGTAGGAGAAGAACAGGAACCACCGCCCACAGGGCACTGGACAACCACCTCATCATATGATATATACATGGTGGACACACCCAAGGAAAACAACGGGGAGGAACGGAAGGATGCCATGGAGGACATTCCTCTCAAAAAGCAACCAAAGCGACGACGTCGGCGCCGCTCTAAATCCCGCCATAGTAAAAACAACTATAATAGTGCAAAAAAGAATAACACCTCGGGTGACATCAAAGGCAACGACGACCCCATGAACCCAGGGATGGAGCAGGATGAGCCAGGGGACGGCGAACATTGTCCGGGCCACTGTTCGATCACAGCGACGGTGGAGATAAAACTCACAAACCTGTGTCCGGAGAGGAGAACAATCCAGACGACGATGCACTCATCATCCCAGAAAGACACTTGGAACAAGAAAACCTCCATAGAAGGCTTATTGCCACCGCAAGGAGCTTGAAGAAGCAGAAGCAAAGGCTTAAGGCCGCACAGGATACGCTCCACCGTAGATGGAACAAAGTGCTTGACACTGAAGAAAAATACAGTGGTGATCGACACAAAAAGAGCTATCCAAAGCGCAAGCTGCTGCCCAAATTCGACGACGAGGCTATAGAGCCTGTTCAGCCGAAAAATAAAACGTCCGATCAGCCGGACCGACCACCCCGTGGCCGCGACAGGGCGGCTAATGATACTGCACATAAGTCAGCGCATGATCTACGCGAGCACTTGGACAAAAAAGCCGGTATGACCAGGTCCATCTATAGATCTAGGAAGCATGCTCCGACACAGGATCATGGCTGTCCAAACGACTATACTGATCGAACAACAGCTCGAAATCAAAACCGAACACTACAACTGTCGGAGGCATGCCATGACACATCTAAATACAGGGGTGCCGTACACCCCCTATGCTTCACCGATGAGGTGCTGGATCATGAATTTCCAGAGGGGTTTAAACCCGTAAAAATAGAGGCATACGACGGAACGACAGACCCTAGGGTCTGGATCGAGGATTTTATCCTTCACATCCACATGGCTCGCAGAGATGATCTCCACGCCATCAAATACCTGCCCCTCAAGTTGAAAGGACCAGCTCGGCACTGGTTGAAAAGCCTCCCCGAAAACTCAATTGGCAGTTGGGAAGAACATGAGGATGCATTTAGGGCTAATTTTGAAGGGACCTACGTCCGACCTCCGGATGCAGACGATTGAAGTCACATAATTCAACAACCCAGAGAGTTAGCCCGTAAGTTGTGGAACAGATTTCTCACTAACAATAATCAAATCGTCGACTGCCCGGACACCGAAGCCTTAGCGGCTTTCAAACATAGTGTCCGGGATGAATGGCTCGCCAGACACCTCGGCCAGGAAAAACTGAGGACAATGGCAGCCCTAACAAGCCTTGTGACCCACTTTTGCGCGGGCGAGGACAGTTGGCTGGCCCGAAGCGGCACCAGCGAACCAGGCACATCTGAAGTCAGGGATGGCAACGGGAAACCGCGACGCAATAAAAACAAGCGTCGAAACAAAGAAGACAGCCCAGACAACACGACGGTAAATGCTAGATTCAGGGGCTCTAGACCCGGTCAACAGAAAAAGCCATTTAAAGGCAGAAGAGATGGATCGTCCAGCCTAAATAAGATTCTAGACAGATTATGTCAGATTCATGGCACCCCCGAAAAACCTGCAAATCACACCAACAGAGAATGCTGGGTCTTCAAGCAGGCCGACAAATTACACGTCGATCCCAAGGGGAGGGAGACGCCAAGTGAAGACGAGGATGAGCCTCGCCAGCCGAACACTGAGGGACAGAAAAAATTTCCACTAGAGGTCAAAACAGTGAATATGATTTACGCAACTCACATACCAAAGAGGAGGCGCAAACGCGCACTCAGAGACGTATATGTTGTAGAGTCCGTCACCCCCAAGTTCAACCCGTGGTCGGCCTGCTCGATCACTTTTGATTGCAGAGATCATCCAACTAGTATTTGGAATGGAGGATCGGCCGCCTTGGTGCTCGACCCAATAATTGACGGATACCATCTCACCCGAGTCCTCATGGACGGCGGCAGTAGTCTTAATCTAATATATCAGCACACTGTCCGCAAAATGGGGATAGAACCATGAAGAATCAGCCAAAGCAATACTACCTTTAAAGGAGTAATACCAGGCGTAGAGGCCCGCTGCACGGGCTCTCTGGTACTAGAGGTTGTATTTGGCTCCCCCGACAACTTCTGAAGCGAAGAACTAATCTTCGACATCGCTCCATTCCGAAGCGGCTACCATGCACTACTCGGAAGAACGGCCTTCGCTCGTTTCAATGCAGTTCTGCATTACGCTTATCTTAAACTTAAGATGCCCGGTACATGTGGCGTCATCACAATCAGTGGAAATATAGAGCGTTCCCTACGTGCGGAAGAATATGTGGTGGCTCTAGCAGCCGAACCACCGAACAGCCTCCCCAACCGGAATAAATGATCGGTCATCAAAATCACGGACACGTCTGGACGTGCCCGGCGCACAACTCTTGTAGCAGCCCAGATAAACCTGAGCTTGGGTCACTGATTATACCCCCATATGTTGTGCTAGGGGCTGCCCGCACGTAAAAGGACCCATAGTCCAGCTCGAAACTATTAATAAAGTAACAGATTGCATTTTTATGGTTCATTAAGAATAACTAACTTTTCGCACGAAGTCTTTCACCTGGGTTTTTCCCCTTTTACAGATGATCATCATGCTACACCCTTCCAGGATACGGCACAACAGAGACAAAGGAGCAGACGTGCAGCATGGCCCCGCTCAAAGGTTTCTTTTTAGATTAAGACCATGTGTAAAGCTTTTTTGATGTCTCTTGTTGCTTCACACCCTCCGGGCACTCAACAAAACCGAGAGGGATAATGGCGTTATTGGCATTCCGTCACGCCAGATCAATGCATGTACCCAGAAACTCAGGGCTCATTATCGAGGGTGTTACTCAGCCCAGTATATGTTATAAAGTCTGAATACCTTAGGGAGTGTTCGGCGTCGCGAGTTTGTCCTTATATGCATCAGCTCCGAATCATGTCTTTGGTCAATAGTTGGGTTTGCACGGCTCCCGTGTTTTGCTACCTTACGTTCCGCTCTATCAGCTAAGGTGGCACCAGGAGAACTACTACGATTATGCCCTGGTTCATCTGGATAAGCACCTCAGTAGAGAAAGCCGAAATCTGACCGTCATCATAAAGCGACAGACTAGTCAACCACTCAATGACTCAGCGGAATCTTCGCGATTCCTCCACATTAATGAAGGACCGGTTTCCCGGTCATGTACATACACGCATCGTATTCGGATGAACGCGGAAGTACAAGGGGCTATATAGTAGCCCCACCGTCAAACTCCTATGGCTAAGTGAAAGTGTTAAAGCTATATAGTCCGATTGCCTTGTTCGCCGTGCTATCACCTCCTTAATGGACCAAGACGTTGGATCAAGTGTGATTACATGCTTTACCGAACACCCCCGCATTATATGCGTGGGGGCTGAAGCTGACGACTGCAAACTTTCAGGTTATATACATACATACATAAACGGCCACACAGGAGGCACTATAATACTTTCGAGCAAAAGTATAAACATAGCCTTTATAATCAAAATAGCATTGTTTCTATAATTGAGATACATGTCACTTGAACATGGTACACTTCGAGCACTGATCCTCTATTAAACGGGCGCCTTCTAGGACTTCTTCAAAATAGTGCTCGGCCGGGTCCTGGCCTCTGACTGGACCCCGGGCTGCAATAGAGGTGGCCTCCATCCCTGCCCAATATGTTTTAACATGGTCAAGAGCCATCTGCGCACCCTCTATGCACACCGACCTCTTTACAGCGTCGATATGCGGCACAACACGAAGAAATCGTTGCACTAAACCAAAATAACTATCCGGACTTGGTTTCTTTGGCCAAAGATGATCCACGACAGACCTCATGGCAAGCCCGGACAAACTATGGAGCTCGGCCCACTCGGCCATTTGCTCATTTAACAGCAGCGGATGCTTTGGAGCACTGAACTGCGACCAGAACAACCTTTCCACGTCATGATCTTTCTGATCCTTGAAATATTCAGTCGCATCAGCAGCACTCTTCGCCAAGTCCAACTACGCGTCTGCAACACTCCATAATTGATCAAGAGGGGCATACTTCGGATCGCCAAACTTCATCCGCAGTAAAAAGGGCCTCCCAGCTGTGATTTCTCCGGCTTGACGAAGCTCCTCCCGCGCAGCTCTGATTTCAGAGTGCGTTTCCTTGGCTGCTTCCAAAGCCTTCTTCAAGTCAGCTGCTTTTACTTGGCTTTCCCTTTCAAGAAGCTCATAGCGGCTGGCAGCATTTTGCAGCTCAAGAGCCATGCTGGCTATTTTATCTTCGCTCTGGCGATGAGCAGCCTGTTTGGCTTTTAACTCTTCGGCCGCCTTCAGGGCGGCCGCATCACTTCTTCTAGTTTGTTCCTTGGCTCGGGCAAGTTCCGCCCGAAGGATCTCCACGGCGGCAGCTCCATCTGCAGTCAAAGCATATTATACATACTAGCATTATGTTCCTCTTAATATTTGCTGACCACCAGAATATACATATCTTGTGCCTCGTCAAGCCACTTGTTCACAAGCGTGATGTCGGCATCCGCCACTTCAAGCTGTCGCCTCAATTCAGCGAAATCAGCAGTCCGGTCAGCCGCCGGACCTTCAGCCGCCTGCACATACAAGAAGCACGATCATTACCTGGGACTATGATCCTTTGTTTGCCGCCTCTGGACGGCAACCAGAGTCTCAGGGGCTACTATCTATATGGAGCACACCTAGTGTGTGCAGTACAGCCAAAAATATACATATTACTATGCTTACCTCAAAGCCTCTTAGCAAGCTCATAAAAGCTTCATTCAACCCGCTTTTGGCAGATGAAATCCTCTCAACCACCATACCCATTAAGGTACAATGCGCCTCTGAGATAGCTGCTTGCCCCAGAAGACCCATCAGTGTCTCCGGTTGTGCACCGAACAACCCCGGACTCTTTCTATTGCTCTCCTTAGGAGCAGAATACTCCGGACTTCGGGCAGCCAAAGAATTACCTTCTGGCCTTTGTGGATCAGGAGAAACCCTCCGCGACGACACCTCGGGTTCGCCCGCCCCATGAGGCAGGGAGGCAGGAGGAGGCGTTTCGCTCTCCATCATCTCTGGAAGAAGGTCCCCCGAAGACGAACTCTGTCGAGAAGGGCTACGAGCCGGACTGCAAGATATATGTCTCAGTTATTATTCTTAGAGATAAAGCAGGATATATTTACCAAAGTACTTTTATTCACTTACAGCTCGGTTGAGGGCTGGCCCCTTTGCGGGCGATGTGCGGTGAGAACTCCCTCCGGGATAGGGCCCCCTGACGAAGGTTTCTTCCCTCGTTTGGAAGCCTTCGTTTCCAAGTCTTCAGAGGCGGCCCTTTTATTCCCGTGGGGAGAGGGGATTTTATATTTGCCTCCCCAATCACCCTCCTTTGCGGAGGCACTAATTCCCCTAGTTTGGATGTGTAATGTATGAAGCCCCCTTTCGGCTTCCCTATTCTTCCATTCATCTTCTCCAGGTGGCACTTGATAGGGTGTGCACTCAAGCATCTTGGTTAGTACAGGGTCCGGTGAGCCTTCGGGAAGAGAAGCCGAACACCTGATCCTCTCCGCCTTTCGCATCCAGTCCTGGCCGAGGATAGTTTTTCAGAAATAATGTTGTGACAAATATAAAGACAACATGTTCGGTCACGGAATTACTTACTTGGGTATCTGGACGATTGCAGTTCAGGCCCGCATCCTTGATGGTGTCCAGACACTTTATTGTTGATCCGAAGAATAATCGATACATCTCTTCGAGCGTCACGCCGAAGAAGTGCTGGATAGTTCGCGGTCCTTCCGGGTTGAACTCCCACATCCGGAGAGATCGACATTGGCATGGCAGGACCCGACGAACTAGCATTACTTGAATTACTTTGACGAGGCTGACATCCCTCTTAAGGAGATCTCAGATGCGGCTTTGTAGTGTCAGCACGTCATTCACTGGCCCCCAGTCCAGCCCTTTGTTGACCCATGATGCCAGTTGGGGCGGAGGGCCCGGGCGGAAGGCTGGGGCGGCCGCCTGCTTTGTACCACGGGGGGCTGTGATGTAAAACCACTCCCATTGCCATAAGTCGGACACCTCCGGGAAGGAACCCTTTGTCCATAGGGCGTCAGCGCCTTTGCTTATTTTAGCGCCTCCGCACTCCATGTGTCGCCCGTCGATCATCTTCGGCTTCACATTGAAGATCTTGAGCCATAGGCTGAAGTGTGGGGTGATGCGGAGGAAGGCCTCACACACGACTATAAACGACGAGATGTGAAGGATGGAATCTGGAGCTAGATCATGGAAATATATCCCGTAATAGAACATGAGCCCTCTAACAAAGGGATCAAAACTAAAGCCTAGCCCTCAGAGGAATTGGGAAACAAATATGACACTCTCGTTGGGTTCGGGAGTGGGGATGACCTGCCCTTGAGCAGGCAGCTTGTGCGGGATTTCGACGGTCAGATACCTAGCCTCCCTAAGCTTCTTGATGTCCTCCTCTATGATAGAGGAGGCCATCCACCCGCCTTGAAGGTTGGATTCAGACATAGTTGAAGGTCCGAAGCGCTTGGCCTGAGCCTTGGGTGTTGGAACTCGAGGTAGGAGAAGGGAAGGATCGAGGGTGGAAAGAAAAGGACCGGTCTTGGCCCGTTTATAAAGAGGGTGAATATCAAGTGTCCTCCGGGTGGCCGTTTGGAACTTGCCTAAAATCGAGGAGTCATACTAACAAGCACGGTTGGGTTACCCACACCCATGTTGATGAGAATCCCGTGATAAGGGGAACACGATCTCTGCTTCGACAAGACGTTCCAATAAAACCGTCTCGCAATATGTGCGGTAGCAGGATGGGGAAAAACGGTTCGTGTAATGACCAGGCCACGGTGTGATGTCACGCTATGAAAAGTTGTCAGCAGATTAGATTTGTGGAATATTGTGCTCTCTACGGTGGTATGTGGAAATTGTTTTGCAGAGCCGGACACAATCCTTGTGTTCAAAGTTCTTCTATGGTGTATTCGGAGAAGGAACCCGCCTTGCAATGCCGAAGACAATCTGCACGCCGGACTCATCGTCATTGAAGCTTGGTTTAGGGGCTACTGAGGGAGTCCTGGATTAGGGGGTCCTCGGATAGCTGGACTATATACTCTAGCCAGACTGTTGGACTATGAAGATACAAGATTGAAGACTTCGTCCCGTGTCCGGGTGGGACTCTCCTTTGCGTGGAAGGCAAGCTTGGCGATTCGGATATGTAGATCTCCTTCTCTGCAACTGACTCTGTGTAACCCTAGCCCCCTCCGGTGTCTATATAAACCGGAGGGTTTAGTCCGTAGGACAAGAACAATCATAATCATAGGCTAGCTTCTAGGGTTTAGCCTCTACAATCTCGTGGTAGATCAACTCTTGTAATACTCATATCATCAAGATCAATCAAGCAGGAAGTAGGGTATTACCTCCATCGAGAGGGCCCGAACCTGGGTAAACATTGCGTCCCCCGCCTCCTGTTACCATTAGCCTTAGACGCATAGTTTGGGACCCCCTGCCCGAGATCCGCCGGTTTTGACACCGACAGCCCTCCCTAGCCGGCGATGCGTGGGAGAGAATGACAAGGCATGCTGATCGGGACGCACCGACAATGGGTAAGACCCGCTGCTGAGGACGACCGCGTGAATGTTGCATCTTCTCACCTTCCCCGGCAGAGAGGATCCAGCCGGATCTGTGACCAGCGGTGAGCAGATAGAGTGTGGCCACCGCTGTTTTAGTTTAGAACCGGACAGGACAAGACTGTGTGAAGAGAGAAACACTAGGAAGCAAGTGGGGAGGCTCTTGCCTATATAGTGGAGTAGTTTTCTTTTGTCTACCGGAGCCGGCTTGACCTCGTCAATGGCTGTCGAGAAGTCTTCATGCATGTGCCCTGGAGGCGTAGTTGTCGTCATTTCAATCTGAAGCACCGGATTAATATATAACACGAAAAAAATGCCACATGACAAGAAACCATAACCTTACTGCCCCAAGGAGACAACATGAATCCCGATGGACAAACTAGACGAGGATCAAAGCTCAAATTAAAGATAAACTCATAGAAAAGGGGTCCATCGATAGATGTCCTAATTAACATAGCCAGCTTGACCTAGATGGCAGCTGAGTAGTCTTCGTGCATGTGCCCCCAATGACCAGCGCCTTGGAGGAACTTAGTTGTCGCCGTTTAACCCTCATAGTGATCCGAAGCACATGACACCTAATATTGCGAGATGACAAGAAACCTTTTTTTAGAATTCTCATCAGAACTACAGCCCTATATAACACAGCCTGCACGATATGAAGACAATAGCCAATCCAGTCGTGTCTACTGGACTTTGGTCACATGCATGGGCGAACTGATCTTCCGTGTCATGCAGGGATCGTCCAGGCACTGATGGTTGTACAACACTGCTCCAGTACTATCGCTCGTATCTCTCTTCTATTAACTCACCCGACTTGCGGGGCCTAGGAGTGTTCCTATGGTCGGTTCTCAATTACGGGCCCACATGTGTGTGCAAACGCAATATAACGCGAGTTCCATCCGGAGAGCAGCGTGCTAGACTGACCGACCGTCTGGGGTGCGACGCGAACGCGACGGGCATGCTGTATACTCCATACATGTGTACCGCCGTTATCTTAAGGCTTTGCTCCATGGCGCAATCCATGGATACAAAATTATATTTAAAATTCGAGGGTGGGGCTTTTCTCGCGCGGTAGGCAGGGCAGTTCGACCTAGTCGGTTCGACAGAGACGCGAGAAGATGAGGGAGTAGGCTGCTGCAAACGTAGGGCTATGTGATTTGACAGTGAGTTACTGTTGGACAGGTGGGGCCCCGTGATTTGACTTTCCATTATCATTTTAACTACGGCGCTACGACCGGTGTGAGTCTCCCAATTCTTGACCACCTCCATGGTATACAAGTGCCTCTCCCAATGCTCCACCATGTATAGCATGGTTAGTATAGCTAGCTGCTGGTGCTGCATGAGTATATAAACATGCCATGTCATCAAAAGTTAGTATTATTATTTATTAGTCATACAATAGGGTTGGCTATAAGGTTTTTCTCACTTTCTCTCTATCTCTCTCCTTGTATTAAATGCTTTTGTCTAGGAGCACGTGTAGAGGCTGGCTCTTGCATGAGAGCCCACTCCTCCACTTTTTCCTTGCCTCTCTCCTCCACATATGCAAAAATGCCATGTAAGCGAGCTTATAGCCCAGTATTGTACTTGCTTGTACAAGTGAGAAAATAAACGTGATTGCTCTCTGTTTCACCTTGGAGCTTGTGCACATGTTGTTGGTTAATCTACATACAACTTTGCTCTCTATTTCACTTTGGAGCTCGTGCAAATGTTGTTGGTTAATCTACATACAACTTTGCTCACTCTCCACATTTATTACATGCCACATCATCACTATGTCCTAGGTGGCAAATTTACCAACATCTATCTTACAATTGTTGGAGATGCCCTTAGCAACAAAAAACTAAGCACCTATGCATTGGGGACTTGAGTTGCTAAGCCATTTAATGCCCTTAGCACCTCATCTAAGCACCATTTCATTGGAAGAGGTCACTCCTTGGCAAATGTAATAAATACTACGAATAAAGAGATAGAGAGAAGTAAAAAAATACTCTTATAGCCAACCTTATAGCTAACCTTGTTGTATGAGTGACTAAGTGATGACTATGTATGACATGCCAACATCAGATAGCCTAACGCACCGTGTGAAATCTCAAGGGCACGGCTGCGCGAGCGAGGCGACAGTCATGGTAGGCGCGACCATGATACAGGCTGTTGGCAGCCCTTGGATCTGAGATCAAACGGTCGCATGCTAACTTGCTAAAACTTTGCAGAATAACCCTCTAGGATAGGATATTCACCCATAGGTCTAGAATCATGCCATGCAACCGTTCGATCTCAGATCCAAGGGCTCTCGGAAGCCCGTATCATGGGAGAGCATGAAAGCCCTGCTGTTTTCTCGCCCCACTCAGCATTTTTACAATCGGAAAACTGCTAGCAGTTCTCTCCTACTCGTCCCCGACTGTCCTTTAACATTACGGCAGTTCGCTCCTAGTCATCCCGTCCATTCACATTACATCAGTTCCACTAATCCTAACTGTCGTGGAATTGTCATGGTAGATGCCCAGGCATGAGGACTTAGGTGTGGAGCCATCGCAATGTAGTTAGCTTGAACAGGTTAAAAAGGACAAGGGACACAAAGAGTTTATACTGGTTCGGCCCCTCGCGGTGGAGGTAAAGGCTTACTCCAGTTTAGGGTTGTATTGCTTGGGCTCCAATTACCAGGGAGTGAATACGCTTGAGCTATTTCTCGATCTCTTCTTTCTTTCCCTAAACCGCCGCCAGGTCACCCCTTTATATACACAGGCTGCTGCCCCGCGGCTTACATAGTCCTGATTGTCTCATACACAATCTGTCTGGCTCGGTGATAGAACTACACTTTCCATAACATACAGGTTAACAAACGGCAGTTTACGCCCGTGGACCTCAAGTCGCCTTTGGTTCTTGGGCCTTTAGTAAGCTTGCTTCGTGAACCGCCGTCTTCAACATCTTCATGGGCCTTCTTATTATGAACCACGAGTGGTATGACCCAGCCCCTCCTGGGCGGGTCATACCCATATGTTATATCCCCAGCATTAGGCCCTAGGTTGATGTGAACTTGTTCATATCAATCTTCAACACTTAGAAAAAATCCTTGCCTCATCTGTCCTTTCGGGATCTTACAACCCGCCGTGACGTCAACACATAGAATCGCGGTAAGCCGCCATGACGTCATCTCACATTAATATCACACGAAGCCCAAATCTTAATATGCCTTCACTTTTAATGAATCTCCGAAAATCGAGGCGCCTGCGCTGTCACTTATCCATTTTTCAGCCTCCTCGATTCCCGCACATGCCACGTATCCTTCTACCTTATAAATAGGGCAAGGGGTCCTTTTCACTTTTCCCACTTGCCTCCTCGTCTTCATCTTCTTCCTCATGACACCTTAGTGCCCGAGCTCCGCTGCCACCGTCGATCTTCGCCATTGCCTCAACTGCGGCCGCTGCATCAACCTGAACCAACCAGAGTTCGTCTGTACGCCTCCGTTGTTCAACATCTCCGGTAAGGTTTTCGCTTTCTCTCACCATAGACCCCATTAGGGTTTCTGCGAGTTCATCGGAGTTCATCTCCGCCCTCTTCGTTCTTCACTGTTTCCTGTAAGTTTTGATGCTCATCTTGTGCGGCGTTAGCCTTAGAACTCAATTTTGATATTTGAATGCTTCCTCTCCATGAGAGATCTCATCTGGGCACATGAACGCTCTGCCGCTGCAACTTAGGTTTAGAATTTTTCTTCATTATTCGAACTGCCATAGATCCAAAATCGTAACATCAATCTGTGAAAGCTGTTTGTCCAACACTTAGCAATTTTTCCACTTCATCGATTTGAAAATCGATAACTGTGCGGGCGGCTTAACTCATAAACCGTAACCCGCCAGGTACCATTAGTCCCCTCTTAAGCCGCCAATAGTTTACCTTTATAACTCCAATTCTATCCTCTGGCTTAACACATTTGCATGCATGTTTTATCATTGTTTACCCTTGAACTAATAGTCGGTTTAACCACGTAATCTAAAACCGGCATAATCTTCTTTTCAGATCATCAAAAATGACTAAGACGTTCACTGCTTGCAACTGGGTCCCATCCCGGGTCACTGAGGAAGACCTGAACAACTTTGTTGCAACTGGCACCTTAGCCAAGAAAGAGGACATCCACTGGAGGGTCCCAGGTCTTGCAAGTCCTCTCGAGCCCAAGGACGGAGAAGTGATTGTTTTCACTGACCACATGATCCGAAGGTTTAGCCCGCCCGGTTCAAAGTTCTTCCGAGACGTACTTCATTTTTTCCAACTTCATACTCAAGACATTAGGCCCAATTCCGTGTCCAATATTTGCAACTTCCAAGTATTTTGTGAAGCTTATCTTCAAGAGGAGCCCACGGTTGAACTGTTTAGAGAGTTTTATTAAATGAACCGTCAGACAGAGTTTACTGATGGACCCAGCTTGGGACTCGGCGGGGTTTCAATTCAGAAGAGGAAAGAAGCCAGTTTTCCTTATGCCAAGCCGCCCAGCCATCCCAAGGATTGGAACCAAACTTGGTTCTATTGCCAAGATACAACCCAAGTAGACGAGAATCCTCTGCCTGGTTACCGTGACCACCATCTTGGCAACACACATCCACTTCCACCACGGATCGGCACCAAGGAGCGGGCCAAGTATGCGCCCATGTTTTCTAAGCTCAGAGCCTTCATGGATAATGGCTTAACCGGCATCGACCTTGTTCGGTGATGGGTCTCCTGGAGGATCTTGCCATTAAGCCGTTGCCCCAGTTTAATGTGTGAATATGCCGGTGATTTGAAAGATCCCCAGCGCCACTGCGACATTCAACTATACGACGCATAAATCACTGAAGCCACCAAGCCATTGCTGAACGAAACTTGGGTGAAATGTAGTAAAACTGGACTTTGTCCTTTCTACACCTTCAACAAGCTGCCAACTGTAAGTGTTGCACACCCGCGTTCAATCATATTTGCATTAATACTGCCCACTTATGATCATTTGACCTCAACAGGCCAACTCTCCATTTTGGAAGAAGAAGCCGCAAGATAAGCCGACCAAACCGACCCGTACCAAGACCAAGGCCACAAAAAGGCCTGCCAAGAAGAAGACCACCGATCCCTCTGAGTTAAACTTGGATGATGATGGTGATGATGATGAGTCAGAGGTAGAACTTGACTCTCTTGGCTCATTTCTTGTACATCTCATTAACAATGATTGTTATCAGGAGGAAGCCGAAGCTAGCCATGCGGGTGACGAAGAGGTAATTGTTCTTTCCTCCGGCTCCGAATCTGTGCCAAAACAGAAAACTCGCCAAGCAAGCCGGAAAGTAAGGTTTTCTCATCCTTTGGCTTATTTGGATCCCAACTTTTTTTTGAAGAAGCAGCAACATGAAGCTCGCCGCACAACCAGGAACGGTGGAAGCAGGATCCTTTCCTCCGGCTTACCGAACACCCCAGCTCCTCGCAAGTGTCATCCAGAGGTTTCAACAAACTCCGAATTAACTTATCCCATGGACGGTCTTTTTCGACAATCTCTTAATCCTTCCAATTCAAATTATCAGGGGACATCTCATTCTTCCTCTGGCGTCTCAACGGGGACTCATGTCCCGGCCTTCAAACTGGTGCCTGGGTAAAACTGTCAAATCTTTGCTTTCAATTATATACTCAACTGTTGTACTAACCTTATCTTGTGTTTCATTCACAAGGCTATGGCAAAGCCCAGCAAGAAGATGAAGGTGACAAAAACTCCTGAAACCCTTCCGAGTCGGAGCAGCAGTCAGCAGAGACCTGTCATCAAGCCCCTGAAGCCATAGTTGATGAACTGCCACTGGTTGATCATAATATTGACATTGACCAGATGGATGTTGACCCAGCCACCACCAATCCGCCGAGACCCATTAAGCCGCCAAGCCCTATCAAGCCGGCTGAAGAAACAGATGATGATGTTACCATCATTGGGCATGGTTATGCAGAGCCGGGAAACCCTACTGTCTTGTCCAAGCACATCACTAAGAAAGAAATTTCCATTGCTGACAAGGGCAAGTGATCAGCCAATCTGGACAGCTATACCCACTTCAGTGCCCAAGAGATTCACTCTGGGTACTTGAACCATCTTTACACAAGCTGTGACTATGAAGCCGGCTTAGTAAACTTGATGAAGGAGCGCTTTGAGGTAAACACTACCACTCTTTTCATATAAATACACTTCCATTAGCTGCCAAGTTTATTGGACATGATAGAATATAATGTGTTGTAAACTTCAATAGCTTATAGATCAATTCCAGTAGCCCCCAAGGGCCGATTTATACTTTCAGGATAAACTGGGACTTCTAATACTAGTACTTCAACTTTGCATGTGTAGCCCCCAAGGGCCGGCTTAATCTGTCAACATGAGCCGGGACTTTAGATAATAATGATTTAATTTCACGTATGTAGCCCTCAAGGGCTGGCTTAATCTGTCAAGATAAGCCGAGTCTCATTACCATATGTGTCCAGAAAATTTAAGCATATAGCCCCCATGAACCGGCTATAGTCATCATATAGCAATCAGGTCATCATAAACTTATCTTAAAAAAGAGCAAGGTGCATTAGCCCCCAAGTGCCAAGTAAAATACGTGTATTGTGCTTGGGACTTCTCAAATAAACTCATTGTAATCCCACTCAATGTTTATATCTTGCAGGCTGAGCTTAATGGCAAAGAATCCCAAGTCGCCGACTTTCAAGAAAACATCAAGTCTCAGCAAGCAGAAACCTCCAAGGCCAAAGCTGAATTAACCACTGCTTTAGCAGACATGAAGAAGCTGAAAAAGACTTCAAAGCTGATCAGGCAGGCCAGGAAACAGAGAAGTTAGCCCTGTTGAAAAGAGCAGAAGACGCCAAAGCAGCTCTTAAACCAGTGGCTGAAGAGCTCTCCGGTTTAAAACATCAAATCAGTGCCATGACTGTTGCCATCTTCGGTAAGTAACTTCATCTCCATATTTACTTTCAATGCATTGTAATCACTATGCACTTGGCTTATAAATTTTTCTTGATGATGCAGGCTCCAGAGTTGCCCACCTTGGCTCAGATATGCACAAGAAATTAAAAGCCGCCTACACGCTCATAGAGCAATTATATACTGGTGCGCAATGATCCATCTGCACATTTTCTCACAAGAAACAACCACCGACCCTTCTCAAGGATACTTTGGAGAAGCTGTTCGTGCTGCCCCTGCGGATTGAGGAGCTAAAGAAAGCAGCTGCAAGAGATGGTGCACTCACCATGCTAACCCGGGCCAAAGCATGGCAAGCAGATCTTGAGCCGGCAGATTTGGCTAAAGGCCGCCCCAGTGTGAAAGAGGACGGGTCTCCCTTCAGCGCAGAGGACTTTGCGTCAATAGCGAGGGAAATGCATCCTCTAGCAAGTAAACTGGCTGAAGATACCTATCTGTCATATTACCAACCGGTTTACAACGCTGGCAACAAGAAAGTCAAGGCGCTAATTCATGACCCACAAGCCCTTACTCCTCCAATCCGTAAGCACGCCTTTGCCCCTGACATTGACCCGTCAACACTTATTAGCGATGAAGTTGTATTCAGAGTTTTGACTGGGATCAACTGGGCAACCTCTGACTTCCAGGCAATGGGTGAAGAGGAGGAGGATGAACCGGCGCTGGATGACCCACAACCCTCAATGCGCCAAGGCCAAGACCAGTAAGCCGCAGGCCAGCTTAGCATCTGCTATCTGTGATACTTTCCAAAAAAGTTATTCTTTTGGGCTATCAGTTGCCTTGTAATAGGCTAGCTTTCAAACAATTACCTATCATGCCATCGTGCATGTTTACTTTCAAAACACTTTGATGAGTTGTATTGATCTTCTTTGACGATCTAATGTTCAAGCTCATAGTCATTATCAATTTTGCCTAAGCATATTGTCATAAACCCTACATACAAACAGAGCAGAAGTACCGTAGCAGTTTACCCCATGGCGGGTCAAAAAGCCCCATATAACAAACCATTGGTGACTATAACGTCCATAACTAGGGCCGGTTTATCAAAACCTCATATAATTATAACAAGATAAATATCATACATGTGATACTTATGTGTATTGCCGGCTTACCAGGCCATGGGCAATAAGGGCAACAGTCCCAATACAAAGTGCAACACTCTGTGTAATTCATTCACGCTGTCGGCTTACAATGCTTTGAGCAGCAAAGGGTAACATCCCCAAGAGTTGAGAGTATAGGACTCGATAGATATGAACATCATATACTAGCGACTTAACATCCAAAGCCAGGCCGGATTATCAAAACGCCGGACTTTATGAAATAAAGACCAAGCATCATGGCCTGAATCAAATTTCAACCATATATCAATATGGTCCAAACATAAGCCGTAAAAAAGATTCAAAGGCAAAAGAAAACATAGGATCAAGGCATTCAAAGTCTGCCAAGCCTCAACATCAAGTGCTATTCAAGGGCTGCACAACCACTGAGTTACTCCTTAATTCAAACATGTAAGTCGGGCCTCACATGACCAAATTGATAAGTTCAGGGTATTTAAAAGATTAACCGTCTAGAGTACGGCGAGTCATTCCAGGATTACCTGGTCGGAGTGTGTCGGATATCGGGTTTCGGCAAAACCCTTAAGGTTCGAACACTGGGGTGCGCACGAAGATTTCTCCCTACTGAAACACGCCCTCAGCCTCGCCGCGATCTCTAAGCTAGCTAGATGAACAACACAAGAGACGCAAGATTTATATAGGTTTGGGCGACCATTATGGTGTAACACCCTACTCCTGTGTGTGGTGGTGGATTGCCTCTTGGGCTGATGATGAACAGTACAAGGAAGGAACAACCTCGCGAGGAGAGGTGTTCTTGTGCTTGGTGGTGGGTAGATGAACTGGGTTCGGATCCCCCTCTACTGTGGTGGCTAGCCCTATTTATAGAGGCCCTGGTCCTCTTCACAAATATCGAGCGGGAAGGGATCCAACAACGGCCATTTTAAAAGGGGACAGCTAGTACAAGCTATCCTGACTAAAGGTGGTCTTCGTCTGCCAAAGGCACTGGTGGTGACGTCGTCTTGGGCTCCACGGTGACCTCCGTCCTGCCATACTGCTGGCCTTGGTCTTGTTGCACCGATATGGAAACCTTTGCCTGATGCCTCGGTACCCCGCGCCTGCGCTTGCCCCCTTAGCACCAAAGAGGAAATGGGGACACTGCGCGGGTTGGCGCCTGCCTGGCCTTGGTCATCATGGCTTGCGTCACGGGGACCTCGCGAGGTACCCCTTGCTTTGATCTCTCCGCCTCCTCGCGAGCCTGCCTGGTGAGGTCACTCCTGAGGAGGCCTTGTGTCGTCCGCCCCGCGAGGCTTGGCCCCTCGCGAGGGTCTTGAGTGTTGGTTGATGAAGTTGGGCCGCACTTGGCCACTGGCGGAGCCACGCCATGGGCCGCAGGCAGGCAAGTATGGGGACCCCCATTCCCAGAACACCGACAGTAGCCCCCGGGGCCAAGGCACGCTCGGACTTGGCTTAGTGGCAAAGTCAAAGGGCAAGTGCGGAGCGCCGTGGGCCCCAACAGCCTGCGGCCTTGGTCGACACATGGCGGCTGATTGGACGTGGGCGTCTCCGCGTCCCACGCTGCCTCGGCAACTGCCCGATTTGACGAGTCCCTGCTGCATGCAAAAAGGGTCATCATTACCTGCGATCGTGGAGGTCGACGGTTGGTCTTCCTTGGGCTAGAAATGGGGAGGGGCTAAAGCCCTCGTCGCCCATCTCTTCCCATTCCGCTCACTTCTCCTCCCTTGCTCCTGTTGCTTGCAGCGCCCCCATGACGCCCACAAAGAGGTTTTCGGCCGCGGAGAAAGGGAAGGCTCGCCAGAAAGGGCCCGATTCTCCTCCACCCAAGTGCGGACGCGGTCGCCCTCGCAAGCACGTTGCGACCGCCGCCGTGGCTCTCCGAGGCCACGGTGGTGGCTCTTCACATGGTGGTGGCCACCCATGTCAAGGCAGTCCGGTTGGTGGGGGAAGGTGCGCTGTGGCTGCGCGGCCTCCCTGACCGTGCTTCCACTCGGCAGAGGTGCTGCCAGAGTTCGTCATGTGGTCGGATAACCCGGCCAGCAACTGGCTTCAGCTCCCTCCTTCCTTCGTTGGCGAGCTGCCGGCCGCTGGCCCAGGCGGGCTCTGGCTGTAGGCGGACAGCTGCTGTAGCAGGGCCTCATGGGTCGCGGTGGAGATCTCCGTCGCCGGCAATGTAGCCCTGGCCCGGGGCTGGCAGACATTTGCCCGTGCGCACGGTCTGGGCAGGTGGTGCACCCTCCACTTCAAGTTTGACAGCGACACGACCGTCTACATGAGGGAGTTTTGAGAAGATGGCCGCCGTGTTGGGTGCTGCCCTAAAGACAACGATGGTGACGAGGTGCTCGGTCTTGGCGACGGTCGTGACGAGGGCGAAGGCGAACCCGCTCCCGGTGGTGACCGTGGCTCGTCAAGCTTTAGCGGCTCCTCCTCCAGCGACAGCTCCTCCGGCGGTGGCTATGATCAACCACCACGCCGCCGTACCCGCCTCGAGGGCGGTAGCGGGTCGTCCCATCTCCGCGCTCTGGTGAAGCATGAGGTGAATTCTGACTGAGCTCTGGAGGGCGCCGTGGATCCCTCCTCGCGAGCTATTGCAAGGCGCGTGCCGCTTTTGTTTTGTTTTCCTTCTTTTCCTGCATCGAGAAAGAGAAGTATGGGCCCCGTGGGGGGCGTGCAACAAACTATGATTCCCTAGTTATCGTGCTGCATTCATTGTTCCTGTGCTGTGTTATGGTGTCGTTGTTATGCGTCTGCGCGTAGGAACAACTTAGCTTGGTATGTTTGATGTAGTTTCCGCCTCGCGAGGTGCCTGCTTCAGGCCTCGCCGGGCGCCTTAAGAGCTTCAAAAAAATTGTTGGGAGAATCATTTCCGAACCTTGGTTGCGAGGGCTGTTGGCCATGGCCCGACGCTTTGTGTCGTGATGCCCGAGGGGCACGGACTGGGAGGGGTGCTCCTGCTGCGAACTTGAACGAGAGAGCCTCGCGAAAATCAGAAGAGGAAGGGCTCACAAGGGCGCCCGCGTAGCCCCCTCACGAGGCTTGCGAGAGAGAGAGAGAGAGAGAGAGTGAGTCAGACAAAGAGCTGAAAATAGAGAATAGAGGCAAGAAGCAACTGAATAGAACCGGCAGAGAACACTAGAAGCAACTTTTAATCAAGATCCAAACAAAGAAGAGCGAGCCAATTGCAGAAAGCAAATGAAAAGTCGCGTCCGGCACCTAGTCTAGTCTTCGATGTCTTCTCACCAGCGCGGAGCTAAGTGCTGCCACTGGGCGTGGGAGGGAGCTCCCGAGGCCCAAGGGTGGCACTCCTAAGACTCCGGGGTGTGTACAGCCCCACTCATTATTACGTGAGAGTTTCACGGGCGGCGAGCTTCACAGGCACTAGGCTTTCTTCACAGGCACCAGCCCTTTCTTCGGGCGGCGAGCTTCACAGGCACTGGGCCATCTTCACAGGCACTGGGCCTTTTTTCGGGTGGCGAGCTTCACAGGCACCAGGCCTTCTTCACAGGAACTGGGCCTTTCTTCAGGGGTAGAACTTTCGGAGGTGCTGGATGTTCCAGGCGTTCGGGATGGGCAACCCATCCCGAGTCTCCAGGCGCGCGGCGCCAGGCCTGGAGACATGGACGACCTTGAACAGGCCCTCCCACATGGGTGAAAGCTTATGCAGCCCTTCCATGGAGAGCACCCGCTGAGTATGAGGTCACCTACCTCGAGCGTCCTGGGGCGGATGTTGCGACATTGATACCGCCGCAGCGCCTGCTGGTACCTTGCCGCCCATAGTGTGGCTTCACGGCGGCGTTCCTCCCCCAGCACGAGGTCCATCCCCCGCATGGCGTCCTCCTGCTTCTCATCAAATGCCAGGACCCGCGCGGAGCGACGCCTGACCTCATGAGGGATAACCGCTTCTGCTCCGTAGACGAGGAAGAATGGGGTCTCGCCCATTGGTTTGGTGGCGGTGGTGCGGATGGACCACAACACGGACTGGAGCTCATCGTGCCAGCCCCTACCGCAAGCCTCCAGCTTCTTCTTGAAGGTTCTTGTCTTGAGGCCTCTTAGGACCTCCGTGTTGGCGCGTTCGGCCTGGCCATTGCTCCGGGGGTGCGCCAACGAAGCGTAGCAGATCTACATTCCAAGGTTAGCACAATATGTTTTGAAGAGATTGCTGGTGAACTGCAAACCGTTGTCGGTGATGACGCACTTAGGGAACCCAAACCGGCTTACGAGGCCCTTGATGAACTTGACCGCGGACCCGGCTGGGATGGTGCGGACGGCTTTCACGTCCGCCCACTTGGTGAACTTGTCGATGGCGATGTAGAGGTAGCGGTAGCCCCCAGGCGCTTGAGGGAATGGGCCCAGGATATGCAGCCCCCAGAGCACGAACGACCACGAGAGAGGGATGGTCTGCAGGCCCTACACTGGCTGATGGATCTGCTTGGCATGGAATTGGCAGGCTTCGCAGGACTTCACCAGCTCTGTCGCATCATTGAGTGTCGTAGGCCAGTAGAACCCACTGTGAAATGCCTTGCCGACGAGGGTCCGTGATGATGAGTGGTGTCCGCAATCTCCACCGTGTATGTCGGCCGGCAGCTCCTTCCCCTGTTCCCTGGAGATGCAGCGTAGGGAAATATCATTTGGCTGCCTCGTGTATAACTCACCGTCTTGGATGAAGTAGGCCGTGGCCTGCCTGGCTACGCGCTCCGCATCCTCCTCTTTCTCTGCCAGCGTCCCTTGCATCAGGTAGTCCTTGAACTCCATGGTCCAGCATCCCTCCTGAGGCTCCAGCACCAAGAGTAGGCAGGCTCCTGAGGTCGGGCCACAGGTCAGGGCTCTCGTGGCAGGTGGCTGAGGGAGCTCTTCCCAAGGCTGTGCCGTGCTTGAAAGTGACGGTGCCGCCGATGGCTTGAAGAGTCGTTCGTCAAAAACGCCAGGCTCCTGAGGCAGCCGCCTGGACGCCCTCTTGGCGATGTCATCGTCCTCTTGGTTGTTGCCGCAGGGCACATGCTGCAACTCCAGCCCCCAAAACTGCTTTTCCATCTTGTGTACTTCCGCAAGATATGCTTCCATGTGCTCGTCCCTCGGCTCATACACCTTATCGGAGAAGCTGACGAGGAGTTGTGAATCGCCCTTGATGACGAGGCGCTTCACCCCTAGTGTTGTTGCAGCTTTCAAGCCTGCTATGAGGCCCTCATATTCTGCTATGTTGTTCGAGACCTTCTCGCCCTGCTGGAAACAGAGCTGTATCGTGTAGTAGAGCTTGTCCTGAGTGGGGGATATAAGCACTGCTCCAGCCCCCGCGCCCTGCCGTGAGAATGCACCATCGAAGTACATGACCCAGCCATCTGGTGCCTCACTTCCTGGGGAGAGAGACCGATCCTCACCTGCCTTGAGCCCTGGTGCTTCCGTCCATTCTGCCACGAAATCAGCATGTGCAGCTCCCTTGACGATCCTGGTTGTGCTGAACTCCTACTGAAACGCCTGCAGCTCGATGTTCCACTCGGCGACTCTCCCAGCGGAGTTGGGGCTCCTGAGTACCCTTTCCAATGGGTAGGCCAAGACGACCTTGATGGGGTGACCTTGAAAGTAGTGCCGCAGCTTGCGCGAGGCCACCAAGAGCGCGAGCAAGAGCTTCTGAGGCATGGGGTACCGAGCCCCTTGCATCCCGCAGCACCGTGGTGACAAAGTACACCGGATGCTCGACAAGGGTGGGCGCGCTGACGTGGCCTGTGTCTTCCGGAGGTTGAGGCGCTTCCTGAGATGATGGAGCCCCCAGCGCCTGGTTGCTTGGTGCGGCTTCTTCTGCCCTAGGGGTGCCTTCCTGCTGAGCTTGGTCCCTTGCTGCTGTTGTCGTGGTCCTCGCGAGGCCTTCCTGGTCTTGTGTCGCCACGGCTGAGGCCGTGGCTTGGCGTGACACGGCCTTAGCCCGGCGTTCCTCCCGAACCGCCACCAGGGCTGCGCTGGCAGAGTAGGGAGTGGCGGCAAGGTAGAGCACTAGGGACTCGACAGGGCGAGGCGCCACCATCACGGGAGGGCTGGTCAGATATTTCTTGAGGCCTTGAAATGCTTGGTCGGCCTCCTGTGTCCACTCAAACGGGCCCTTCTTCTTCATCATCTTGAAGAACGGTAGGGCGTGCTCCCCCAGCTTGGGATGAAACGTCCTAACGCAGTTACGCGACCGGCGAGCTTCTGCATTTCTCTGACGGTTTGCGGCGGACTCATGTCTTTGATTGCCTTGACCTTCTCTGGGTTGGCCTCGATCCCCCTGTGGGACACGAGGAAGCCCAGCAGCTTGCCGGAAGGGACGCCGAACATGCACTTCTCCGGGTTGAGTCGCAGGTCCACCTGGCGGAGGCTCGCGAAGGTCTCCTCTAGGTCGTGGATCAAGGTTCTTGCCTCCCGAGACTTTACCACAATGTCATCGGCGTAAGCCTCAACGTTTTTCCCGAGCTGCCGGCCCAAGGCAATGTGCATCAGCCGCTGGAAGGTCGCGCCAGCGTTGCGCAACCCGAACGGCATGCAAGTGTAGCAATACACTCCACATGGGGTCAGGAAGGTTGTCTTCTCCACGTCTTCCACCGCCATCTTGATTTGGTGATATCCCGAAAACGCATCCAGGAAACACAGCAGGTCGCACTCGGTGGTGGAGTCGACGATCTGGTCGATGCGAGGAAGCGAAAACGGATCTTGAGGGCAGGCCTTGTTGAGGTTGGTGAAGTCTACGCACATGCGCTCCTTTCCTCCCTTTTTTGGCACGACAACGGGGTTTGCCAGCCATTCGGGGTAGGGAACCTCGCGAATAACACCCGCTACCTCTAGCTTGCGGGTTTCTTGGATGATGAAGGCCTGCTTCTCTGTGGACTGTTGCCTCAGCTTCTACTTCATGGGGCGTACATTGGGGCACACATTCAAGTGATGCTCAATCACCTCCCTTGGGACCCCTGCTAGCTGCTTGGGTTCCCACGCGAACACCTCCTTGTTCGAGCACAAGAACTCCACCAATGCCTTCTCTTGGTCGGGGTAGAGGTTGGCGCCTAAGGTGAAGGTGGCTCTCGAGGACCCGTCTTCCTCAACTGGCACCTGCTTGGTTTCCGCCTTATCCTGGGTGAACAACTGCTTCTTTTTGGTCGGTGCAGCTTCCTTGGCCTTCGAGGCGTCCGCGCCGGTGGGCTGCACCGCCGCGGTGGCCTTGAGGGCTAGCTTGAGCGCTAGCAAAGCCTCCTTGGTGTCTCCAGCTAAGGTGAGGACGCTGCTACTCCCGGCCATCTTCATGAGGTTGTAGGCCGGATGGGTTGCCGCAATGAACTGAGCCAAGGCTGGGTATTCGAGGATGGCGTTGTACGGGAGGCCGATGTGGGCAATGTCGAAGTCGACCAACTCCGTGCGGTAGTTGCGGTGGGTGCTGAAGGTCACGGGAAGGCAGATCTGCCCCAAGGAGCTGGAGGAACCGCCTCCGACGCTAGAGAAGGGCTTGCTGGGTCGGAGCTGCTCCAGCGGTACATGGAGGAGGCTGAAGGCCTCAACCGAGAGCACGTTGAGGCCAGCAACGGCGTCGATGAGGGTTTTGGTGACGGCCACCTGGCAGATGGTTGGCGTGCAGAGCATCGGGAGCGCACCCAAGCAGGCGGTGTTGACGGGGTGATCTTTCGTGTTGAAGGTCAGGTCGGCCTTGGGCGCCACCCAACCTGGGGGAGCTCCTTGCCGCGCGAGGGCGGCACCGATCTGGCGAAAGAACGGCTTGGTGTGGCGGTCCGAGGATGGCGCTTGCGAGCCGCCCAGGAGAGCTACGACGATCGGGGGCGCCGGTGCTGCGTAGTGGGCGACGAAGAGGTCGCGCAGTTCCTCCCAGGAGGCCACAGAAGATGCCGGCAGATTGAGCAGCCAAGCGCGCGGGACGCCAGTTATGTCCATGGGAAGCCAGTTGGCCATGACCTTGTCATCTCCCCCGGCATTGAGGACAGCCTCCTCGTATGCCAGCAGGAAAACCAGCAGGTCCGCCGCGCCGTCGTAGCGTGGCGGTATCTCTTTCTTGAACTTGTGCGGCCACTGCACCTGTCGTAAGGCGGGGGCCAAGGCTCGGAGCCCCCTGGCCCCAAGGCTGGCACCGGCCACCGGAGCCGAGAGCACGATGTTCACCATGGGGGCGAAGCACGGTGTTGGCGGAGTGCGGGTCGACGGAAGGAGAAGCTCCGACGCACCGCCTACATGGCGTGCCAAATGTCGGATATCGGGTTCCGGCAAAACCCTTAAGGTTCGAACACTGGGGTGCGCACGGAGATTTCTCCTTACTGAAACATGCCCTCAGCCTCACCGCGATCTCTAAGCTAGCTAGATGAACAACACAAGAGACGCAAGATTTATACAGTTTCAGGCTACTATTGTGGTGTAATACTCTACTCCTGTGTGTGGTGGTGGATTGCCTCTTGGGCTGGTGATGAACAGTACAAGGGAGGAACGGCCTCACGAGAAGAGGTGTTCTTGTGCTTGGTGGTGTGTATATGAATTGGGTTCGGATCCCCCTCTACTGTGGTGGCTAGCCCTATTTATAGAGGCCTTGGTCCTCTTCCCAAATATAGAGCGGGAAGGGATCCAACAACGACCATTTTAAAAGGGGACAACTAGTACAAGCTATCCTGACTAAAGGTGGTCTTCGCCTGCCAAAGGCACTGGTGGTGACGCCGTCTTGGGCTCCGCGATGACCTTCGTCCTGCCGTCCTGCTGTCCATATTCTTGTTGCACCGATATGGAAACCTTTGCCCGATGCCTTGGTACCCCGCGCCTGCGCTTGCCCCCTTAGCACCAAAGAGGAAACGGGGACACTGCGCGGGTTGGCGCCCGCCTGGCCTTGGTCGTCATGGCTTCCGTCACGGGGACCACGCGAGGTACCCCTTGCCTTGATCTCTCCGCCTCCTCGCGAGCCTGCCTGGTGAGGCCACTCCTGAGGAGGCCTTGTGTCATCCGTCCTGCGAGGCTTGGCCCCTTGCGATGGTCTTGAGTGTTGGTTGATGAAGATGGTCCGCATTGGGCCACTGGTGGAGCCATGCTGTGGGCCGCAGGTAGGCAAGTCTGGGGACCCCCGTTCCCAGAACGCCGACAGAGTGACAGTGATACGAAGGCAGGATAACCCAGATTTTTGGTGAATACACCTGGCGTCCAAGCCTATTACGAGGGATAACAAAACTTTTATTCATTTAACAAAAAGCCCCCAAGTAATATTGTGATCCAGGCTTACAAGCTGGATAGTCATAGCTATGCTCAATGAGTAGGAAGCCCCCAAGTATTTGTGATCAAGGCATTCAAGCCGGATCAAAAGGGTCATAGCTATGCTCAATGAGTAGGAAGCCCCCAAGTGACCTTATGAAGTAAATAAAGACTCAAATTCTTAGAAATGAAATGACAGAGGCCCTGAATCAACAGGGATGCCGGCTTTATTATACTAATCATAATATACATTGATAAAAGTATATACATCACAAGAGCTAGTGGCTCAGGTGTAATAAGGCCGAAGATGAGCAATATTCCACGACCAGTGGGTCTCCTCCTCCAACGTGCGTGAATACTTCTGGTCTCGAACATCGATAAGGTAGTATGACTCGTTGTTCAGATTTTTGCTGACCACAAAAGGCCCTTCCCGAGGTGGAGATAACTTGTGCATGTCAGTTTGATCCTGGATGAGCCCGAGCACCAAATCTCCTTCTTGAAAAGTTTTGGTTTTAACCCGGCGGCTGTGATAATGATGCAGATCTTGCTGGTAAATCACCAAACAAGCCTCCACAAGGTCACGCTCTTCATCCAACGGGTCAATAGCATCCTGACGTGCTTTCTCATTATCAGCTTCAACATAAGCCGCCACGCGGGGCGAATCATGACGTATGTCACCAGGGAGAACCGCCTCTGCTCCGTAAACCATGAAGAAAGGCGTGTAACCTGTAGATCTGTTGGGGTGACATTGATACTCCAAAGCACTGAAGGCAACTCTTCCACCCAACAACCAGGTGTCCTCTGCAAAGGGACCATAAGCCGGGGCTTGATACCTCTCAAGATTTCCTGATTAGGTCGTTCAGCTTGACCATTAGACTGGGGGCGAGCCACTGATGACACATCAAGCCGAATATGCTCTTGTTGACAGAATTCTTTCATTGCCCCCTTAGATAGATTAGTACCATTATCATTAATGATACTATGAGGATATCCAAAATGAAAGATCACCTTTTTGATGAATTGAACCGCCGTGGCTGCATCACATTTGCTGACCGGCTCAGCCTCAACCCACTTTGTAAACTTGTCAACTACTACCAAGAGATGAGTCCTTTTATCCTTAGACCTTTTGAAAGGCCCAACCATATCCAGCCCCCAGACTACAAACGGCCAAGTAATTGGAATCATCCTCAATTCTTGAGCCGGCACATGAGCTCGTCTTGAAAATTTCTGACAACCATCACACTTACTGACCAGATCTTCTGCATTAGCATGAGCCGTCAACCAATAAAAATCATGAAGAAAAGCCTTAGAAACAAGAGACTTAGAGACGGCATGATGACTGCAATCTCCTTCATGAATCTCCCTTAAAGTTTCATGGCCCTCCTCAAGAGAAATGCATCATTGAAACACCCCTGTAACACTGCATATGTGAAGCTCACCATTGAAAATAGTCATTGACTTAGACCTCCGGGTTATTTGCCTGGCCAAAGTTTCATCCTTAGGTAACTCGCCCCGGATCATATAAGCCAAGTACGGAACGGTCCAATCAGGGATAACATGGAGAGCCGCCACCAACTATGCTCTGGGTCAGGAACTGCCAAGTCCTCCTCTGTAGGCAACTTTACTGATGGGTTATGCAAGACATCAAGGAAAACATTAGGGGGCACCGGCTTACGCTGAGACCCCAGCCGGCTTCACGCATCAACAACTTCATTTTTCCTTCGATCAACATGCTCCACTTGGTATACTTTGAAATGGCTAGCAATGGCATCAACCTCTCGGTGATAAGCCGCCATGAGTGGATCTTTTGAATCCCAAGTTCCTAACACTTGCTAAGCCACCAAACCTGAGTCGCCAAAGCACCTTACCCGGCTTAAATTCATCTCCTTAGCCATCCGAAGACCATGGAGTAAGGTTTCATACTCAGCTGCATTGTTAGTACAAGGGAACATCAACCTTAAAACATAACAAAATTTATCACCTCATGGGGAAGTCAATATAACTCCAGCCCCCGAGCCTTCCAATTGCATGGATCCATCAAAATGAATAGTCCAATATGTATTGTCCGGCTTATCTTCAGGCATCTGCAGCTCTGTCCAATCATTGATAAAATCCACGAGTGCCTGAGATTTTATAGCCGTCCGAGGCACATACTTCAAGCCATGGGGTCCAAGCTCAATGGCCCACTTAGCTACCCGACCTGTGGCTTCTCTGTTTTGAATAATACCCCCCAATGGAGCAGAACTAACCAAAGTGATGGGATGACCAAGGAAATATTGCTTCAACTTGTGACTATCCATGAACACATCGTAAATCAGTTTCTGCCAATGTGGGTATCTCTGCTTAGACTCAATGAGCACCTCACTAACATAAAACCGGCCTTTGAACCAGATACTCCTTGTCTGACTCCTTCCTTTTAACCACAACTGCCACACCGATAGCCTTATTGTTTGCAGCCACATATAACATCAAGGGCTCCTTCTCAATAGGAGCTGCAAGAACCGGCGGCTCAGCCAATTGTTTCTTAAGCGCCTCAAACGCCTCATTAGCAGCATCGCTTCAGACAAAGTCATCTGTCTTCTTCATCATCTGGTAGAAAGGGATAGCCTTCTCTCCCAGGCGGCTTATAAACCGGCTCAAAGCCGCAATACGACCCGCCAAGTGCTAGATGTCATTGATACATGCCGGCTTAGCCAAAGAAGTGATAGCCTTGATCTTCTCCGGGTTAGCTTCAATGCCCCTCTCAGAAACCAGGAACCCCAATAACTTGCCCGCAGGCACGCCAAAAGCGCACTTGGCCGGGTTAAGCATCATTTTATAGACCCGGAGATTGTCAAAGGTCTCTTTCAGATCATCTATCAAGGTCTCCTTCTTCCTAGTTTTCACAACAATATCATTCACATAAGCATGAACATTGCACCCAATCTGGCCATGGAGGCAATTCTGAACACACCGCTGGTAAGTCGCCTGGGCACTCTTGAGCCCAAAAGGCATAGACACATAGCAGAAGGCTCTAAAGGGAGTGATGAAGCTGTCTTCTCCTGGTCCTTAACTACCATCTTGATCTGATGATAACCAGAATAAGCATCAAAGAAACTCAAATGCTCACAACCCGTCGTAGCATCAATAATCTAATCAATACGAGGAAGAGCAAAAGGATCAGCCGGACAGGCCTTGTTAAGGAAAACGGCACTTGGCTTATGTGTGTGGTCAACTTCTCAGCTCGGGAGTCATTGTCATCTCCAAAAGCCACCTCCAGTGTTATCTTACCCACTGGATACGCCGACTTACTAGGCACTACCCCAAGAAAAACATTAGAAGAAGCCTTAAGATCTTTGTCAGTCAAATTCATACGACAAAAGGTCTCATAGTGAAGGATATTATTACTGCTGCCCCCATCCACGAGCACCTTCGTAAGCTTATATCCTCCTACCCGTGGAGCAACCACCAATGCCAACTGACCTGGATTGTCAACCGAGGGCGGATGATCCTCATGGCTCCATACAATAGGCTGCTCAGACCACCTTAAATAACGAGGCACTGCCGGCTCAACAGAGTTCACTGCCCGCTTATGGATTTTCTGATCTCGCTTGCGTAGGCTTGTGGTGAACACATGATACTGACCACCATTCAGTTGCTTTGGATTACCCTGATAACCAAACTGCTGCTGTTGATTCCTTTGACCAGACTGCTGAGTGAAACCACCTTGATTACCTTGGCCCTGAAAGCCAGAGCTTGAACCACCGCCTCCAAAACCAGGTCCATGAGAGTCGGATCCTGAAACGCCATGCAGGCCATGATTATTCTGGAAATATTTAGAGTTTCTATACTCCCTCATAATAAAACAATCCTTCCACAGATGACTGGTCAGCTTTTCCTTGGTTCCATGTTTTGGGCAAGGATGATTCATCATGGCTTCAAGGTTGAACTTTGGCCGTCCAAACCGGGGTGCTTGTGCTTTCCCCTTACAACGTTGGTTATTATTCTGCATGCTGGTGTTAGCCACAAAGTCTAAATCGCCATCCACCTTATGTTTACCATTGCCACCTTGACCTGCCGTGTTATGCTGTCCCTGACATTGCTGCCCTTCTTCCCCTTCCCAGCCTTCTCCTGATCAGACTCAGGATCTTTAGTGCTATCAGAGTCGGCATACTTGATGAGAGCTGCCATGAGCTCCCCCATATCATTGCAATTACGCTTAGGCCACCCCAATTTCTGCTTAAGGGGAAGGAAGCGACAATTCTTGTCTAACATCAGGATTGTTGAACCGACGTTGATACTATCTAATGAGTGTATAACAGCTAAAATCCGGCACACCCAATTGGTTTTTGACTCCCCCTCACCATGAACACAAGAATCTAAATCCAGAATCGACATAGGCTGCTTGCACGTGTCTTTAAAATTTTGAATAAACCGCCTTTTCAACTCTGCCCATGATCCAATAGAGTTAGCGGGCATGCTTTTCAACCAAGTACGAGCCGGCCCATCCAACATCATGGTGAAATACTTAGCACATGCAGCATCACTAACATCTAGCATCTCCATACACATCTCATAACTCTCAATCCAAGCCTCTGGGGGCTGATCCGCCGTGTAGTTAGGCACCTTACGGGGGGCCTTGCAATCCTTAGGCAAGCGCTCATTGCGTAAACTCGGCACTAAACATGGCACACCCAAGGTTCTAGAGGTCACACCTGCCTCCATAGATGCTGATGGATAAACAGGAGATTGTTGTTGAGCCGCCAGCTCTGCCTCACGTCGTGCCCTGCGCTGGTCCACCAAGGCCAGAGCATCATTACCAGCGCGCAGTGGGTCAGGCCTATGAGGCTGATTACGGTGCCGCTCACTGCTTGACACAACCAGCTCATCAATGTGCCTGTTGTAACTCCGGCTTGGACGTGGTGTTGAATGGATACGATCACAACTATATGAATAAGCCGCCTGTTGGGCCACAGTCGTCTGAAGAAGCTCTCCGGCTCTATGTATTTCCATTACCGCTGGCGACTCATCTTGAGCTGGGAGACCCACCAGTCAAGTAGCCGTAGCTATCATGTTATACAAGGGGTTAGAAAAATTCCCCGGGGGTGTCAAAACATGCTGAGGGGTCAAGTTCAAACGTGGGCGGTCTATAGCACGTGGCTGAATTGGTTCTCCAGCCGCTGGCGCCTCAACGGCCCGATCCACAGCAAGCGGGTTACTGGTTCCTTCCCCAAGCGTGTTAAAAAGGTTCCTCGCATCGTAAGCCCGGGGTAATCGACTCATGTGCCTTCTGTTAAAGACAACATTTGATGCGTCCTGGTCCAAGCTTAAGCGGAAGCTCTTTGCCTGAAGCCATTCCGCCTCCCTCTGCAAGGCGGCTCGCTCCGTGGCCATCCGGGTGTTCTCCGAGTTTAGATCCTTCTTGGCTTGGGTTATCTCATTTCGTAATTTTGCAACATCCGCGTTATGGTGAGTTTGATTCTCCGGGTTAACCTCCGCCGTCAACAACATTGACAGGGCATCAACAGATGAGACAAAACTTGAGCTGGTGGGCGCAGAGGCCCTCCTGCCACGGCAGCCATCACTGTTGCTGACCCGGAGTTCATTGCAGCTGCAGTTGAAGAAATTCTGCCCCGGCTGAGTACTGGCCATGAAGATTGTAACCCGGTGTGGCGGCTCGTAGGGTTCCGGAATATTTCACCATCGGAACAGCCCCCAAGTCCACCATCCTGAACATGACAGATGGAGTTGGTCTCACAGGTTGAGGACTCATCGCCTGAGTAGACAACCGCCTCACCACCAGATTCAGATCCTCCTTCCAACTCCGCTCCATGAACGAAGCCAACAAAGACATGCTTCGGGGCAGCTTGAACCTTGGAGGGTCACGTGAGCCGAGCCATTTCGATGATGTCGATGCAGATGTCCAGCTTATCTTCTGACTCACCAATCTTGCCATTGAACACATGGATTCCGCCAAAGGGGACCCGGTACCCGTACTCGATTGAGTCGGCCTTGGGGCCCTAGCCCTCGTCATCGATGTAGAGCTTGCCGCGATGACTCTTAGTCATCCGGCCCAAAGCATACCCCTTGAGCCCTGTGAAGCTGCCCTTCAAGAACTCGAAACCACCATGCGCTGGCCCCATGGTGGGCGCCAACTGTCATGGAATTATCACGGTAGATGCCCTAGCATGAGGACTTAGGTGTGGAGCCATCGCAACGTAGTTAGCTTGAAGGGGTTAAATGGGACAAGGGACATAGAGAGTTTATATTGGTTCGGCCCCTCACGGTGGAGGTAAAGGCTTACTCCAGCTTAGGGTTGTATTGCTTGGGCTTCGATTTCCAGGGAGTGAATACGCTTGACCTAGTTCTCTATCTCTTCTTTCTTGCCCTAAACCGCCGCCGGGTCACCCCTTTATATACACAGGCTGATGCCCAGCGGCTTACAGAGTCTCGACCAGCTCATACACAATGTGTCCGGCTTGGTGACAGAACTACACTTTCCTTAACATACAAGTTAACATACAGCGGTTTACGCCGATGGGCCTCAAGTCGCCTTTGGGTCTTGGGCCTTCAGTAAGCTTGCTTCATGAATTGCCATCTTCAACATCTTCAGGGGCCTTCTTATTACGAACCATCAGTGGTACGACCCGGCCCCTCCTGGGTGGGTCATACCCAATAGTTATATCCCCAACACTAACCCTCATCCCAAATCCATGGTGTCCCAAATCTCCATGATCGGCGGTGAGTACAAGGTTAGAACCATCACCGACGATGAGTTCGACATCATCTACACCCGTTCTTCTGCGATAGTAAAGGATGCCTTTCTTGTTTCAGGCGCATGTTCAAAAACTCAAAGGTAGAGTGGGTCGTGGGCTAGATGTTGAGTACACCACAGTCCTGGACAAAGAGAAGAATCTAAAGGAGGAAGAGAGGAAGAAGCCCGCCGTGATCCAAGTTTGCGTGCATCACTTGTGCTTGGTTTACCACATATGCCATGCCAACGTTGAGTGCGAGAAATTTAAGAACTTCCTCATAGACGGCCTAGTCAAATATGTTTCTGTAGACTTTACGAACGACAACGAAGTCCTGGGTTGGATAGGACTCGTTGTAGGCCAGCCCTTCAACCTCTAGAGGAATCTTCTGGTGTCCTCCCATCAGCCTTCAATGCTGACCCTGGCAGCAACCATGGTTGATCATTCGTACGGTAAACTGACAAAACTTCCATACAAGTTTCATCGTGCATGGGAGTGGAATGTACTAGATAGAGAGCACATCAATTACGCCGCAATGGATGCCTACCTTTGTTTCAATATCTACAAGGGTTGGATGAAGAGCGAGAGCCAAGTGTGCAGTTCAAGCACATAAGTATCGGCCAAGAGGAAGAGGGATAAGGACGAAGTCAAGCACGTGGACGAGGAGTCCTAGTAAGGTGGCAATGTCGTTGCTCATGTTGGTTGTAATGTAGTGTCTACCGGATTAGTTTCTTAGTTTAATTTCAGGGTGCTTCGTTTTATTTGAGGGGTGTGTTGTGCTGAGCCCCCAGCAGAACTATGTTATGTTCCTTCTCGTTACTTTAACTCTTTAGTATGTACATACTAGTATTTCTTACAGTTCATCTTTTAGTTGGTACGGTACTACCACTCGTTTCTTCACATTATATACGTACAATATATATGGCCAACATCATATAGCCAGCAGTTTAGTTGTCAAAGAATTCCAGGGTGCTTAGTTTTATTTGAGGGGTGTGTTGTGCTGGACACCATTATTGTGATTCAAATCTCTTTTTCCATGTTATAACAACATAAATACCTATGGACCAACATGCCAGCTCTCCCTCTATCTCACTACAGTACAATAAAGTGTGGGGCCTACTTGATCCCAACAGTGTTCTTATTTTCCTGTAAAATTATTCGCTTGGTTACTCCTGCCAAGTGGGGCCACACTTATCATTGTGAGAATTGGCTTATTATTGTCATATAACATGGTCAACGGGTTTGACGTGGAAATAACAATGTCTAATGGCATTTTTGAGCAAACATCTAACGAAACGATGGCATTTTTGAGATATCTAATTGCATTTTTGAGCAAGCATCTCACGGATCGATGGCATTTTTTAGTAGTTGTAACTTCCAATGGCAAAACTAAGTAGTGACACACAACTAGTGGCGTAAATAATAAGAACCCAAGAATTAAATAGGTATGCTAATTTTTAATAGAATTTAGCACCCCATTAAAGCACATACTAGCTTTTTCAATAGTATTATATGCATAATTTGGTGACGAGCGCTCTCTATATGTACTGCCTTTTTTCTTTAGTTTCATCTTGTTAGGTTTGCTCCATGGTGCAATCCATCGGTACTACTATTGTACAAAAGGTATACATATTTTAAAAGGCTAGAGTGCTGGGCAGTCTCGCTTGGTCGGTTTCACTAGAGGCAAGGGCCTTTGTGATTTGACGGCTCATTACTGCTGGAAGGCAGGGCCTTGTGATTTGTGATCTAGGGTGGAACCCTAATTTGTCGATCTTTCACGTTTGGAGGGGATCCTACGGAGGAAACACGAAGAACACGCGGAAGCACGAGGGGAAACACGGGGAAAACGAGAGAGAAACACTCAACCAACAAGGAATCAATCACACAAGTGCTAGATCAACATACACACATGAGATCCACAAGATACATAGTCAACTAGGGTAAGGATACAAAGGAACCGTTCATCTCCAAGAGGAGGCCTTGATGTTCTTCCCTAGATAGGGGTCTTGAATCCGCTGAGGGATCTTCTCCTAGACAGAGGTCCTGATCTCCGAGGAGAAGTAACCGAGTGGATGAGCCAAGGCTCTCACACAAATATGAGCTAATCCAATGCTAAGTCTCAAAGTGAGGAGAGGGGGTCCTATATATAGAGTTTGGGGCGAAGGGGTACATGGGCTCAGCCCAACACGCGCACACAGGCGCTGGCCGGATGATCCGGACGGGGGTCCGGATGATCCGGGCTGGTCTGGATGATCCGGGTGGGGGCCCGGATGAGCCAGAGGGTCGGCTGGTGGTCGCGCAGGGCCGGATGTCCGGCTGGTGGTCCGGATGTCCGGGCGGGGTCCGGATGATCCGGGACGGGGCCCGGATGGTCCGGCTTCGGGGGAGAGCTTCTGTTGCCTTTGGTCGCTTTAGCCGGATCGTCCGGACCGGGGTCCGGATCATCCGGGCTCTGTCCGGATCGTCTGGGCCTCCGTCCGGATCATCCGGCCTCTCTGGTCCTGGTTGCTTTCTCCTCTCCGTCTTCATGCGTGCCTTCCGCCTCCGGTTCTCCTTGCTTCCTAGCCTCTTCATGGTTGACTCCTTGGTACCTAAGTATGCATAGCATTTCCGTTTGAGGTAGTAACCATGTCTCATGTGAATCGAAAGGGAATTGTGAGAGGAGTGATGTCACCTTGGTTTCGAGAGCTCTTGCACGTGCTCGAGTCATAGGTCCTTGTGGGGTTGGATGTGTTGATGTAGAATCCATGGGGATGATGGAAGGATGCTCCGCATCATATCCCCTCCCTTCGAAAGGATCCGACCTCGGATCTAGATCTTCATCACCATGGAAAGGCGAGATGTCTTTGACGTTGAAGGTGTCACTCACGTTGTACTTGTCGCTTGGTAGGTCGAGCTTCTAGGCGTTGTTGTTGTAGCGCGCTAACACCTTGAAGGGTCCGTCGGCTCGGGGTAGTAGTTTGGACTTGCATTCGTTGGGGAAGCGTTCCTTGCGAAGGTGTAGCCACACGAGATCGCCTATGTTGAAGATCATGGGTTGCTTGTTGATGTTGAGCTTGGTCGCTAGTCGTTGTACTTGGCGCTCGATGGTGTTTCTTGTATCTTCATGCATCTTCTTGATGTAGCTTGCACGGGCACTTGCGTCGAGGTTGGTGCGCTCTTGTAGAGGTAGAGGTAGAATGTCCAATGGGGACAATGGGTTGAAGCCGTAGACGACCTCGAAGGGGGACTTGCTGGTCGTCGAATGTCTTGCGCGGTTGTAGGCGTACTCGGCGATGGGTAGACACGCCTCCCACTCCTTCATGTTCTTGTTGATCAACACGCAAAGTGGAGTGGAGAGCGTCCGGTTCGTCACCTCCGTTTGGCCGTCGGTTTGAGGATGGTATGCGGAGGAGAACAAGAGCTTGATTCCGAGCTTGGCGCAAAGAGTTTTCCAAAAGTAACTCAAGAACTTGACGTCGCGATCGGAGACGATTGACTTTGGTACTCCATGGAGGCGCAAGATTTCCCTACAAAAGAGATTTGCAATATGTGAAGCATCGTCTACCTTGTTGCAAGGAATGAAATGTGCCATTTTAGAAAATCGGTCCACAACAACAAATACGGAGTCCTTTCCATTTTGAGTTCTAGGCAAACCAAGTACAAAGTCCATGCTAATGTCTTCCCAAGGTTGATAAGGAATAGGAAGAGGCATGTAAAGACCATGAGATTGAGCTTTTGACTTAGCTTTGCGGCATGTTGAGCATCTTGTGGTGAAGCGTGAGACGTCTCGAAACATCTTTGGCCAAAAGTAGTTCTTGGAGAGCGTGGCGAATGTCTTGTCGCGTCCAAAGTGTCCCATGAGTCCACCGCCATCAGCCTCTTGCAAAAGGAGCAAACGAAGATAAGACTCGGGTATGCATAGTTTGTTATCTCTCATAAGATAACCATCCTTGAGGTAATATTTTTCCCAAGATGTATGCGTCAAACATTTAGCATAATGAGGTGCAAAAGATGGATCACTAGCATACAAATCTTTGATGTGCTCAAAACCAATAACATTCAACTCAAGTTGTGTGACAAGCGTGCATATGCGTGAAAGTGCATTGGCAACTACATTTTCCTTGCCCTTAATGTACTTGATCACATATGGGAAAGATTCAATAAATTCACTCCATTTGGCATGACGCTTGTTCAATTTAGTTTGACCTTTTAAGTACTTAAGTGTTTCATGATCGGTATGGATGACAAACTCATGAGGTCTAAGATAATGTTCCCAAACATGGAGGACACGCACTAAAGCATACAATTCCTTGTCATACACGGGGTAGTTAAGTTGAGCACCGGAGAGTTTTTCACTAAAATAAGCAATGACTCGTTTTTCTTGCATTAAAACTCCGCCAATTCCGGTACCACCTGCATCACAATGAACCTCAAAAGTTTTGTCAAAATTGGGTTAAGCAAGAATCGGAGCATGAGTAAGCAAAGACTTGAGCTCATCAAAAGAGTTTGATTGCAAAGGTCCCCAAACAAAAGGAGTATTCTTCTTACTCAAAGCATGCAAAGGAGCTGCAATAGTGCTAAAGTTTTTCACAAAGCGGCGATAAAAACCTGCAAGACCAAGGAAACTTCGCACTTGTTGCAAATTGGTGGGTTGGGGCCAAGTTTTAATTGCTTTGATCTTAGTTTCATCAACATGGACACCCTTGGAAGAGACAACGAAACCCAAGAAAACAACTTTGTCAACGCCAAAAGTGCATTTTTTCAAGTTGGCATAAAGGCTTTCTTTTCGAAGTGTTTGCAAAACAAGCTTAACATGAGCAAGATGCTCTTTCATGGTTTTGCTAAACACAAGAATGTCATCGAAGTAAACCACAACAAATATTCCAATGTATGGACGAAGTACATGATGCATGAGACGCACAAAAGTTCCGGGAGCTTCCGACAAACCCATAGGCATAACCAACCACTCATATAGACCAAATTTTGTTTTGAAAGCAGTTTTCCATTCATCACCCTCATGAATGCGGATTTGGTAATAGACACTTTTAAGATCAATTTTTGAGAAAAAGTTGGCTCCACTAAGTTCATCAAGCATATCATCTAAGCGAGGAATGGGATGCCTATAGCGCACGGTAATAGCATTTATAGATCTGCAATCGGAACACAAGCGGAAACTTCCATCGGGCTTAGGCACAAGAATAACGGGAACGGCACAAGGGCTTAAGCTTTCACGTACATGACCGTTGTCGATTAGTTGTTGTACTTGCCGTTGAATCTCCTTGGTTTCTTCAGGATTGACACGGTATAGAGCTTTGTTTGGAAGTGGTGCTCCGGGAATGAGGTCAATTCGATGCTCAATGCCTCGTAGAGGAGGTAGACCCGGAGGTAGCTCATCGGGGAAAACATCTTGAAATTCCTGCAAAAGAGATTGAAACACCAAAGGTAGCTCATGAGTGGTGTTAGTTTTTGGTTCTCCATCCTTGCAGACAAGGACAAAGTGCATCACACTCGATGGGTTCTCACACACTTCTCTCATCTCATGTTTGGTGGCGAATAGTATGAGGTTTTTCTCTCTAGGCGAAGAGGCGCTCAAATGTGGCTTGTGGCTCTCACTCACTTTTTGGTGGCTCACTTTCTCACTCTTCTCTCTTTGGTTGGTAGCTTGTTTGTCGGCTATTACTTGACTAGGAGACATGGGTCATAGGACATATTCTTTGCCTTTCATCTTGAAGCTATAGTGGTTTGTACGCCCATTGTGGTAGACACCACGGTCGAATTGCCATGGCCGACCAAGGAGGAGGTGGCAAACGGTCATTGGGACCACATCACACTCCAAAGTGTCCTCATATGCACCGATTTTGAAGGATACTTGGACCGTATGCTCAACTCGTATAGTGCCGGAGTCACTTAGCCATTGAACCTTGTAGGGTTGCGGATGCTTCTTCTTGACCAATTGGAGCTTGGAGCATAGTTCTTCGCTTGCCAAGTTGTGGCAACTACCTCCATCGATGATGACCTTGACGGATCGTCCATTGATGCCGGCCTTTGTGTGGAAGATGTGGCATCTTTGATCTTCTTCTTGTTGATGTTGAAGTGTCAAGACCTTGGAGACAACAAGAGCGGGGCTTGTATCTTCATCACAAAAGACTTGATCATCCTCATCCTCGTTGATGCGCCGGTGCATGGCCACTTGCTCAATAGCGTCCATTTCATCTTCACTCATTGAGTCGTAGGTGCCATCGTCGTTGAGTATCATGGTGCGCTTGTTGGTGCATTCATAGGACTTGTGGCCTCGGCCGCCGCATGTGAAACACTTGAAGGAGCTTGTCTTGACGGTCTCATCGGTTGGAGTAGATGATGAAGCACGCGGCTTGAAGTTGCTTGTAGTAGGAGGAGGACGACTTGAACGTGTGGAAGTTTTCTTGTAACTTGACTTGTCGTCGTTGCTTGAAGAAGGCTTGGTTGATGTCGAAGTTGGAGTAGTTGTTGAAGCTTGGTTGTTGGAGAAGCCCTATGTCTTGGAATAGTACTTCGCGTACTTGAAGTCATCTTGCACTTGTCGTTCCGCCTTTGTAGCTTGATGCACGAGCTCAATGAGGTTGGAGTATGGTTGGAAGTCGGCGATCTTCTTGATGGGATGGTTGAGTCCATTTAAGAATCGTGCCATTGTTTGCTCATCATCCTCCGTGACATTGGCTCGAATCATGGCAATCTCCATTTCCTTGTAGTATTCTTCAACACTCTTTGTTCCTTTCTTGAGGAGTTGTAGCTTCTTGAAGAGATCACGGTTGTAGTAGGTGGGCACAAAGCATGCTCTCATGACATCCTTCATTTGAGCCCAATTGGTGATTGGAGGTTCACCTCTAGCTTGTCGTCGCTCAAGGACTTCTTCCCACCATATGAGCACATAGTCTTGGAACTCAAGTGATGCCATAGCTATCTTCTTCTCTTCCTCATAGTTGTGCAAACAAAAGATTTTGTCGACCTTCAATGCCCATGAGAGGTATTCTTCGGGATCATTGGTTCCATTGAACTTGGGCATTGTGAACTTGAGCTTGCCATAGCGTTGCTCTTCATTGTGTTGAGGTCGATGTTGATGATGACGTTCCTGTCGTGGAGGGTAATCATCCTCATGTTGCTCTTGGCGTGGAGGAAGTCCATGATCAACTTGCTCTTGTTGACCTTGAGGTTGAGGTTGAGCTTGAGGAGCTTGTGGAGCTTGACGTTGCGCACGCGGATGGTAGTTCCTCTCTTGTATTTCTTCTCGAAGGGCTTCCTATTGATTGCGCCTTTCGCGATTGCGGTTGGCGATAGCTCGACTTGATGCTTGAAGGGCACGTTCCGCCTCAAGAGCTTGTGCTTCTCGTTGTTGTTGTTGAAGACGTTGAGCCTCGGCGTCTTGTTGCTCTTGATGTGGTCGCGCTCGTTCTTGTTCTTGTTGGCGACGAAGACATTGTCGTTCTTGAGCTTGAGCAAACGCTACTTGGTTCGATTGAGGACGAGGAACTTCTTCATCAACTTGCTCTTGGGGATGCTTGTCGTGTAGCGGGTTGCGAGATGCATGACGGTCTTGACGCGCGGCTCGTCGAAGAGTGTTTGATGACGGTGTACTTGTGTCGGAGAAGGAGTCGTCGGAGTGGCGACTTGAGTGGCTCCGTCTTGAATGTGAGGAAGTAGAAGTACGCCGGTTCACCAAGAAGGCGTGGATCTCGTCCATTCTTGCATCGTTCTCTTTCTTGTGCGCGTCGAGCTTGTTGTCGAAGTACTCTCTTGTACGTTGCTCGGAAAGTCGCAAGTCGGTGGAGAGGTTGTCGATGCGTTCGCTCATTGCTTGTTGCTCTTGATGTAGAGCTCGTTGTGCGCCAAAGAGGTGGCTCTTGGTTACGTATGATGACATGTCGTCGTCTTGCTCGATGAAGAGTGGATTTGTAGAAGAACTTGGCCTATCCATCATTTCAAGCAAATTGTGAGTGGTAGAAGGAGAAGAACGAATACCAATGTACCTTTGACCAAAGTTGAAGATGAATCAAGTTCACACAAATGTGGACAATGAAATAGCACTATTGGTACCGATCCTTGTCGATTCTCGCACCTACACAAGTAAAAGCTTTTGGTGGAGCTTGGTTAGGATGGTGGCACAAAATTGATTGCAATCGTTAGCTTGACTCAATAATGTTGAAGAAGATTCGCAAATTCGCATATGCAACAAGTAGACCAAGCTAGTAGTGGTACACGGAAACACACACGCAAATAGATAAATGGGATTGTGCAAACCAAAATTGAGCCAAAATGTGGAATCCACGAAAATGCTCGTGTTGCACAATACTAGAGAGACGCTAGCACGATTGCACAATAGGCGGATACGGAGCTTGTGCACGACCTACTAGGCAAAAATGCAACGATCTCTATCCCAAGTATGCTATATGTATGGTATTTCGGTGCAATGATCCAAGATGATCTTATATGGCAATCTTAATGTTGTATGATGCTATGCTTGTTGCTTATAAGCTCTTTGCTTATCTTTCCTCTTTGCTTAAAAGCTTGAGTGGCTCTTTCTCTTTTGAGCTCTTTTCTTATGCAAACTTCACGAACCAAGATAGCAATTGTGTATGCGATGACAACTTTGTGACACACAAGTTGATTCCGAGATATGCACCACGAAGGTATGTATGATATGGTGGATGCAACTAATGTGCACAAGTCACGTTGCCGGCAATACTCAATGGCTAGTCTCGATGGGTAAGCAACGCAAAAGATGGTTTATGATGGTTATCAATGCAATTGCAAAGTATGACAAAGATGTCGTCCAAGTTACCGTCCGTAGCGAAGATGAGTCGTCGACGAAAATGAGCGTTTGTTGTTGATGTCTCACCGCACCTAAATAGCCGAAACACAATAGGACACGGAAATCTCAACTCAAATTGTCGAACTCAAATTCGAATGGTGGTAAGGAGGTTGTGTTGCTGGGGTTTGGCAAGTGGAAGTGGTGGTGGATGGGGTGAGGAGGAGGTATATAGGTGTAGATGGTGGTGGTGGTGGAGAGGGGACTGCACAAGTGCAGTTTCGGCAGAGGATCCGGGCCAGGAGCCGGATGATCCGTGCACGTCCGGATGATCCGGGACTTGGTCCGGATGATCCGGGCAGGTCAACCACGCACGGGAACTGCTCGGGAAGAACACGAAAACGGGGAGAAATTTGACGATTTCGGGGATTTTGGGTGGATTTCGAGGGGGAGAAGGTGGGGAAAAGCAAGATCCACGAGTTACACACCGAATCCACGGATCAAAAACAACAAAACATCATCAAAACCAACAAATCACAAAAAAATTGGGGGGTGTTTTTATGGGGATTTTCAGATTTTAGGACGAAAACAACAAAATCAAGCTAGAAATCACGGGGTAGGGGCTCCAAAAACGTGATCAACCTGGCTCATGATACCATATGATGTAGGGTGGAACCCTAATTTGTCGATCTTTCATGTTTGGAGGGGATCCTACGGAGGAAACACGAATTACACGCGGAAGCACGAGGGGAAACACGGGGAAAACGAGAGAGAAACACTCAACCAACAAGGAATCAATCACACAAGTGCTAGATCAACATACACACATGAGATCCACAAGATACATAGTCAACTAGGGTAAGGATACAAAGGAACCGTTCATCTCCCAGAGGAGGGCTTGATGTTCTTCCCTAGATAGGAGTCTTGAATCCGCTGAGGGATCTTCTCCTAGAAGGAGGTCCTGATCACCGATGAGAAGTAACCGAGTGGATGAGAAAAGGCTCTCACACAAATATGAGCTAATCCAATGCTAAGTCTCAAAGTGAGGAGAGGGGGTCCTATATATAGAGTTTGGGGCGAAGGGGTACATGGGCTCAGCCCAACACGCGCACACAGGCGCTGGCCGGATGATCCGGACGGGGGTCCAGATGATCCGGGCTGGTCCGGATGATCCGGGTGGGGGCCCGGATGAGCCGGAGGGTCGGCTGGTGGTCGCGTAGGGCCGGATGTCCGGTTGGTGGTCCGGACGTCCGGGCGGGGCCCGGATGGTCCGGCTTCGGGGGAGAGCTTCTGTTGCCTTCGGTCGCTTTAGCCGGATCGTCCGGACCGGGGTCCGGAACATCCGGGCTCTGTCCGGATCGTCCGGGCCTCCGTCCGGATCGTCCGGCCTCTCTGGTCCTGGTTGCTTTCTCCTCTCCGTCTTCATGCGTGTCTTCCGCCTCTGGTTCTCCTTGCTTCCTAGCCTCTTCATGGTTGACTCCTTGGTACCTGAGTATGCATAGCATTTCCATTTGAGGTAGTAACCATGTCTCATGTGAATCGAAAGGGAATTGTGAGAGGAGTGATGTCACCTCGGTTTCGAGAGCTCTTGCACGTGCTCGAGTCATAGGTCCTTGTGGGGTTGGATGTGTTGATGTAGAATCCATGGGGATGATGGAAGGATGCTCCGCATCAATTTGACTGCTCGTATAAATGTTGCCGACGACCCGAGAGGAGCAAAGAACCGTGCGGTATACTCAAGTTTTCCACTGGAGTACTAGTACGACGGAGGAGCACGAAACACGGCAGCCTAGTGTGATATGGCGATAAAAAATGATATAATTTGCTAGTCATCAATCCCAAAGCGCCGCTCATCGTTAGCACTGTTCTATTCATGCCTTGTAGAGAACAGGACACGTGCGGCGAAACACCTGAAGCAAAAGAAGAAGCAAGATTATCACCCCCAAAAAAGAAGGAAGATGCACACACAAGTCTGAGCTGCTACTCTCTACTAGTACATGACGGGTTGCTGGCCGCGAAGTCGTAACTCCTTCTTCATCGCCTCCACGACCTCCATCTCCTTGCGCATCTCCTCCACCATCTTCTTCGTTCTGTCCATGACGCGGGATTTCTCGATGCGAGCCTTTATCATCTGTTCCACGGCCACATTACGTACCTTGACAGCAGCCGGGTGCTCGATGCGGAGCTTCGCCAACTCCTCCTTCTGTTCCATGACGAGGGCCTGCAGCATCTTCACCGAGGAACTACTTGAAAGTGCAACTATCCCTAGGTGGTTTTGCTAATTCCTAACAACATATAGCTCATTGAGCTAACATTATTCCAAGATGAATATTTCAGGAAAAGCTCAATGAATGGCATGGCATGGATGAGAAAAGTGGACCCCTCAAAATGCTAAGGATAAAAGGATTGGCTCAAGCTCAAAAGCTCGAGACTCTACATTTTATATTTTAGTGATCCAAGATCACATTGAGTCTATAGGAAAAGCCAATACTATCAAGGAGGGATGAGGTGTTGCTTAATGAGTTTCTTGCTCCATAGTGCTTAGTGATATGCTCCAAAGCCCTCAACTACTTTCTCACATCCACATATGACCTAAACCAAAAGTCAAACTCAGCCCCACCGATTCTTTCTATCCGGCGCCACCGAGTTCAGATGTCATAGCCACTGCCACAAACCCTAGGCAAATCGGTCTCACTGATAGGGATCTCGGTCTCACCGAGATGGGATTGTAATCTCTCTGTTTCCCTTCGTAACGTTTCGGTACCACCGAGATGAGCGATCGGTCCCACGAAGATTGCGATGTAAACTCCCTGTTTCCTTTTCGTAACATTTCAGTCCCACCGAAATGAGCAAACCGGTCCCACCGAGTTTACCTGACAACTCTCTAGTTAGCTTATTACCAAAATCGGTCCCACCAAGTTTGTGTAATCCGTCTCACCGAGCTTACGTTAAGCCCTAACCCTAACCATATCAGTCTTACCGAGATGCATGTCGGTCCCACCAAAAATCCTAACGGTCACTAGATTTGCTGAATCGGTCCGACCGAGTTCCCCAATTCAGATGTCATAGCCACTGCCACAAACCCTAGGCAAATCGGTCTCACCGATAGGGATCTCGGTCTCACCGAGATGGGATTGTAATCTCTCTGTTTCCCTTCGTAACGTTTTGGTACCACCGAGATGAGCGATCGGTCCCACCGAGATTGCAATGTAAACTCCCTGTTTCCTTTTCGTAACATTTTGGTCCCACCGAAATGAGCGAACCGGTCCCATCGAGTTTACCTGACCAACTCTCTGGTTAGCTTATTACCAAAATTGGTCCCACCGAGTTTGTGTAATCGGTCTCACCGAGCTTACGTTAAGCCCTAACCCTAACCATATCGGTCTTACCGAGTTGCATGTTGGTCCCACCGAAAATCCTAACGGTCACTAAATTTGCTGAATCGGTCCGACCGAGTTCCCCAATTCGGTCCCTCCGAATTTGGCAAGTTGTGTGTAACGGTTAGATTTTGTGTGGAGGCTATATATACCCCTCCACCTCCTCTTCATTCGTGGAGAGAGCCATCAGAACAAACTTACACTTCCAACTTGTTGTTTCTGAGAGAGAACCACCTACTCATGTGTTGAGGCCAAGATATTCCATTCCTACCATATGAATCTTGATATCTAGCCTTCCCCAAGTTGCTTTCCACTCAAATCTTCTTTCCACCAAATCCAAATCCTGTGAGAGAGAGTTGAGTGTTGGGGAGACTATCATTTGAAGCACAGGAGCAAGGAGTTCATCAACAACACACCATTTGTTACTTCTTGGAGAGTGGTGTCTCCTAGATTGGCTAGGTGTCACTTGGGAGCCTCCGACAAGATTGTGGAGTTGAACCAAGGAGTTTGTAAGGGCAAGGATATCGCCTACTTCGTGAAGATATACCGCTAGTGAGGCAAGTCCTTCGTGGGCGACTGCCATGGTGGGATAGACAAGGTTGCTTCTTCGTGGAACCTTCGTGGGTGGAGCCCTCCGTGGACTCGCGCAACCGTTACCCTTCGTTGGTTGAAGTCTCCATCAACGTGGATGTACGATAGCACCACCTATCGGAACCACGACAAAAACATCCGTGTCTCCAATTGCGTTTGAATTCTCCAAACCCCCTCCCTTTACATTCTTGCAAGTTGCATGCTTTACTTTTCGCTGCTCATATACTCTTTGCATGCTTTCTTGAATTGTATTAAGATTGCTTGACTTGTGCTAAGATAGCAAAAATCTGCTAAAGACTAAAATTGGGAAAAGGATAAGTTTTTATTTGGTCAAGTAGTCTAATCACCCCCCCTCTAGACATACTTTCAATCCTACACTACTCTTCGCATGCAGCTTCTTCCAGCCGACATTCTCCTCCTTCAGTAGGTCGAGCTCGTGGCAGAGCTTCCCCTTGTCCTCCTGAAGTTGCAGGATTTCACCGGTCGCCTTCTTATCTGACGCAAAGCTCTTCTTCAGCAACATCACCAAGCCGGCGGTCAACTCCCCCTGCTCATTGAGCTCAGTGGGCATGTCCTCAAGACTCTCCTTCAGCAGCTCCACCAAGCCATCGATGAACTCCTCCTACTTGTTGAGCTGATCGGGCATGTCGTCGAGGGATAATGACTCCAGCGCCACTAGTTCGGCATGTTCACCTCCGCGGCTAGGGTGCTCCTGGGAGCCCTCACCTTCGCGGCTAGGGCGCTCCTGGGAGCCCTCACCTGTCTCTGCCAGGCGGCGATCCCTCTCTTTTTTTCCACGGCCTTGGTTGCCACTCCCTTGTTACGAGTAGTTCTCGACCTAGAGCTCTGCACACCGGCCATGGCAAGGACGGACGAACAAGAAAAACTTATGAGGAGGAAGAGGTAGAGTGATTTTCGGCCAGGTACTAGTTCCCCCTTTTTATAACCTAGTACTAGCACTAGTACTAAAACCTGCATAGTGGGAACACATTCGAGTTTGATACGTACTACTAGGTGTGAGCAGGTTTGCACTTATAATTATACTATACACTTTGGAATGTGATGGGAACAAGCTCAAGATTAATTGATGGTTTTGGTTACGAGGCCCAAAACGGCTCCCGATGAGATTCCTCGACCACAAGTTTCAAGTACTACTGCTCAAATACGGTCGCACAAGTCAGTGATGTAACTGGTCATACATGTCAGACCAAGCCGACGCGTGTCGCGGGTCCGACCGACCATCTATTGGTGCGACCGACCGTAAGTATTATGCGATGGAGACTTCTGGTTGTGGCTTCGGGTGATTGTCACGACCAAACATTCAAAAACTAGTTAACTAAAAAAGCATTCAAAAACTAGTGATAAATCAATTACCATCTTTTTCCAAACGGCCAAGTATTTTCACAGGAACACAATACATATAGATGGATTGATTGTCACGGTTGCAAACCGCCATGGCGCCGCAAGTTCACTGCAGCAGCAACCGAGTAGGTCACTACATCACTAGCGTGGAAGAAGGGCAGCTCACGTCGCCTACGATGCATGCCCAGCAGCGATGCCGCAACTGGTCTTGCAATTTGTCTCCTCCTACCACCCATTTGAACAGTTCCACCAGCTGCTCATGCCATTCCGCAGGCATGCGTATTCTTTCTTCCGCAGTTGACTCCGTGAATATGATTTCTGCAATTAGCCCTAGCTCGAAATCAACGCGACGCTGCCAGATGCTGACATCCCTCAGCATCTCTCCCCTGAGATCGACTTATGCCTCCGCCTTGTGCTGCTCCAGGCGCAGCTCCTTCGAACTTCTCTCCAATCGATGTGACGCTTCCTCGATCCGATTTGCCCTCGCTGCCCGCCACCTGAAATGCAGCCCTGGCATGTCCTCCAAAGCCATCGATATGTGATTCCATAGCAATGGATCCCCTCTAAAACACATGTGGGTTTCACTCAAAGGCGGCAGTGTTGCGGGCCGCAGCGAGAGGGCAACCCGCGGGATCTTGGGATCTAAGGGATTATCCATGGCAGAATCCTCCATGACGTGATCCGGTGAATGAGGCGGGGAGGCGAGCCTAGGTGCTGGGAGAGCCATACGAGGCTAAGATAAAGATAGTACTACTCCACTCCGTCCATATTTAAATACAAAGGCCACCAACAGTAGCCCTAGCAAAAATTGATCATGCTGCCTGCGTCCTGGTTTATTGGCCCACTTTTTTTGTGCCACTTTTTATGACATCCATAAATATTATGTTAGTACTTAAAAATGTGCTCAAAAATTGGCACAAAATAGGAAGGAGACCAGTGGAAGTAGCAACCCATGATTTAACTACTCGCATGCATGCAGTGGAGTAGTAATGTCTTTCTCAACTACTTCCTCCCTCATGTCCACTCAATTTGCATGCGCTGTATTAATTGACCATCAATGAAGAGAAGGACTTTACACGCATCAAACTATCACATGGGGTGGATCTTTGTACAAAAATGCATCCCACCGTGTACCCGCGTGTGCGTGCGTGCACATCTTCGCTTCGTGCATGTACTATCAGTGTGCCTGAGAGAGGACGAGTACATTCTTCTGGAGCCAACAGTACGTCACTATGATCAATCCACACAAGGAGGTCGCGACAATACCTCCACATGTGCCACGTGGCTTCATGAACTCAAAGTGAGACACTGTGTAGCGTGCCATTGGAATTCTAATTTACGTGTTTTGCACATACTGGGAGTACTAGTAAGGTACACGTGCATTGCACGCATTAGATTTGGCAACCAAATTATGAATAAATACCACACTATATATAGCATGTAAGCTTTGAGTCATATATGCATGATGTAGACATTCATTTAATTCTTATAGTTCATCTCATTCAAAATCAATTAGTTTTTATAAAAAAGTTAGGGCCTCTTTGATTCGTAGGATTTCCAAAATGCGGGAATAGGAAAAACATGGGATTAGAGTGGAATGTCGTCTTCAATCCTACAGGATTGTACGAGTGTTTGATTGTGCATAGAAAAAATGTAGGATTCTATCAAAGAGGTTTGAGTGGATGGAAAGTTTCATATGAAACCTAGTGCAAATAAATCCTATGGAAAAATTTATATGGTTTACAATCCTACGAATCAAACAACCAAGATAGGAAAAATTCCTAAGGATTAGAATCCTCCAAAATTCCTTTGAGAATCCTTTGAATCAAAGAAGACCTTAATCTATTTTATGATTCATGGAATTGTGCGTTGTAAAGCATAAAGTAAAACAAATAATGGCAATTCAACTAGAAAAAAAGTTTGGGAAGTTATGATACGGAATATTCTAGAATAAAGGAGAAGCACTTGTGTTTTGAGGTTTGTGCATTATGCTTAAGTTCAACCATGGAGTCTGCTAGATTGTACATGTGGCAAAATCCGGTGGGGTGAGGGAGTCCTCGATTATGGGGTCCTCGGACAGCCGGACTATATACTTTGGCCGGACTGTTGGACTATGAAGATACAATATTGAAGACTTCGTCCCGTGTCTGGGTGGGGCTCTCCTTTGCATGGAAGGCAAGCTTGGCAATTCGGATATGTAGATCTCCTTCTCTGTAACCGACTCTGTGTAACCCTAGCCCCCTCCGGTGTCTATATAAATCGGAGGGTTTAGTCCTTAGGACAGAAACAACAATCATAATCATAGGCTAGCTTCTAGGGTTTAGCCTCTACGATCTTGTGGTAGATCAACTCTTGTAATACTCATATCATCAAGGTCAATCAAGCAGGAAGTAGGGTATTACCCCCATCGAGAGGGCCCGAACCTGGGTAAACATCGTGTCTCCCGCCTCCTGTTACCATTAGCCTTAGACGCACAGTTCGGGACCCCCTACCCGACATCCGCCGGTTTTAACACCGACATTGGTGCTTTCATTGAGAGTTCCACTGTGTCGTCACGATAAGGCTTGATGGCTCCTTCAATCATCTACAACGATACGATCCAGGGTGAGGTTTTCCTCCCCAGATAGATCTTCGTGTTCGGTGGCTTTGTATTGCGGGCCAACTCGCTTGGCCATTTGGAGCATATCGATAGCTACGCCCCTGGCCATCAGGTCAGGTTTGGAAGCTTGAACTACACTGCCGACATCTGCCGAGACTTGATCTTTGACGGATTTGAGCCCATGTCAGGTGCGCCGAATAGTCACAACGAGCATGACTTAGATCTGCCATTGGACGGTGTTCGGGAGATCACACCTGCGGCTGCCCCGACCCTTAATCCGGAGCAGATCGTGCCATCCGAGGACGGGTGGATGGACCCCACCACGGAGGCCGCACACTCATCGGCGATAGAGCTGAACACAGACTTCACCTCCGATGAGGCCTGTGTCATCGGACCCTCGGACTCGTCTCCGGCCATAGGCTCTGAATCACATGCATCAGTGCCTATCGAATCTGATTGGGCATCGATCATGGAGTTTACCTCCGCTGATATCTTTCAGCACTCACACTTGGGCGACGTGCTAAATTCACTGAAATCTCTCTCCCTGTCAGGAGACTCTTGGCCAAACTATGTCCGGCTCGAGTGGGAAGCGGACGATGAAGAAATTCGTTTCCCACCCACCACCCACTTAATAGCCACTGTCAACGACTTAACCGACATGCTTGATTTCGACTCCGAAGACATCGATGGTATGGAAATTTATACGGTGCCGGAGAGGAACAAGAACCACCGCCCACAGGGCGCTGGACAGCCACCTCATCATATGATATATATATGGTGGACACCCCCAAAGAAAGAGATGGCGATGAGACAATAGAGGATAATCCCCTTGAGAAGCAATCTAAGCACTGGCGTCATCGGCGCCGCTCTAAGCCTCGCCATAGCAAAAATAGTGATACCAGCACAAGAGACAATAACGCTCGGGATAATGCCGAGGACGAAAACAATCCCGCCCAGCCAGGCTTCGAGCGGGCCGAACGGGAGGATGGGCAAGCTAGCCCCAAGGAATAGGCAATGTATGGAGAATCAGAGGATGACAATTACATGCCCCTCTTCGAAGACGAGGTGAGCCTCGGCAATGAAGAATTCGTCGTGCCTAAGGATCCCGTTGAGCAGGAGCGCTTCACGCGCCGGCTTATAGCCACTATAAAAAGCCTGAAGAAAAAGCAACAGTAGCTTCAAGCTGATCAAGATCTGCTAACTGATAGATGGACTGAGGTCCTGGCAGCCGAGGAATACAGACTTGAGCGCCCTACCAAAAGTTGCCCAAAGCATAGGTTACTACCTCAACTCGAGGAGGAGGCATTAAAGCCTACACTACCAGTGCATGATGCGGCTGACCGGCCACCTCGTGGCAGAGACAAAGCGACGTATCAGCCCGAAGTCCAGCCCGCACCCCATCGCCAATCAAACAAAAACACTAAGGCCCGGAGCTACACGTAGGAGCTGCGAGACGTAGGACATTCAAGATCGATCTAGGGATCACGGGGGGCACACCCCAACGCATGATGATGACCGTCACGCCAGATATATTAAAAGCAAATCCGGCCGGGCCGAATACAACAGACCAGACTCATTGGAACTGCATCGTGATGTAGCCCGGCATAGAGGCGCCGTACACCCCCTATGCTTCACTGATGAAGTAATGGATCATGAATTCCTTGAAGGGTTTAAGCTCATGAACATTGAATCATATGATGGTACAATAGACCCCGTGGTATGGATTGAAGATTTCCTTCTCCACATTCACATGGCCCGCGGCGATGATCTACATGCCATCAGGTACCTCCCACTAAAACTCAAAGGACCAGCTCGGCATTGGCTGAACAGCCTGCCGGCAAACTCTATTGGCAGTTGGGAGAACCTGGAAGACGCATTCCGTGACAACTTCCAGGGCACTTATGTGCGACCATCGGATGCTGATGACTTAAGTCACATAACCCAACAGCCCGAAAAGTTAGCCAGGAAATTCTGGACTCAGTTCCTAACTAAAAAGAACCAAATTGTCAACTGTCCGGATGCCGAATCCCTAGTGGCCTTTAAGCATAACATCCGTGACAAGTGGCTCGCCCGACACCTCGGCCAAGAGAAGCCGAAGTCCATGGCAGCCCTCACAACACTCATGACCCGCTTTTGTGCGGGCAAGGACAGCTGGCTGGCTCGCAGCAACAGCACATCAAGAATTCCTGGCACTTCAGATGCCAGAGACAACAACGGCAAGCCATGACACAACAGACACAAGCGTCTCAACAATGGCGACAATGCCAAAGACACATCAGTCAATGCCAGATTCAGCAGCTCTAAATACGGTCAGCGCAAAAAGCCATTCAAAAGAAACAATACGGGCCCGTTCAGTCTGGACCGCATACTCGATCGCTCGTGTCAAATTCATGGTACCCCTGATAAACCAGCCAACCACACCAACAGAGAATGTTGGGTGTTTAAACAGGCCGGCAAGTTGAATGCCGAAAACAAGGAAAAGGGGCCGCATAGTGATGACGACGAGGAGCCCCGGCTGCCGAACACAGGAGGACAGAAGAAATTTCCTCCCCAAGTGAAAACGGTAAATATGATATACGCCACCCATATTCCCAAGCGGGAGCGGAAGCGCGCACTATGGGACGTCTACGCGATGGAGCCAGTCGGCCCAAAGTTCAATCCATGGTCTTCCTGTCCGATCACTTACGATCGCAGGGACCATCCTACCAGTATCCGTCATGGTGGTTCGGCCGCATTGGTCCTCGACCCCATCATTGACGGATTCCACCTCACACGAGTCCTTATGGACGGTGGAAGCAGCCTGAACCTGCTTTATCAGGATACGGTACACAAAATGGACATCGATCCCTCAAGAATCAAACCCACCAAAACCACCTTTAAAGGTGTCATACCAGGTGTAGTGGCTTGTTGTACGGGCTCAATCACACTAGAAGTAGTCTTCGGATCTCCGGACAATTTCCGAAGCGAGGAGTTAATCTTTGATATCGTCCCCTTCCGTAGTGGTTATCATGCACTACTAGGATGAACCGCATTTGCTCGATTCAATGCTGTACCACACTACGCATACGTCAAGCTCAAGATGCCAGGACCTCGCGAGGTTATAACAGTCAATGGAAACACAGAGCGCTTCCTCCATACAGAAGAGCACACTACGGCCCTCGCAGCAGAAGTACAGAATAGCCTTCTTAGGCAGACCTCTAATTCGGCAATAAAGCCTCCGGACACCGCCAAGCAAGTCCGGAGTACTCTGCAACAGGATCGTCTGGCATGCCTTGAGCTCGCCTAGCAATTCGGCCTCCGCCCTAGTCCCATTCAAGCGAAGAAATTCTTGCCGCGCGTACATAATTACGCAATTAAAATACCAGGGGCATAGGCGGAGGCACAACTATAATGCGGTCCACAATGCGGCTCAACCGCCCCAGGACCCGTATACCTTCATCATTTCCTTTCTTTCAGGACCCTATTCTCTTCCGATAGCTTGATTATCGGGCCCATCACGGGAAGGAAACACCAAGGAGGCAAGAAGCTTTTACGTATAAGGGAATCCCCAGGTGGTCTCTGATAACGATCATTATACCTGTTTTACATACCCACACGCAGCTTGCCCTTGGCTAGGACATGTCAAATAGTCCTATTTTGCTTATCGCACTACTTGTATACATACACTTTGACGTATTATTTAAATAACAATGGAAAATAATGTACATCGTTAGCTTATTATTACATTTCTTTATCTTTTTCCTTGACTGCTTATTTATTACAAATTGCACCCATACATTCTGGTACGTTCAGTCTGCCTGGGGCTTCAATGTACCCCACAACACGGCAAAGAAAAGTCTGAACACTTTCGACAGTGCGGCACCCTGAACTTATATCATTATATGCATCAGTTCTGAATCATGTCTTGGGTCAATAGATGGGTTTGCCCGGCTCCCATGTTTTGCTGCCTTACGTTCCGCTACATCGGCTAAGGTGGCACAGGGAGAACTACTGCGATTGTGTCCCAGTTCTTCCGGACGAGAACCTCAGTAGAGAAAGCCGAAAACTGACTATCATGATACGGCGAGAGTTGGTCGCTGTTCGAGAGGTTTCAAATCCTTAAAGATTTTTTTCCGCTTTGGGCGAGGAACCGGCCTTGTCCGATTTAGGCGTGTATAGCGCCCCAAGTTCGGCCTTCCGAATACAAGGGGCTACGGCAAAATTTAAAATTATAGACTTCTATGGCTAAGTGAGAGTGATAGAGCCGTATAGTCCGATTGCCTTGTTCGTTGCGCTAAACACCTCCTTAAAAGGACCAAAAATTTGGATAAAGAGTGTTTATATTTATCCTGAACACCCCAGTACTAGTTACATGGGGGTAGAAGACGACGACTAGCCAACTCTCAAATTTTATAAACGGCCGCACAGAAGGTAATATTTTAAATCAACAAGCATTATATAGCGCACATGAACTCGTTTTCATATTACAGGATGAAATTAGTACATTCATTCAAATATTACATCCTTAGCACATTCCTCCGCCACAAGGCGGTCACCCTTCAGGACACCGTATAATACTTTTCGGGGTGGCGGTGCTCCTTGCCCTTTGATGGCCCCTCCGTCACCAGCTTCTCGGCATCCATCTTCGCCCAGTGCACTTTCGCACGGGCAAAGGCCCTGCGCGCACCTTCAATACAGACTGGCCGCTTTATGACTTCAAGCCGCGGGCAGGCATTCACAAGCCGCTTTACCAGGCCGAAGTAGCTGCTGGGCAGGGGCTCGGCAGGCCACATCCAGACTATGAGGTCCTTCATGGCCAGTTCGGCCGCCTTGTGAAGTTCGACCAGTTGCTTCAGCTGGTCACTCAAGGGCATTGGGTGTTCGGCCCCAATATACTGGGACCAGAACAACTTCTCCGTCGAGCTCCCTTCCTCAACTCGGTAGAACTCTGCGGCATCAGAGATGCTGCGCGGCAGATCTGTGAATGCTCCTAGAGAGCTCCAAATTCGGGTAAGTAAAAAGAAAGTCTCCTTCACATGCTTGCTTTGCATATTGAATGCCTTACCCGCCACAATCTTCTTGGACGCTTGAACCTCTTGGAGGGCCTTTTGGGCTTCAGCTTTGGCATCCTGTGTGCTCTGGCGGGCCTTCGAAAGCTCGGACTCTTGCGTCTTAGAGTCACGCTACAAGGTCTCGTATTTTTTGACGAAGTCCTGGAGCTCTTGCTGGACCTCGTCAACCCGGGCCTCTTGTTTCTCGCGCTCGATGCGCTCCTTGGCCACTTCGTCTTCGGCCTCGGACAACGCCTACTTAAGGGCCACCACTTCAGTTGTGGCCCCTATTAAAATTCATGACGCTTCTATTAGCACCAACAACTTTTCCTTTATATGACATACAGATGGAGCATTGTTTACCTTTGTTTTCCTCGAGCTGCCTCTTCACGAGGCCGAGCTCTTCCTCGTTCCGATCCAGGTCTCGCTTCAGTTCGGAGACCTCCGCAGTACGAGCGGCAGTGGCCAGCAGCGACGCTTACTTATTCACATAGACATATTCTAATTAGACTCCTGTGGATGTTATTTGATCATCTGTTCGGCCTTTCTTTCCGAACACCAAACAGAGCATCAGGGGCTACTGTCTATGCTGTGATATTTTCTCATAATTTGATTACTTACCTCAAATCCTGTTAGGAGGCTGGTGCAAGCTTCAGTCAATCCGCTTTTGGCGGACCGAACCTTCTCAATCACCGTACTCATAAGAGTACGGTGTTCTTCATCAATGGAAGCGCCCTGAAGCGCTTCCAGCAAGTTGTCCGATGCCTCTGGATGGACAGAGGTCATCGGCATAGGCGGCTCGCCCCCCTTAGTGAGGGGCTGCCTGCCTAAATTTGGAACCACTAGAGGCTCCGGCATAGTATCCGGCTGGGGGCCAAACTTGTTGCGGCCCCCGTCATCAGAATCCATTGGGGTATTCCCCCCCATGTGCCCGGCGTCTGGGATTTCGCCTTGGGGTGTCTCCATAACTATCTCCCCTTGGTCTGGTATCCTTTGAGACAACACCTCGGTGTCGTCCGCGGGCCGGGGGGAGGTGACCGTCAAGAGTGAATCGCTATTCATTGCCGACTGGCCCAAAGACCCATCCGAGGAGGATACGTCGATGTGGGCTTTGGACAGACTGCACAATCATATTTGACATGATAAGAAGCAATAAAACAAAACATACCGGAAGTATTATAGTCTCCGGATACTTACGACTTCGCCAGGGGCTTGTCCCTGGCAATCACTCATCGTCGCTGTAGGCAGCTGTTGTGGAGTGGTCCGGAGGGAGGGTCTTTCCCTTCTTGGAGCCTTCGGCCTCCACATATGGGGCGGCCTTCCTTTTCTTTTCCCTCCCTGGTTGGGGGGGAGGACTTTCCTCTTCCTCCTCCTCGTTTTCGTTGGAGGAGCGCGCCTCGGTGCCTTCGGACAATGAGTCCGGTACAACCTTGTGCCGGAGACCTTTCCTGGTCCCCGCAGCCTTCTTCTTGGCCTTCTACTCCGGCACCTCATAGGGTGCCGGAAACAGCATCGTCGTTAAGATAGCCATTGCTGGATCTTCAGGTAGTGGAGCTGGACAGTCGATCCGCTCCGCTGTTGCTACCCAGTCCTGTTAAATTAGCGTGGAGGCTTAGATTCCTCCCACGAATATACTGGGGAAAGGAACAACTTGTAAAATATAGAGAGCTTACCGGATTAGTGAGGCGCTTTGCGCTGAGTCCACGATCCTCGGTAATGGGAGGAGGTACCTCGGCGGCCTTGAACAGCACCTTCCAGGCGTCTTTGTGCGTTGTGTCAAAGAGCTCTCGCAGCGTCTGGTGTTCGGCCGGGTCGAACTCCCACATATTGAATGCCCGTCTTTGACACAGAAGGATCCGGTGGAAGAGCATGTCCTGGACCACGTTGACAAGCTTGATTTTCTTGCTTATCATATTTTTGACACAGGTCTGGAGTCCGGTCAGCTCCACCAGCGAACCCCAGGCTAAGCCCTTCTCTTTTCAAGAGGTGAGCCACATGGGGATGCCGGGTCGAAATTCGGGGGCCGCCGCCCAGTTGGTGTCGCGCGGCTCGGTGATATAGAACCACCCTGATTGCCACCCTTCACGGTCTCCAAATAGGAGCCTTCAAGCCAGGTAACGTTGGGCATCTTGCCCACCATGGCGCCTCCGCACTCCGCTTGCTGGACAACCACCACCTTTGGCTTCACGTTGAAGGTCTTCAACCATAGGCTGAAGTGGGGCTTGATGCAGAGGAAGGCCTCGCACACGATGATAAACGTTGAGATGTTGAGGATGAAATTAGGGGCCAGATCATGGAAGTCCAGCCCGTAGTAAAACATGAGCCCGCGGACAAATGGGTGGAGGGGGAATCCCAGTCCATGGACGAAGTGAGCAAGGAATACAACCCTCTCGTGGGGTTCCGGAGTAGGGACAATCTGCCCTGCATCCGGGAGCCGGTGTGCGATGTTTGTGACCAAGTATCCGGCTTCCCGGAGCTTCATAATGTCCTCCTCCGTAACGGAGGAGACCATCCACTTGCCTCCTACTCCGGACATGTTTGGAATGGCTTTATGGAGAAGGTGAGAACTTGGGCGCTGGAGCTCGAGCGTGTGAGAATGGATGAGCAGGGGAAGAAGAAGGCATGGATGAAAAAGAGGAATCCTTATCTCTTTATAAAGTTGGTAGAAACTGTGTGCCTCCCCACTTGCCCCGTAAAATCGCTTATTCCCCAAGCGCCACGATTGATGGCGCGGTTGGGTTACCCACACCCATATTGATGAGAATCCCGTGATAAGGGGACACGATCTCTGCTTCGACAAGACGTGCCAAGGAAACTGCCTCGCAATATGTGCAGTAGCTGGTTGAGAAAAAAATGGTTTGAATAATGACCGGGCCGCGACGTGATGTCACGCTATGAAAAATTGTCAGCAGATTAGATTTGTGAAATATTGTACTCTCTACAGTGGTATGTGGAAATTGTTTTGCAGAGACGGACACGATCCTTGTGTTCAAGATTTTCTATGGAGTATTCGGAGAAGGAACCCGCCTTGCAATGCCGAAGACAATCTACGCGTCGGACTCATCGTCATTAAAGCCTGGTTCAGGGGCTACTGAGGGAGTCCTGGATAATGGGGTCCTCGAACAGCCGGACTATATACTTTGGCCAGACTGTTGGACTATGAAGATACAAGATTGAAGACTTCGTCCCGTGTCTGGGTGGGACTCTCCTTTGCGTGGAAGGCAAGCTTGGCAATTTGGATATGTAGATCGCCTTCACTGTAACCGACTCTGCGTAACCCTAGCCCCCTCCGGTGTCTATATAAGCCGGAAGGTTTAGTCCGTAGGACAGGAACAACAATCATAATCATAGGCTAGCTTCTAGGGTTTAGTCTCTATGATCTCGTGGTAGATCAACTCTTGTAGTACTCATATCATCAAGATCAATCAAGCAGGAAGTAGGGTATTACCTCCATCGAGAGGGCCCGAACCTGGGTAAACACCATGTCCCCTCCTTTTGTTACCATTAGCCTTAGACGCATAGTTCGGGACCCCCTACCCGAGATCCGCCGGTTTTGACACCGACATGGGGCTCGAAGATGGTGCGAGGGGCCAAGTGGAGGGAGACTAGCTATGAAGGAGTGCACAAGTGCGAGATCGACATTTAAAGAGAGGGGGCGAGTGTCAGTGTCAAAACCGGCAGATCTCGGGTAGGGGGTCCCGAACTGTGCGTCTAAGGCTAATGGTAACAGGAGGCAAGGGACACAATGTTTTACCCAGGTTCGGGCCCTCTCGATGGAGGTAATACCCTACTTCCTGCTTGATTAATCTTGATGATATGAGTATTACAAGAGTTGATCTACCACGAGATCACAGAGGCTAAACCCTAGAAGCTAGCCTATGATTATGATTGTTGTTGTCCTACAGACTAAACCCTCTGGTTTATATAGACACCAGAGGGGGCTAGGGTTACACGGAGTCGGTTACAGAGAAGGAAATCTACATATCTGATTATCCAAGCTTGCCTTCCACGCAAAGGAGAGTCCCATCCGTACATGGGACGAATTCTTCAATCTTGTATATTCATAGTCTAACAGTCCGGCCAAAGTATATAGTCCGGCTGTCCGAGGACCCCTTAATCCAGGACTCCCTCAGTAGCCCCTGAACCAAGCTTCAATGACGATGAGTCTGGCGCGCAGATTGTCTTCAGCATTGCAAGGCGGGTTCCTTCTCCGAATACTTCGTAAAAGATTTAGAACACAAGGATCGTGTCCGGCTCTACAAAAAAAATTCCACACACCACCATAGAGAGTATAATATTCCACAAATCTAGTCTGCTGACAGCTTTTTATAGCATCACGCCATGGTCCGGTCTTTATTCAAACCGTTTTCATAACGAGCCACTACACGTGCTACGAGGCGGTTTTATTGGCACGTCTTGTCGAAGCAGAGATCTTGTCCCCCCATTGCAGGATTTTCATTAATACGGGTGCGAGTAACCCAACCGTGCCATCAATTGTGGTGCTTGGGGGAATAAGCGTTTTTAGCGGGCAAGTAGGGAGGCGCAGGATCTTTGCTGCCTTTCTAAGGGGATGAGAACCTTCCTTTTCACCCACGCCCTTCTCTACTCATCCATTCCTTTTTGCTCGAGCCCTAGTGCCCAAGCGCTCCTCTTCTCCGCCGACAAAGGCTTCCTGAAGATGTCTGGATCTGGAGTAGGAGGCAAGTGGATGGCCTCTACCATCCGGGAGAAGGATATCAAAAAGCTTTGGGGGGCCGGGTATCTGGCCAAGAGAATTAGCCACCGTCTTCCGACAGCGGGACAGATCGTCCCCACCCGGAAACCCCACGAGAGGGTGGTATTTCTCCCTCATTTTCTCCGCGGGCTAGGGTTTCCCCTCCACCCATTTGTTCGCGGCATCATGTACTACTACGGGATTGATTTCCATGATCTATCCCCAAATTCCTTCCTCAACATCTCAACATTCATAATCGTGTGCGAGGCCTTTCTCCGTGTTCCGCCGCACTTCGGCTTATCGCTAAAGGTTTTTAATGTAAAGCCCAAGGTAGTGAGCGGCGAGCATGCCGAATGCGGAGGCGCCATGGTGAGCAAGATGCCCAATGTTACATGGGCGACAGGGACTTTCAACTATTCCGTCAAGGAGTGACAGCAGCAGTGGTTCTACATCACCGAGCCGTGTGGCAAGGAGTGGACCGCCGTTCCGGAGTTCAGATCCGGTGCCCCTCTGCGATTTACGTCCTGGCACAAGAAGGGCCTGAACTGGGCTTTGTCTGACGAGCTATCAGAGCTCCAGACGCGTGTTCAAGACATGGAAGACAAGAGCATCAAGCTTGTCAATATAGTCCAGGTGATGTTGGTTCGCCGGATTCTACCATGTCAACACCGAGCTTGCAATCTATGGGAGTTCGACCTGGCCAAGCACTAGACCCTGCTAGAGCTCTTTGGCTCTATGCACAAGGACATCTGGAAGGTGCTTTTCAAGTCCGTCAAACCGTGGCCGGTCTCCACCGAGGACCGCGGGTACCAACTGTCCCGCCCCGCAAGTTCTGTAAGCAACTAAATGTTTGACAACTCATGTGTTATATCCGTACATCCTCAGGAAAATACTTAATGTGTTTCCTATTATTTTCCTAGGGTTGGGCGAAGAAGGCGGGGCGGATCTACTGTCCGGCCCCTCTGCCAGAAGAACTGGCCGGCCCACTTCTGATGAAGATGCTGGTCCCGGCACCATATAAGGCGCCAAAGAAGAAGACCGAAAAGGAGGCCAAGAAGACCAGGGGCGGTCTCTGTCGCCGTGGTGCCCCAGACACAAAATCCAAGGACTCCAATGCCCATTCTTCCTCCGAAGAGGACGGGGAGGAGGAGGATGAATCCCCCGCAGGGGGAAAGAAGAAAAGAATGGCCTCCAACTCCTTGGAGGCCGGTTCGCCCAAGAGGGGAAAACTCCTCTTCAAGAGGAGTCCACCGGCGCCACCGATAGCAGCCCGGAGTGGGATCCCAGGGCCGAGCCCGTGGTAAACTCGTAAGTATAAAATCTAAACAAACTCATGCATACGGACTTGTCATGGCATCACATTATAATCTGAGCCGCGCTTTTCTTTTTCAGTCCGGCGAAGCCCCGTGCCGAACAATCCTCATCAGAAGATCTCCTGGGTTCGGACGCTATGGGGAGCGGGACACCCCCGAAGGCCTCCTCCTCCAAACGTAGGAATGAAACCTAGGTTTAATCCCAGAAGGACCCAGGCCATGGAGGAGGGGAAAGGTCGCAAAGGCGGCGCCAGGAGGCCATACTTCTGGGGCCGGTCACACGGGAAAGAAAGCTCCCGTGGGTGTCGATGGCGGGGATCATCTTGAATCCAGAACCAAGCCGGACACAATTCTAGAGACCCATAAGGTCCCCGAGTCAGACAGACAGCCTCCGCCAATTGGAGGAGGTATGCCTGCTCCACCGGCCGCCTCTGTCCAACCAGAGGTGCCGGATACTTTATTGGCGGCGCAGAAGGGTGCCTCCATTGTTGATGAGCACCGTGCCCTCGTGGGTGCGGTGATTGAGAAGATTCAGTCCACTGAGAGTGGACTGAGCGAATCATGTGTCAGCCTCATAGGAGGCTTTGAGGTATGTTTTATGAGTTTTTGGGAGAGTATCATGGTATAGATAGTAGCCCCTGATACACTGTTCGGTGAAAGAAAGAACCGGACAAAGCATCAAATTCATGTTCGCAGGAGACTCACTTGATGACATTTATCCCTCTTTTTAACCAGCAGGCATCTATAGCGACTGCCGCCTCTCCAGCTGTTGAAGTATCCAGACTGAGGCGTAGTCTGGAGAGGGTCAAAGGAGAACTTGGCCAAGTGAAGAGACAGCTGGAGCATAATCAAGGTATGTAGAAACCTTGTATATGTAGCACAAATGAATAAGTGTACATGATGGCAATATTGTTATAATGTGCTCTAGGAGCGACAACCGAAATTGAGGCTCTCAGGGGGACTGTGGCCAAAGCCAAGAAGAAGGCAGCCGCAGAGCAGGCTCTTCGTGAGAAACACGAGGCTAGAGTTATTGAGGCTGAGCGAGAGCTTCAAGAGGCCATGAAAAAAAGTGAGACCTTGGAGCGGAGTTTAGCAGGGAAAGAATCCGAACTCTCCCACGCTCGCCAAGCCGCAAGTGATGCCCAGGGGGAAGCCAAAGGTGCCCTGAAGGAAATCCAAGTGGCGAGGAAGATTGCTGCTGGTAAGGCTTTTTCTGTACAAAGCAAGTATTGGAGATGAGAAAATAAAATTTGAAAACTTGAGTTTTGATGTATACAGGGGTATTTGCGGAGCTGCTGTGCAGCATATCTGATGCCGCCCAATTTTACCGAGCTGAAGGGGGGAATACTACGGATAAGCTCTTCTGGATGCAGTATCTGGCGCCGAATTATCCGATGCCTTTCTCCGATCAGCTGAAATAGCTGGTCGGGTTGCATAAGGCGGCCGAGTTAGCCATGAAGGATTTAATTATCCGGTTGTGGCCTACTGAGTCGATTCCAAGCAGCTACTTTGGGCTCGTGAAGTGGCTTGTAAGTGCCTGCCCTTGACTCGAAGTCATCAAGCGGTCGGTCTGCATAGAAGGTGCGCGAATGGCCTTCACCCGTGCCAAGGTGCATTGGGGGAAGATGGATGCAGAAAAGCTGATGACCGAGGGACCGCTGGAGGGGACGGAGCACCCCAAGCCCGAACTATATTATGAAGGTGTCTTGAAAGGAGCTCGCCTTGCGGCGGAGCAATGCACCAAGGACATTATATTTCCATAAATACGGTTATGTTCGTCCTTTGTAATATTTGAACAAGAGCATTCTTATCATCTATTGCTTGTTGTTTGAAAGTTTTTCCTCCTGTGCAGCCGTTTTATATATTAATCCTGAGAGTCAGCCAGTCATCGGCTTCCGCTCCCACGTAGTGATTACGGGGGTGTTCGGGATAAACCTGAGCACTCTTTACCCCAATTTTGGGTCCCTAAAGGAGGTGCTCAGCACAGCGAACCAGCCAATCACACTATAGGGTTTTATCTCTCTCACTTAGCCATAGGAGTTGTTACGAGGAAGGTAGGCGCAGCCCCTGGTGTTCGGAAGACCGCACTAGGGGCTCTATAAGCGCCTGATCGGAAAAGGCCGATCCGTCACATGCTGCATTGGTTATAGCATTATGCGGAAGGAATCCTTAAAGATTTTAGAACCTCTCGAACAGCTGACCAGCTCTTGCTGCATCATGACAGTCAGTTTTCGGCTTTCTCTACTGATGTGCTCGTCCGGAAGAACCGGGAGACAATCGTAGTAGTTCTCCCAGTGCTACCTTAGCCGATGTAGCGGAACGTAAGGTACCAAAACATAGGAGCCGGGTAACCCAACTATTGACCCAAGACATGATTCGGAGTTGATGCATATAATGCTATAAGTTCGGGGTGCCGGACTACAGTGAAGGTGTTCGGACTTTTTTGCCGTAGTATGGGCGTGACGAAGCCCTTGGCATATTAAGGCATATCACGATAAGCAGCCGCCTTTTAACAAAAGAGTTTTAAATAAGAAATAGCAGTAGGTGAGCATCACATAAATCCACATGTTGTATTTGATTAATACTTCAATGCGTATGAGTACAGATGGTGTGATAAAAATAAATATGATTGCGGAACCTGCTGATACCGGGCGTGCAGAAGTTGTGTTCGGATCCGGGGTGTAGTCGGATGATTATAGGGGAATATCTAGAGATTCCCTGACGCACTCGAACTATTCCCACACCCTCCATCATAGCCTACGTAAAGGTGAACCTGTAAAGAAAATGTAAGAAATGGTTTTGCGCCACCTGGCGGTTGTGCCGCAGTATGTGGCTTGTATTATCCTTTTCCGAAGTGTTTTTAACTAATCTCCGGGCAGGCCGGGCTATCCTGCCGCGTAGTAGTTCAGACTCTTTTGATGGTGTCCGGGAGCTTGGTCTTCGACTCGAGGTTCAACTGGAATGTGTCGTCCGTTGTTCTTGCTGTTAAAGTGGTGGTAGATTCTTCGGCCGTGAGGGGGAGTTTGGGCCTGCCATTAACTGTGATGACGCCCCATGGACGGGGCATCTTTAATTTATGGTAGGCATAATGTGGCACCATGTTGAACCGAGTGAATGTGGTTCGTCCGAGCAGTGCCTGGTGGTCACTGCGAAAGGGGACGATGTCGAAGACTAAGTCTTTGGTACGGTGATTGTCCGGAGATCCGAAGACCACTTCCAGTGTGATTGAGCCCGTGCAACAGGCCTATACACTTGGTATGATACCTTTAAAGGTGGTTTTTGAGGGCTTGATCCTTGAGGGGTTGATGCCCATTTTGCGCACTGTATCCTGGTAAAGCAGGTTCAGGCTGCTGCCTCCGTCCATGAGGACTTGTGTGAGGTGGAATCCATCAATGATGGGGTCGAGGACCAATGCGGCCGAACCACTATGACGGATACTGGTAGGGTGGTCCCTGCGACCAAAGGTGATCGGGCAAGAGGACCATAGGTTGAACTTTGTGTCGATTGTATAGACCTCCCTTAGTGCACGTTTACACTTGGGAATGTGGCTTGCGCATATCATATTCACCGTTTTCACCTGGGGTGGGAATTTCATCTTTCCTCCTGTATTCGGTGATCGGGGCTCTTCGTCGTTGTCATTGCTTTGAGACCCCTTCCCCTTGTTTTCGGCATCTGACCTGCCGGCTTGTCTAAAGACCCATCATTCTCTATTGGTATGGTTGGCTGGTTTTCCAGGGGTGCCATGAATTTGGCATGGACGAGTCGAGTATGCGGTCAAAACTGGACGGGCATAAATTGTTTTTGTTGAATGGTTTCTTCCGCTGATCGGACTTGGAGCCGCTGAATCTGGCATTGACTGAAGTGTCTTCGGCATTATCACCGTTTTTGCGGCGCTTGTGTTTGTTGCGCCGTGATTTGTCATGGCTATCCTTGGCTTCCGATGTGCCAGGATTGCCTGCTGTATTGTTGCTACGAGCCAACCAGTTATCCTCGCCCGCGTAAAAGCGGGTCATGAGTGTTGTGAGGGCTGCCATGGACTTTGGCTTTTCCTGGCCGAGATGTCGGGCAAGCCATTTGTCACGGATGTTATGCTTAAAGGCGGCTAGGGCTTTGGCATCCGGACAGTCGACTATTCGGTTCTTTTTGATTAGGAACCGGGTCCAAAATTTCCTGGCTGACTCTTCGGGCTGATGGGTTATGTGACTTAGATCATCAGCATCCGATGTTCACACGTAAGTGCCCTAGAAGTTGTCAAGGAATGCGTCTGCCAGGTTCTCCCAACTCCTGATGGAGTTTGCTGGCAAGCTATTCAGCCAATGCCGAGCCGGTCCGTTTAGTTTTAGTTGGAGGTACTTGATGGCATGTAGATTATCTCCGCGGGCCATGTGAATGTGGAGGAAAAAATCTTCTATCCATACCGCAGGGTCTGTGGTACCATCATATGATTCAATGTTCACGGGTTTAAACGCTTCAGGGAATTCATGATCCATTACTTCATCAGTGAAGCATAGGGGATGTGCGATGCCTCTGTGCCGGGCTTCATTGTATTCGGCCTGGCCGGATTTGTTAGTGTATCCGGCGTGACGGTCGTCGTCACGTCTTGTGGCACGCCCCCATGATCCGTAGATCGATCTTGACTGTCCTGCTTTGTTTTCCAATACATCTCGCAGGTCCTTCGTGTAGCCCCGGGCCTTAGTGTTATTGTTTGATTGGCCACGGGGTGCGGTCTGGACTTCGGGCTGGTACGCTGTTTTGTCGCGGCGACGGGGTGGCCGGTCAGTCGCATCATGTGCTGGTAGCGTGGGCTTTAAAGCCTCCTCCTCGAGTTGAGGTAGCAGCCTGCGCTTTGGGTAGCTTTTGCTAGGGCATTCGAGTCAGTTAGCAGATCTTGATCAGCTTGAACATGTTGCTGCTTTTTCTTTAGGCTTTTTGCAGTGGCTATAAGCCGGCGTTTGAAGCGCTACTGCTCGACGGGATCCTCAGGCACGATGAATTCTTCGTCACCAAGGCTCACTTCATCTTCGGAGTGAGGCATGTAATTATCATCCTCTGATTCTCCATCAGTTGCCTGTTCTTTAGGGCTAGCTTGCCCATCCTCTTGCTCGGCCTGCTCGAAGCCTAGCTGGGCAGGATTGTTATCTCTTGTGTCGGCATCACTACTTTTGCTATGGCGGGGCTTGGAGCGGCACCGATGACGCCGGTGTCTATATTGCTTCCCCAAGGGGTTATCTTCCGTTGCCTCATTGCCATTTTTTTGTTTAGGGGTGTCCACCATATAAATATCATATGACGAGGTGGCTGTCTAGCACTCTATAGGCGGTGGTTCCTGTTCTTCTCCTGCATTGTCGTCCATACCGTCGATGTCTTCGGAGTCAAAGTCGAGCACGTAGGTTAAGTCATTGACAGTGGCTATAAAGTGGGTGGTGGGTGGGGGATGAATTTCTTTGTCGTCCGTCCCCCACTCGAGCCAGACATAGTTCGGCCAAGAATTTCCTGACAAGGAAAGAGACCTTAATGAGTTCAACACATTAGCCAAGGGCGAGTGCTGAAAAATATCTGCGGTGGTGAACTCCATGACCGGTGCCCAATCAGATTCGATAGGCACGTACGCATGCGGTTCGGATCCTGTGGCCGAAGACGAGTCCGAGGGTCCGATGACATCACCCTCACAGGAGGTGGCGTCAGTGTTCGGCTCCGACGCCGATGAGTGTGCGGCCTCCGTGGCGGGGTCCATCCACCCGTCCTCGGAAGGCACGATCTGCTCGGGACTGATTCCCGGCGCCAACGCAGGTGCGATCTCCCGAATACTGACCGACGGAAGATCAAAGTCATGCCCGTCGTGACTGTTCGGCACACCTGTCATGGGCTCGAATCCGTCGAAGATCAAGTCTCCACGGGTGTCGACAATATAGTTTAAGCTTCCAAAACCTGACCTGACGGCCAGGGGCGTAGCTATCAATCCACTCCAGATGGCCTAGCAAGTTGGCCCGCAGTACGAAGCCGCCGAATACGAAGATCTGTCCTGCAAGGAAAACCTCCCCCTGGACCGCATCGCTGAAGATGATCGAGGGAGCCATCAAGCCTTATCGCAATGACACAGTGGAACTCTCAATGAAAGCAACAATGTCGGTGTCAAAACCGGTGGATCTCGGGTAGGGGGTCCCGAACTGTGCGCCTAAGGCTAATGGTAACAGGAGGCAAGGGACACGATGTTTTACCCAGGTTCGGGCCCTCTCGATGGAGGTAATACCCTACTTCCTGCTTGATTGATCTTGATGATATGAGTATTACAAGAGTTGATCTACCATGAGATCACAGAGGCTAAACCCTAGAAGCTAGCCTATGATTATAATTGTTGTTGTCCTACGGACTAAACCCTCCGGTTTATATAGACATCGGAGGGGGCTAGGGTTACACAGAGTCGGTCACAGAGAAGGAAATCTACATATCCGAACATCCAAGCTTGCCTTCCACGCAAAGGAGAGTCCCATCCAGACACGGGACGAAGTCTTCAATCTTGTATCTTCATAGTCTAATAGTCCGGCCAAAGTATATAGTCCGGCTGTCCGAGGACCCCTTAATCTAGGACTCCCTCAGCGAGAACGTGCGCTGTTGCACGCAGTGGCGGAGCCATGAAAAATAAATGAGCTAGGGGGCCAAGCATTGCTAATCCTTTACGAGGAGGGCCAATTCATCAACTTAAACCATTTTACCAGCAATTGTTCTACTGATCACATTCTTATTAGCCTCAATATATAGCGATGTTAGGGGGGGAGGGCAGGGCCCTTGCTGCCCCTATCTTCGCCACTATGCGCGCGTCTAAGAGATGAAGTGGAACGCATGGATATATAATTAATGTGGGTGTATTAGCTATGTAATCCTATATAAAGAGGTAAAGATTAATCGATGTGTACGTGGGAAAGAGGGTGAGACCTCACTAGATATATAGATTGATCGGTTTGTGTGGAAAACTAGGAAAGACCTAGCTATATATAAACACACATAGAGGAACATCGATCATTGTGCATGCACGTGAGAGATAAAGAATGCCTGATATGATGAAGAGGGATGGTGCGTGTGTGTGTGCATGCATGAGAGACTGACCTGAAGAAAAAGATTGCATGTGTGTGATGGATAATGCTGATTGGTAGTGTGTGTGCATGCATGCATGAGAGAAAGTTAGTGTTACAATTATAAAGAGAAGACGACTGTGTGGGTGTAAAAGAGTAGGTGAGGTCATAATCAATGTAAATTTGAATTCAAATATTTGAATAAGAGATCATGATGTTTGAAACCCATGCATGCATGAATATAACTGAGATGTGCGCGGCGTGGTTTGGAAACGAGCATGATATACTGTATACACATTGAATAAGGTCAGACTGATTGGAATTTGAGATATCGATGGCAAACATCGTTTGGCCACATTGCATCCGTGCATGGACACACTAATCTAATTGGAGATGATGGATGGCTTTCGCATCACATATCTATATCTATACCCCTATATATTATATATTATATTTTTTATATAGTGTGCGAATAACTTTGACTTTGAAAGATGGTTGTTGGATGAAGCCTACCTGACGGTGCTTAGATGGCAAATTTGATCACTACTGGCCATTGGATATCATCTACATTCCACAAAATTTTGCCACATATACAATCTAGAAGACTCCATGGTTGAACTTAAGCATAATGCACAAACCTCAAAACACAAGCACTTCTTCTTTGTTATAGAATCTTCCATATCATAATTGCCCAAATGTTTTTCTACATGATTTTCCATTATTTGTGTTTTACTTTATGCTTTACAACGCACAATTCCACGAATCTTAAAATAGATTAGCTTTCTTATAAAAACTAAATGATTTTGAATGAGATGAACTATAAGAATTAAATGAACATGTACATCATGCATATATGACTCAAAGGTTACATGCTATAATGTGGCATTTATTCATAATTTGGTTTCGAAACCTCATGCGTGCAATGCACGTGTACCTTACTAGTCTAAATGGTGTTTGTGTGTGTGTTGTGCATGTTAAACACATTGTACATAGCATCATACATGGTTTAAATTTCGAACATCTAGCTAGAGTACATGCACTATGATTTGAATTTGAGATCGTATGTACATGCAGTTCTTATTTATATAGGAATTTACTACTCCTATATTCATGTCATGTGTTGTGAAGATAATATTAAGATGGTTGTATAACTAACCCGAGTACAATCCCATTCAAACAGGGAAAATGTACTCAAATTTAGTCCATATGCTAGAAAACACGAATTGTTTTTTATTGTTGAGGGAAGTGCAAATAGATTTGGTACTGTACATGTTATGTTTGTTGTCCCAATTTTTTTAGTTTCGTTGTTGTATTTGAATGCATTTCGAGTAATATAGTAAAATGGGACATGGCTCTCTCTAGTGATGAGGTGCGAATTGTCTTTTTTTGTTGTTGTACATGTTAAACTTGTTCTCCCGAAATTTCAAGTCGCGCCTTGTTATGCTGAAATTTCAAGCTAGTATCTTTGTCTATCATGCTGCGAAACTCCCGCCTCTTCAACCGGTGCCTTATTACCTCGAAATATTTAAGATATATCTTTTTCTTGTTGTGCTCCGAAAACTCCCTTCATCTCAACCCGTGCCTTGCTATCCCAAAATTACAACGCGCGCAAAAACTCCCACCTCCTGCGAAATCCCGACACATGAAATGCCCGTGATAGCAATTTCCAAAGGTGGAAGTGATAAGTATGGAGTGTCGAACCCAGAAGGAGGTAAAGGTAAGATCAATATTCTCTGAAGTCCTATCTTCCACTGATACGACTCTACGTACACCGAACGTTTGCTTCCAAATAGAAACAGGAAATAAAACTATGTTGTGAGTATGAAGAGGATAACTTTGCATGGTATCGGAAAGCTAAAATATAAAAGTAGGTGTTGTTATCATAAAGTTAGAATATATTACTTAAATATTATAAATAGTGAGTGTGGAATAATGATGGGTCGGTGTGCGTAATTGTCCTAAGCAATTGTTAACAAGATCGGTAATCACTATTGCAATTTCATATGAGGAGAGGCATAAGCTAACATACTTTCTCTTCTTGGATCATATGCACTTATGCTTGGAACTCGAGCAAGCATCCGCAACTACTAAAGATCATTAAGGTAGAACCCAACCATAGCATTAACATATCAAGCCCCCTTTATCCCATACGCAACAACCCCCTTACTCGGGTTTATGCTTCTATCACTCAAGCAACCCACTATAAGCGAATCATGAACGTATTGCAACACCCTACAGCAGGAACCCCTCACATGTGCGCGGCATGGAGGGCACAATAGGACAACACCAAAATAAAACATACAACACATACCAATCTAGATCATCAATCAACCCAAAGACAAATGATATCTACTCAAAACATCATAGGGTGGCAACACATCATCGGATCATAATATGTGGCATAAAGCACCATGTTCAAGTAGGGATTACAGCGGGGTGCGGGAGAGTGGACCGCATAAAAGAGATGAGGATGATGATGGTGGTGGTGATGTTGATGAAGACGATCATCGTGGCAATGATTCCCCTCCCGATGGCACTCCGGCGCCACCGAGAGAGAGGAGGAGAGGATCTCACCCTTGTGCTTCCTCCTCCATGGACTCCCCCTGGATTGGGAGAGGTCCTATGATACGTCCATTTTGCATCATGCTTTTATATTGGTATTTATTGCAATATGTGCTATTACTACACATTATGTCACAATACTTATGCCTTTTCTCTCTTATTTTGCAAGGTTTACATGAAGAGGGAGAATGCCGGCAGCTGGGATTCTGGGACGGATAAGGAACAAATATTAGAGACCTATTCCGCACAACTCCAAAAGTCCTGAAACTCCATGAAAGTCAGTTTTGGAATATATTAAAAATATTGGGAGAAGAAAGCACCGGAGGGGGGCCGCCCACTGTCCACGAGGGTGAAGGGCGTGCCCTACCCCCCTGGGCATGCCCCCTGCCTCGTGGGCCACCTGGCAGCCCCCCAATGCCCATCTTGTGGTATAATGTGTCTTTTGCCCTGGAAAAAATCATAAGGAAGCTTTCAGGACGAAGCACCACCGTCTCGAGGCGGAACCTTGGCAGAACCAATCTAGGGCTCCAGCGGAGCTGTTCTGCCAGGGAAACATCCCTCCGGGAGTGGGAAATCGTCGCCATCATCATCACCATATCGAGAGGGAATCAATATCCATCAACATCTTCACCAGCACCATCTCCTTTCAAACCCTAGTTCATCTGTTGTATCCAATCTTTGTCTCAAAACCTCATATTGGTACATGTGGGTTGCTAGTAGTGTTGATTACTCCTTGTAGTTGATGCTAGTTGGTTTATTCGATGGAAGATCATATGTTCAAATCCTTTGTGCATATTAATACCCCTCTGATTATGAACATGAATATGATTTGTGAGTAGTTACGTTTGTTCCTGAGGACATGGGAGAAGTCTCGTTATAAGTAGTCATGTGAATTTGGTATTCGTTCGATATTTTGATGAGATGTATGTTGTTTTTCCTCGAGTGGTGTTATGTGAACGTCGACTACATGACACTTCACCATTATTTGGGCCTACGAGAAGGCATTGGGAAGTAATAAGTAGATGATGGGTTGCTAGAGTGACAGAAGCTTAAACCCTAGTTTATGCACTACTTCGTAAGGGGATGATTTAAATCTATATGTTTCATGCTATGGTTAGGTTTACCTTAATTATTCTTTCGTAGTTGCGGATGCTTGCGAGAGGGGTTAATCATAAGTGGTATGCTTGTCCAAGCAAGGGCAGTACCCATGCACCTGTCCACCCACATATCAAATTATCAAAGTAACGAGCACGAATCATACAACCTGATGAAAACTAGCTTGATGATAATTCCCATGTGTCCTCGGGAGCACTTTGCTTTCTATAAGAGTTTGTCCAGGCTTGTCCTTTGATACAATAAGGATTGGGCCACCTTGCTGCACCTTGTTACTTTCATTACTTGTTACCCGTCATGAACCATCTTATCACAAAACTATCTGTTACCGATAATTTCAGTGCTTGCAGAGAATACCTTACTCAAAACCGCTTGTCATTTCCTTCTGCTCCTTGTTGGGTTCGACACTCTTACTGATCGAAAGGACTATGATAGATACCCTATTGTTGTGGGTCATCAAGACTCTTTTCTGGTGTCGTTTCCGTGGAGTGAAGCACCTTTTGTAAGGAAAAAAGTATATAGTGTGCTGAAATTTACTACCACTTGTTACTATGGAAAATAATCCTTTGAGGGGCTTGTTCGGGGTATCTTCACCCCGACCAGTAGAGCAAAGAGTTGCTCCTCAACCTACTAAAACTACTGAAAATGTTTACTTTGAAATTCCTTTGGGTATGTAGAGAAACTGCTAGCTAATACTTTTACAGGAGATGGAACATTACATCCCGATATGCACCTAATCTATGTGGATAAAGTTTGTGGATTATTTAAGCTTGCAGGTATGCCCGAGGATGTTATAAAGAAGAAGGTCTTCCATTTATCTTTGAAGGGAAATGCATTGACATGGTTTAGGCTGTGTGGTGATATTGGATCATGGAAGTAGAACCGATCGAAACTTGAATTTCATTAGAAGTTTTATCATATGCATCCGGTTCATCGTGATCGTAATTATATATATAAATTTTTGTCTCGCGAAGGAGAAAGTATCGCTCAAGCTTGGGGGAGGCTTAAGTCAATGTTATATTCATGCCCCAATCATGAGCTCTCAAGAGAAATTATTATTCGAAATTTTTATGCTCGGCTTTCTCTCAATAATCGCTCCATGCTCGATACTTATTGTACTGGTTCTTTTATGATGAAGACTATTGAATTCAGACGGGATTTATTGGAAATAATTAAATGCAACTCTGAATATTGGGAGCTCGACGAAGGTAAGGAGTCAGGTATAACACCTAAGTTTGATTGTGTTAAAATCTTTTATGGATACCGATGCTTTTCTTGAATTTAGCACTAAATATGGACTCGACTCTGAGATAGTAGCTTCTTTTTGTGAATCATTTGCTACTCATGTTGATCGCCCCAAAGAGAAGTGGTTTAAATATCATCCTCCCATTGAAGTAAAAGTAGTAGAACCTATTAAAGTTGAAGAAAATACTATCACTTATAGTGTTGATCCTATTGTTCCTACATCTTTTATTGATAAACCACCTTTCCCTGTTAGAATAAAAGATCGTGCTAAAGCTTCAACTGTGGTTCGTAAGAGTAATGCTAGAACACCTACACCCCCTGAACAAATTAAAATTGAACCTAGTATTGCTATGGTTAAAGATCTCTTGGTCAATAATCGTGATGGGCATGTTATTTACTTTTGTGATGAAGCTGCTAGAATTGCTAGACCCGATACAAAAAATAAACATAGATCTGTTGTTGGCATGCCTGTTGTTTCTGTTAAAATAGGAGATCATTGTTATCATGGCTTATGTGATATGGGTGCTAGTGCAAGTGCAATACCTCATTCTTTATACAAAGAAATTATGCATGATATTGCACCTGCTGAGATAGAAGATATTGATGTTACAATTAAGCTTGCCAATAGAGACACTATTTCACCAATTGGGATTGTTAGAGATGTTGAAGTCTTGTGTGGGAAAGTTAAATATCCTACTAATTTTCTTGTTCTTAGTTCCTCACAAGATGACTTTTGTCCCATTATATTTGGTAGACCCTTCTTGAATACTGTTAATGCTAAGATAGATTGCGAAAAGGATTTTGTTACTGTTGGTTTAGGGGACATGTCTCATGATTTTAATTTTGCTAATTCCATAGACAACCCCATGATAAAGAATTGCCTAGTAAAGAAGACATTATTGGTCTTGCTTCTATTTATTGCCATGCCTCCTAATGATCCTTTAGAACAATATTTGCTAGACCATGAAAATGATATGATTATGAATGATAGAAGGGAAATAGATGAAGTATACTTTAAATAGGGACCTATTTTGAAACACAACTTGCCTATTGAAATCCTAGGGGATCCTCCTCCACCCAAGGGAGATCCCGTGTTTGAGCTTAAACAATTACCTGATACTCTTAAATATGCTTATCTTGATGAAAAGAAGATATATCCTGTTATTATTAGTGCTAACCTTTCAGAGCATGAAGAAGAGAAATTATTGAAAACTCTGAAGAAGCACCGTGCTGCTATTGGATATACTCTTGATGATCTTAAGGGCATTAGTCCCACTCCATGCCAACATAAAAAAACTGGAGAAAGATGCTAAACCAGTTGTTGATCATCAATGACGGTTAAATCCTAAGATGAAAGAAGTGGTAAGAAATGAAAAACTAAAGCTTCTGGAGGCAGGTATTATTTATCCTATTGCTGATAGTCAGTGGGTAAGTCTTTTCCATTGCGTCCCTAAGAAGGGAGGTATTACCGTTGTTCCTAATGATAAGGATGAATTGACCCCACAAAGAATTGTTATAGGTTATAGAATGGTAATTGATTTCTGCAAATTAAATAAAGCTACTAGAAAAGATCATTACCCTCTACCTTTTATTGATCAAATGCTAGAAAGATTATCCAAACATACATATTGTTGCTTTCTAGATGGTTATTCTGGTTTCTCTCAAATACCTGTGTCCAAAAAGGATCAGGAAAATACCACTTTTACTTGCCCTTTCTGTACCTTTCCTTATAGACGTATGCCTTTTGGTTTATTTTATGCACTTGCTACATTTCAAAGATGTATGGCTGCTATATTCTCTGACTTTTGTGAAAATATTGTGGAGGTTTTCATGGATGATTTCTTCGTTTACGGTACTTCTTTTGATGATTGCTTAAGCAACCTTGATCGAGTTTTGCAGAGATGTGACAAAACTAATCTTGTCTTGAATTGGGAGAAGTGCCACTTTATGGTTAATGAAGGTATTGTCTTGGGGCATAAAATTTCCAAAAGAGGTATTAAAGTTGATAAAGCTAAAGTAGATGATATTGAAAAGATGTCGTGTCCTAAGGACATAAAAGGTATAAGAAGTTTCCTTGGTCATGCTGGTTTTTATAGGAGGTTTATTAAAGACTTCTCTAAAATTTCTATGACTCTGACTAATCTCTTGCAAAAAGATGTCCCTTTTGTCTGTGATGATGATTGTGTAGAAGCATTTGAAATACTTTAGAAAGCCTTGACTTCTGCACCTATCGTTCAGCCACCTGATTGGAATTTACCCTTTGAAATTATGTGTGATGCTAGTGATTATGTTTTTGGTGTTGTTCTAGGACAAAGAGTTGATAAGAAATTAAATATTATCCAATAAGCTAGTAAAACTCTAGAAACTGCCCAGAGAAATTATACTATTACTGAAAAAGAATTTTTAGCAGTCGTATTTGCTTGTGATAAGTTCAGACTGTTGATTCCAAAGTAACTGTTCACACTAATCATGCTGCTATTAAATATCTTATGGAAAATAAAGATGCTAAACGTAGACTTATTAGATGGCTTCTCTTGCTACAAGAATTTGATTTGCATATTATTGATAGAAAGGGAGCTGAGAACCCCGTTGCAGACAACTTGTCTAGGTTAGAAAATGTTCTTGATGACCCACTACCTATTGATGATAGCTTTCCTGATGAACAATTAGCTGTCATAAATGCTTCTTCTACTGCTCCGTGGTATGCCGATTATGCTAATTACATTGTTGCTAAATTTATACCACCTAGTTTCACATACCAGCAAAAGAAAAAGTTTTTCTATGATTTAAGACATTACTTTTGGGATGACCCACACCTTTATAAAGGAGTAGATGGTGTTATTAGACGATGTATACCTGAGCATGAACAGGAACAGATCCTACGCAAGTGTCACTCCGAGGCTTACGGAGGACACCACGCTGGAGATAGGACTGCACATAAGGTATTGCAATCCGGTTTTTATTGACCTACCATCTTCAAAGATGCCCGTAAGTTTGTCTTGTCTTGTGATGAATGCCAAAGAATTGGTAATATTAGTAGAAGTCAAGAAATGCCTATGAACCATTCACTTGTTATTGAACCATTTGACGTTTGGGGCTTTGATTATATGGGACCTTTTCCTTCCTCTAATGGGTATACACATACTTTAGTTGTTGTTGATTGCGTTACTAATTGGGTAGAAGCTATTCCAACTAGTAGTGCTGATCATAACACTTCTATTAAGATGCTTAAAGAAGTTATTTTTCCGAGGCTTGGAGTCCCTAGATATTTAATTACCGATGCTGGTTCACATTTTATTCATGGTGCTTTTCGTAAAATGCTTGCTAAGTATGATGTTAATCACAGAATTGCATCTCCATACCACCCTTAGTCTAGTGGTCAAGTAGAATTGAGTAATAAAGAGATTAAGTTGATCTTGCAAAAGACTGTTAATAGATGTAGAAAGAATTGGTCCAAGAAACTTGATGATGCATTATGGGCCTATAGAACTGCATATAAAAATCCTATGGGTATGTCTTCGTATAAAATGGTTTATGGAAAAGCATGTCACTTACCTCTCAAACTAGAATATAAGGCATATTGGGCCATTAAAGAGATGAATTATGATTTGAAACTTGCTGGTGAGAAGAGGCTTTTCGACATTAGCTCACTTGATGAATGGAGAACTCAAGCTCATGAGAATGCCAAATTGTTTAAAGAAAAAGTTAAAAGATGGCATGACAAAAGGATACAAAAGTGTGATTTTAATGTAGGTGATTATGTTTTGCTATACAACTCTCATATAGATTTTTTGTAGGAAAACTTCTCTCTAAATGGGAAGGTCCTGACATTATCGAGGAGGTCTATCGTTCCGATGCCATCAAAATCAACAACGCTGAAGGCACAAATCCGAAGGTGGTGAACGACCAAAGAATCAAACATTATATCTCAGGTAATCCCATAAATGTTGAAACCAATGTTATTGACACCGTAACCCCGGAGGAGTACATAAGGGACACTTTCCAGAACGTTTCAGACTCCGAAAAGGAATAGGTATGTGGTACGGTAAGTAAACCGACTCCAAAACTGCTCAAATAGCAATTTTTCTCTGTTTTGGAATATTTAAAAAATTAGGAAAATTAAAAGTAGTCCGAAAGAGATACGAGGCATCCACGAGGGTGGAGGGCGCGCCCCCTGCCTCGTGGCCACCTCATGTACCCTCCGGACTCTGTTTTCTTGCACGATACTTCTTTTGGCCGGTAAAAAAATCATTATATAATCTCCCGAAGGTTTTGACCACCGTACCATGACGAAATCCTCTGTTTTTGTTTTGAGCTATTTCTGCAGCAGATTTAGAGCAAGATGTCTTCTCAAGAGTCAGTCGGGGAGAGTCGGGTATCTCATCCGACAGCAGGGCCAAGAGCCAATAGCGAAGCTGACCACTTTGGGCCATCAACGGAGGAGGAGATGGAGGCCGACTTGAAAAGGGTGGATGTCATGGAGGAGGATCAAAAAGTTACTTATCGTCTTCAAGCCAGATTCATACTGAAGGAACTTCAGAGCTCAGCAATCCCCAATTTGGTCACCCTCCCAATGCTAGATTTCTTTCTTATGAAAATATGAAAAGGAGTGTTATTTGTTCTCCCGCAGCTATGCAACATCCATGGGTGAAAGGAGCTTTAGCCATCACGGGTAAACTCCGTAAGGAAATAATGGATCTCAAGCAACAAGTTAATAAGCTCGAGGACGAGAATCATATCCAGAAGGGCATCATCGCCAAGAATATCACATCACCACCTCCGAAGAAAAAGACATAAATACATGGGTATGGGCACTCCCCTTGGCAACTGCTAAGCTTGGGGGAGGTGTCCCGGTATCATATCACCATCACACTTCTATCTTTACCGTTTTTCTTAGTTCGATCCTTTTGGTTATATCTTGATCTAGTAGAATAAAGTTTCAGTTTGATCTAGCTTTGAGTTTTGTTTTGATCTCTATCTATGTAATCGAGTCCGTGAGCTATATATAATAAAGAATAGTTTTGAGTCAAGGGCTTTGCTATCTTGCTATGATCTTGAGGGAATAAAAAGAAATAAAAAGATCATATTGATCTTATGAAGAGTAATGACTTCACATATAAAGAGTATGATGAATAAAAAAGTTGTTGAGAGTTGACAAACATAGTTTTCGTCGTCGTTGCAATTAATAGGAAGTAATAAAGAAAGAGAGGTTTTCACATATAAATACACTATCTTGGACATATTTTATGATTGTGAGCACTCATTAAAATATGACATGCTAAAAAGTTGATGTTGGACAAGGAAGACAACGTAATGGGTTATGTTTCCTTATATCCGAATAAATTATATTATCATGGATCGTCCAACATGTTGAGCTTGCCTTTCCCCCTCATGCTAGCCAAATTCTTTGCACCAAGAAGAGATACTACTTGTGCTTCCAAACATCCTAAACCTAGTTTTGCCATGAGAGTCCACCATACCTACCTATGGATTGAGTAAGATCCTTCAAGTAAGTTGTCATCGGTGCAAGCAATAAAACTTTCTCTGTAAATATTTGTGATCTATTAGTGTGAAGAATATAAGCTTTATACGAGCTTGTGATATGGAAGAAATAAAAGCGACAGACTGCATAATAAAGGTCCCTATCACAAGTGGCAATATAAAGTGACGTTCTTTTGCATTAAGATTTTGTGCATCCAACCATAAAAGCGCATGACAACATCTGCTTCCCTCTGCGAAGGGCCTATCTTTTATTTTTACCTTCTACCCTTATAAAAGAGTCATGGTGATCTTCACCTTTCCTTTTTACACTTTATCCTTTGGCAAGCACTATGTGTTGGAAAGATCCTGATATATATATATCCACTTGGATGTAGGTTTTCATAAAGTATTATTGTTGACATTACCCTTGAGGTAAAAGGTTGGGAGGCGAAACTATAAGCCCCTATGTTTATCTGTGTCCGATTGAAACTTCATACCCATAAGTATCGCATGAGTGTTAGCAATTGTGAAAGACTAAATGATAGTTGAGTATGTGAACTTGCTGAAAAGCTCTTATATTGACTCTTTCCGATGTTATGATAAATTGCAATTGCTTCAATGACTGAGATTATAGTTTGCTAGGTTTCAATGAAGTTTCTAATTCATACTTTAGATTGTGAATAGATTGTTACTTTAGCATAAGAAATCATATGACAATATGTATGTTGTTGTTCTGAAGATGATCATGGTGCCCTTATGTCCATATTTTATTTTATCGACACCTCTATCTCTAAACATGTGGACATATTTCTCGATATCGGTTTTCGCCTGAGGACAAGCGAGGTCTAATCTTGGGGGAGTTGATATGTCCATTTTGTATCATGATTTTATATCAATATTTATTGCATTGTGGGTTGTTACTACATTATGTCACAATACTTATGCCTTTTCTCTCTTATTTTATAAGGTTCACACGAAGAGGGAGAATGCCGACAGCTGGAATTCTGGGCTGGAAAAGGAGCAAATATTAAAGACCTATTCTACACAACTCCAAAAGTCATGAAACTCCACGAAAGTCGGTTTTGGAATATATTACAAATACTGGGCAAAGAAAGCACCAGAGGGGGGCCACTCAGCAGCCACGAGGGTGGAGGGCGTGCCCTACCCCTTGGGCGCGCCCCCTGCCTCGTGGGCCACCAGGAAGGCCCCCGATGCCCATCTTCTGCTATATGGTGTCTTTTGCCCTGGAAAAATTCAGAAGGAAGCTTTCGGGACGAAGCGCCACCGTCTCGAGGCGGAACCTGGGCAGGACCAATATAGGGCTCCGACGGAGCTGTTCTGCCGGGGAAACGTCCCTCCGGGAGAGGGAAATCACCGCCATCGTCATCACCATCGATCCTCTCATCGAGAGGGAGTCAATCTCCCTCAATATCTTCACCTGCACCATCTCCTCTCAAATCCTAGTTCATCTCTTGTATCCGATCTTTTTCTCAAAACCTCAGATTGGTACATGTGGGTTGCTAGTAGTGTTGATTACTCCTTGTAGTAGATGCTAGTTGGTTTATTCGGTGGAAGATAATATGTTCAGATCCTTAATGATATTCAATACCCCTCTGATTATGAACATGAATATGATTTGTGAGTAGTTACGCTTGTTCCTGAGGACATGGGAGACGTCTTGTTATAAGTAATATGTGAATGTTGTATTCATTTTTGATGAGATGTATGTTGCCTATCCTCTAGTGGTGTTATGTGAATGTCGACTACATGACACTTCACCATTATTTGGTCCTAGGGGAAGGCACATGGAAGTAATAAGTAGATGATGGGTTGCTAGAGTGACAGAAGCTTAAACCCTAGTTTATACGTTGCTTCGTAAGGGGTTGATTTGGATCCATATGCTTCATGCTATGGTTAGGTTTACCTTAATTCTTCTTTCGTAGTTGTGGATGCTTGCGAGAGGGGTTAATAATAAGTGGGATGCTTGTCCAAGGAAGGGCATTACCCAAGCATCGGTCCACCCACATATCAAATTATCAAAGGAACGAACGCGAACCATATGAGCATGATGAAAACTAGCTTGACAGAAATTCTCATGTGTCCTCGGGAGCACTTTGCTTTATATAAGAGTTTGTCGAGGCTTGTACTTTGCTACAAAAAGGATTGGGCCACCTTGCTGCACCTTGCTAGTTTTGTTACTTGTCACTTGTTACGAATTACCTTATCACAAAACTATCTGTTACCGATAATTTCAGTGCTTGCAGAGAATACCTTACTGAATACCGCTTGTCATTTCCTTCTGCTCCTCATTGGGTTCGACACTCTTACTTATCGAAAGGACTACGATAGATCCCCTATACTTGTGGGTCATCAACGAGAAACAAGGTCAAAATTTATTGATGGCTCATCGCAAACAGGTCATCTATGTGAACTGTATGCCGCATATCACACACATCTTGTTAAGTTGAACCATTTCTGTTCTCTTCCCTAATCGAAAACAGTTCGTCTGAGTGAATTGTATGCCATATATCGCACACACCTTGATCTGGCTGACCATTTCTATTGCATTACCTAATAGAAAATAGTTCATCAGAGTGAACTGTATGCCATATATCACACACATTGATATGGCTGCCCGTTTCTATTATTCTGTCTAATGGCAAACAGCTTATATGGATCAACCATATGCCATGCATCGCACACGCAACTAAAATCTTAACTGTGTTTGATGTCTCGGCCATCGCAAACGTTTTGCATCTTTTTTGACGTTTTTTTCATCCCCGTTTGCGATTAATGCATCGCACACAGTTTCGTCAAAGAGTCTCTGGTCGTAGTGTCCGTTAGCAGCATCCTGCAGTAGTGCTAGTATCCACTTTGTCCTGAGATTGACGTTGCTATGACTTTGCTATGCTTAATGCTTACCACTAAGGCCCGAGTGCCATGATTTCAGATCTGTACCCTTTATGTTTTCATGAATATATTTGTGTTCTTCATCCTATCTTGGAAGTTATACGCACCTATTACGTGTTATGATCCGCATACCCCAAGGTGACAATAACTGGGATTACTAGACAATACCCTACGTGTTGCTGCGAGAATTTGTAGCACCATAATAGGAGGAGGATTGTGGAGTAAAAATAGTAAAATATGAAAATAAATATAAAGGTTTGATCACTAAAGATGAAATTAGTATATTGCTTATTTAAACGGAAGATGGAAATTAGTATATTTTAGACTATTTCCAGATTTGCATAATTAGTACATGTTACTTTTTTCATATAAAAAGTACGTCTCAATTTTTATGAGGATAAATTTATAGACATTACTAACATTAAAAAATGAAGATATACTTTGATTTTTTTTCACAAAACTTACCCAAGCCCAGTCCAAACCCAATATTATATTTCACTGAAATCAAAGCCCAAGCAAGTCTCAACACAAAAGCTGGGTAGTCTGAATCCAAGCTCGAGGCCTGTAAATCCACAAAGGCGAATTCTTGTTGATTTATCCATCCTTCAAAAGTGAAAACACAAAACATATACAAATATCTCAATAACGCACCCATACATCCTAGAATTTCTACATGACCACGAGCCTCATACCTATGGCCAAAAAGGAGAAAAAAGAACGTGCATATTGTAGCACATAAAAGACCAGATGCATCTCTTCAACTGAAGAAGATCGCATGTATCTCCAGGGGAACAACACAGAGGTGGAAAAAAATGCAGACGTGGAGATCTGAATAGATAAATAAATGACATAAACGACGGGGGGGGGGGGTTGCTAATCTTCCTGCTCCTACCTGCCAGCAGAGGCGCTCATTCGATTGAGATCGCTCATGCTCCGCATCACCATGGCTCCATTAGGGCCGGGAAACTACGCCTCGGGGTCGGTGCTTTCGTTCTTCCTAGCTACTCCGGCTCGGACAGAAGAAGGAGAGCTCCCACCCTGGCGCATGTGATGTTGAAGGAGGAGGCGGAGTGGCACACTCAGTTCGCCGCAAGGCCCGGTTGAACCGTGGGCATATGGCCTGGGTCAGCATAGCCCCTGCTGGAGGTAATCACTAGGCTCTTGGCCAACGGTAGCGCACATGTCTATAGTGGCGACAACCGTGGACGGCTTGTTTGGCGGTGGTGCAGTATGGAGCGTGTTGTGTGTTAAGTAAATGAGGCCCCAACATCCGCACCTTTGTCTAGTGGAAGGAGGAAAACTGAAGAGGTAGGGAACTGAATCGACTTCGTCACTTCCATCATTTCGTTGAAAAACGAAGAAGAGTAAGAAATGAGTCGTCGGTTGACTGCTGCAGACAGAATGTTTAGAATTGTGTGGGTGGAGAACTGATGACGTGGATTGATGCTGACTTGGATAGGCTGCATGTCTACATAAATAGGTTAGTGGGGATGAATCTCTTAGGTATATAAGATTTCCAGTGATTACCGTAATTTGATGAGTTCATGTATTCACCATGTGTTAATGTTTTATTTCGGTTCTCTATTAAAAGAGGCCTTAATATCCCATAATTTCCTTATGGACCCGCTGTCGTTGGAGGGGTAGGACAAAAGATGTCATGCAAGTTCTTATCATAAGCATGCATGACTATATACGTAATACATGCGTACATTACATTGATGAATTGGAGCTAGTTCTATATCGCTCTAGGTTGTGACTGTTATATGATGAATGTCATCCAACATAATTATCCAGCACTGATCCAATGCCTACGACTTTCGCATATTGATCTGATAAGCTACTACTGTTGTTGCTGTTGCAATTGCTATAAAACTGCTAGTGTTACCGTTACTATTGTTATTGCTCTTACTAGTATCAAACTATCATATTACTGTGCTACTGATCACTCTGCTGCAGATATTCAGTCTTTACGTGTGGTTGAATTTACAACTCAACTGCTAATATTTGCAAATATTCTTTGGCCCCCTTGTGTTGAATCAATAAATTTGGATTGAATACTCTACCCACGAAAATTGTTGCGATCCCCTATACTTGTTGGTTATCAAGACCTTTTTCTGGCGCCGTTACCGGGGAGCATAGCTTTATTTGCAGAGTCACTTGGGATTTATATCTATTGATCACTATGAAGAATCTAAAGGATGATAGAACCAAAGATCGTTCCCTCTAGGACGAGGGGAAGTGAGGAACTTGTCATAACCCTATATTGTTGCTTGTAAATAATTGCATTAGTGAGCATCATTATGCATTATTTTAAATTCAAAGGAAATTGAATTGAGGGAATTGTTAAAGCCTCAAAATTTGATAAAGGGAAAAGCCCTAAAAATGCAATCATGTTCCCCGGATGCCCTTTCAAATAGTTTCCTGAATTTTGGAAATAAGTGTATTGCAAACCAAAACTTATGGACATTTTTAAGGATTATTTTGGGATTTGAATTTAAATCACTAATGTATTTGAATTGGGGCATTTTATTCCTATAAATATTTTAAAGGGACATTTACATTTGGGCCTTTAACTCGAACCCACTACTTAGATTTACCCCTAATTTTGAAGTGTGCTCAAATTTGCCCTTCTGCTGTTAGATGCCATTACAGAAATGCCTTTCTGTGCCGTTTCTGTCCGGACAAAGGCGTTTGACTGTCTGCGAGACGTTTTCTGTACATATTTACCCTTATATGCACATGTCACTTATAGTGGGACCTACCCAGAATAAAAAATGAAAAAAAAACTCACACACACTCTCTCTCACTTACACGTGGGACCTTCCCCCATACTTACACAAGGAAAAAAACTCTCTCTCTCACCCTTTCTCTAACTTACAGGTGGACCCCAATAGAAATAAAAAACGGAAATATTAACGCCACACGTGTGGGCGTTTGCACATCGCCCACACGCCTCCATCACCACTCATTTTGCCACGTATGAATAGATGACATCAGCATAAATTTTTTTGGTTTTCGGCTTAAAAATGTTGTATCTCCTAAATAAAAAAGTGAACTAAAAATCCGTTTTCACCATTAAATCCGTCTCGACGAGATCTTCAAAACTAGACCCCATGTTGATATGTTTCGACGAATTTTTTTTTTGCCAGAAGTTGCCACGATGTTTACACTGCAGTTGCCATAGGGCTTAAACTAAAGTTGCCATGTGGCAATTTTAGTTTGTAGATCATGGCAATTTTAGTATTTTGATGATGGCAACTCCAGTAATTTGACCATGAAAATTATTTTTTGTATGAACCATGGCAATTTTACGTGCATGTATCATGGCAATTTTAGTTTATGGTTCATGGCAAGTCTAGTTTCTTAATTCCCCGTTTTATAAATGTCAAAATTTACTTCTAAATGTAGAAGAAAATAGCTGAAACATATCATGGCAACTTCAGTGTAAACATCATGGCAATTCATATGCAATAGACATGGCAACTTTTAATCCAATTTTTTTTTCATCAAAACATATCAACATGGGATCTAGTTTCGAAGATCTCATCGCGAGGGATTTAATGGTGAAAACGGATTTTCAATCGGATTTTTCGTTTAAGAGATAAAACATTTTAAAAACTGAAAATCCAAAAAGATTCCTGCATGCATGCATGCGATGACGTGGCAATCTGTTTACATTAGAGACGTGTGGTGCGTCTCCCTTCCCGCCACACGTGTGGCAGTTAGCCCGACCCATAAAAAAATAAAGTATTTTTTTCTCACACATCCCCTTACTTCCATGACATGTGGGCCATGGGACCCACTGTGAGGGTCAAGATTGGTCCAAGGAGGTCACGTCAAGGCATGCTTGGCCGTGAGCGGCTGCGCTTGCCGGCGGCTCACTGTAGGTGACCGGACGACCGCGAGAGGAGGGCCTGGGGCGCGCGGTGAATCTGCGCGATGCACACCAAGCGCTCTGGCGCGGCGGCGGTAGGTGGTAACGCGCGCGCTCGACCGGGCCACCTGAGATCAGCCATGGCGGCCAGCTTCGGGCTGGGTGCACGGGCACAGAATTGAGCAGGGGAAGGGGCCATTAGGGGTGTGAGCTTACATCGATGACAGAATGAATGTCGGGGGAATCTATGGTGGCTTGGGGCGGCCGAATCTAGGATGTGAAGAGCGACGGCCATGGCGGAGGATGGCGTCCTGGGCGTCATCTACTGGTGGTGCCTGCCCAATTCATCGTGTGGGGTGGATGAGAGCCTACTGGCGGGGCTCATGGACATTCTCCATTGTCTCGAGCTATCCTCTGGCCGCGGTGAGTATCAATGGCGCCCTTGGCGCAAGCGCTACGGCAAGAAGCAGAGAAAGGGGGCGAGCAAGAAGACCGTCGTGGCTTGCAAGGACACTACGACGGTCGCAACTGTTGTTGTCTCCGCCTTTGTGGTTCTCACTCGCAGGAGCGGCGCCCCTCGCCGGTGATGGCCATTATCGGCCGATCTGGGCACAGGTCAGGGAGAGAGAGAGGTTGTGAGAGAGAAATATTTTTTTATTTTCATTATTTTGGCTGGGTCCACTTGTAAGTGATAGAGAGGGGCGAGAGAGAGTATTTTATGTTTATTCTTTTTTCTAGTTTAGCCCCACATGTAAGTGAGAGAGAGAGAATGTGATAAAGAGTTTTTTTCCATTTTTTAGAGCGGGTCCCACCTGTCAGTGACATGTGGAGTCAGGGGCAAAATGTCCAGCAAACGTCCAGATAGCGGTCAAAGCCCTTTGACTAGACGGTAATGGCACAGAAGGGCATTTCTATAAGCGCACCTAACGGCAGAGGGGCAAATTTGAGCATGCTTCGAAATTAGGGGCAAATGTGAGTAGTGGGTTTGAGTTAGGGGTACAAATGCAAATGACCCTATTTTAAAAGCTCCAACAATTCTCAAAATAATTAAGGGCCTTAGGAATAATCTAATTAGTGTCCACAATTTCTTTCAGGAGTTCTTAAACAATAATTTAGTATATGTACTAAATAAAAACAGGCAGAAAAAATAAAAAAACATAAATAAATAAGAAAAGCAAAGGGGGAGAGAGCACTCACCTGAGGCCCATCACTATTCACGGCCCAGCCCACCAGGGGTTGGATCGTCTTCAACCTTGTGCGAGTGGGCACGAGGGCGTGTGTTCGCTGCACACCGGCAAACGCGCGTCACCTCCTGCTTGTCTGCTCGCTGCTGTCGTCGTCCCTGAGCGCCACGACACCCCCTCGACCCACTCCCACTCTCCCCGTGCTCCTCCCCCTCCTTCGCTCTCTCCCCGCAGCACACCCGCGAGCAACCGTCGGTCGCCGCAGTGCAGCACCACCAGTGTCATACTATAGTGATCTCAATCTAATGGTGCCATGTCATCAAATTTAACTAAGCCAAATTGCCACTTGATAAAAATCAAAGCCACTTTCAAATTTAAAATAAAGTCAAATAAATTATTTCTCCAAACAGTAAAACTAAAATGCTCATAATATTGAAATTAATAACTGGATAATTATCATGGTGAAACCAACATTTAATAAAATAATTAAATGCCCCAAAATAATTAAAACAGAGGCCAAAACAATATTTTAAATGCTTTTAAATTATAAAAAATGTAAACTACATTAAATATTTCCCAAACTTTTTGTGGCACTGTAAATATTTGCATCACTAATTATGGGCCAAGTTCCAAATTGGACTTAACATGTTTGCTATTTAAATTAAAAACAAAACATAACAAATTGAAAGAAAAAAGAAAAAAAAGAGAGAAAAGGCCTAAACCTACTGGCGGCTGGGCCTTAGTGGCACGGTGGAGGTCTAGCCAACCTAACTCATCCACCGTCATGGCCGCGCCATGCCGTCCGTGGTGGCCATCCGGCACCCCAACGCCCTACAAACACCACGCCTTTTCTCCCCGGAACCCTGGCGCCTCCCCACTTCCCTCCCCTCGTGCCGCTTCGCTCTCTCCCGCACACTTCCGTGTCATGGTCGTCGTAGCACGGGTCATCCTTGTGGCGGCCGACCATCCCGAGCCATGAGGCTCTATCTAGGGGGGCCGCCGCTCTCCTCCTTGCCGTTCCCAACCTCTAGCTCGAGCCGGGCGCCTCTCCACCGCTGGATCGTGCCTCTTCTTCAATTCCGGCAATCACCGCCCCCTCTGCCGATCCGCACCACCCGACCCGTCCGGCTTCTTTGAGCTCCATCCTCGAGCTTCTCTATGAGCTCACTCCCCTTCCCCCTGACCACCCTGTGCTCCTGCCCAGCCCTGTATCCCCCCTGTGTCGCGAGCTCGTGGGCGTCATGTTGGGGAACATTGCATGGAAAACAAAAAAATCTACTCACACACAAGAGCTATCCATGGACTTGTATAGCTACAAGAGGGGGACAACATCTACATACCCTTGTAGATCGCTAAGCGGAAGCGTTTATCAACACGGTTGATGTAGTCGTACACCTTCACGATCCGCCCCGATCAAGTACCGAACGTACGGCACCTCCGCGTTCAACACAGGTTCAGCTCAATGACGTCCTCGCCTTCTCGATCCAGCAAGAGAGGCGAACACTACAAAAGAAATACACTTTCGTGATGATACGTGTTTGTCACAGTAGGTCATGTTTTCTGTTATGCATGTACATCCAGGATGATTTTATGAGAATCAAGATAGTCATACCTATGTTGTCGTAGAAGTGTTTCATGACAATACCAAAATTATCATCACGGAAGTGTCCACTTCCATGATGATAAATGGCGCGTCATGGAAGTGCTTTCGTCAAGGGTAACCGACACATGGCATCCACCGTAACGGGTCGTCGTTAAGCTACCGGAACCGATTTTGGTTCCGATAACCCATTAACAGCAACGACCAATGGTGATTTTCCACGTGTAAAATTCTCATTGGCCGAAGGAACCACGTGTCAACTCCGCGTGTGGACAGATGTCATCCAGCCAATGGACAGAAGGCGCCTATGGTACATCGACATGTGGCAAGGCCCAACAGCGGCCCATTTAGGTTAAAAAGGTTGGCCCAGTCAAATTGGCGGGTTGGCCCATTAATGACCTGCTTGTAGATGACCCATTCGCACTTAAGGCCCGTACGGCTAGTGTCAAATCGGCCCGTCAGCGGCCCATTCTAAACTTGTCATCATCGTGGCCCATGGTCACTTCTGGCCTATTAACAGTCCGCTAAGTATTTGGCCGAATTACGACATGGTGTGTTTCCGGCCTATTAAAGGTCCTACTTCATTTGGGCCCATTTATTGGCCATTGAAACTTTCGGCCCATAAACGACCGCGAAGGATTTGGGTCATATTCGGCCATGTTTGACATTCGGCCTGTTAGAGGCCCACTATAGATTAGGGCCACTTCCAGCTAGTTGTGATTTTCGGCCTATTAACATCGGACGAAATACATGGGCCATATGTGGCCCAACGTCACATAGAGCCTATTAATGGCCCATATAAAACAGATACTAATCAAACCCGACCGAACTTCCGGCCTGTTAAAGGCCCGTATAGTAGGTCTGCGCATTTACGGCCCATCTGAATTTCGGCCTGCGTACAATCCGCATTGTAAATGGGCCACCAGGAGTTGAGATACATTTCGGCCTGCTAATGACCAATGGGTTATTTGGCCCAATCAGTGCCCAATCTAACTTTCAACCTATTAAAGGCCCATGTTATTTATGGGCTCGAGATATTTACACATGTTAATGGCCTATTGTTACCGAGAGCCCAAATTATGTTTAGGCCTGTTAAAGGCCCACTATGGGCACATGCCTACCAAAAATATGAAAGCTTATGCTGATTCAGGCCCAAATAGTTTTAGTGGGCTACATGCAAATTATGAGCCTTAATCATTTTTATGCCAATTGTAATGGGCCCGACGAATGTTGGCATGTTGGGCTCCTACGAAGCTTTCCGTCGAATACATTACTAAGATAAACCTACACTATACAAAAATAGCTTCATAATTTCTACAGCCTTTGGCAGCACGATAAATGATGTATCATAACAAAATAAATTCCAGCCATACAACAAAAGGCTTGTTGGCATAAACTTTACAATCCTTGCAGATAAAAGCACCATCAGATGTATAGAAGCACAGATCATTTGACCTGAGTGCTAATGTTTCAGGTTGTAGAATCTGATGGAGCAGCATGATCTTCCCCTTTTTTCGCCATTGCACTTGAACAATGATAGTCTGGTTTCAAAACCATTCATATCTTGACGACATTTTTCAACCACTATTCTTGTTTCCAAAATGACTCCATTAGGGATTTGACTTGTGTCTGGAGCACAGATATTGTTCCCTGTCTAGCTGGAAGATTTTGTTTAGTAGGCGATTTGGACGAGGCTACCTTGACAACCAACCCAGAATTAGGCTGGAAGGTTCTTTTTGCACTGTTAGTGGAGAGATATTGACGCACTGCAGCAAGAGGTGGCATTGCGCCTGTGGTAGCCTCGTCACCTTCAGGTGGTTGTGGCTTTTCAATCATTTGTTCCATAGCTTGCTGAAAGTTTGAACTTGTAGATTAGTGTACCAGATAAGTTACTAATGAGACAAAAACAAACAAAGTAGGTTTCATGTTTATACATAACTTATTTTGGTGAACTATTGTAATACATTAGCATGTTTTATAGTGGCAACTACATAATGAAATCACTTTCGGAACATATGTCCATGTAGCATGCTTACTGTATTGTCTATTTCTTCACATTCAATGACATCTAAGGATAAAGGGACATAGTTTAAAGTAGGATGAACATAGTATGCCATCATTCATATCATGGGCAAACAGATATAGAACAAACAGGCTATTGTATCATTGTGTGGGCACATGAACATCACAACTAGATTATAGATCAAGACCAGAAGAATATCCTTCATCTCTTTTAAACCATGTAAGGTGAAATGATACGTTAAGACAATTGTGTATAAAATTGAACAAAGTAACTTACATTGGTTGCAAACCAAGCCGTTCAAAGGCAGGAGGAGTAAGGACTTACAACAACGGCTTGAACTGGTGTGCTCATGTCCTTCATCTTGCTGGTGTGGCAATCCTTGAAGATTTGCACTGCATTCGGTTCAGGTTGTTTTTGGTCCGCACGGGCTTTCCTCCGTATTTGGAACAAGTCAATATAGGTACGATAATATGGCACAGAAAAAAGAAGGAACTAGCAGCTATTTACAAGAGCCTCGCAGTGTGCAATATAGCTACGAGATCCTGTTGTCTGTTGGAATTTAACTTTAGAACAGTTGGTCTTGTTCTTCAAACAGTTAGCCTAGAAGAAGATACACTTGTAAGGCACATATGTAAGTACAAATTCAATATGTGATGTGATCAAGCACATATACCCAACCTGATACTTTGGATCAGACCAGTGTTTAACAAGGGATGTCCAGTCTTCATCTGTAATGTATTCCACTAGAGATGTTTGGGCGATTTCATTGTTAGCCTTGCCTTCAAAGTGAGTTTTTCTAAGGTGATACCGATACTATCGCAGAGCAGACTGAAAAACATGAGTGCATGCTTGTTTAGTTGCATCATCTTTCAGATCCAACTTGAATGTCAGCTCTTGAAAAAAGAATGTGAGTCTTATTAGGAGGAAGCTAGAAAGTATGGGACAGAGCAAGACAATATTACAAATTGCGATGAATAACATTACTTATGGATAAATGGTCAAGGAAGGTGTTAAACTGGGCATCGTCTTTCTCATTCCTGTACTGGATCCACGTTGGGAGGATACGTGCTTGACACCTAATGGCAACGGCTGCCTCCGATACTAACTTGGCTGACTCTGTAGCATCACATGGCCTTTTTAAACCTGCCTCAAAATGGATCTCCATTCTCCCTCCTTTAGATTTTGTTAATCTTTCAAGCATTATTCCTTATGTCTGTTTCCGCTTGCGCCGTGGTGCTAGTTCAACAACGAATATGAAAAGTGTTAGTGCACATCAAACTGTGAGAGTACATATAAAGGAGTATGCAACTGCAACTTGACTCAGTCAGGTACTATCTTGGTGTTGATGCTCATGAGGTTCATCTGATCTTCCCAAGTCCTGTTGTGTTAGCAGTGCTTCGTACGTAGTGTTAGGTGTGAAGGCAGCTTGGGAACTAGCCAGCTGCAGAGCAAATGAATGAGTAACTCGTTGAGATGCCAATACAATTGAAGTGAATGCTGCAACTGGTGGAGCAGGTGATACTGTGTTTGTAGATTCAGCCAGCAGACTTGGACCTTCTACTACACTATAAGTACCGGTGGAATCTCGAAGGCAGACCCTTTTCCGTTGCACCCAAAGAGTAACACCATCCCCTACTACATTCTTTTCCTTCCTCTTTTTTGACTTTGCCATGTCAAGCCGTACCCACAACACAAAAGAATAAAATAGCTCTTGAGAACACATTGATGCATGATACAAACAAGCAATACTTTGATGTAAGACAGCCATATGAGGATGGAATATGTAAGAAATACAGGATGGCGTGACATATTCATAGTTATGATGTGTAAACTAAGTAGAAGGGTTTTCAAAAAAATAGAAGTAATGCAAGCTATACACCATATGAAAGATGCAACCAATATCACTCTGCCAAGTTAAAAGTGTCTTGTCATAAGTGGCATTTCGAAAAATTAGAAGCAGTACAACCTAGAAAGCAATGCAAGATGCAACCACTATCAAACTGCCTTGTTAAAAGCTTATGTTTAAATTTTTTCCATGCACGACGGGTATACGAATGGTCACGCGGGAGCTAAAACGTTTTTCTGTACTGGACACTGAATCCGAACGGCTCGACTCTTCGGCTGAAGTCCATTCGTTTCGTATCACTCGTTCCCTTCAGCTCCCGGCGCAGCCTCTCGCCTCGTTCAGTTGCACCTATAAAAGGGAGTCATTCCTCTCAGAGAGACACACCAGAAGATCCTCTTCCTCTCGCCATAAAGTTCCTGAGCACTGCACTGCTGCTATGATCTTCCCCATCCCGGCTTGCGGCGTGCACCGCAGGTCGGGACAGTAGGCCTCCGAAACTCCACCTTTTTGAATCATGTACGGGAGAAGGGTGATAAGGTTTTTGGGGAGCGCTCAGCGTGACTACTGACTTCTTCGTCATGGACACCCTGGACTCCGGCGACTACTTCCCCGACGATGACTTCTTCCTCGGCGTCGACAACCTCCTCGACGACATGGCTGCCGAGGACACCGACCCCAGGTCCAGTGCTACTGTTGCTGCTGTTGTCCCGTACGTATTCTTGTTTTTCCTGTTAGAGGTCCTGCCATAGTTCTTTGTTCTAGTGTTTGCTCTAGATATGTTAAGTTCTACTTCATATATGCAACTTGCTCTACTTCCTGCTCTACATATGTTCGGCTCTAGTTCATATTTGCAGATGTTGTTTACCTTATCTCTGTCAGATCGCATGACTTGCTTTATCTCTGCTATTTTAGTCTTGTTTTATCTAGTATTTTCGTTAATAAAATCATATGGTAAATTGCTCATATTTCCAACAGGAACTAGGGCAGCGGCGGCCGGCTACGCAAGAGATCGATCTGGCTGTACCTTCATGACGGCATCAGGATGACAGCTGGCGTGGTCGCACCTTCTCACCACCGAATGCACTGCGTTGGTACTGGAGGGGCACCCCGTCGCGGCCGGGGACTCATCGCCACTCTCATATCTCTCCCCGTGCACCTTCCTCGGCCAGGGAGCGCCCCAACCTTGCCATGTCAGTCGCGTGGCTCCCATGGCGCTGCCCGCATAGCTCCTTGCGCCATCGGTCATGATGCCCACCTCCATAAGAACTCCTCTGCGTGCGCCCCCATGTATCTCAGATCCAGGTAACTCATCACCGTCGATCCCCAGCGAGAGAGGCCCCCGCCTTCCTCTCCTCGTGCGTGGTGGCCGATGGCCGCAGTTCATGGTGCTCCTGCGAGAGGGAGACACGAGTGCGACACAGGCAGTGACCAGGTGTGATAACACAACCCTGGCCGCCTGGGGGCGGTTCTTTCCCGTGCTGTAGACCGTGCGACTCTGTGAAGATGGTTACCTGCTTGATGAAATTCATTCCGGAGTAGCGCTTTTCTTGTTAGATAGTCCTAAAAATCTGGATCTTACATTTTATACCATGTTTATTTTATGAAATTGCTATCTCATTCACATCCCACACTGGTCCACTAGAAAAAAAGTAACAGGAAAATGGAAACAAATTAAACTGGATGCTCATCATGTATTTCATGAAGAAATTTGCATGCCTGAGGCATGTCTCTATATAAAAGGCCAACCTTTGCACAACAGTTGTTTCTTCAGGTTATGATGTCTCATTTTTTTCATCTCATTCTGTCATGCACTAGATTACGTGGTTAGTACTGTCACTATGCAATAACTAGGAAGATTATGGAGGGAAGGGACAATATGTAAGATGGGGCAAGGAGACTGGTGTAGATCTTGCTTCTCATGATGACTTCATATCTGGTGCAACACTTAAGAGCTACTACAAAGCTTTTTTTAGGAAGCTACTACAATTTTTTTCAGAAGCTACTACATAGCTTTTGTTCAGGTAAATTTCTAGCTTAAATGGCCATTAGAAATGGATTCCTGTTATCCATCAAGCTTGGTGACCAATGGATATCATTATATGCATAGCTATATGAGATGCTACCAGCAAACTGTAACATCAATTTCCAATTTGGAATGTTATACTTAGATCATTCAAGCATATCAGATTTTATTGCATTTCGTTTCTTGATCCTCGAAATTCTAAGCAACTCAAGGACCCACAGAGAGAGTTGGGGATTTCATCATTTTCATATTTGAATTTTTCTCAAATATCAAAACAAGGATCATTTTCGTTTTAATTAATTTTCTCTTCAAAAATATTTCATGTTAAAAATATATGAGAGGAGATAATATGACTTCTCCAAAATAAATGAAATATTCAAGGAAAATATTAAAATCAAATAAATAGTTTTATTTGGATTTTTTATTGCATTTTATTTGAAGTAGAAAAAAGTATACATTTCTTTTCAAAATTGCATTTTAGGCCAAGAAAATGTTCATCCTGTTCTATTCTATTTAGACGGTGAAAATTTGTTTTGGTATTTTTAGATTTTTTATTTATTTACTAGGATTTTTTTCGGCGAAATCTGTTTAATTTTTTTTGCTTCGGACCGACCTGGCCGAAAGCCCAGTCGGCCCACTCCGTCGCCGTCGTCGCCTTCGTCCCTGAGCAGGACTCCTCAAGGGAGTCCGAGCCGCCGCCGACGCCGCCCCGTCACCCCTTCCCCAAGCCGCTACCTCTCCGCCCCTTCAAAAGCTGACCCGGGGCCCCCTTGGAGCCCCAAGCCGGAGCCGCCGCCGCCTGCCTCGCCTCGCCGTCGCCTTCCGAGCGCCGCCGCCGCCGCTGCCTGCGCTCTGCTGCCGCCCGCGTGCCGCACGCCGCCTCCCCGCCCTGCCTCGCCTCGCCGGAACCGCCGCAAGCCGCCGAAGCCACCGCCGCCGTTTGCCGGATCTTGCACGCCAGTTTTTTATTGGTTTTTAGCTAAAACTCGGGTTTTTTTTAGTTTTGGTCTGGTTTTCTCAGTTTAGTTAAATAGCAGACGTTCGTCCGTACATTCGTTTTAACGAACGTTGTTCACCCATTAGCCACAGACAGTGAACGTTCGTTCGTTAGCCTGTTCGTCAGTTTATCTTTTTCCAGGGTTTTTCCGCGATTATTTTCGATCGTGATTTCTGCCCCGATTTTCGTTTTAGTTTATCTTTTTGCTCATTTATCAGAATCAGGTGATTCAAGCGCCTAGATCTTTGTCTCGAAGCCCTCTTTATGTTTATACAACTTGAACAAGATTTTGGTACTGTAAAGTTTGACTTTAGTCCAGATTAGTAAATGGATCTTGTTTCTTTCGCAGTTTGAGTTTCGTTGCTTCGTTTGATTTGATTCTTTTTGCAAACCGGAGTTCTTAAGTTGAACTTTCTGGTTAGATATCTTATTTGAGTTTTACCTGTGCTTCTAGTTTGCGTGCTTATGTATGTTATTGTTTGTTTGCGATAGAGTACCCGGAGTGCGAAGCGTGCTACTATGACTCTCTAGGTTTCATGGATCATCAGCAAGGCAAGTAACACTTTGATCATACCTCTTCACTACCCAGTTTTTATTGCATTAGATCAACCCTCGAACATTGCATGGTTAGGATCTGATTAATATGTGGGTTTTGGGAAGTAGATGATGAGGTAGAACCTATTGCCCTGTTTATTATCAAACCTTTGGGAGTTACTTCTACATTATGTTTATATTGCTATTCTATGCTCGTAGACGTGGTTTGGGTGAGTGTATCCATGACAGATGTGAGTGTTGTTACTTAATGGTTAACTTAAGGTGGCTACTTAAATACACATCTGGGTGGATTGTTTGAGGCACCCTGGAGTACCCAGTGGTTGTCAGGGCACCTGGAGAATCCAATTTTGTCCTAGGATATCCCGGAGTACCTGTGTGATCACCCTATGGAATGCCACCCAGGCTCAAAGGGATCATAAGATTATTCATGCTAGAAACTTCTGTGTGCAGCCACAAGCAATTATGGGCTCTGGCATAGTTGAGTATGTTGCATGAGCTCTTGAAGAGGTAGACTAGCAGATGTAGGGGAGAGTAGGTGTAACTTTCTACCCAGATTAAAGAGTTAATGCTTCAGAAAGACTGTGTCTCGGTCATTCATTTCTCAAACACCATGTAGTGCAAGAAATCCAACGGAGGAGATCGAGTCTTGTGGGGAAAAGTGCGCAAACCTCTACAGAGTGTACAAACTAATCATGGTTAGCCGTGTCCCCGGTTATGGAAGTTTTGAGTATCTGGTTCTTGGATTATCATGTTGATCTGATCAATCTAAATATAATTTGATTGGGTTAATGTTGATGTTTAATCGGGTTTGAGTTGGAGGAACCTTCTCAATGTTTGACAACCACCATGATAGTTAAATAAAATGTATTCCTTTGTTGTAGGGAAAAATTGGCTTTATGCAAAACTATAACCATAGAGCTTTCCACCAGCAAAATATGCATGTAGTGATAGCATTCATTCTGTTCATTACTCTATGTGTTACATTGCCAGCATATTCGATGTGCTGACCCGTTTTGGGCTGCAACGTTTCATGTTGCAGACTTTTTAGACGACGAGTAAGGTGCCATAGGTCGTTGTCTTTCACTCAGCTATGTTGTTCCAGTTGATGGACTCACTTTTTCTTCCAAGCCTTCCGCTATTTTCGTTTTTAGATGGCTTGAGGCCATATTATTGTAATAAGTTCTCTTTTGATACATTCGATGTAATAAGTGTGTGATTGCTACTCTATTATAAATCCTCGAGTACCGTGCACGTCAGCATTACTGATCCAGGGATGACGCTGATGCACAGAGATCAGACTGGTTGAGGTCTGGTCGCTACAAGATGGTATCAGAGCACACGCTGACTGTAGGACACGACCACTAAGCTAAAACCCTAGATCACTACTCTCTTCTCATTTCTGACTCCTCTCCCTTTTCTACTCTATGGGATGGCGGATGCAAGGAACAAGTTCACACAACCGGATGAAGATACACCTTTCGGACGATACTTGAAGGAAGTTACTAGATACCTGAACATTGGAATACCAAGCTTCACCGGGACCTACATCGCCAATTTACCAGAAGAGGGGCATTGGATGATTCGAGTTCAAGTTCTAGGAAGGACGTTCATGCCAGTCACTAAGCCCATAGAGTTTTCGTTTGATGCACCAACCTGGAGTCTAGGAAAGAGCATGGCAGCCCACATCACCATAGGGCCCATTGGAGAAGTTTACCACAAGGATCTCAAAGATACTATCTACCAGATTTGTGGGCGCCGAGATGAGCAATGGGAGATGATCAACACCAGGAGGGACAGGTCTATTGCAGCTTTCATCCAGGAGTTAAACCAGCACATTCGTTGCCAGGAGAACCAGATGTGCGCAGGCATGATGGATCTGAAGAAGGCAATGACCAGGATCATGGAGCTGGAGGAAGAACTCAAGTCTACACGCGATGGATATGAGGAGAAAATGACGATACTCGTGGAGAAGAATGACGATTTGACGAGGAAGCTAGGAGTATTCATGGGAGACCCTGTGCCAGGAGGAGAAGACGACAATTCCACTTGCCCGGAGAACTACATTATCATCGATGACACCAACTCAAACCCTAATGATAGTTGATAACCCACAAGTACAGGGCATCGCAACAGTTTTCGAGGGTAAAGTATTCAACCCAAATTTGTTGATTCGACACAAGGGGAGCCAAAGAATATTCTCAAGTATTAGCAGCTGAGTTGTCAATTCAACCAGACCTGGAAACTTAGTATCTGCAGCTAAGTGTTTAGTAGCAAAGTAATATGATAGTGGTGGTAACGGTAACAAAAGTAAAGACAGCAAAAGTAATGGTTTTGGTATTTTGTAGTGATTGTAACAGTAGCAACGGAAAGGTAAATAAGCGAGAACCAGTATATGGAAAACTCGTAGGCACCGGATTAGCGATGGATGATTATGCCGGATGTGGTTCGTCATGTAACAGTCATAACATAGGGTGACACAGAACTAGCTCCAGTTCATCAATGTAATGTAGGCATGTATTCCGTATATAGTCATACGTGCTTATGGAAAAGAACTTGCATGACATCTTTTGTCCTACCCTCCTGTGGCAGCGGGGTCCTATTGGAAACTAAGGGATATTAAGGCCTCCTTTTAATAGAGAACTGGAACAAAGCATTACCACATAGTGAATACATGAACTCCTCAAACTATGGTCATCACCGGGAGTGGTCCTGATTATTATCAGTTCGGGGTTGCCGGATCATAACACATAGTAGGTGACTATAGACTTGCAAGATAGGATCAAGAACACACATATATTCATGAAAACATAATAGGTTCAGATCTGAAATCATGGCACTCGGGCCCTAGTGACAAGCATTAAGCATAGCAAAGTCGTAGCAACATCAATCTCAGAACATAATGGATACTAGGGATCAAACCCTAACAAAACTAACTCGATTACATGATAAATCTCATCCAACCCATCACCGTCCAGCAAGCCTACGATGCAATTACAAACGCACGGCGGTGAGCATCATGAAATTGGTGATGGAGGATGGTTGATGATGATGACGGCGACGAATACCCCTCTCTGGAGCCCCGAACGGACTCCAGATCAGCCCTCCCGAGAGAGATTAGGGCTTGGCGGAGGCGTCGTATCGTAAAACGCGATGATTTTTTATCTCCAATTTTTTTCTCCCCGAAAGCCAATATATGGAGTTGGAGTTGGCGTCGGAGGGCCACTAGGGGGCCCATGAGGTAGGGGGCACGCCCAGGGGGGGGGGGGGGGGGCGCCCCCCACCCTCGTGAGCAGGGTGTGGGCCCCCTGGTCTTCATCTTTTGTGAGGATTTTTCTTTATTGTTTCTAAGGTGTTCCGTGGAGTTTCAGGATATTCTGAGAACTTTTATTTTCTGCAGATAAAACAACACCATGGCAGTTCTGCTGAAAACAGTGTCAGTCCGGGTTAGTTCCATTCAAATCATACAAGTTAGAGTCCAAAACAAGGGCAAAAGTGTTTGGAAAAGTAGATACGACGGAGATGTATCAACTCCCCCAAGCTTAAACCCTTGCTTGTCCTCAAGCAATTCAGTTGACAAACTTAAAGAGAAAAAGAAAAACTTTTACAAACTCTGTTTGCTCTTGTTGTTGTAAACATGAAAAACCAGCATTCAAGTTTCAGCAATTATTAGGAACTAACCATACTCACAATAACACGTAGGTCTCACAATTACTCATATCAATAGCATAATCAGCTAGCGAGCCATAATAATAAAACTCGGATGACAACACTTTCTCAAAATAATCATAACATGATATAACAAAATGGTATCTCGCTAGCCCTTTCTGAGACCGCAAAACATAAATGCAGAGCACCTTTAAAGATCAAGGACTGACTAAACATTGTAATTCATGGTAAAAGAGATCCAGTCAAGTCATACCTAATATAAACCAATAATAATGAATACAAACGACAGTGTGCTCTCCAGCGGGTGCTTTTTAATAAGAAGGGGGATGACTCAACATAAAAAGTAAATAGATAGGCCCTTCGCAGAGGGAAGCAGGGATTTGTAGAGGTGCCAGAGCTCGGTTTTGAAATAGAAATAAATTATATTTTGAGCGGCATACTTTCATTGTCAACATAACAGATTATAGGCGGTTCCCAAACAAAATGGTAAACTTTATACTCCCCTTCCTCCACAAGCATCAATCCATGGCTTGCTCGAAACAACGAGTGCCCCCAACATTCAACGGGTCCCAAGGGGAGTTTTGTTTGCAGTTATTTTGATTTAGTTTGCATGAAGCATGGGACTGGGCATCCCGGATACCAGCCATTTTCTCGTGAATGAGGAACGGAGTCCACTCCTCTTGAGAATAACCCGCCTAACACGGAAGATAAGGGCAGCTCTAGTTGACATATGAGCTATTCGAGCATGCAAAACAGAATGTTTATTTGAAGGTTTAGAGTTTGGCACATACAAATTTACTTGGAACGGCAGGTAAATACCGCATATAGGAAGGTATAGTGGACTCATATGGAATAACTTTGGGGTTTAAGGAGTTTGGATGCACAAGCAGTATTTCCGCTTAGTACAGGTGAAGTCTAGCAAAAGACCGGGAAGCGACCAACTGAGAGAGCGACAACGGTCGTAAACATGCATTAAAATTAATTCACACCGAGCACAAGCATGAGTAGGATATAATCCACCGTGAACATAAATATCATGAAGGCTATGTTGATTTGATTCAACTACATGCATGAACATGTGCCAAGTCGAGTCACTCAATTCATTTAAAGGAGGATACCATCCAATCATACCACATCATAATCATTCTAATAGCATGTTGGCACGCAAGGTACACCATTATAACTCATAGCTAATCAAGCATGGCACAAGCAACTATAATCTCTAAATGTCATTGCAAATATGTTTACTTCATAATAGCTGAATCAAGAACGATGAATCATCATATTTACAAAAACAAGAGAGGTCGAGTTCATACCAGCTTTTCTCTTCCCAATAAGTCCATCATATATCATCATTATTGCCTTTCACTTGCACGACTGAACGGTGTGTATAATAATAAGAGTGCACGTGCATTGGACTAAGCTGGAATCTGCAAGCATTCAACTCAAGAGAGAAGACAAGTAATATGGGCTCTAAGTTTAAATAATCAATCATGCATATAAGAGCCACTAAGCATTTTCAATATGGTCTTCTCGACCCCCAAAGAAAAGAAAAGAAAATAAAAACTATTTACACGGGAAAGCTCCCAACAAGTAAAAGAAGAACGGGAAATATTTTTGGGTTTTCTTTTTTTTTTAATTCTACTACAAGCATGGAAAGTAAACTACTACTAATTTTTTTGGTTTTTCTTAAAGTTTTTTAAACACATAAGAAGAAAGTAGGAGAAAAGAAATTTAAACTAGCATGGATATTACAGTGAAAGAGTATGAGCACCGACATCTAGCAATGAGTGTATGTGTGAACATGAATGTAATGTCGGTGGGAAATACGTACTCCCCCAAGCTTAGGCTTTTGGACTAAGTTGGTCTATTGCTGGGATGGCCTGGCGGATACCCGTAGGTGTTGCTGGGGTCGTAGTGTGAGGAAGAAGACTCTGACTGCCACTGGCTGGTAGCCTCCTCTGGATCCCAAGAATAAACAGATAGTCTTGGAGGCTCATCTTGTGGCTCCGGCTCCGGGGCTGGTGCAGGGTTCCGATAGGCTTGAACAGCCGACCACGGAACGATGTGAGGTTCTGCAGACAAGTTAAACAAAGAAGGAGCAGGCAAAGTAATAGTCTCAGGGTGATGTTTATCAAAATATAATTTATATTTGAGCTCCCCATCGTGACTCTTAACAAGAAAATCATACGCTATCATACTCATATAATCTAAATAAGCACGGGGCAGCGCCGTTTCTTCTTTCTCTTCATGCCTAATAGGTATTTCAAAATGTTCAGCTAGGCGTGAAGCATAAATGCCTCCAAAGATGGGGCCCTTAGTACGGTTCAGACTTAACCGTCTAGCAACAATTCCACCCATACTAACAGAGTTATTGTGGTATAAACCATGGAGCAAAATAATAATATCAGGAATACTAAGGTTCCCACAGTTTCCGCGTCCAATTAAACAACGACTAGCAAATAAGGCAAAGTAGCGTAAAACAGGATAATGTATGCTAGTGATCCTTGCGTCAGAAACCTTCCTGGTTGCTCCCACCGTGATAGTGTTAATAAAAGCTTCTACTTCGTTATGGTGGGGTTCATCTAAGGTGCCCTCAAAGGGTATTCTACAAACCTCGCAGAATTCAGCTAATGTCATCTCTTTAACAACGTCATATAAATGAAACTCTACTATTGGAGGTGATTTCTTAGGGAAAAAGTATAAGTTTTGCACAAAGGTATTTGCGAGTAAGAGATACTGATGATGTTGGCCGTGGAGGAAGTTGGTGAGGCCGGCATTCTCAATCAATAAATAGAAATCCTCATAAATCCCGGCTCTCCTCAAGAAGTCATCGGAGGGCCATTCACACGGCCGGACCTCCGCGGTGCGAGGCAAACTGAATTTGGGCTTCTCCTCTTCTTCCTTTTGCTTTTCCATAGAGCTTCGGCTCGACGAGCCCCTCAAAAGTCTCTTCATTATTTCTGAAACAATCTGAAATTTTTAATAACTTCAGATAAAAGTGAACCAACTTTAGTAAAATTGATAGTAACAACTCCCACAAGTGCCTAGAGCCTATATAAAGCATTGGAACTACTTGGAACCATACAAATTTGACATGCAAGCTGAAGAACATGGTCACCTATGCAGCACAAATTTGCAATGAATAAAGGACTAGAACAAAAACTAATTGGACCAATGAAGGAGTCACATACCAAGGAACAATCTCCCCAAGCAGTTTTGCAAGAGCTGCTTTGAGCAAGGAGATCGAAAATCACAGCAACGGGGGCTGGAACTCGTGCTTGAGTTGGTTTTTCATGTTTGTGTGAGGCAGAGGAAGAAGATGGGTGCAAGAATAAGTGGAGGAGGGCCACCATGGTCCCACGAGGCAGGGGGGCGCGCCCAAGGGGGTAGGGCGCGCCCTCCACCCTCGTGGCCAGGTGGCAGCTCCTCCCGTGGTAATTTTTGCACAGTAAATTCTCAAATATTCCTGAAAAAATCGTATTAAATTGGCATGGCATTCTGAGGACTTTTATTTTTGGGATATTTTTATATTGCACGGATAAGTCAGGAGACAGACAGAAAAATACTATTTACTTTATTTCTACTAAATAACAAAAAATATAAAGAGGGTACAGAAGGTTGTGCTTCTAGTTTCATCCATCTCGTGATCATAAAATGAACCCACTAACAATGTTGATCAAGTCTTGTTAACAAACTCATTCCGAATAATCACGGAACCGGAGAAATTTTGAATGACACTAAGTTACCTCAACGGGGATATGAAAATCCCCAACAATAAGAATATCATACTTTTTCTTGACAGTAGGGAGAGGAAATTCAAATCCTCCAAATATAATCGATGGAATTTTTCCAATAGAGTCGATACTATAAACTTGAGGTTGTTTCCTCGGAAAATGTACCGTGTGCTCATTGCCATTAACATGAAAAGTGACACTGCCTTTGTTGCAATCAATAACAGCCCCTGCAGTATTAAGGAAAGGTCTTCCAAGAATAATAGACATACTATCATCCTCGGAAATATCAAGAATAACAAAGTCTGTTAAAATAGTAACATTTGCAACCACAACAGGCACATCCTCACAAATACCGACAGGTATAGCAGTTGATTTATCAGCCATTTGCAAAGATATTTCAGTAGGTGTCAACTTATTCAAGTCAAGTCTACGATATAAAGAGAGAGGCATAACACTGACACTGGCTCCAAGATCACATAAAGCAGTTTTAACATAATTTCTCTTAATGGAGCAAGGTATAGTAGGTACTCCGGGATCTCCATGTTTCTTTGGTATTCCACCCTTAAAAGTATAATTAGCAAGCATGGTGGAAATTTCAGCTTCATGTATCTTTCTTTTATTAGTAATAATATCTTTCATATACTAAGCATAAGGATTTGTTTTGAGCACATCAGTTAATCGCATACACAAAAAGATGGGTCTAATCATTTCGGGAAAGCGCTCAAAATCCTCATCATCCTTTTTCTTGGATGGTTTCAGAGGAAAAGGCATGGGTTTCTGAACCCATGGTTCCCTTTCTTTACCATGTTTCCTAGCAACAAAGTCTCTTTTATCATAACGTTGATTCTTTGATTGTGGGTTATGAAGATCAACATCAGGTTCTACTTCTACATCATTATCATTACTAGGTTGAGCATCAACATGAACATTATCATTAATATTATCACTAGGTTCATGTTCATCACCTGATTGTGTTTCAGCATCAGAAACAGAGATATCATTTGGATTCTCAGGTGGCTCAGCAATAGGTTCACTAGAAGTTTGCAAAGTCCTATCATTTTTCTTTTTCTTCCTCTTAGAAGACCTAGGTACATCAATATTGTTTCTCTAAGAATCTTTCTCGATTCTCTTAGGGTGGCCTTCAAAATACAAAGGTTCCTGAGTCATTCTACCAGTTCTAGTAGCCACTCTAACAACATAATCATTTTTCTTACTATTCATTTCATCAAGCGCTTCTTTCTGAGCTTTAAGTACTTGTTCTACTTGAGTGGTGACTGATGGTGTCCTGGACTAGGGGGTACTCAACGCGTCATCTCCCGATCTGTTGGATTGGGCCGAGGACCCCCATGGCCGTATACTCATGGGCCAGTCCGGACAGCTGCCGCATACAAGGAAGAATCCACAAGACTTGGTGATCAAGACAAGGACTCCTCCCCACCGGCGTATTCGGCTAGGACTCTTGTTATCCTGGGCCTCTGGTGCATTATATAAATCGGGGCCAGGCTAGTCGATAGATATACAACAACAATCATACCATAGGCTAGCTTCTAGGGTTTAGCCTCTCTGATCTCGTGGTAGATCAACTCTTGTACTACCCATATCACCAATATTAATCAAGCAGGAGTAGGGTTTTACCTCCATCGAGAGGGCCCGAACCTAGGTAAACATTGTGTCCCTTGCCTCTTGTTACCATTGATCCTAAGACGCACTGCTTGGGACCCCCTACCCGAGATCCGCTGGTTTTGACACCGACATTGCTGCTTTCATTTAGAGTTCCGCTGTGTGATCGGCGAAAGGGTCAATGGCTCGACTGCAGGTCAACTGCGACGTCGGCTTCTTCGTCACCAGCTCAACTGGTCACCTTGGCTTGACCGAGGACTGCGCCCTACCTCCGATCGTCATATTTGGATGAAGGCCTTCATCAACACCAACTCCGATCTCTATCAAGATAATGGAGGAGTCATCCATGGAGCTCGGGGGCTCAACGTCAACATTGCCCTCAGGCGACCGTGCTATTTTTCTGGACAGCAAACTTGCATCCGCCACCAGCGCCTCCTCGAGTGTTGCTTAAGCGATTACTTCGGTGGAATTATGCGGAATTAAGTCTACAACAACCCTGCAAAAATTTTGTCGAGTTCCGATGGAGGAATCTCCAGTAATCTCCGATATACCGGAGCCCTGTTGAATCTGGATGAGAATCCGGACAAGTTTAGGGCGTGGTATCCAGCATCTAGCTCAGATGTCCTTTGGATGATCCAACCATTGACTTGCTGCGGAATTCCCATATCTACCAGCTGCCAAAAATTCAGCTCGATCTGACCGTCCAAACTCCGGAAAACTTCCGATTAGTGCATAACTTTTTGGATCTGTTTTCTGCGCGAGAACGAATCCGACCCGAATTCATCTTCTTTATGAACGGGATCTCGGACATCCTTTTTGAACGATGTTTTCGTATGGGGTGTTGTGTTTTATTCTCAAACACACCCAAGTAGTATTAAAAGTATTCTTGCAAAACGAACTTCACCGTCGCGCCGGTGTCAAACCAGCCCGACAACATCACTCCACGGCGGCCGACCTGCGTTAGACACGTCGTCGCTTTGTTGAGCCAAGCTCAATTTCTTCGGATCATCATCTCGGCCAGCCGAACAATAGTTCGGCATCGCGAAGGATAAATCGTCACCAACATCGCCGCCCCACGGATTACACGGAGCGGGCACACCTGCATCGCCACACGGTCACTTCATCAAGCCGGCATCGACCACGTCACGACCTGCATCGCTGGACCGAGGGCTTCATCATCTCTTCATCAACCTACTCCAGAGACTTCGGCGTCACCGGCCGACCAGCTCTGTCACGTTAGCTGGACCAAAGGCTTTGCCTCGGCGAGCTAACCTTTGCCAGCATCGCCATGCCGTTGCTTTATCGCCCATCAGGCGATAGGTGTGCGGATCGAGTCCCAATTTTGGGAATCACCTTTCTTCGGATTGCTACAACAAATAAGCCAGGTGCTATTAATCCTAGTATTTTTTGCTTGTTAGGGTTCATTTTTCCCAATGAATTATTACTCTGGTTTGTCCGTCATATGTATGCAGGTCTATCAAATGGTGGCCGCATTAACGACGGTCACATGGTGGTTCGGTCAGTTTCCGTACATAGTCCGGCGAAGGACGCATCCGGAACTCAGACCGACCTGTGAATTCAGGCCTTGTCATGCCTTTACCGCATCACGCCGCCACCCTGCATCGACATTGACTTCGGCGCCAGGCCATATTTCTTTTATTACTCACTTTGCATAAATTATTTGTTATGCAACGAATTTTTTTATTCTTATTATTATTACTATTATCTCCGGTTTGCACTATTTTTTGTGCACAGGAAAATGATCCAGCCGGACTATATCCTTTGGCGTCACCTTGGCTGGACGGGGGGCTTCGTCAACACTTCATTACCCCATGCCGGGGACTTCGGCATCACCCTGCCGTCCTGCATTGATCGTGCTATGTCACCACTTCGGAGTGCCGGGCTCTTTGCTCCGCCACCTCAGGACCGGCTCGGGGATGGAACCTTGTCCCGCATCAAGCTCGGACCGCGTCATCAATACCGAACACATTAACCAGCTAAGTTGTCTTCATGCTCGAAGTTTTAAATTTTTAACTTGTGTTCGGCTTGACCAAGCATTATACTTTTTCGGAAAAAATTTGCTTGTAAAAATTTCCTTGTCCAAACTTTGTTTGTGACGCGCAAATTCAAATCCCCCGTTTACTTGGGGGCTTCCTTCATGAAGCTTTTTCCTCTTGCATATGATTATACTTGTACGGCTTTGTTCCTTGTTCGTGTATTACGCCACAATATGCACCATATTGACTTAAGCGATTTGCAAGCTGGGTTGCCTGGCTCCTGTGCTTACCCCTACATTCCCGATTGTTCGGCTAGGGAGTAAAGGGAGCACCTCTGCGATTGTCACGACCGGGTCAACCGAGCCGGACCTCAGACTGGGTGAAGCCGAAAGCTAGCGCTCTTATTGTTTTCAATCATGGTCGGCACACAACGGAACTCATGAGTACAAAAAATCTGTTGCACAAGTCTCATAATAACAATGAGCACCGAAGAAAGGTATCGGTGGGGGTACTATTTCTTTGAAGATGCTTCTTACACTTTGCAGTAATATAGCATAAGTTCCCTGAGCGCACTTTGTCTGTTACAACCTTATGGCCTGATTGCCTGGTTATTGGAAACATCGTCGATATTCTCGACAGATGGAGTACATAACACTTTTCGGTCCTTGACTGAAGAGGGAGAAGCCGACGGTCGGTTAAGACGCATTTAAAGTTCGGTTGAACATAGATATGATATACGTACTTCGGTACATGCAATCATTCTTTTACCCAAGTCACTTGGGGGCTCTTAAATTTATATGAGCCATTTTATGATAAGTGTTTTTCTTCTTAGTCGTTGCAAAGTTTTTATTATTATTTATCACTCCTTTTTTTGACACAAGTGTGCGGTCACTAGCCGGGGAGCCTAATTTCTCTCTCAAAGAAGCCGTAGGCTGACCCGCTTGAAGTTTTGAGATAGGATGTGTCATGTTAAAGCACGGCAGAAGCACTTTTTTTTCTTCTAAAGTCCAATTTTCGGATTGGCACCGAACACTTGATCTAGTTCGGACATTAACCTTTTGAATAAGTTTTTTGGCTTTTCGAGCCCATGGCACTTTTAAACTATTTGTGTGTTTTTAGCACAAGTCTCGCAGTGCAACACCGGACACCTTTAGAGATTCGGCAAAAACATTCTCGGATATTGCTATATATGCATCGGTTTCCAATTGTGTCTTCGGTCAATAGTTGGGTCACCCGGCTCCTGCGCTTGCCTCCTATGTTCCGCTTTGTTCGGCTAGGTGTGCAAAGGGAGAACCACTGTGATTGTGCTTCCAGCTCACATGGTTAAGCACCTTAGTGGAGAAAGGCGATCCGATGACGGCGTTAAACGACGGGCCATTCATAACAATGGCCGAAGTGTTTACGGCTTGACCACGACTGTCGCCGAACACTACCGGGGGCTATTAACTGGCCTCCCAAACTAAATCCTCGATATTTAGCTCTTACATTGGAGCTGATGTTTCATGATGATGCTTAGCATGACAACCCAAAGAAAGGAACCAATAGCGGGACTATTTTCTTTGGAAGACATTTCTTCTGTTAAACAGTAATATAACATGTCTCTCCGCGTACCTTTGTTTATAAAACTGTATGGCCAGATTGCCTTGTTTGTTGTAAATCTTTGCCCTCATAACGGCTTTATAAAGTAGGACAAACACTCCTCGGCTATTGGCCGAGGAGGTGGAAGACGATGGTCGGTCAACAAAGTTTTGTACAATGCGGATCCGAGCATTAATGACGTAAAGTACTTGGATACATAGAGTCATTACACATAATTTGTGGTTTTACTATGAATATCGATCCTTAATTCGGCCTAACGTGCCCGCATTAAGGCTCGGGGGCTACTGGCTTCGGGCTTATTATTTACAAATATTAAAGGGACACATCAATCCCCTGATCTGGTGTTGCCATCAGACCAGTGTCTCGGGGGCTACTGCATTGCCTGTTCTACGCAGAAAATTTTAAGTGCAATACAGTTTCCGAGGAGATTTTGATCCTCAGGTTGGTCGGCCGCACCCAACCCGAGTCTCGAGGACTGAGCACGCCACTTTTTGTGTCCCGAAGTATTCTGCTGAGCTAGGACTTGATCCTCAGACCGATTTTGCAAATCAACCTGAGCCTCAGTGGCTACGGGGATCAGCGGTCTTATGTCATCCTTCATGTGCATCTTGGGTTTTAGACCGATACCCACCTTGAGGGCTACTGGCTATATATCTCATCAGAGAATAAGTTGCATCAATAAAAATCATTGACCAAAAATCAGCCCATGACCGAGGTGCTTAATGAAGGAAATATGCCCTAGAGGCAATAATAAAATTGTTATTTATTTCCTCATATCATGATAAATGTTTATTATTCATGCTAGAATTGTATTAACCGGAAACATGATACATGTGTGAATACATAGACAAACATATAGTCACTAGTGTGCCTCTACTTGACTAGCTCATTAATCAAAGATGGTTATGTTTCCTAACCATAGACATGTGTTGTCATTTGATTAATGGGATCACATCATTAGGAGAATGATGTGATTGACATGACCCATCCCGTTAGCTTAGCACTTGATCGTTTAGTATTCTGCTATTGCTTTCTTCATGACTTATACATGTTCCTGTAACTATGAGAATTATGCAACTCCCGTTTACCGGAGGAACACTTTGGGTACTGCCAAATGTCACAACGTAACTGGGTGATTATAAAGGAGTACTACAGGTGTCTCCGAAAGTACATGTTGAGTTGGCGTATTTCGAGACTAGGTTTTGTCACTCCGATTGTCGGAGAGGTATCTCTGGGCCCTCTCGGTAATACTCATCACTTAAGCCTTGCAAGCATTGTAACTAATGAGTTAGTTATGAGATGATGTATTGCAGAACGAGTAAAGAGACTTGCCGGTAACAAGATTGAACTAGGTATTGGATACCGACGATCAAATCTCGGGCAAGTAACATACCGATGACAAAGGGAACAACGTATGTTGTTATGCGGTTTGATCGATAAAGATCTTCGTAGAATATGTAAGAACCAATATGGGCATCCAGGTCCCGCTATTGGTTATTGACCGAGAATGGTTTTAGGTCATGTCTACATAGTTCTCGAACCCGTAGGGTCCGCACGCTTAATGTTTCGATGACAGTTTTATTATGAGTTTATAAGTTTTGATGTACCGAAGTTTGTTCGGAGTCCCGGATGTGATTACGGACATGACGAGGAGTCTCGGAATGGTCGAGACATAAAGATTGATATATTGGAAGCCTGTGTTTGGACATCGGAATGGTTCCGGGTGAAATCGGCATTTTACCGGAGTACCGGGAGGTTACCGGAACCCCCCGGGGGGTTAATGGGCCTACATGGGCCAAGAGGGAGAAGAGGAAGGAGCCAGTAGGGGGCCGCGCGCCCCTCCCCCTCCTAGTCCGAATAGGACAAGGGAAGGGGGGTGGCGCCCCCCCCCCTTTCCTTCCCCTCTTCCTCCTCTTTCCCCCTTCTCTCCTACTCCAACTTGGAAAAGGGGAGTCCTACTCCCGGGGGGAGTAGGACTCCCCCCTTGGCGCGCCCCCTTAGGCCGGCGGCCTCCTCCCCCTGGCTCCTTTATATACGGGGGCGGGGGGCACCCCATAGACACACAAGTTGACCTACGGATCGTTCCTTAGCCATGTGCGGTGCCCCCTTCCACCATATTCCACCTCGGTCATATCGTCGCGGAGCTTAGGCGAAGCCCTGCGCCGGTAGAACATCATCATCGTCACCAACGCCGTCGTGCTGACGGAACTCATCTCCGGAGCCTTTGCTGGATCGGAGGGCCGGAGATCGTCATCGAGCTGAATGTGTGCTGAACTCGGAGGCTCCATACGTTCGGTGCTTGGATCTGTCGGATCATGAAGATGTACGACTACATCAACCGTGTTGTGCTAACGCTTCCGCTTACGGTCTACGAGGGTACGTGGACGAACACTCTCCCCTCTCGTTGCTATATGATCACCATGATCTTGCGTGTGCGTAGGAAATTTTTTGAAATTACTACGTTCCCCAACAGTGGTATCAGAGCCAGGTTTTATGCGTTGATGTTATATGCACGAGTAGAACACAAGTGAGTTGTGGGCGATACAAGTCATACTGCTTACCAGCATGTCATACTTTGGTTCGGTGGTATTGTGAGATGAAGCGGCCCAGACCGACATTACGCGTACGCTTACGCGAGACTGGTTTCACCGTTACGAGCACTCGTTCTTAAAGGTGACTGGCGGGTTTCTGTCTCTCTCACTTTAGCTGAATCGAGTGTGGCTACGCCTGGTCCTTGCGAAGGTTAAAACAACACCAACTTGACGAACTATCGTTGTGGTTTTTGATGCGTAGGTAAGAACGGTTCTTGCTAAGCCCGTAGCAGCCACGTAAAATTTGCAACAACAAAGTAGAGGACGCCTAACTTGTTTTTGCAGGGCATGTTGTGATGTGATATGGTCAAGACGTGATGCTATATTTTATTGTATGAGATGATCATGTTTTGTAACCGAAGTTATCGGCAACTGGCAGGAGCTATATGGTTGTCGCTTTATTGTATGAAATGCAAACGCCCTGTAATTGCTTTACTTTATCACTAAGCGGTAGAGATAGTCGTAGAAGCAATAGATGGCGTAACGACAACGATGCTACGATGGAGATCAAGGTGTCGCGCTGGTGATGATGGTGATCATGACGGTGCTTCGAAGATGGAGATCACAAGCACAAGATGATGATGGCCATATCATATCACTTATATTGACTGCATGTGATGTTTATCCTTTATGCATCTTATCTTGCTTTGATTGACGGTAGCATTTTAAGATGATCTCTCACTAATTATCAAGAAGTGTTCTCCCTGAGTATGCACCGTTGCGAAAGTTCTTCGTGCTGAGACACCACGTGATGATCGGGTGTGATAGGCTCTATGTTCAAATAGAACAGGTACAAAACAGTTGCACACGCGGAATACTCAGGTTATACTTGACGAGCCTAGCATATACAGATATGGCCTCGGAACATGGAGACCGAAATGTCGAGCATGAATCATATAGTAGATATGATCAACATAGAGATGTTCACCATTGAAACTACTCCATCTCACGTGATGATCAGACATGGTTTAGTTGATTTGGATCACGTGATCACTTAGATGACTAGAGAGATGTCTGTCTAAGTGGGAGTTCTTAAGTAATATGATTAATTGAACTTAAATTTATCATGAACTTAGTACCTGATAGTATTTTGCTTGTCTATGTTTGTTTGTAGATAGATGGCTCGTGCTGTTGTTCCGTCGAATTTTAATGCGTTCCTTGAGAAAGCAAAGTTGAAAGATGATGGTAGCAATTACCCGGACTGGGTCCGTAACCGGAGGATTATCCTCATTGCTGCGCAGAAAAGTTACGTCCTGGAAGCACCGCTGGGTGCCAGGCCTGCTGCTGATGCAACTGACGACGTTAATAACGTCTGGCAGAGCAAAGCTGATGACTACTCGATAGTTCAATGTGCCATGCTTTACGGCTTAGAACCAGGTCTTCAACGACGTTTTGAACGTCATGGAGCATATGAGATGTTCCAGGAGTTGAAGTTAATATTTCAAGCAAATGCTCGGATTGAGAGATATGAAGTCTCCAATAAGTTCTACAGCTGCAAGATGGAGGAGAGCAGTTCTGTCAGTGAGCATATACTCAAAATGTCTGGGTATAATAATCACTTGATTCAACTGGGAGTTAATCTTCCGGATGATAGCGTCATTGACAGAATTCTCCAATCTCTGCCACCAAGCTACAAGAGCTTCGTGATGAAGTATAATATGCAAGGGATGAACAAGACTATTCCCGAGCTCTTCGCGATGCTGAAACCCGCGGAGGTAGAAATCAAGAAGGAGCATCAAGTGTTAATGGTCAACAAGACCACTAGTTTCAAGAAGAAGGGCAAAGGGAAGAAGAAGGGGAACTTCAAAAAGAACGGCAAGCAAGTTGCTGCTCAAGAGAAGAAACCCAAGTCTGGACCTAAGCCTGAAACTGAGTGCTTCTACTGCAAGCAGACTGGACACTGGAAGAGGAACTGCCCCAAGTATTTGGCGGATAAGAAGGATGGCAAAGTGAACAAAGGTATATGTGATATACATGTTATTGATGTGTACCTTACTAATGCTCGCAGTAGCACCTGGGTATTTGATACTGGTTCTGTTGCTAATATTTGCAACTCGAAACAGGGACTATGGATTAAGCGAAGATTAGCTAAGGACGAGGTGACGATGCGCGTGGGAAATGGTTCCAAAGTCGATGTGATCGTGGTCGGCACGCTACCTCTACATCTACCATCGGGATTAGTTTTAGACCTAAATAATTGTTATTTGGTGCCTGCGTTGAGCATGAACATTATATCTGGATCTTGTTTGATGCGAGACGGTTATTCATTTAAATCAGAGAATAATGGTTGTTCTATTTATATGAGTAATATCTTTTATGGTCATGCACCCTTGAAGAGTGGTCTATTTTTATTGAATCTCGATAGTAGTGATACACATATTCATAGTGTTGAAACCAAAAGATGCAGAGTTGATAATGATAGTGCAACTTATTTGTGGCACTATCGTTTAGGTCATATCGGTGTAAAGCGCATGAAGAAGCTCCATACTGATGGGCTTTTGGAATCACTTGATTATGAATCACTTGGTACTTGCGAACCGTGCCTTATGGGCAAGATGACTAAAACACCATTCTCCGGTACTATGGAGAGAGCAACAGATTTGTTGGAAATCATACATACAGATGTATGTGGTCCAATGAATGTTAAGGCTCATGGCGGATATCGTTATTTTCTCACCTTCACAGATGATTTGAGCAGATATGGGTATATCTACTTAATGAAACACAAGTCTGAAACATTTGAAAAGTTCAAAGAATTTCAGAGTGAAGTAGAAAATCATCGTAACAAGAAAATAAAGTTTCTACGATCTGATCGCGGAGGAGAATAATTGAGTTACGAGTTTGGTCTACACTTGAAACAATGCGGGATAGTCTCGCAACTCACGCCACCTGGAACACCACAACGCAATGGTGTGTCCGAACGTCGTAATCGTACTTTACTTGATATGGTGCGATCTATGATGTCTCTTACCGATCTACCGCTATCGTTTTGGGGTTATGCTTTAGAGACGACCGCATTCATGTTAAATAGGGCACCATCAAAATCCGTTGAGACGACGCCTTATGAAATGTGCTTTGGCAAGAAACCATAGTTGTCGTTTCTTAAACTTTGGGGCTGCGATGCTTATGTGAAGAAACTTCAACCAGATAAGCTCGAACCCAAATCGGAGAAATGTGTCTTCATAGGATACCCAAAGGAGACTATTGGGTACACCTTCTATCACAGATCTGAGGGCAAGATTTTCGTTGCTAAATTCGGATCCTTTCTAGAGAAGGAGTTTCTCTCGAAAGAAGTGAGTGGGAGGAAAGTAGAACTTGATGAGATAACAGTATCTACTCCCTTATTGGAAGGTAGTTCATCACAAGAACCGGTTCCTGTGACAACTACACCAATTAGTGAGGAAACTAATGATATTGATCATGAAACTTCAGATCAAGTTTCTGCTGAACCTCGTAGGTCTACCAGAGTAAGATCCGCACCAGAGTGGTACGGCAATCCTATTCTGGAAGTCATGTTACTTGACCATGATGAACCTACGAACTATGAGGAAGCGATGATGAGCCCAGATTCCGCAAAATGGCTAGAGGCCATGAAATCTGAGATGGGATCCATGTATGAAAACAAAGTATGGACTTTGGTTGACTTGCCCGATGATCGGCAAGCAATTGAGAATAAATGGATCTTTAAGAAGAAGACTGACGCTGATGGTAAGGTAACTGTCTATAAAGCTCGACCTGTTGCAAAAGGTTTTCGACAAGTTCAAGGGGTTGACTACGATGAGACTTTCTCACCCGTAGCGATGCTTAAGTCTGTCCGAATCATGTTAGCTATTGCTGCATTTCATGATTATGAAATTTGGCAAGTGGATGTCAAGACTGCATTCTTGAATGGATTTCTAGAAGAAGAGTTGTATATGATGCATCCGGAAGGTTTTGTTGATCCAAAAGGTGCTAACAAAGTGTGCAAGCTCGAGCGTTCCATTTATGGACGGGTGCAAGCATCTCGGAGTTGGAATAAACGCTTTGATAGTGTGATCAAAGCATATGGTTTTATACAGACATTTGGAGAAGCCTGTATTTACAAGAAAGTGAGTGGGAGCTCTGTAGCATTTCTAGTTTTATATGTAGATGACATATTATTAATTGGAAATGATATAGAATTTCTGGATAGCATAAAGGGATACTTGAATAAAAGTTTTTCAATGAAAGACCTTGGTGAAGCTGCTTATATATTGGGCATCAAGATCTATAGAGATAGATCAAGACGCTTAATAGGACTTTCACAAAGCACATACCTTGACAAGATTTTGAAGAAGTTCAAAATGGATCAGGCAAAGAAAGGATTTTTGCCTGTGCTACAAGGTGTGAAATTGAGTCAAACTCAATGCCCGACCACAGCAGAAGATAGAGAGAAAATGAAAGATGTTCCCTATGCTTCAGCCATAGGCTCTATCATGTATGCAATGCTGTGTACCAGGCCTGACGTATGCTTAGCAATAAGCTTAGCAGGAAGGTACCAAAGTAATCTAGGAGTGGATCACTGGACAGCGGTCAAGAACATCCTGAAATACCTGAAAAGGACTAAGGATATGTTTCTCGTAAATGGAGGTGACAAAGAGCTAGTCGTAAGAGGTTACGTCGATGCAAGCTTTGACACTGATCCGGACGATTCTAAATCGCAAACCGGATACGTGTTTATATTAAACGATGGAGCTGTAAGTTGGTGCAGTTCTAAACAAAGCGTCGTGGTGGGATCTACATGTGAAGCGGAGTACATAGCTGCTTCTGAAGCAGCGAATGAAGGAGTCTGGATGAAGGAGTTCATTTCCGATCTAGGTGTCATACCTAGTGCATCGGGACCAATGAAGATCTTCTGTGACAATACTGGTGCAATTGCCTTGGCAAAGGAATCCAGATTTCACAAGAGGACCAAGCACATCAACAGACGCTTCAATTCCATTCGGGACCAAGTCCAAGTGGGAGACATAGAAATTTGCAAGATACATACGGATCTGAATGTTGCAGACCTGTTGACTAAGCCTCTCTCACGAGCAAAACATGATCAACACCAAGACTCCAGGGTGTTAGAATCATTACTATGTAATCTAGATTATTGACTCTGGTGCAAGTGGGAGACTGAAGGAAATATGCCCTAGAGGCAATAATAAAGTTATTATTTATTTCCTCATATCATGATAAATGTTTATTATTCATGCTAGAATTGTATTAACCGGAAACATGATACATGTGTGAATACATAGACAAACATATAGTCACTAGTGTGCCTCTACTTGACTAGCTCATTAATCAAAGATGGTTATGTTTCCTAACCATAGACATGTGTTGTCATTTGATTAATGGGATCACATCATTAGGAGAATGATGTGATTGACATGACCCATCCCGTTAGCTTAGCATTTGATCGTTTAGTATTCTGCTATTGCTTTCTTCATGACTTATACATGTTCCTGTAACTATGAGAATTATGCAACTCCCGTTTACCGGAGGAACACTTTGGGTACTACCAAACGTCACAATGTAATTGGGTGATTATAAAGGAGTACTACAGGTGTCTCCGAAGGAACATGTTGAGTTGGCGTATTTCGAGATTAGGTTTTGTCACTCCGATTGTCGGAGAGGTATTTCTGGGCCCTCTCGGTAATACTCATCACTTAAGCCTTGCAAGCATTGTAACTAATGAGTTAGTTATGAGATGACATATTGCAGAACGAGTAAAGAGACTTGCCGGTAACGAGATTGAACTAGGTATTGGATACCGACGATCAAATCTCGGGCAAGTAACATACCGATGACAAAGGGAACAACGTATGTTGTTATGCGGTTTGACCGATAAAGATCTTCGTAGAATATGTAGGAACCAATATGGGCATCCAGGTCCTGCTATTGGTTATTGACCGAGAATGGTTTTAGGTCATGTCTACATAGTTCTTGAACCCGTAGGGTCCGCACGCTTAACGTTTCGATGACAGTTTTATTATGAGTTTATAAGTTTTGATGTACCGAAGTTTGTTCGGAGTCCCGGATGTGATTACGGACATGACGAGGAGTCTCGGAATGGTCGAGACATAAAGATTGATATATTGGAAGCCTGTGTTTGGACATCGGAATGGTTCCGGGTGAAATCGGCATTTTACCGGAGTACCGGGAGGTTACTGGAACCCCCCGGGGGGTTAATGGGCCTACATGGGCCAAGAGGGAGAAGAGGAAGGAGCCAGGAGGGGGCCGCGCGCCCCTCGCCCTCCTAGTCCGAATAGGACAAGGGAAGGGGGGCTGCGCCCCCCCTTTCCTTCCCCTCTTCCTCCTCTTTCCCCCTTCTCTCCTACTCCAACTTGGAAAAGGGGAGTCCTACTCCCGGTGGGAGTAGGACTCCCCCCTTGGCGCGCCCCCTTAAGCCGGCGGCCTCCTCCCCCCTGGCTCCTTTATATACGGGGGCGGGGGGCACCCCATAGACACACAAGTTGATCTACGGATCGTTCCTTAGCCGTGTGCTGTGCCCCCTTCCACCATATTCCACCTCGGTCATATCGTCGCGGAGCTTAGGCGAAGCCCTGCGCTGGTAGAACATCATCATGGTCACCAACGCCGTCGTGCTGACGGAACTCATCTCCGGAGCCTTTGCTGGATCGGAGGGCCGGAGATCATCATCGAGCTGAACGTGTGCTGAACTCGGAGGCTCCGTACGTTCGGTGCTTGGATCGGTTGGATCGTGAAGACGTACGACTACATCAACCGCGTTGTGCTAACGCTTCCTCTTATGGTCTACGAGGGTACGTGGACGAACACTCTCCCCTCTCGTTGCTATATCATCACCATGATCTTGCATGTGCGTAGGAAATTTTTTGAAATTACTACGTTCCCCAACACTTAACCACCTCGGAAGCAGTCCGGCATAAAGCTCGGGCGCTAGTGGCTGGCTCCATAGAGGGCATTTCCGGCATTAAGCTCGGCTAAACTCCTTCAAACTTCTTCGAACCAAGGTGATCTACGACACCTCAGATACAGTCCGGCGTTGGAGCTTGGATACATAGTCCGGCGTTAGAGCGGGGAAGCAGTCCGGCATTAGTGCTCGGCTGCAAAAGATACCTCGAATGCAGTCCGGCGTTGGAGCTCAGACGCAAGAGGACATTGCCGCCCGGGAACAACTTCAAACCCGAGGTGTGGCAGAAAAATAACAAGGCATTGATAAAGGCCGGAAACTTAAAGGGGCTCCTCGGATACCCGACATATAAACTCGTCGAATGCATTTCGGCGATCCTCAAGATCGAAGATGAGAAGATTTGTTGAACCAGTTTTCAAGACCGACGACTGAAGATGAAGAACAGTTTGGAAGAATCGAGGAGCGTCCCTAACTTGAAGACCGGTTCAGGGGGCTACTGACGGTGTCCTGGACTAGGGGGTACTCAACGCGTCATCTCCCGATCTGTTGGATTGGGCCGAGGACCCCCATGGCCGTATACTCATGGGCCAGTCCGGATAGCTGCCGCATACAAGGAAGAATCCACAAGACTTAGCGATCAAGACAAGGACTCCTCCCCACCGGCGTATTCGGCTAGGACTCTTGTTATCCTGGGCCTCTGGTGCATTATATAAATCGGGGCCAGGCTAGTCGATAGATATACAACAATAATCATACCATAGGCTAGCTTCTAGGGTTTAGCCTCTCTGATCTCGTGGTAGATCAACTCTTGTACTACCCATATCACCAATATTAATCAAGCAGGAGTAGGGTTTTACCTCCATCGAGAGGGCCCGAACCTGGGTAAACATTGTGTCCCTTGCCTCCTGTTACCGTTGATCCTAAGACGCACTGCTTGGGACCCCCTACCCGAGATCCGCCGGTTTTGACACCGACAGTGACCATAGAAGCATGTTTGCTAACAAGTTTAAGTTCACCTCTAATATCAGCCATATAATCACCCAAGCGTTTAATCATAAAGGTATTCGGTTTTAACTGTCTACCAAAATAAGCATTAAAGTCATCTTGCTTAAACATAAAGTAATCAAACTCATCCAAGCACTGACTAGCAATTTTAGTAGGAGGGACTTCCGCTTTATCATATCTATAGACAGAATTTACCTTTACTACCTGTGTCGGGATATCGGGAGGTTCTTTAGTAAATAAGTAATTGAGATCATATACTTCTTCAACAGGCGGTAAATTAAGACCATGTATTTCTTCAATAGGAGGTAAATTCTTAACATCTTCAGCTTTAATACCTTTTTCTTTCATAGATTTCTTTGCCTCTTGCATATCTTCGGGACTGAGAAATAGAACACCACTCTTCTTCGGAGTAGGTTTAGGAATAGGCTCAGTAATTGACTCTAGAACTGGGTCAGGAGGTGGCTCAGGAGGTGCCCAAGTATTTTAATTTGCCAACATATTATTCAATAGAATTTCAGCATCATCCGGTGTTCTTTCCCTGAAAAGAGAACCAGCACAACTATCCAGGTAATCTCTGGAAGCATCAGTTAGTCCATTATAAAAGATATCAAATATTTCAGGTTTCTTAAGAGGATGATCAGGCAAAGCATTAAGTAACTTGAGAAGCCTCCCCCAAGCTTGTGGGAGACTCTCTTCTTCAATTTGCACAAAATTGTATATTTCCCTCAAAGCAGCTTGTTTCTTATGAGCAGGGAAATATTTAGCAGAGAAGTAATAGATCATATCCTGGGGACTTTGCACACAACCAAGATCAAGAGAATTATACCATATCTTAGCATCACCCTTTAATGAGAACGGAAATATTTTGAGTAAATAAAGGTAGCCGATCTCTCACTATTAGTAAACAGGGCAGCTATATCATTTAACTTAGTAAGATGTGCCACAACAGTTTCAGAATCATAGTCATAAAAAGTATCAGATTCAACCAAAGTAATTATATCTAGATCAACAGAAAAATCATAATAATCCTGATCAGGAACACAGATAGGTGAAGTAGCAAAAGCAGGATCAGGTTTCATCCTATCTCTAAAAGATTCTTTACTCCATTTAACTAGCAACCTCTTAAGTTCACGTCTATCCTGGCAAGCAAGAATAGCTGCAGAAGATTCAGCATCAAAAAGATAACCCTCAGGAATAGCAGGCATAGGTTCATCATCACTAACATCATCGTGTTCAGGTTCAATCATTTCTCTTTCTCTAGACCTAGCAATTTTCTCATCAAGAAATTCACCAAGGGGTACAGTAGTATCAAGCATAGAAGTAGTTTCATCATAAGTATCATGCATAGCAGAAGTGGCATCATCAATAAAATGCGACATATCAGAATTCATAGCAGTAGTAGGTTTAGGTGTCGCAAACTTACTCATAACAGAAGGAGAATCTAGTGCAAGGCTAGATGGCAGTCCCTTACCTCCCCTCGTAGTTGAGGGCAAAATAGTAGTTCGATCATCTTTCAAGTTCTTCATAGTGTCCAGCAGATATAAATCCCAAGTGACTCAAAGAATAGAGCTATGCTTCCCCGGCAACGGCGCTATAAAAAGGTCTTGATAACCCACAAGTATAGGGGATCGCAACAGTTTTCGAGGGTAAAGTATTCCACCCAAATTTGTTGATTCGACACAAGGGGAGACAAAGAATATTCTCAAGTATTAGCAGCTGAGTTGTCAATTCAACCACACCTGGAAACTTAGTATCTGCAGCAAAGTGTTTAGTAGCAAAGTAATATGATAGTGGTGGTAACGGTAACAAAAGTAAAGACAACAAAAGTAATGTTTTTGGTATTTTGTAGTGATTGTAACAGTAGCAACGAAAAGGTAAATAAGCGAGAACCAGTACATGGAAAACTCATAGGCACCGGATTAGTGATGGATGATTATGCCCGATGTGGTTCGTCAAGTAACAGTCATAACATAGGGTGACACAGAACTAGCTCCAGTTCATCAATGTAATGTAGGCATGTATTCTGTATATAGTCATACGTGCTTATGGAAAAGAACTTGCATGACATCTTTTGTCCTACCCTCCCGTGGCAGCGGGGTCCTATTGGAAACCAAGGGATAGTAAGGCCTCCTTTTAATAGAGAACCAGAACAAAGCATTAGCACATAGTGAATACATGAACTCCTCAAACTATGGTCATCACCGGGAGTGGTCCCGATTATTGTCACTTCGGGGTTGCCGGATCATAACACATAGTAGGTGACAATAGACTTGCAAGATAGGATCAAGAACACACATATATTCATGAAAACATAATAGGTTTAGATCTGAAATCATGGCACTCGGGCCCTAGTGACAAGCATTAAGCATAGCAAAGTCATAGCAACATCAATCTCAGAACATAATGGATACTAGGGATCAAACCCTAACAAAACTAACTCGATTACATGATAAATCTCATCCAACCCATCACCGTCCAGCAAGCCTACGATGCAATTACTCATGCACGGCGGTGAGCATCATGAAATTGGTGATGGAGGATGGTTGATGATGACGACGTCGACGAATCCCCCTCCCCGGAGCCCCGAACGGACTCCAGATCAGCCCTCCCGAGAGAGATTAGGGCTTGGCGGACGTGTCGTATCGTAAAACGCGATGATTTCTTCTCTCTGATTTTTGTCTCCCCGAAAGCCAATATATGGAGTTGGAGTTGGCGTTGGAGGGCCACCTGGGGGCCCACGAGGTAGGGGGGCGCACCCCCACCCTCGTGAACAGGGTGTGGGCCCCCTGGTCTTCATCTTTTGTGAGGATTTTTCTTTATTTTTTCTAAGGTGTTCCGTGGAGTTTCAGGACATTTCGAGAACTTCTATTTTCTGCACATAAAACAACACCATGGCAGTTCTGCTGAAAACAACGTCTGTCCGGGTAAGTTCCATTCAAATCATACAAGTTAGAGTCCAAAACAAGGGCAAAAGTGTTTGGAAGAGTAGATACGACGGAGACGTATCAATAGTGATGCTGACTATGTTGATGAAGTTGGAGCAGATATCATGGACTCTTCCACCGATTAAAGCTTCTAGTCGACCGCCATATCAGTAGTAGTATTCCCCCATGTATATAGCATAGTCTGAGCACTTTTGTAACAATAGTTAGATCGATGTATGCCCTTGTTTGAATTGATTGAAGTGATATGTTTGTGTTTGTCTCATGTGCATATGGGTAGTGTTTTCCCTCTAGATCTCATTCTATTCTATTTTCACATCTTTTCTAAACCCATCAGATGCCTCCGAGATGCGACAATGGATTTGCCTTCCCGCCGAAGCTCACTGAGTTGATCCAGCAACAGAGTACCCTGATGCAGCTACTAGTCTAGAACCAGAACCAGGGGAACAATAACAACAACAACCACCACCACCACCACCTGTTGATCACTTAGCCCATTTTCTAAGGCTGAACTCGCTGGTGTTCTCTAGTAGCACCAAGCCAATAGTTGCAGATGATTGGCTCCGCAAGATTGGAAGGGAGTTGACCACTGCAGGATGCATAGATGCGGAGAGAGTGCGTTTTGCCGCACATCAGCTTGATGGACCCGCGGCATCATGGTGGGAGAATTTCATAGCCACTTACCCCATCGACACTGTCACATGGGACCAGTTTCAGCAGGCTTTTCACACTGCCCATGTTTCAGCAGGAGCAATGGCCATGAAGAAGCGCGAGTTTCTCAACTTGTGCCAAGGAGGACGCACAGTGGGCCAGTATGTGGACGATTTTAGTAAGTTAGCACGTTATGCCCCTAGCGATGTTGCTATAGATGCAGCTAAGCAGGAGAAGTTTCTGGAAGGACTGAATGATGAGCTGAGCATGCAGTTGATGGTGGCAACCTTCAACAACTACCAGGAGTTGGTAGACAGAGCTCTCATGATTGAAGGGAAGCAGAAGTAGATTGACAACCGCAAGAGGAAGTATGGACAAGGGAAGTACAATTCAGGAGCTCAGCAGAGACCCCGTTTTACCCCGAACTCGGGAGGACACATTCACCATAACCATGGAGGCCATAATTCCAATGGAGGCAGTTCGCACAACCATAGAGGCCCCAAGAATGGGAATGGGCATGGAGGAAGCAATGGCCAGAACCATTCCAACCCAGCAACGCCTGCCAAGAAGGATATAAGTCACATTTCTTGTTTCAAGTGCCGGAAGAATGGACATTACACCACGGAGTGTTCTGAAGCTAAGAATGGAAATGGCAATGGATGCTCTAGGAAGAAGCCCAACCCTTTCTACAGGGGACAAGTGAACCACGTTAACGTGGAGGAGGTTGAAGCGCAACCAGATGCAGTAATAGGTAAGTTTTTGGTTAAGTCATTTACTGCAATCGTTCTTTTTGATACTGGTGCATCGCATTCATACATATCAAGGGGATTTGTGGATAAGTATAATTTGCCCACCAAAGTTCGTAGAACAGCGATGTTAGTTTGCCAGGAGCAGAACATATGGCAAGCCAAGGATGTTTTTAGATGCCATTGACCATAGGTAGGCATGTTTTCCCCTCAGACCTGATAATTCTGGAGCGCAAGGTTTGGATGTGATTTTGGGTATGGATTGGCTATCAATGTATGGAGGGAACATCGATTGCGCCAGTAAGTCAATTATGCTCACGACCCTAGAAGGAAGGAGGATTAAGTATGTATCCCGGCATGTGCTGAAGAGGACTCAAGTGAATTCCTTATCAGGAGTTGTACAGGAGGAAGTACCAGTGGTGAAGGATTTCCCTGATGTATTTCCAGAAGAGTTGCCAGGCATGCCACCGGATAGAGACATTGAGTTTTTGATTGAGCTTTTGCCAGGCACAGGGCCAATATCTAAGAGATCGTACAGGATGTCCGCAAAGGATTTGGAGGAAATTAAGAAGAAGATTAAGGAGTTACTGGATAAAGGCTATATTCGCCCTAGTTCATCACCTTGGGTATCACTAGTGCTCCTAGTGGAGAAGAAGGATGGATCATTGAGGATGGTTGTTGATTATCGTGGATTGAATGAAGTGACGATCAAGAACAAGTACCCACTGCCGATGATCAATGATTTCTTTGACCAGCTGCAAGGAGCTAAAGTATTTTCCAAGATCGATCTGCGATCAGGATACCACCAGCTGAAGATTCGAGAGCAGGATATACCTAAGACAGCTTTTACCACAAGGTACGGGCTATATGAGTATACCATTATGTCATTCGGTCTGACTAAGGCACCTGCCTATTTCATGAACATGATGAACAAGGTGTTTATGGAGTTTTTGGATAAGTTCTTCGTGGTATTCATTGATGACATATTGGTCTACTCGAAGAATGAAGTGGAACATTAGGAGCATTTGCATTTGGTAACTGGGAAGCTCAGAGAACCTCAGTTATATGCCAAGTTCAGCAAGTGTGAGTTTGGTTGAAGGAAGTTGGATTCCTCGGACATGTTATATCCGAAGAAGGAATAGCAGTAGACCCCACCAAGGTTGTCACTGTGACAAATTGGGAAGCACCCACGTCAGTTGGAGAGATCCGGAGTTTTCTTGGACTCGCAAGATACTACCGGAGGTTCATTGAGAATTTCTCTAAGATTGCAAAGCCCGTGACGGAGTTGTTGAAGAAGGTGACCAAGTTCCGGTGGACTAAGGAATGTGAGGCCAGTTTTCAGGAGTTGAAGAAACATTTGGTTACAGCCCCAGTGTTGATTCTTCCAGACCAACGAAAGGATTATCAAGTGTATTGCGACGCTTCTCGTCGAGGACTTGGAGCGGTGCTTATGCAGGAGGGGAGAGTTGTTTCTTATGCCTCACGACAGCTTAAACCCCATGAGTTGAATTATGCTACACACGATTTGGAGTTAGCAGCCGTAGTGCATGTGTTGAAGACATGGAGACATTTTCTCATCGGAAACCATTGTGAGGTGTACACAGATCACAAGAGTTTGAAGTATATCTTCACACAGAAAGAGTTAAATCTCAGGCAGATGAGATGGTTGGAGCTCATCAAGGATTATGATCTGAGGTTGCACTATCATCCCGGAAAGTCTAACATAGTAGCCGATGCGTTGAGTCGCAAGAGTCATGTCAATACACTCATGACCAGAGAATTACCCAAGGAGTTAGCTGAGGATCTCCGTGAACTATGTCTGGAAATAGTTCTGAGAGGCTATGTAGCAACATTGGAAATTCAGTCTACTTTGATGGATAAAATCAGATAAGCCCAAAAGACGGGCAAGGAGATTGCCGAGATAAAGGAAAGGATGAGAAAAGGAAAGGCTAAAGGATTACATGAGGATGAGCACGATACCCTATGGTTTGAGGATCACGTATATGTGCCTAATGACCCCGAGATCAGGAAGTTGATTCTGCAGGAGGCCCATGATTCGCCGTATTCGATTCACCCAGTAAATACCAAGATGTATCTGGATTTGAAGGACAGTTTCTGGTGGACCAGAATGAAGAAGGATATTGCTGAGTATGTAGCAGTTTGTGATGTATGTCAGAGAGTGAAGGCAGAGCATCAGAAGCCCGCAGGTTTGTTACAGCCATTGCCGATACCCGAATGGAAGTGGGATAAGCTAGGCATGGACTTTATCACGGGTTTGCCTAGGACTCGTGCAAGCTATGACTCGATATGGGTTGTAGTCGATCGTTTGACGAAAGTAGCTCATTTATCCCAGTGAAGACCACTTACACCAGTGCTAAGTTAGCAAAGATATACATGACCAGGATCGTATGTCTGCGTGGAGTTCCGAGGACCATTGCATCTGATAGAGGAACCCAGTTTACCTCAAAGTTCTGGAATCAGTTGCATGAGACTTTGGGTACTAGGCTAGAATTCAGTACAACCTTTCATCCACAGATAAATGGACAGACCGAGAGAGTCAATCAGATTTTTGAGGGCATGTTGAGAGCTTGTGTGCTAGACTATGGATCTAGTTGGGACGACAATTTGCCATATGCAGAGTTCTCTTATAACAACAGCTATCAAGCCAGTTTGACGATGCCCCTTTCGAAGCTTTGTACGAAAGGAGGTGCAGGACACTGTTGTTGTGGGATGAAGTTGGAGACCGTCAGTTGTTTGGACCAGATTTGATTAAAGAGTCTGAAGAGAAGGTTAAGCTAATTCGTGATAGACTCAAGATAGCCTAGTCCAGGCAGAAGAGCTATGCGGATTCTAAACGCAAGGAGACAGTTTACAAAGTCGGAGATAGAGTGTATCTTCGTGTGTCCCAACTACGAGGAGTTAAACGTTTTGGAGTTAAGGGAAAGTTAGCCCCGAGATTTGTAGGACCATACCGAGTTTTGGAACGTATGGGAGAGGTAGCTTAAAAGTTCGAGTTACCCGAAGGACTGTCAAGAGTTCATGATGTCTTTCACGTTTCCCAGCTGAAGAAATGCCATGCAGAGATGGCCGATATTCCTCTGAGAGATACAGTGCCCCTGGAAGCAATTCAGTTGGATAGTGATCTAACTTATGAGGAGAAACCAGTCAAGATTCTCGAGTTTGCCAGCCGAGTTACTCGCAGCAAGGTTATAAAGTTTTGCAAAGTTCAGTAGGGCCACCATACCGAGGATGAAGCCACCTGGGAACGAGAGGATGATCTACGCAGGGACCACCAACACCTATTTTCAAGCCAAGCCAAATCTCGAGGGCGAGATTCATCTTAAGGGGGTAGGTTTGTAACATCCCAAATTTCCAATTTGGAATGTTATACTTAGATCATTCAAGCATATCATATTTTATTGCATTTTGTTTCACGATCCTCGAAATTCTAAGAAACTCAAGGACCCACGGAGAGAGTTGGAGATTTCATCGTTTTCATATTTGAATTTTTCTCAAATATCAAAACAAGGATCATTTTGGTTTTAATTAATTTTCTTTTCAAAAATATTTCATGTTAAAAATATATGAGAGGAGATATTGTGACTTCTCCAAAATAAATGAAATATTCGAGGAAAAATATTAAAATCAAATAAATAATTTTATTTGGATTTTTTGTTGCATTTTATTTGAAGTAGAAAAAAATATGCATTTTTTTCAAAATTGCATTTTTGGCCAAGAAAATGTTCATCCTGTTCTAAATATTCTATTTAGACGGTGAAAATTTGTTTTGGTATTTTTAGATTTTTATTTTATTTACTAGGAATTTCTTTCGGCGAAATGTGTTTAAATTTTTTTGCTTCGGACCGACCGGGCCGAAAGCCCAGCCGGCCCACTCTGTCGCCGCCGTCGCCTTTGTCCCCGAGCCGGACTCCTCGAGGCAGTCCGAGCCGCCTCCCCATCGCCCCTTCCCCAAGCCGCCACCTCTCCCCCCGCTCTTTAAAAGCCAACCCGGGCCCCCCTGGAGCGCCAAGCCGGAGCCACCGCCGCCTGCCTCGCCTCGACGCCGCCTTCCGAGTGCCACTGCCACTGCAGCACGCCGTCGCCGCTGATACGTCTCCAACGTATCTATAATTTTTCATTGTTCCATGCTATTATATTACCCCTTTTGGATGTTTATGGGCTTTATTTTACACATTTATATCATTTTTGGGACTAACCTACTAACTCGAGGCCCAGCCCGTATTGCTGTTTTTTTGCCTATTTCAGTATTTCGAAGAAAAGGAATATCAAACGGAGTCGAAACAGAATGAAACATTCGGGAGCATGATTTTTGGAACGAACGTGATCCAGAGGACTTGGAGTGCAACCCAAGAAGCTGCCAAGGCGGCCACGAGGGTGGACGGCGCGCCCACCCCTACAGGGCGCGACCCCCTATCTCATGGGCCCCTCGGGCAGCCACCGACCTACTTCTTCCTCCTATATATACCCACGTAGCCCGAAAACATCCAGGAAGCCAACGAAAAACAATTTCCACCGCCGTAACCTTCTGTATCCGCGAGATCCAATCTTGGAGCCTTCGTCGGCGCTCCGCCGGAGGGGGAATCGACCGCGGAGGGCTTCTACATCAACACCATAGCCTCTCCGATGAGTTGTGAGTAGTTTACCACAGACCTTCGGGTCCATTGTTATTAGCTAGATGGCTTCTTCTCTCTTTTTGGATCTCAATACCATGTTCTCCCCCTCTCTTGTGGAGATCTATTCGATGTAACTATTTCTGCGGTGTGTTTGTCGAGATCCGATGAATTGTGGGTTTATGATCAAGTTTATCTATGAGAAATATTTGAATCTCCTCTGAATTCTTTTATGTATGATTGAGTTATCTTTGCAAGTCTCTTCGAATTATCAGTTTGGTTTGGCCTACTAGATTGATCTTTCTTGCAATGGGAGAAGTGCTTAGTTTTGGGTTCAATCTTGCGGTGTCCTTTCCCAGTGACAGCAGGGGCAGCAAGGCACGTATTGTATTGTTGCCATCGAGGATAAAAAGATGGGGTTTATATCATATTGCTTGAGTTTATCCCTCTACATCATGTCATCTTTCTGAATGTGTTACTCTGTTCTTATGAACTTAATACTCTAGATGCATGCTGGATAGCGGTCGATGTGTGGAGTAATAGTAGTAGATGCAGGGAGGAGTCGGTCTACTTGTCGTGGACGTGATGCCTATATACATGATCATGCCTAAATAATCTCATAATTATTCGCTTTCCTATCAATTGCTCGACAGTAATTTGTTCACCCACCGTAATACTTATGCTATCTTGAGAGAAGCCACTAGTGAAACCTATGGCCCCCGGGTCTATCTTTTATCATATAAGTTTTCCAGCTACTTTTATTTGCATCTTTATTTTTCCAATATTTATCATAAAATACCAAAAATACATTTATCTTACTATCTCTATCAGATCTCACTTTCGCAAGTGGACGTGAAGGGATTGACACCCCTTCTATTGCATTGGTTGTGAGTTGCCTTTTTGTTTGTGTAGGTGCGTGGGACTTTTGAGGAGCCTCCTACTGGATTGATACCTTGGTTCTCAAAAACTAAGGGAAATACTTATGCTACTATTGCTGCATCACCCTTTCCTCTTCAAGGAAAACCAACGCAAGGTTAAGACGTAGCAGCCGCCGCCGCCCGCGCGCCGCACGCCGCCGCCCCGCCCTGCCTCGCCTCGCCGGACCGCCACAAGCCGCCGGAGCTGCCACCGCCGTTTACCGGATCTTGCCCATCGGTTTTTTATTGGTTTTTAGGTAAAAAATCATTTTTTTAAAAATCCCTAGATCTAGTTTTTTTAGTTTCGGTTCGATTTTCTCGGTTTAGTTAAATAGCGGATGTTCGTCCGTACGTCCGTTTTAACATACGGTGTTCACGCGTTAGCCGTAGACAGCGAACGTTCGTTCGTTAGCCTGTTCATCAGTTTTTCTTTTTCCAGGGTTTTTCCGTGATTATTTTCGATCATGATTTCTGCCCTGATTTTCGTTTTAGTTTATCTTTTCGCTCGTTTATTGGAATCAGGCGATTCAAGCGCCTAGATCTTCGTCTCGAAGCCCTCTTTATGGTTAAACAACTTGAACAAGATTTTGGTACTGTAAAATTTGTCTTTAGTCTAAATTAGTAAATGGATCTTGTTTCTTTCGCAGTTTGAGTTTCGTTGCTTCCTTTGATTTGATTTTTTTTGCAAACTGGAGTTCTTAAGTTGAACTTTCTGGTTAGATCTCTTATTTGAGTTTTACCTGTGCTTCTAGTTTGAGTGCTTATGTATGTTATTGTTTGTTTGCGATAGAGTACCCGGAGTGCGAAGCGTCCTACTACGAGTCTCTAGGTTTCATGGATCATCAACAAGGCAACTAACACTTTGATCATACCTCTTACCCAGTTTTTATTGCATTAGATCAACGCTCGAACATTGCATGGTTAGGATCTGATTAATATGTGGGTTTTGGAAATTAGATGATGATGTAGAACCTATTTCCCTATTTATTATCAAACCTTTGGGAGTTACTTCTACGTTATGCTTATATTGCTGTGCTATGCCCGTGGACGTGGTTTGGGTGAGTGTATCCATGATAGATGTGAGTGTTGTTACTTAATGGTTACCTTAAGGTGGCTACTTAAATATACATCTGGGTGGATTGTTTGAGGCACCCTGGAGTACCCGGTGGTTGTTAGGACACCTAGAGAATCCAGTGTTGTCCTAGGATATCCTAGAGTACCCGTGTGATCACCCTATGGAATGCCACCCAGGCTCAAAGGGATCATAAGATTATTCATGCTAGAAACTTCCATGTGCAGCCACAAGCCATTATGGGCTCTGGCATAGTTGAGTATGTTGTGTGAGCTCTTGAAGAGGTAGACTAGCAGATGTAGGGGAAAGTAGGTGTAACTGTCTACCCAGAGTAAAGAGTTAATGCTTCGGAAAGACTATGTCTCGGTCATCCGTTTCTCAAACACCATGTAGTGCGAGAAATCCAACGGAGGAGATCGAGTCTTGTGGGGAAAAGTGCGCAAACCTCTGTAGAGTGTACAAACTAATCATGGTTAGCCATGTCCCCGTTTATGGAACTTTTGAGTATCTGGTTCTTGGATTATCATGTTGATCTCATCACTCTAAATATAATTTGATCGGGTTAATGTTGATGTTTAATTGGGATTGAGTTGGAGGAACCTTCTCAATGTTTAGCAACCACCATGATAGTTAAATAAAATGTATTCCTTTGTTGTAGGGAAAAATTGGCTTTATGCAAAACTGTAACCATAGAGCTTTCCACCAGCCAAATATGCATGTAGTGATAGCATTCATTCTGTTCATTACTCTATGTGTTACATTGCCAGCATATTCCATGTGCGGACCCATTTCGGGCTACAACGTTTCATGTTGCAGACTTTTCAGACGACGAGTAAGGTGCCATACGTCTTTGTCTTTCACTCAGCTATGTCGTTGGAGTTGATGGACTCACTTTATCTACCAAGCCTTCTGATGTTATCGTTTTTAAATGGCCTTAAGCCATATTATTGTAATAAGTTCTCTTTTGAGGCATTCGATGTAATAAGTGTGTGATTGCTACTTCGTTATAAATCCTCGAGTACTGTGCGTGTCAGCATTTACCGATCCAGGGATGACACTAATGCACATAGATCAGACTGGTTGAGGTCTGGTCGCTACACAAACAGTTACTGCTAATTTTGGTTTACCAACTCTGAATTCTGTAGTCGTGTTTTCCTGCTACAGGAGATTCAATATTTTGCATATGTTTCCTTTTCTTAGACTATTTTTTCAAGATTAAACATAATAACAAATGAGGCCTACAAAGACGATCCTGCCATTCTTAACTGTGCGATGATCTTCGAGTCGTGCTGCCCTTTAAATCCATCAGACAATAAGCTCTAGGTTCTTATTGCGGTCTCAGTTTTGGGAACTTCAATGTCTCATTTATGTTTGTCCACTGAACATTTTGACCTTATTGGTTTTTTTGTAGGCATGGATAGAAAAGTTGGAATCTTACATTAAGTATATAGATATTGTGCACCTTGTCGAGATTGGTGTTGAATTATATATTATGGGTCGTCTGCTCCTGAACTTTTGCTTGTCAACCAAGATGAAATCGGTTAGACACATAATGTACAGTTGTATAACTATATAATTAGAGTGTACCTGATAACTATATAACTTGAGTTATAGAAGAGGAAATTTTGTTATATATGTTTAACAGTTGCTTTTCAACAAGAGAATATTTGTGGCCCCGTTGCAACATATGGGCAATTAACTATGGTTTGATTCTCTGCACGGTCAGCCTCGCTCCTGCTCCCCAGGGATGCCTCATTCTGTCGTACTCATGCTCATCATCGTCTGCCTCTCTATCTCTGGCCGACCTTCACTGTCGGCTCCGCCTCTACCTCGATCCCACGCACCATGGCTTCCCGGATGGCCAGCCAGCGGACACAGGCGACTGCCACGCTAGGTATCCTCGACCGCTACTGCAACTATTTTTCTGAAGATACGCTTGTTCCATTTGCACCAACCTTGCTGCTTAGTAATAAACGGCTATGTTTCTTCTACTACATTGGGATAAGAGTACCATATACCGAACAATGGGGTGGTCTAACTTTTAATACTGGCAAAGCTTTTGCAATGTTGGCTGCATCATTTGTTGCTCTGTTGGAGGTTTAATTAAACCGAGGTAACAAATGCCAGATTCTTTTCTCAGATAAAAACATGACTATGTATTTTGCTTGTCAGGACCAAGATCTCTAGCTACCAATGAAATTTCCATAGTAGTTTGTGTTGCCTTTGTGTAACCTTGATAGTAGCTTCTTGGAAGGTTCAGATATATGGCAAAGGATTTCAATTTTCATGTTTACACAAAGGCAACCCGTGGAAGGTTCAAATTTCTCATGCTAGGTTCTGTGCTCTCAGGTTTACATAGACAAAAATGCCTCCTACTTAGTACTTACACATAGGCAACCTGAGAAAGGTTCAGATTTCTCATGACTGCTTCTTGGGAATTTATGCCTTTGTCATCTTATTAAGAAAATGTAGTTTGTTTTATAGCTAATGTTGCTCGATGCTTATCATCGATGAGTAAATGCTTTAGCTCGTAACTACATGGCACAAGCTACTTTCGATGGGTCTTGTGCAAATAAATTTAATATTTAGACATGCCTTGAGTCAATTATTTAATCCTTCTATAAGAATATATTTAGCTTTGTATTTTTGCACTTTCATTATATATGCACTTACCAATGCATCTAAAGGTTCGACAAAGTAGAAACCACCATTAGTCTTGAGGCTACAAATTGCTTCCTCATACCTCTGTGTTGTACTGTAGGTGCTAAGGAGCCGAGGTCGCATGTTTGTCGGGGCATCAATACACCTCACTTTCCCTTTCCTTTCCCCTATTTTTGTTCTTGCATTTATTTGTTCTTCTTGGACCTCTCTGTCCGCTGGTTTAATATGGTTCTAATTGGTGCCTTACGTCTCCCAAGAAATATAGATTTTGGTTGAGGCAGTTATCACATAAATAAAATGCTAACATTCTCTCAATTTCTGAATGGATTTGTTAAATTGCCTTTCTTTTGTTGTATCTCACCTGATTTGTTTGATGTCCTTGAAGCAAATACCATGACAAGAGCTTGAAGATTTCAAAGATACAGAGGGTTAGCAGAAAGAGGATACACTAACATCTGCTACACTTAAGAATTGAGTCTGTCCCTAACAGGTAACTCAACTCTTAACATATTCATTGCAGAAGCAGAAACAACGGGATACATGACCTGAATACCTTCATTGTTACGTGTTTTTCTCGTGCCTCAAATTGGAACGATATCCATGCTTTTGACCTCTACAAGTTACCCACACTTCAGATAACCCAACGGCTAGAACCCCGATAATTTGGGTTATATGACAAATGTTTAAACTGCTTGGGTCATGTTGGTCAATAGAGTAATTAACATGCTGGTTTTGTTCTGAGATGATATAAACTTGATGTATAGAGTATTAGAGTACTAACATAGGTCCTTTTTCTTTCAACATGTATCTTTATTGCATATACTTGAAGTAATATAATATGTCTAAGTGTAAGTGGTGAGTTCTTAAGTTATGGTTTTCACAAGTATTTAAACATCATGTCCTTTATATGGCTGTCTACCCATCCAAAATAGTTGACTTTCAATTTTGTGTAATTCAGGATCAATTCAGCAATCGAACATAATATAAGACGCAAAAATAGAAGTGTATGAGCATACAATATATAATTGGTGAGATTAGGGGAATGTACTGACAAGTGAAGAGCATATTTCCTTGCGTGACATCCTCGATGCTGCTTCCCTAGCTCACACAGTAGTTCTCTCACTATGTTTCGTACTTGATTTGGTTGGCAGGCTTTACCTAATTTGTGTTCATGTGGTAAGAAACGAACTCATGTGCTTTTACCACTTTCTTGATGCGAATAACATCAACGGACCTGTACTGTCGTGAATTAGTTCTCTGAAACATAACCACTTCTTCTTCCAGTGTACTTATATGTTTTCTTGGCAAAATTTGGGGTAACACTAATCTTCTAGAGATTGTTGTAAGAAATAACTATATTTCGGATCTTATCCCATCAGTGGGCTAATTCTATAAAACAACTAATAAGGAGATTTCTTAGGAGTATTGTATATGTTTGGAGTAATGAGGTAATTTTATCCTATGTGAATTTCTTTCTCTTACCTTACCTAATTTTGTTTTCCCCACCATTTTTTTAGGTTCAAAAGTTTGGCAACAGCTAGCTTGATTGGGAGACATTTCCTGTTAGGAGTTAAACATTGATTTTGAGGCATTAAGCTTTGGTTGGAACTAGCTTTGTTATTTTGCATACTTATGTCAGTATTCAGGCAAAACAACTATCTACCACATTGTTTAATCTGGGGTTTGCCCCGGTGCCAAGTGTACTATATTGCTATATTTTACTTTAATCTATGTGTTGTTATGTATGCATCTCGGCATAAATGGCTCATCATACTAGGATTTAATGTAGTAATACTACTTCTATTGCTTCTTGGTGAACATGAATTATATTGCGTTTTCATGGAACCATGAGCCGTGTAGTTGTGTAGAGGGTCGCGTGAGAGGTAGTCGACAAGCACGGGCTGGGCGGGAAGGTGATCTGTGATGGCGACCATGTCGGCAGGCAAGGCAGGGTCCGACAGTAGCCGTCATGGTGTTTTCGAGGGAGAGCAAGGCATTATTTTTTTTGAAAAGGTGGAGAGCAAGGCATTCACCATCGTACACCCGAAGAAGTCAGAGTCTGGGCCCAAATTGTGGCTGGCGTGAAAGCTGGCTGACCTAAAGGCCAGTGATGGGTCTGCCGCTGTTCTTTGAACTTGGTGTAGATGCGGGATGAGAGCGCTGGCGCCATGTAGACCTTGGTCAATATGTCCATGTTTGATCAGTGTGTCCATATTTTTATTATTTTGTGGCAACGCATGGGTATTCGGCTTTTGCCCGTAGCAATGCACGGGCGTTCTACTAGTGATTTATTGTGTTAGAGTGTAGTAGTAGTGTTGTATTGCATAGTTGTTAGATGTAACATGCGAGAACGTGTAGAGATGTACTTTCGGAGGGCCTATAGAGAGAAATTGGGCATAAAGAGGATTCAACTATTTCTATTCATCTTCATATCATTTGTAACTCATATCTACAATTTGAAAAGTAGACGTGAATGCTTGTTCACTCTTACGAAACCAGTACAACAATAATGGGATGGCGTGCGCCAATTTAGGCACCAGCACGTTGGCCTACTCAGCTCCACACAGAGAGCGAGAGAAGAGATAAATACACGGGTAGTCAATGTATTTCAAGCGAAAAGCGTAATACGGTCACCGGACTTCAGAATACGCTCATTACGGTCACTTTATACGTTTTGTGGTGATTATATGGTCACTTGCTCACCATTCAACATGGCATTGGACTCTGTTGATCGGCCAAATAGTCTGCGTGGCACTATGTTTACTAGTTAAATTGACCATGTTCCTTGTGGGTCCCACCTGTCAGTTCGCATAGCAAAAAGGTCAGATAAACACAAATTTATGCAGGCGCAACAAGACTCCACCCCGTGCGCAGGAACCACCTGGTTGTGTATGTGTCTGTCAGGGCCTGATGTGTGCGCATGCACGTGTAGGTTGAGCACTTGAGCGTGAGAGTGTGTGTTGGTCGTGTGGTGTGTGCATGCATGTGTGCGTGTGAGTGTTGCGTGTGTGTGAGGTTGTGTGTGTACGTGTGGGTGTTGCGTGCGTGCGTGGCTGCGTGTGTTCGTGTGAGTGTTGCATACATGTAGTTTGTGTGCATGCGTGTGTGTGTGTGTATAATCACCACACTAGCTCTTGTGTGTTAAAACAGACGGCTCAGCATACCAATACAAGACCACCTTGTCTGCTGTGCCCGCGGTCATGACTTCGAACCACCATCCAATATTTTTTACCGTTTGTTTTCATTCTTATACACACCAACAGGTGGGCCCAATGGTAGTGAGATAATGTGAGGCAACACTAGAGGTGCCACGTGGAGCGTTTAACTGGTCAACTAGTCGTGTCTTTAGCAAATACAGAGCTGTAAGGTGGATTCTGAAGTCCAATGTATAATAACCACAAAACATAAATGGTGATCGTAATGAGTGGATTCTGAAGTCCAATGTACGTATCGTGCTTTCGCTTCAAATACAATGATCGCCACTATATATATCACGAGAGAAAGATGAAACATGCGTGAATGTGTGATACATCTCCATCGTATCTATAATTTTTGATTGTTCCATGCCAATATTATTCAACTTCCATATACTGTTGGCAACATTTTATACTATTTTTGGGACTAACATGTTGATCCAGTGCCCAGTGCCAGTTCCTATTTGTTGCATGTTTTACGTTTCGCAGAAACACAATATCAAACGGAGTCCAAACGGGATAAAAATGGACGGAGAATTATTTTGGAATATTTGTGATTTTTGCGAGGAAGAATCAACGCGGGACGGTGCCCGAGGGGGCCATGAGGCAGGGGGTGCGCCCCAGGAGGGCAGGCGTGCCCTGGACCCTCGTGGGCACCCCATAATGCGGTTGATGCTCTTCTTTTGCCGCAAGAAAGCTAATTTTATGAGAAAAATCTGGGCGAAAGATTCACCCCAATCGGAGTTACGGATCTCCGGATATAAAAGAAATGGTGAAAGGGCAGAATCTGGGAACGCAGAAACACAAAGAGACAGAGAGATAGATCCAATATCGGAGGGGCTCTCGCCCCTCCCACGCCATGGGAGCCAAGGACCAGAGGGGAAACCCTTCTCCCATCTAGGGAGGAGGTCAAGGAATAAGAAGAAGTGTGCCCCTCTCCCCCTTGCTTCCGGTGGCGCCGGGGCCGGGGGCCATCATCATCACCGCGATCTTCACCAACACCTCCGCCATCCTCACCAACATCTCCATCACCTTTCCCCATCTATATTCAGCGGTCCACTCTCCCGCAACCCTCTGTACCCTCTACTTGAACATGGTGCTTTATGCTTCATATTATTATCCAATTATGTCTTGCCATCCTATGATGTCTGAGTAGATTTTCATTGTCCTATCAGTGATTGATGAATTGCTATGATTGGTTTGAGTTGCATGTTTTATTATTGGTGCTATCCTATGGTGCTCTCGTGTCGTGCAATGTTGAGGGATCCTCGCTGTAGGGTTTGCAACATGTTCAAGATTTGCTTATGGTGGGTGGCGTGAGTGACAGAAGCACAGACCCGAGTAAGTAGGTTGTTTGCGTATGGGATAAAGAGGACTTGATAATTTAATGCTATGGTTGGGTTTTACCTTAATGATCTTTAGTAGTTGCAGATGCTTGCTAGAGTTCCAATCATAAGTGCATATGATCCAAGAAGAGAAAGTATGTTAGCTTATGCCTCTCCCTCAAATAGAATTGCAATAGTGATTACCGGTCTAGTAACGTAGTCAATTGCTTAGGGACAATTTCACCACTCCTACCACCACTTTTCCACACTCGCTATATTTACTTTATTGCTTCTTTATCTAAACAGCCCCTACTTTTTATTTACGTGCTCTTTATTATCTTGCAAACCTATCCAACAACACCTACAAAGTACTTCTAGTTTCATACTTGTTCTAGGTAAAGCGAACACTAAGCGTGCGTAGAGTCGTATCAGTGACAGATAGGACTTGAGAGAATATTTGTTCTACCATTAGCTCCTCATTGGGTTCGACACTCTTACTTATCGAAAGAGGCTACAATTATCTCCTACACTTGTGGGTTATCAAGACCTTTTTGTGGCGCCGTTGCCAGGGAGTCATAGCGTGGGGTGAATAATCTCGTGTGTGCTTGTTTGCTTTATCACTAAGTAATTTTTATTTGCTATTCTAAGTTGTTCTCTATCTTTAGTTATGGATATGGAACACGAAATACCAAAAAAGTTAGGTGTACTTGCTACTCATGGAGATGGGGAACCTCCTAAAACCCTCGATGCTCGTTATGTTCAAGATATTATGTACTACTTTGATAATCTTGAGAAAACCCCATTCAATTATGTTATGGGAGACACGTTGGATCAATGTGAATATTTTAGGGATTATTACTAGACACAAAAAGGGAAACTATTATGGGATCAAATGCATATGTTGCGTTGGTATGCTCGTCAACTATGCTTGAGATATGATTATACTTGTTGCTCTAGGATGAAGGCTCCACACCTTCCCTTTTCATGCAAATTTGTTCCTAAGGCCGAACAGAAGATGTCTATGTGAATAAGCAGGCATCGCTGCTAGCCACTGCCGCTCGTACTACGGAGGTCTCCAGACTGAAGCGGGACCTGGAGCGGACTGAGGACGAGCTCAGCCTCGTGAAGACGTAGCTCAAGGAAAACAAAGGTACACAATACCCCATCTGTATATTTATAAAGGAAAAATTGTTGCTGCTAATAGAAGCGTCATGATCTTTAATAGGGGCCATGACCGAAGTGGCGACCCTTAATAAGGCGCTGACCGAGGCCGAAAACAAAGCGGCCAAGGAACGTGCCGAGCACGAGAAGCAAGAGGCCCAGGTCAACGAGGTCCGGCAAGAGCTCCAAGATTTCGTCCAGAAATACGAGTTCTTGGAGCATGACTCTAAGACTCAAGAGTCCGAGCTTGCTAAGGCCCTCCAGAGCGTGCAAGACGCCAAACCGAAGCCCAAAAGGCCCTCCAGGAGATTCAGGCGGTCAAGAAGATTGCGGCGGGTAAGTCATTCATTATACAAAGCAAGCACGTGAAGGAGACTTTCCTTTTACTTACCCCAATTTGGAGCTCTCCAGGAGCGTTCGCAGATCTACCGCAACATATCTGATGCTGCAGAGTTCTACCAAGATGAAGAAGGGAGCTCGTCGGAGAAGTTGTTCTGGTCTCAGTATCTTGGGGCCGAACATTCGATACCCTTGAGCGACCAGCTGAAGCAACTGGTCGAACTGCACAAGGCGGCCGAACTGGCCATGAAGGACCTCATAGTCCGGCTTTGGCCTGCCGAGCCCTTGCCCAGCAGCTACTTTGGCCTCGTGAAGCAGCTTCTAAATGCCTGCCCGCGGCTTGATGTCAGAAAGCGGTAAGTTTGCATTGAAGGTGCGCGCATGGCCTTCGCCCGCGTGAAAGTGCACTAGGCGAAGATGGATGCCCAGAAGCTGATGACAGAGGGGCCGCCGAAGGGCAAGGATCACCGCCATCCCGAAAAGTATTATGATAGTGTCCTGAAGGGCTCCCGCCTTGTGGCGGAGCGATGTGCTAAGGATGTAATCTTTGAGTGAGTGTACTAATTTTATCCTGTAATATGAAAGCAAGTTCATTTGCACGATATAAAGCTTGTTGATTTAAATTTTTACCTGTGCGTCCGCTTACAAAATCTCAGAGTAGGCCAGTCGTCAGCTTCTGCCCCCATGTAACTAGTACCGGGGTGTTTGGGATATATCTAAACACTTTTTATCCAAATTTTTGGTCCTTTAAGGAGGTGTTTAGCGCAACGAACAAGGCAATTGGACTATGCAACTTTATCACCCTCACTTAGCCATAGAAGTTCTATAATTTTAAATTTTGGCGTAGCCCCTGGTATTCAGAAGGCCGAACTTGGGGTGCTATACACGCCTAAATCATACAAAGACCGATTCCTCGCCCAAAGCGGAAAAAATCTTTAAGGATTTGAAACCTCTCGAACAGCGACCAGCTCTCGCTGTATCATGACAGTTAGTTTTCGGCTTTCTCTACTGAGGTGCTCGTCCGAAAGAACCGGGACACAATCGCAGTAGTTCTCCCTGTACCACCTTAGCCAATATAACAGAATGTAAGGCTGCAAAACATGGGAGCCGGGCAACCCAACTATTGACCCAAGACATGATTCAGAGCTGATGCATATAATGCTATAAGTTCGGGGTGCCGCACTGTCGAAAGTGTTCGGACTTTTCTTGCCGTGTTATGGGGTACACTGAAGCCCCTGGTGATCTGAATGTACCAAAATGTACGAGTGCGATTTGTAATAAATAAAGTGTCAAGGAAAAGAGAAAAAGAAATGTAGTAATAAGCTGATGCCACACATTATTTTCCATTTGAATGATACGTCAAGGCGTATGTATACAAGCAGTGCGATAAGCAAAATAGGACTATTTTACATGTCCTAACCAAGAGCGAGCTGCGTGTGGGTATGTAAAAATAGGTATTGCGATTGTTATCAGAGACCACCTGGGGATTCCCTTGTACGTCAAAGCTTCTTGCCTCCTTGGTTCCCGTCCCGTGATGGGTCCGATAATCAGGTTATAATAAGATAGGGACCTGAGAGAAAGAAAAGAGTGAAGCTATACGGGTCCTGGGGCGGTTGAGCCGCATTGTGGACCGCATTCTAGCTGTGCCTCCTCCTATGCCCATGGTATTTTAAGTGCGTAATTATGTACGCGCGACACAGATTTCATCGCTTGACTGGGACTAGGACGGAGGCCGAATTGCTAGGCCAGCTCTGGATGGGCCGGATGATCCTGTTGCAGGGTACTTCGGACTCGCTTGACGGTGTCCAGGGGCTTTATTGCTGAATTGGAGGTCTGCCTAAGGAGGCTGCTCTGTACTTCTGCTGCGAGGGCCGCAGTGTGCTCCTCCGTACGGAGGGAGCGCTCTGTGTTTCCATTGACTGTTATAACCCCGTGAGGTCCTGGCATCTTGAGCTTGAGGTAGGCATAGTGCGGCACTGCATTGAATCTGGCGAATGCGGTTCGTCCAAGCAGTGCATGATAGCCACTTCGGAAGGGGACGATATCAAAGATTAACTCCTTGCTTCGGAAGTTGTCTAGAGATCTGAAGACTACTTCCAGTGTGAATGAGCCCGTGCAACAGGCCTCTACACCTAGTATGACACCTTTAAAGGTGGTTTTGGTGGGTTTGATCCTTGAGGGATCGATGCCCATTTTGCGCACTATATCCTATAGAGCAGGTTCAGGCTGCTGCCACCGTCCATGAGGACTCGTGTGAGGTGGAATCCATCAATGATAGGGTCAAGGACCAGTGCGGCCAAACCGCCATGACGGATACTGGTCGGATGGTCCCTGCGATCAAAGGTGATCGGGCAAGAAGAGCATGGGTTGAACTTTGGGGCGACTGGCTCCATTGCGTAGACATCCCTTAGAGCACGCTTCTGCTCCAGCTTGGGAATATGGGTGGCGTATATCATATTTACCGTTTTCACTTGCGGAGGAAAATTCTTCTGTCCTCCTGTGTTCGGCGGCCGGGGCTCCTCGTCGTCATCACTATGTGGCCCCTTTTCCTTGCTTGCCGGCCTGTTTAAATACCCAAAATTCTATGTTGGTGTGGTTGGTTGGTTTATCAGGGGTGCCGTGGATTTGAGATGAGCGATCGAGTATGCGGTCCAAACTGGACAGGCCCGGATTGTTTCTTTTAAATGGCTTTTTCCGTTGACCGGTCTTGGAGCCACTGAATCCGGCATTGACGGCCGTGTCTTCAGCATTATCCCCATTATTGCGATGCTTGTGTCTGTTGTGCCAGGGCTTGCCGTTGCTATCTCTGGCGTCTGAAGTGCCAGGATTTCTTGATGTGCTGTTGCTGCGAGCCAACAAGCTGTCCTCGCCCGCACAGAAGTGGGTCATGAGCGTCGTAGGGGCTTCCATGGATTTCGGCTTCTCTTGGCCGAGGTGTCGGGCAAGCCATTCATCATGGATGTTATGCTTAAAGGCCGCTAGGGCTTTGTCATTCGGACAGTCGACGATTTGGTTCTTTTTAGTTAAGAACCGAGTCCAGAATTTCCTGGCTGACTCTCCGGGCTGTTCTTGGGTAGGGGGTCCCGAACTGTGCGTCTAAGGCTAATGGTAGCAGGAGGCGGGGGACACAATGTTTACCCAGTTTCGGGCCCTCTCTATGGAGGTAATACCCTACTTCCTGCTTGATTGATCTTAATGATATGAGTATTACAAGAGTTGATCTACCACGAGATCGTAGAGGCTAAGCCCTAAAAGCTAGCCTATGATTATGATTGTTGTTATCCTACGGACTAAACCCTCCGGTTTATATAGACACCGGAGGGGGCTAGGGTTACAACAGAGTCGGTTACAGAGAAGGAAATCTACATATCCGAATTGCCAAGCTTGCCTTCCACGCAAAGGAGAGTCCCACCCGGACACGAGACGAAGTCTTCAGTCTTGTATCTTCATAGTCCAACAGTCCGGCATAAGCATATAGTTCGGCTGTCCGAGGACCCCCTAATCCAGGACTCCCTCAGTAGCCCTTGAACCAGGCTTCAATGACAACGAGTCCGGCGCGTAGATTGTCTTCGGCATTGCAAGGTGGGTTCCTTCTCTGAATACTCCAATGAAGATTTTGAACACAAGAATCGTGTCCGGCTGTGAAAAACAAATTCCACATACCATCATAGAGAGCACAATATTCCACAAATCTAATCTGCTGACAACTTTTCCATAGCGTGACATCACGCCGCGACCCAGTCATTTCTCGAACCGTTTTTCTCAACCTGCTACAGCACATCTTGCGAGGCGGTTTCATTGGCACGTCTTGTCGAAGCAGAGATCGCGTCCCCTTATCATGGGGTACTCATCAATACGGGTGTGGGTAACCCAACGCCGCCATCAACACGACGCTTGGGGAATAAGCGAGTTTCTAGGGAAAGTGGGGAGGCGCATGGTCCCTGCTGCCTTTATAAGGAAATAAGGATTCCCCTTTTTCACCCATGCCTTCTTCTTCCTCCGCTCATCCATTCTCTCTTGCACGAGCTCCAGTGCCCAAGAATTCGCCTTCTCCGCCAACAAAGGCCCTCCGAGAATGTCCGGATCGGGAGCAGGAAGCAAGTGGATGGCCTCTACCATCCGGGAGAAGGACATCAAGAAACTTCGGGAGGCCGGGTATCTGGCGAAGAAGATCAGCCACCGCCTCCCGACGGTGGGACAGATCGTCCCTACTCCGGAACCCCACGAGAAGGTTGTATGCCTTCCTAATTCTGTTCGCGGTCTAGGGTTTCGCCTCCACCCATTCATTCGCGGCATTATGTATTACTGTGGTATTGATTTTCATGATCTATCCCCCAATCCCTTCCTCAACATCTCGACATTCATCGTCGTGTGCGAGGCCTTTCTTCACATCCCCCCACACTTCGGCTTATGGCTGAAGATTTTCAATGTGAAGCCCAAGGAGGTGAGCGGCAAGCACACTGAGTGCGGAGGAGCCATGGTGAGCAAGATGCCCAACGTCACATGGCCCTCAGGTACCTTCAATGACTCCGTCAAGGGATGGCAACAATAGTGGTTCTATGTCACTGAGCCACGCGGCACAAAACGGGCCACAGGTCCCGAATTCCGACCCGGAGCTCCACTTCGACTTACGTCCTGGCCCAAGAAGGGCCTGAACTGGTCTTCGCCTGATGAGTCGTCGGTGCTCCAGACGCGCGTCAAGGGTATGGAAGACAAGAATATCAAACTTGTCAATGTTGTCCAGGTGATGTTAGTTCGCCGAATTCTCCCTTGCCAACATAGGGCTTGTCATTTTTGGGAGTACGACCCGGCCAAGCACCAGACCCTACTAGGGTTCTTCGACTCAGCGCACAAAGACATCTGGAAAGTGCTTTTTAAGTCCGGCAAATCATGGCTAGACTCCGCCAAGGACTACGGGTATCAACTGTCCCGACCTGCGAGTTCGGTAAGTCTCCGTGTGTTGGCAAGTCACATGCTTTATCTATACAATCCAAAGGAAACACTTAATGTATTTTTCCACAACTCTCCTAGGGCTGCACGAACAAGACAGGGCGGATCTACTGCCCGGCCCCGCTGCCAGAAGAACCAGCCGGCCCACTTCTGACGAAGATGCTAGTCCCGGCGCCTTACAAGGCACCGAAGAAGAAAACCGAGAAAGAGATTTAAAGAGACCAGGGGCGCGCGTCGTCGCTGAGGAACTTAGGACACAGTATCCGAAGACTCCGAGGCCCACTCTTCCTCCAAGGAGGATGAGGAAGAGGAGGAAGCCAATCCCCCTCAGCGAGGGGAGGAAAGAAAAGGACGACCTCCACAAACTTGGAGGCCGAGTCGCCTAAGAAGGGAAAAACTCCCCTTCCAGAGGAATCCGCCACCGCTACCGACAGCAGCCCGGAGTGGAATCCTAGGGTCCAGCCCATGGTGAAATCGTGAGTATATAAAATCCGGACACGTTTGCGCATCCAGACTCACTATTGTATGACGTTTAATCATTAAGCAACACCTTTTTGCAGTCCAGCGAGGTCCCGCACCGAACAATCCTCATCGGAGGATTTACTGGGCTCAGACGCTATAGACAGCGGGACACCCCCGAAGGCCCCCTTCCCAATACATGAGAACGACACCGCGGCATCGTCCCATAGGGACCTAGGCCAAGGAGGGGGTGAAAAGACCGTCAAGGCGGCACCAGGGGGTCAAACTTCGATGGCCGGACACGCGGGAGACAAAGCTCCCATGGACACTAACAGCGGGGGCCATCTTGGATTCAGCCCCCAGCCGGACACAATTCTGGAGACTGATATGGCTCCGGAATCAGGTAGGCAGCCTCCCTCGACAGGAGGGGGTGCGCCTGTTACACCGGCAACCTCTGCCCAACCAGAGGTGCCGGATACCTTGTCCGCGGCGCTGAAGAGCGGCTCCATCGTTGAAGAACACTGTGCCCTTATGGGTGCGGTGATTGATAAGATTCGGTCCGCTGAGAGCGGGCTGAACGAAGCCTGCATCAGCCTTATAACGGGCTTTGAGGTATGTTGTGAGGTTTCAAAGAGTGTTATAGTATAGGTAGTAGCCCCTGATACACTGTTTGGTGTTCTAAAGAAAGAACCAGACAGAGGATCAAATATGTGTTCGCAGGAGACTCACCTTATGGCACCTCTCCCTCTTTTTTATAAGCAGGCGTCTGTAGTGACTGCCGCCTCTCATACTGCGAAAGTCTCCGGACTGAAGTAGAGTCTGGAGTGGGCCAAAGAAGAGCTTGGCCAATTGAAAAAGCAGTTGGAGGATAACTGAGGTATGCAATAAACCTTGTTCGCGTTCAGCGTGAATGAATAACTGAGTATGATGAAAATATTTTCATGATGTGCTCTAGGGGTGACGGCTGAAGTTGAGGCTCTTAAGAAGGTTGTGGCCGAGGCCGAGAAGAAGGCAGCCACAGAGCAAGCTCTTCGTGAAAAGCACGAGGCCAGGGTTATTGAAGCTGAGCAAGAGCTCCAAGAGGCCGTGAAGAGATGCGAGACCTTGGAGCAGAATTTAACAGAGAAAGAATCTGAACTCACCAAGGCTCGGCAAGCCGCACGCGATGCCCAGGAGGAAACCCAAGGAGACCTGCAGGAAATCCAGGAGGCAAGGAAAATCGTGGCGGGTAAGGCTTTTTCTATGCAAAGCAAAATATTTGAAGGGAGAAAATCATGTTACTAATTTGAATTCGGATTTCTCCAGGGGTATTTGCAGAACTGCCACACAACATATCTGATGCCGCACAATTCTATCAAGCCGAAGAAAGGAGCACTGCCAAGAAGCTCTTCTGGTCGCAGTATCTGGCGCCAAAGTATCCAGTGCCCTTTGTCGATCAACTGAAGCAGCTGATCGAACTGCATAAGGCAGCCGAACTAGCCATGAAGGATTTAATTATCCGGCTATGGCCTGCCGAGCCGATTCCCAGCAGCTACTTCGGGCTCGTGAAGCGACTCGTGAGTGCCTGCCCTCGACTTGAAGTCATCAAGCGGTCGGTCTGTATGGAAGGTGCGCGAATGGCCTTCGCCCACGCGAAGGTGCACTGGGTGAAGATGGATGCTGAAAAGCTGATGATCGAAGGACCGCCTGAGGGGAAGGAGCACCGCAAGCCCGAGTTATATTATGATAATGTCCTGAAAGGATCCCGTCTTGTAGCGGAGCAATGTGCTAAGGACATTATATTCCCATGAATACATTCATGTTGTCCTATGTAATGTTTGAACAAGGTCATTTAAACGATATAATGCCTGTTATTTTGGAAATTTTACCTCCTGTGTGGCCATTGTATATATTAACCCTCAGAGTTGGCCAGTCGTCGGCTTCTGCCCCCACGTAGGAAATACGGGGCTGTTCGGGATGAACCTGAGCACTCTTTCCCCCAGTTTTGGATCCTTGAAGGAGGTGTTCAGCGCAATGAACTAGGCAATCGGACTATAAGGCTTTATCACCCTCACTTAACCATAGGAGTTTGACAAAATAAAGGTAGGCGTAGCCCCTGGTGTTCGGAGACCGCATAAGGGGCTCTATAAGCACCTGATCGGAAGAGAAAACCGATCCCTCGCACGCTGCATTAGTTATCACATAGTGCGGAAGAAATCCTCAAAGATTTTGTAACGTCTCGAACAGCTGACCAGCTCTCGCCGTATCATGGGAGTCAGTTTTCGGCTTTCTCTACTGAGGCGCTCGTCCGGAAGAACTAGGACGCAATCGCAGTAGTTCTCCCTTTACTACCCTAGCCGATATAGGGGAACGTAGGGTAGCAAGCACAGGAGCCGGGCAACCCAACTATTGACCCAAGACATGATTCGGAGCCGATGCATATAATGCTATAAGTTCGGGGTGCCGAACGTCCGTGAGGGTGTCCGGACTTTATTGCCGTATTATGGGTACAACGACGCCCTTGGCATATTAAGGCATATCGTAGTGTACGGATGCCACTTGACAAAGAGTGTCAATGAGAAACAACAGCAAATGAGCCTCATATAAAGCCACATGTTGTAATTGAATACAGGTAATGTGATAAAAAGAAATATGACTTCAGAACCTATTGAGAACAGGTGGGGGAGGCTGTGCGCGGATCCGGGTTGTAATCGGATGATTATCGAGGGGAATATCTAAGGATTCCGTAACGCGTTCGAGCTGTTTCCCTTCTTGGTATATTCGTCCGTTCATGGGTCTGGACGCCATGTCGCCAGTCGTGGCCTACTCAAAAGTGGACCTGCAAACAAAATGCAAAAACGTTTGTTTGCCACGGAGCGGTTATGCCGCGTTGCGTGGCCTATCCTAGCTTTGCCTCCGTCTACTGCCTGAGTGTTTGATTGAGCTCTTGACGAGCCGGGCTATCCTGCCGCGAAGTAGTTCAGACTCCTTTGATGGTGTCTAGAAGCTTGGCTGTCAACTCAAGGTTCGATTGAGAGATGCCACTCTGTGCTTCTACTGTTAAGGCAGCGGTGTACTCTTCAGCACGGAGGGAGCGTTCGGCCTTGCCATTAACTGTTATGACGCCGTGCGGACCGGGCATCTTAATCTTAAGGTAGGCATAATGTGGCACCGCGTTGAATCGAGCAAATGCGGTTCGTCCGAGCAATGCATGATAGTTGCTATGAAAAGGGACGATGTCAAAGATTAACTCTTCGTTGTGGTAGTTATCCGGTGGTCCGAAGACTACCTCCAGAGTGATGGAGCCTGTATAACAGGCCTCCACACCTAGTATAACACCTTTAAAGGTGGTTTTAGTGGGTTTGATCTTTGAAGGATCGATACCCATCTTGCGCACTGTGTCCTGATACAGCAGGTTCAGACTGCTGCCTCCGTCCATAAGGACTCGTGTGAGGTGGAATCCGTCAATTATTGGGTCAAGGACTAGTGCAGTTGAATTGCCCTGACTGGTATTGGCTGGACGATCCGTACGGTCAAAAGTGACCGGGCCGGACGATCATGGGTTATATTTTGGGGCGACTGGCTCCGTTACGTCGACATCCCTAAGTGTGCACATCCGCTCCCGCTTGGGAATATGGGTGGCGTTTATCATGTTCACCGTTTTGATTTGCGGGGGAAACTTCTTTTACCCTCCTGTGTTCGGTGGCCGGGGCTCCTCATCATCGTCATTGCTTTGCGATCCCTTCTCCTTGTTTTCGGCACCTGACCTGTAGGCTTGTTTTAAGACCCAGCATTCTCTGTTGGTATGGTTGGCTGGTGTTCCTGGGTGCCATGAATTTGGCATCGACGGTCGAGTATACGGTCCCAACTGGACGTGCCCGAACTATTTCTTTTGAATTGTTTCTTCCTTTGACCGGTAGTAGAGTCGTTGAATCCGGCGTTGATGGTCGTGTCTTCGGTGTTGTCGCCATTATACGACGCTTGTGTTTGCTGTGTCTGGGCTTGCCGTTGTTATCTCTTGGTGCAGAAGTCCCAGGCTTGCTTGAGACGATGTTGCTACGAGCTAGCCAGCTGTCCTCGCCCGCACAAAAGCGGGTCATGAGTGTCGTGAGGGCTGCCATGGATTTCGGCTTCTCTTGACTGAGGTGTCGGGCAAGCCACTCGTCACGGATGTTGTGCTTAAAGGACGCTAGGCCTTTAGCATCCAGACAGTCGACAATTTGGTTCTTTTTAGTTAGGAACCGAGTCCAGAATTTCCTGGCTGACTCTCCAGGCTGTTGGGTTATGTGACTTAAGTCATCAGCATCCGGGGGTCGCACATAAGTGCCCTGGAAGTTGTCAAGGAATGCGTCTTCCAGGTTCTCCCAACTGGCAATGGAGTTTGCCGGCAGGCTATTCAGCCAATGCCGAGCCGGTCCCTTGAGCTTTAGTGGGAGGTACTTGATGGCATGTAGATCATCGCCACGGGCCATGTGAATGTGGAGAAGGAATCTTCAATCCATGCCGCGGGGTCGGTTGTCCCATCATATGGTTCGATGTTTACGGGTTTAAACCCTTCTAGGGACTCATGCTCCATTTCTTCGTTAGTGAAGCATCGGGGGTGTGCGGCGCCTCTATGCCGGGCTACGTCGCGATGCAGTTCCAACGAGTCTGGTCTGCTGTATTCGGCCCAGATGGATTTGTATTTAGTATATCCGGTGTGGCGGTCATCATCACGTGTTGGGGCGCGCCCCCGCGATCCGTAGATCGATCTTGACTATCCCGCTTTGCTTTTCAATTCGTCTCGCAGGTCGTGCGTGTAGCCCCGGGCCTTCGTGTTTTTGTTTGTTTGGCGACGGGGTGCGGGCTGGTATTCGGGCTGATACACTGCTTTGTCTCAGCCACGAGGTGGCCGGTTATCCGCATCCTGCGCTGGTAGTGTAGGCTCCAGTGCCTCCTCCTCGCATTGAGGTAAGAACCTGCGCTTCGGGTAACTTTTGGTTGGGGGCTCGAGTCCATATTCCTCGGCTGCCAGGACCTTAGTCCATCTATCAGTTAGCAGATCTTGATCAGCTTGAAGCTGCTGCTATTTTTTCTTCAGGCTTTTTGCAGTGGCTATAAGCCGGTGCTTGAAGTGCTCCTGCTCGACGGGATCCTCAGGCACGATAAATTCTTCGTCGCCGAGGCTCACTTCATATTCGGAGAGGGGCATGTAACTGTCATCCTCCAAGTCTCCATCCATTGACTGTTCATCGGGGCTAGGTTGCCCATCCTCCTGTCCGGCTTGCTGAAGCTTGGCTGGGCAGGATTGTTTTCCTCTTTGGCATCATCCGGAGTGCTATTGTCTCTTGTGCCGGTATCGCTATTTTATAGGCGGGGCTTAGAGCGGAGTCGCTGACACCGGCGCTTAGATTGCTTCTCAAGCGGATTATCCTTCATTGCCTCATCGCCATTGCTTTCTTTGGGTGTGTCCACCATATATATATATATATATATATATATATATATATATATATCGTATGATGAGGTGGCTGTCCGGCGCCCTATGGGCGGTGGTTCCTGTTCTTCTCCGGCATCCTCGTCCCTACCGTCGATCTCTTCGGAGTCGAAATCAAGCATGTCGGTTAAGTCATCGACAGTGGCTATCGAGTGGGTGGTGGGTGGGTAACGAATTTCTTCGTCGTCCGCTTCCCACTCAAGCCGGACATAGTTCGGCCAAGAGTCTCCTGACAGGGAGAGAGATTTAAATGAATTTAGCACATCGCCCAAGGGCAAGTGCTGAAGGATATCCGTGGAGCTAAACTCCATGATCGATGCCCAGTCAGGTTTGGCAGGCACAGATGCACGTGGTTCGAAGCCCCTGGGCGGAGACGAGTCCGAGGGTCCGAAGATACAGACCTCCTTGGAACTGAGATCTGTGTTCGGCTCTATCGTCACTAAGTGTGCGGCCTCCATGGCGGGGTCCATACACCCATCATTGGGTGGCACAATCTGCTCCAGATTTAAGGCTAGTGCAGCTACGGGTGCGATCTCTTGAACACCGTCCGATGACAGATCTAAGTCATGCTCATCGCAGCTGTAGGACACACCTGTCATGGGCTCGAATCCGTCGAAGATTAAGTCTCCGCGGATGTCGGTAGTGTAGTTCAAGATTCCAAACCTGACCTGATGGCCAGGGACGTAGCTATCGATCTGCTCCAAATGGCCAAGTGAGTTGGCCCGCAGTACGAAGCCGCCGAATACGAAGATCTGTCCAGGGAGGAAAACCCCACCCTGGGTCGCATCATTGTAGATGATTGAAGGAGCCATCAAGCCTTACCGTGACGGTACAGTGGAACTCTCAATGAAAGCACCAATGTTGGTGTCAAAACCGGCAGATCTCGGGTAGGGGGTCCCGAACTGTGCGTCTAAGGCTAATGGTAACAGGAGGCGGGGGACACAATGTTTACCCAGGTTCGGGCTCTCTCTATGGAGGCAATACCCTACTTCCTGCTTGATTGATCTTGATGATATGAGTATTACCAGAGTTGATCTACCACAGATCGTAGAGGCTAAGCCCTAGAAGCTAGCCTATGATTATGATTGTTGTTGTCCTACGGACTAAACCCTCCGGTTTATATAGACACCGGAGGGGGCTAGGGTTACAACAAAGTCGGTTACAGGGAAGGAAATCTACATATCTGAATTGCCAAGGTTGCCTTCCACGCAAAGGAGAGTCCCACCCGGACACGGGACGAAGTCTTCAGTCTTGTATCTTCATAGTCCAACAGTTCGGCATAAGCATATAGTCCGGCTGTCCGAGGACCCCCTACTCCAGGACTCCCTCAGTCTCTCTCAAACAACCCTGCAACCAAATAACAAAGAGTCTCTTGTGTCCCCAACACACCCAATACAATGATAAATTGTATAGGCGCACTAGTTCGGCGAAGAGATGGTGATACAAGTGCAATATGGATAGTAGATATAGGTTTTTGTAATGTGAAAAATATAAAAACAGCAAGGTAGAAAGCGATAAAAGTGAGCAAAAACAGTATTGCAATGCTTCGAAACAAGGCCTAGGGTTCATACTTCCACTAGTGCAAGTAACCTTTACAATGATAACATAATTAGATCATATAACAATCCCTCAACATGAAACAAAGAGTCACTCCAAAGTCACTAATAGCGGAGAACAAACGAAGAGATTATTGTAGGGTACGAAACCACCTCAAAGTTATTCTTTCCGATCAATCCATTGGGCTATTCCTATAAGTGTCACAAATAGCCCTAGCATTCATAGTAAAATAACACCTTAAGATACACATCAAACAAAACCCTAATGTCAACTAGATACTCCAATGTCACCTCAAGTATCTGTGGGTATGATTATACAATATGCATCACACAATCTCAGATTCATCTATTCAACCAACACAAAGAACTTCATAGAGTGCCCCAAAGTTTCTACTGGAGAGTCAAGAAGAAAATGTGTGCCAACCCCCATGCATAGATTCCCAAGGTCATGGAACCCGCAAGTTGGTCACCAAAACATACATCAAGTGAATCAATAGAATACCCCATTGTCACCAAGGGTATCCCACGCAAGACATACATCAAGTGTTCTCAAATCCTTAAAGACTCAATCCGATAAGATAACTTCAAAGGGAAAACTCAATCCATTAAAAGAAGGTAGAGGGGGAGAAACATAATAAGATCCAACTATAATAGCAAAGCTAACGGTACATCAAGATCATGCCATATCAAGAACACGAGAGAGAGATATCAAACACATAGCTACTGGTACATACCCTCAGCCCCGAGGGTGAACTACTCCCTCCTTGTCATGGAGAGCGTCTGGATGATGAAGATGGCCACCCGTGATGGATCCCCCCTCCGGAAGGGTGCATGAACAGGGTCCCGATTGTTTTTTTGTGGCTACGGAGGCATGCGGTGGCAGAACTCCCGATCTAGGTTTTTTCTGGAAGTTTGGGGATTTATAGGAGGGGTTAGCGTCGGTTTCACATCGGGGGACCTACAGGGAGTCCACGAGGCAGGGGGCGCGCCCTAGGGGGGGGGGGGGGGCGCCCTCCACGCTCATGGGGCCTGAGGGAGTCCTGGATTAGTGGGTCCTCGGACAGCCGGACTATATACTTTGGCCGAACTATTGGACTATGAAGATACAAGATTGAAGACTTTGTCCTGTGTCCAGATGGGACTCTCCTTTGCGTGGAAGGCAAGCTTGGCAATTCCTATATGTAGATCTCCTTCTTTGTAACCGACTCTGTGTAACCCTAGCCCCCTCCGGTGTCTATATAAACCGGAGGGTTTGTCCGTAGGACAACAACAATCATAATCATAGACTTGCTTCTAGGGTTTAGCCTCAATAATCCCGTGGTAGATCAACTCTCGTAATACTCATATCATCAAGATCAATTAAGAAGGAAGTAGGGTATTACCTCCATCGAGAGGGCCCGAACCTGGGTAAACATCGTGTCCCCCGCCTCCTGTTATCATCAGCCTTAGACGCACAGTTCGGGACCCCCTACCCGAGATCCGCCGGTTTTGACACCGACATTGGTGCATTCATTGAGAGTTCCACTATGTCATCACGATAAGGCTTGATGGCTCCTTCAATCATCAGCAATTATGCGGTCTAGGGTGAGGTTTTCCTCCCCGGGCAGATCTTCGTATTTGGCAGCTTCATACTGTGGGCCAAGTCGCATGGCCATCTGGAGCAGATCAATAGCCACGCCCCTGGCCATCAGGTCAGGTTTGGAAACTTGAACTACACTGCCAACATCCGCAGAGACTTGATCTTCGACGGATTCGAGCCCATGCCAGGAGCGCCGGACAGTCACGACGGGCATGACTTAGATCTGCCATCGGACGGTGTTTGGAAGATCGCACCTGCGGCTGCCCCAGCCCTTAATCCAGAGCAAATTGTGCCATCCGAAGATGGGTGGATGGACCCCGCCACAGAGGCCGCATATTCATCGGTGATTGAGCCGAACAGAGACTTCACCTCCAACGAGATCTGTGTCATCGGACCCCCGGACTTGTCTCCGACCATAGGCTCCGAACCACGTGCGTCTGTGCCTATCGAATCTGATTGGGCACCGATCATGGAGTTTACCTCTGTGGATATCATTCATCACTCACCCTTGGGTGACGTGCTAAATTCATTGAGGTCTCTCTCTCTATCTAGAGACTCTTGGCTGAACTATGTCCGGCTCGAGTGGGAAGTGGATGACAAAGAAATTCGTTCCCCACCCACCACCCACTTAATAGCCACTGTCAATGATTTAACCGACACGCTCGACTTCGACTCCGAAGACATCGACGGTATGGACGACGATGCTGGAGACGAACGGGAACCACCACCTATGGGGCGCTGGACAGCAACCTCATCATACGATATATATATATATATATATATATATATATATATATATATATATATATATATATATATATATATATATATATATATATATATATATATGGTGGATACACCCAAAGAAAACAATGGCGAGCAACGGAAGGACGAAGATAATCCCCTCGAGTAGAAACCAAAGCGACAACGTAGGCGCCGCTCTAAATCCCGCCACAGCAAAAACAGCGATGACAGCGTAAGAAAGAATAACACCCTGGTCGACTCCAAAGGAAACGACGACCCCATGGACCCATCGATGGAGCAGGATGAGCCAGGGGACGCTGAACATAGTCCGGAGCCGATGTCCGATGATGACGATCCCGAGGGTAAAACTTATCAACCTGTCTCTAAAGAGAACAGTCCGGACGACGATGCACTCATCATCCCGGAAAAACACTTGGAACAAGAGAACCTCCATAAAAGGCTCATTGCCACTGCGAGGGGCCTAAAGAAGCAAAAGCAAAGGCTTAAGGTCGTGCAGGATACACTCAATCGCAGATGGAACAAAGTGCTCCACACTGAAGAAAAATACGTCAATGATCGCCACACAAAGAGCTACCCAAAGCGCAAGTTGTTGCCCGAATTCGACGATGAGGCCATAGAGCCCATTCCGCCGAAAAACAATACGTCCGATCAGCCGGACCGACCACCCCGTGGCCGCGACAGGACGACTAATGATGCCGCACACAAGTCAGCACACGATTTACGTGAGCTTCTAGACAAAAAAGCCGGTGCGGCCAGGTCCATCTATGGATCTAGAAAATGTGCTCCGGTGCAGGATCACATCCAGCAAAACAATCATACCGATCGAATACCAGCTCAGAATCAACACCGAACACAATAGCTGCTGACAGCATGCCATGACACATCCAAATACAGGGGTGCCGCGCACCCCCTGTGCTTCACCGATGAGGTGTTGGATCATGAATTTCTAGAGGGACTCAAACCCGTGAATATAGAGGCATACGATGGAACGACAGACCCTGGGGTCTGGATTGAGGACTTTATCCTTCATATCCACATGGCTCGCGGAGATGACCTCCACGCCATTAAATACCTGCCCCTCAAGTTGAAAGGACCAGCTCGGCATTGGTTGAAAAGCCTCCCCGAAAACTCAATCGGAAGTTGGGAGGAACTTAAGGATGCTTTGAGGGCCAATTTTCAAGGGACCTATGTCCGACATCCGGATGAAGACGATTTAAGTCACATAATCCAACAACCTGGAGAGTCAGCCCGTATGCTTTGGAATAGATTTCTCACTAAGAAGAATTAAATCGTCGACTGTGCGGATGCGGAAGCCTTAGCGGCTTTCAAGCACAGTATCCGGGATGAATGGCTCGCCAGACACCTCGGCCAAGAAAAACCAAGGACAATGGCAGCCTTAACAAGCCTTATGACCCGCTTCTGCGCGGGAGAGGACAGCTGGTTGGCCCGTAGTGGCACCAGCGACCCAGGAACATCCGAAGTCAGGGATGGCAACAGGAAGCCATGACACAATAAAAACAAGCGTCGCAACAATGAAGACAACCCAACTAACACGGCGGTCAACGCCGGATTCAGGGGCTCTCAACCCGGTCAACGAAAAAAGCCATTTAAAGGCAGCAAAGACGGACCGTCCAGCCTAAATAAGATTCTAGACAGATTATGTCAGATTCATGGCACCCTCAAAAAACCTGCAAATCACACCCACAGAGAATGCTGGGTTTTCAAGTAGGTCGGCAAGCTAAAAGCCGAACACAAAGGGAGGGAGACGTCAAGCGAAGACGAGGATGAGCCTTGCCAGCCGAACACTGGGGGACAGAAAAAATTCCCACCAGAAGTGAAAACTGTGAATATGATTTACGCAACTCACATACCAAAGAGAAGGGGCAAATGCGCACTCCGAGATGTATACGCTGTAGAGCCCGTCGCCCCCAAATTCAATCCTTGGTCGGCCTGTCCGATCACCTTTGATCGCAGGGATCATCCGACTAGTATCCGGCATGGAGGATTGGCTGCCTTGGTGCTGGAGCCAATAATCGACGGATACCATCTCACCCGAGTCCTTATGGACAGCGGCAGTAGTCTTAATCTGATATATCAGGATACTGTCCGCAAAATGGGGATAGACCCGTCAAGAATCAGCCAAAGCAATACTACCTTTAAAGGAGTAATACCAGGCGTCGAGGCCCGCTGCACGGGCTCTCTAATACTAGAGGTTGTATTCGGTTCTCCCGACAACTTCAGAAGTGAAGAATTAATCTTCGACGTCGCTCCATTCCGAAGCAGCTATCACGCACTACTCGGAAGAATGGCCTTCGCTCGTTTCAACGCAGTACTGCACTATGCTTATCTTAAACTCAAGATGCCCGGTCCACGTGGCGTCATCACAGTGAGCGGAAACACAGAGCGTTCTTTACGAGCGGAGGAATATGTGGCGGCTCTCGCAGCCGAACACTAAGCGGCCTCTCCAACTAGAATAAATGACCAGTCGTCAAGACCACGGACACGGTTAGACGAGTCCGGCGCACCACCGATTGTAACAGCCCAGATAAAACAGAGCTTGGGTTTATGGATATGCCCCCATAGGCGGTGCTAGGGGCTGCTCGCATGTAAAGAAGCCCATAGTTCGGCTCAACCCTATTAATACAATAACAGATTGCATGTTCATGGTTCGTTTAAAATAACCAACTTTTCGCACGAAATCTTTCACCTGGGTTTTTCCTTTTTATAGATGATCATCGTGCTACACCCTTCCAAGATATGGCACAATGGAGACAAAGGCGCAGATGTGCAGCAGGGCCCCGCCCAAAGGTTTCTTTTTAGATTAAGACACTGCGTAAACCTTTTTAATGTCTCTTGTTGCTTCACACCCTCCGGGCAGTTAACGCAACCGAGAGGGATGCTGGCGTTGTTGGCATTTCGTCACACCAGACCCATGCATGTAACTGGAAATTCAAGGCTCATTATCGAGGGCGTTACACAATCCAGTATATGGTGTAAAGTCCGAATACCTTCGGGAGTGTTTGGCGTCGTGAGTTTGGCCTTATATGCATCAGCTCCGAATCATGTCTTTGGTCGATAGTTGGGTTTGCTCGGCTCCCGTGTTTTGCTACCTTACGTTCCACTCTATCAGCTAAGGTGGCACCGGGAGAACTACTGCGATTGTGCCCTGGTTCATCTGGATGAGCACCTCAGTAGAGAAAGCCGAAAACTGACTGTCATGATATAGCGCGAGACTGGTCAACCACTCGATGACCCAACAAAATCTTCGCGATTCCTTCGCATTAACGAAGGATCGGTTTCCCGGTCATATACGTACGCGCACCATATTCAGATGAACGCGGAGGTACCTGGGGCTATATAGTAGCCCCACCGTCAAACTCCTATGGCTAAGTGAAAGTGTTAAAGCTATATAGTCCGATTGCCTAGTTCGCCGCCCTATCACCTCCTTAATGGACCAAGACGTTGGATCAAGTGTGATAACGCGCTTTTTCGAACACCCCGCATTATATGCGTGGGGGCTGAAGCCGACGAGTACAAACTTTCAGGTTATATACATACATAAACGGCCGCTTGGGAGCACATTATAATACTTTTGGGCAAAAGTATAAACACAACCTTTATAAATCAAAATAGTATTGTTTTTACAATCGAGATACATGTCACTTGAACATGGTACTCTTTGAGCACTGAGCCTCTATTAAACGAGCACCTTCTAGGACTTCTTCAAAATAGTGCTCGGCTGGGTCCTGGCCTCCCGCCAGACCCCGGGTTGCAATACCTGTGGCATCCATTCCTGCCCAATATGTTTTAACATGGGCTAGAGCCATCCGCGCACCCTCTATGCACGCCAACCTCTTCACAGTGTCGATATGCGACACATCACCTAGGAATTATTGCACTAAACCAAAGTAATTGTCCGGCCTTGGTCCCTTCGGCCAAAGATGATCCATGACAGACCTCATAGCAAGCCCAGACAACCTATGGAGCTCGGCCCATGCGGCCGTCTTTTCATTCAACGGCAGCAGACGCGTCGGGGCACTGAACTGCGACCAGAACAACCTTTCCACCTCATGATCTTTCCGATCTTTGAAAAACTCTGTTGCATCAGCAGCACTCTTCGCCAGGTCCGCATACGTGTCTGCAACACTCCATAACTGATCCAGAGGGGCATACTTCGGATCTCCGAACTTCATCCGCAACAAAAAGGGCCTCCCAGCCGTGATATCTCCGGCTTCACGAAGCTCCTCCTTTATCCCTCTAATTTCAGAGCGGGTTTCCTTGGCTGTTTCCAAGGCCTTCTTCAGATCAGCCGCTTCAACTTGGCTTTCCTTTTCAAGGAACTCATATCGGTCAGCGGCATCTTTCAGCTCAACAACCATCTTGGCTATCTTATCTTTGCTCTGGCAATGAGTAACCTGTTCGGCTTTTAACTCTTCGGTCGCCTTTAGGGCAGCCGCATCGCTTCTCCTGGCTTGTTCCTTGGCTCGGGCAAGCTCCACCCGAAGGGTCTCCATGGCAGCAGCTCCATCTGCAGTCACATCATATTATAGATACTAGCATCATGCTCTTCTCAATGTTTGCTGAGAGGCCGAAAATACATACCTTGTGCCTCGTCAAGCCGCTTGTTCACAAGCGCGATGTCGGCATCCGCCACGTCAAGCTGTCGCCTCAGTTTGGCAAAATCAGCAGTCCGGTCAGCCACCGGACCCTCAGCCGCCTGCACATAACGCAGTGCGATCATTACCTGGGACTATGATCCTCTGTTTGCCGCCTCGGTACAGAAACCAGAGTCTCAGGGGCTACTATCTATATGAAGCACACCTAGCGTGTACGGTACAGCCGAAAATATACATATCACTTAGCATACCTCAAAGCCTTTGAGCAGGCTCGTAAAAGCTTCATTCAACCCACTTTTGGCGGATGAAATCCTCACAAACACCATACCCATTAAGGTACGGTGCGCCTCTAAGATAGCCGCTTGCTCCAGAAGACCCGTCAGTGTGTCCGACTGTGCGTTGGACAATCCCGGACTCTTTCTGTTGCTCTCCTTGGGAGCCGAATACTCCGGTTCGGGCGACCGAAGTGTTAACTCCTGGCCTTGGCGGATCAGGAGAAACCCTCTGTGATGACACCTCGGGGTCGTCCGCCCCATGTGGCAGGGTGGCAGGAGGAGGCGTTTCGCTCTCCATCATCTCCGGAAGAAGATCCCCCGAAGACGAACTCTGTGGAGAAGGGCTGTGAGCCGGACTACAAGATATATGTCTTGGTTATTATTCTCAGAGACAAAGTAGGATATATTTACCAAAGTATTCTTCAGTCACTTACATCTTGGTGGAGGGCTGGCCCTCTTGCCGGCGCTACACGGTGAGGACGCCCTCTGGGGAAGCGCCCCCCGGTGAAGGTTTCTTCCCTTGTTTGGAAACCTCCGCTTCCAAGTCTTCGGAGGCGGCCCTTTTCTTCCCGCGAGGAGAGGGGATTTTCGATTCACCTCCCTGATTATCCACCTTAGCGGAGGCACTTACTCCCCCGGTTTGGATGCACAAAGCATGAAGCCCGCTTGTGGCTTCCCTATTCCACCCCTCCTCTTCTCCCGATGGCACCTGATATGGTGCGCACTCAAGCATCCTGGTTCATAAAGGATCCGGCGAGCCTTCGGGAAGGGGGGCCGAATATATGATCCTCTCTGCCTTTCTTATCCACTCCTGTCCGAGAGCAATTTTTCAGATTGATGTTATGACAAATATAAAGACAACATGATCGGTCGCGGAATTACTTACTTGGGTATCCGGACGATTGCAGTTCAGGCCCGCATCCTCGGTGGTGTCCGGACACTTTATTCGTGATCCAAAGAACAATCTGTACATTCCTTCGAGCGTCATGCCGAAGAATTTTTAAATAGTTCGCGGTCCTTCTGGGTTGAACTCCCACATACGGAGAGATCGAGGTTGGCACGGCAGGACCCGACGAACAAGCATTACTTGCATTACCTTAACAAGACTGCCATCCCTCTTGAGGAGATCTCGAATGCGGATTTGCAATGTCGGTACATCATTAGCTGGCCCCCAGTCCAGTCCCTTGTTGACCCATGACACTAGTTGAAGCGGAGGGCCTGAGCGGAAGGCAGGGGTGGCCACCCACTTTGTGCCTCGGGGAGCTGTGATGTAGAACCACTCCTGTTGCCATAAGTTGGACACCTCCGGGAAGGAACCCTTTGGCCATAGGGCATCGACGCCCTTGCTTATTATAGTGCCTCCGCACTCCGCGTGTCGCTCGTCGATCATCTTCGGCTTCACACTGAAGGTCTTGAGCCATAAGCTGAAGTGTGGGGTGATGTGGAGGAATGCCTCACACATGACGATAAACGACGAGATGTGAAAGATAGAATCTGGAGCTCGATCATGGAAGTCTAGCCTTTAATAGAACACGAGCCCTCTCACAAAGGGATCAAGACTAAAACATAGCCCTCGGAGGAAGTGGGAAAAAAATACGACACTCTCATTAGGTTTGGGAGTGGTGATGACCTGCCCTTGAGCAGGCATCCTGTGCGGGATTTCAGCGGTAAGATACATGGCCTCCCTAAGCTTCTTGATGTCTGCCTCTGTGACAGCGGAGGCCATCCACCGGCCTTGAAGGTTGGATCCGGAGATGGTTGAAGGTCTGAAGCTCTTAGCTTGAGCCTTGGGTGTTGGAACTCGAGGTGGGGGAAGGGAGGGATCGAGTGTGGGAAGAAAAAGATAAGCCCGTTTAGAACTTTCCTAAAATTGAGGAGTCATACTAACAAGCACGGTTGGGTTACCCACGCTCGTATTGATGAGAATCCCGTGATAAGGGGAACACGATCTCTGCTTTGACAAGACGTGCCAATAAAAACCGCCTTGCAACGCATGTAGTGGCAGGCTGGGAAAACGGTTCATAATGACCGGGTCGTGGCGTGATGTCACGCTATGAAAAGTTGTCAGCAGAATAGATGTGTAAAATATTGTGCTCTCTACGGTGGTATGTGGAAATTATTTTGCAGAGCCGGACACGATCCTCATATTCAAGATCTTCTATGGAGTATTCGGAGAAGGAACCCGCCCTGCAAAGCCGAAGACAATCTACGCGCCGGACTCATCATCATTGAAGCCTGGTTCATGGGCTACTGAGGGAGTCTTGGATTAGGGGGTCCCCGGACAGCCGGACTGTATACTTTGGCCGGAGTGTTGGACTATGAAGATACAAGATTGAATACTTCGACCCGTGTCCGGATGGGACTCTCCTTTGCGTGAAAGGCAAGCTTGGCAATTTGGATATGTAGATCTCCTTCTCTGTAACCGACTCTATGTAACCCTAGCCCCCTCCGGTGTCTATATAAACTGGAGGGTTTAGTCCATAGGACAACAACAATCTTAATCATAGGGTAGCTTCTAGGGTTTAGCCTCGACGATCTCGTGGTAGATCAACTCTTGTAATACTCATATCATCAAGATCAATCAAGCAGGAAGTAGGGTATTACCTCCATCGAGAGGGCCCGAACCTGGGTAAACATTGTGTCCCCCGCCTCCTATTACCATCAGCCTTAGACGCACAGTTCGGGACCCCCTACCCGAGATCCGTTGGTTTTGACATCGACAGGGCCCTCGGGATTCTCCTCTGGTAGCTTTTCGTTCCAGTCTTTTTTATATTTTCCAAAAATATTCCCCGTTGATTTTCAGCGCACTCTGAGAACTTTTATTTCTGCACAAAAACAACACCATGGTAGTTCTGCTGAAAATAGCGTCATCCCGGGTTAGTTCTAACCAAATTATACCAAAATCATGTAAAAATATTATAAACATAGCATGTATACATCAAAAATTATAGATTTGTTGGAGACGTATCAAGCATCCCCAAGCTTATTTCCTGCTCGTCCTCGAGTAGGTAAATGATAAAAACAAAAGTTTTGATGTGGAATGCTTCCTAACATATTTATCAATGTAATCTTCTCTATTGTGGCAAGAATATTCAGATCCATAAGATTCAAAACAAAATTTTAATATTGACATAAAAATAATAATACTTCAAGCAAACTAACAAAGCAATCATGTCTTCTCAAAATAACTTGGCCAAAGAAAGTTATCCCTACAAAATCATATAGTCTGGCTATGCTCTATCTTCATCACACAAAATATTTAAATCATGCACAACCCTGGTTTCAGCCAAGCAATTGTTTCATACTTTTGTATTCTCAAACTTTTTCCATCTTCACGCAATACATGAGCGTGAGCCATGGACATAGCACTATAGTGGAATAGAATGGTGGTTGTGGAGAAGACAAAAAGAGGAAGATAGTCTCACATCAACTAGGCGTATCAATGGGCTATGGAGATGCCCATCAATAGATATCAATGTGAGTGAGTAGGGATTGCCATGCAATGGATGCACTAGAGTTATAAGTGTATGAAAGCTCAAAAAGAAACTAAGTGGGTGTGCATCCAACTCGCTTGCTCACGAAGACCTAGGGCATTTTGAGGAAGCCCATCATTGGAATATACAAGCTGTCGTGGTTCTAAGTCTGACAGTAGAAAGGGGGGTAGGTATGGAGAGGCAAGATCTCAGCTATGGCGAAGGTGTACACGCAAGGTTTATGAGTTCAGGCCCTTCTCGGAGGAAGTAACAGCCCTACATCTCGGTGCCCGGAGGCGGTCGATTGGATTATGCGTGTGATATTACAGGGGGTGCGAACCCTTGTGCCAGAGGAGGAGGGTGGCTTATATAGAGTTCGCCAGGACCTCTCCTGCCTTCCATTACAAGGGAGTAAATGTACATATAGTGCTGGCGTTACTGGTAACGCCAGCCTTAAGTGCTATTAATGGCCTTAAAGACTACGGAGTGAATGCGTGTCCGTTGTACGCTGAGTGACTCCTGGTCTTCGGGAGGTCGAGTGATTCTCTTGTTAGTCGACTGACAGTAGGTAGGGAGACTCTCGAGTGACATGATGTCGAGTGGATTCCACTCGACACCTTTGACCGGGGTCTCACGGAGTCTCTTGACCTTCTTGCCTTCTTGGGTAGTGACCTTGGGTAAGACGCATAGGCCAGGCCTATGACCCTACCCCAGGCCTGTATCCTCATCAGTAGCCCCCGAATGGATTAAGGTATGAGTGAAAAGTAGGTTGAACTTGAATCTGCTCCGAGCTTCATGTCTTCACGAGTATCTTCTGCGAGACTGAACGCCGGTGTCGATTCAGTCGCCTTGATCCATTCAGTGAGTTGTCGATTGAACTGGTGACCTCATGTGTCGAGTGCTGTGCTGGGGCACGGGATCTCGGGCGCGATTGCCTGCAGTGTATCCCGGATTTCACGCGATACGAAATTTCAGGGAAGCGCGCGGGGTGGAGAGCGCCGAAACGAGCAGGCCGGATAAGTAGCGATGCCTCGATTACCGCGCCACCTTTTTCGCCACGTATGCTGTGTGCAACTCTTCCGGGATTTGACGGGATTGCCTGGTCCCACGCGTCAGTCACTCGGAGATGGCCCTTTATAAGGTGATGGGTTCGAGGCGCTGGTACTGTCACTACAAAAGAAATACACATCCGTGACATTTAGGGCCGAACGAAAAAAAATTCTGTCATACATATGACACTTCTATGACGATAATTTTGACAAAACCCAGTATCATCATTGATGTGGTGGGCTCCTACTTCTATGACAAAAAATCATGAAAGAAAATGGGCTTTTCGTCCTGGGCGGGCCCGAGACGCAGCTGCATGACATTCTTTGGGCCGTCCATGACGAAAAAACCATGGTAGAAGCGAGGGGGAGGAAAATTTCGGGGAGTTGTCGGTTACGGTGGGAGGTCGGGGGCCGAGCAATGCACGTTTCTCTCGTACACGTACGCGCGTGTGTGCGAGGCGTTGGTTCTAACTGAACCCGAGCGAGGCGTTGGGCTCTAACTAAACCCGAGCGATTGCACTGCAGGCTACGCATTACTGAACCCGAGCAATCGATCGATGGCTGTTAACTGAAGCCGATCGATTGGATGAACAGTGAGCATTGCGGGGGGGGGGGGGGGGTGGTTGAACAGTGAGCGGTGGCATTGCCTCTGGATGAATATGACCCCATGGTGTGAAGGGCTGGATGAACAGCAGACGGTGGAGGGGTGGCCGTGGAGGGGTGGTTGAACAGGACCCCGTGGTGTGGAGGGCTGGATAAACAGTAGACGGTGGAGGGATGGATGAACAGTAGATGGTGGATGGGTGGTTGAACAGTAGCCGGTGGAGTAGAACGCGGTGGAGGCTGGATGAGCAGGAGCCCGTGGAGGCTGGAGGAGGTTGACGGTAGCCCGTGGAGGCTGGAGGAGGTCGACGGTGGAGATGAACAATATCTCGAGGAGTCCTATTTTGCGGTACGCCACACCCCTCCCGATGAAAAGGACCCCCGTTTCAACCGTAGCGCTCCAACACAAGTCCGTTTCCTCCGTTTTGTTGTACGCCACACCCCTCCTGATCAACAGGACCCCCGTTTCGACCGTAGGAGGTCCGTTTCGTCCGTTTTGCGGTACGCCACACCCCTCCCGATCAAGAGGACCCCCGTTTCGACCGTAGAAGGTCCATTTCGTCCGTTTTGCGGTACGCCACACCCCTCCCGATCAACAGGACCCCCGTTTCGACCGTAGGAGGTTCGTTTCCTCCGTTTTGTGGTACACCACACCCCTCCCAATCAACAGGACCCCGTTCCGAACGTAGGAGGTCTGTTTCCTCCGTTGTGCCGTACGCCAGGCCTCGTTTTCATCGACTCTTCCGTCCAAGCCGGTTGGCTCCCACGCATTCCGTTGCCTCCCGATGAACATGACACATCCTGTTGCCTCTCCATGAACACGATGTATTCCGTTGCCTCCCCATGAACACGACGCATTCCGTTGCCTCCCCATTAACACGACGACAACTCTGTTTCTCCGTTCCGACCCAGCCATGTACGAGTAGGCGTCCAAGACCCCGCCCGTATGTACGTACGTGGCCGTATTTTCTTTCTTGCACCCTGGCCGCTGTACGTACGTGTACATGCTACGTGCGCACCTCTACTACGACACATACGCGCCTCTACTACGACACGTGCACACCTCTACATCGACCAGTATATATGTTCGTACACGTTCGCGACTAGAATGACAACACTATGTATGCTTCAACCAGGTGGGTCCCGACTGTCAGGCAGTTCCTTGCGTGCGAAAATGTAGCTGGTGGGTCCCAGCAGTCAGAGGGACGAATCGTTTTTTTTGCCCGGACGCACTTCCTTTGCGTGCGAAGATGTAGCTGGTGGGTCCCAGCAGTCAGGGGGGTGAATCGTTTTTTTTTTGCCCGGATGCACTTCCTTGCATGCGAAGATGTAGCTGGTGGGTCCCAGCAGTCAGGGGGGCGAATCGTTTTTTTTTGCCCGGACACACTTCCTTGCGTGCGAAGATGTAGCTGGTGGGTCCCAGCAGTCAGGGGGAAACTTTTTTTCGCGAAATACGGTGGCCCGTCCGGTGGGTCCCCGCTGTCAGGTGGAGGATCATTATTTTCCTGTAATAAGGAGGCACTTCCTTGCTGCAGCCGTGGACCCAGCTGTCAGCCTCTCCACGTACAGTCCACGTCCGATGGAAGTCGTTCCTTGACCACGTTGACCACGCTGTGCCGAGAGCACCACGGCAGTGGACGATGGCGAGTCCTAGGAAGGGGACAACTCGGAGCCGGGGAAGACGCAGCAGTGGATGCCCACGCGAAGAGGAGTACCAGGGTTCACTGGTTCGGCTGCGGTGTGAGGCTGCTGTCGCCGCAGAATAACAGGGGGTGTGGGTGAGTAGAGGGATGGCCTAGCCAGCGGTGGGAGTAGTAGTGGGCGGTGAGGCCTCTGCGGCATCACAGCCGGCCACGAGAGGCAGGAGCACGCGGCACGACCAGCGCTAGTTTGGGCGGCTGGAGCAAGAAGACCAGAGGTTGAAGAAGCACTACAACCGTTGGATGAACATTGTACGGTAACAGGAGCTAGAATCGTTCATATTGACTAAGTTGACAAAGCCCTCTGTCCCCGTCAACTTGGTAGGACCACAAGTCAGCCTCCCAGTATGCTGGGTTCCAGCTGGCAGGGGGAGTATTCATTTTTTTGTGCGTAATAAGGAGGAACTTCCTTGCGTGCGAAGATAGCTGGTGGGTCCGACAAGTCAGCGGGGGCACGTTTTTTTTGCGAGATACAAAGGCCCTTCTGGTGGGTCCCAGATGTCAGGTGGAGGAATCATTATTTTGCGCGTAATAAGGAGGCATTTCCTTGTGTGCGGCCGTGGAACCAGCTGTCAGCCACTCCACGCACAGTCTACTTCCGATGGTGTCGTTCGTTGACCATGTTGACCACACTGTGCCAAGCGCATCCAAGGTGGTGGACGATGGCGAGGCCCCGGACAGCAACGAGCTGGAGATGGGAAGACGCGGGAGTAGAGTCGCAGACGGAGAGGTGTACGAGGGTTAACTGGTTCTAGTACGGTGTGGTTCGGCAGTCGGTGGAGAAGAACATGAGGTGTGGACGGGTGGAGGGATGGCCTGGCCAACGGCGGAGTAGCGCTTCATAGTGAAGCGTGCTAAGCAGAGCTGCTAACAGCAGGAGGCGGGAGGTGGTACCAGCGGCGCTGGAAGAAGAAGACGAGAGATTGAAGATGGATGCCGGTCGTTGGATGTAAATCCAACGGCTAACATGTCAGAATCATTTGTTGACTAAATTGACAACGACTTGCGTTGGCTTCGACCTATTGGCCCACATTTCAGCCTCCAAAAATGTGGCACGTATTCAACCCATTTTTTCAGAATTTACAGTCTTTTTTTGCGCGGTAGAATTTACAGTCAATTTGATCTTTTTTTTGAATTACAGCCATTAGCTGGGCTGGGTGAACAATTAATGTAGCGTCCATGCGGCCCATTTATTTTATTTCCTAAAAAATTACAGGCCATTTGCACTTTATCTAGATACACGATTTTGCTGGGCTGATTCTAATTATAATGTTGGGTTGGGCCAGCAATGTTATCAAAAAATAAAAAAGGGCTGAGCATTTTGTTATAAATATATTTAAATAATAAGTGATATTATTACATTCGTCCTTAAATCTTACCAAGCTTTTGTACACAATCACTAGGATTTTCGTGCCAAAACAATCCAGGATTTTATTTGTTAAGAAATTATTTTTATAAGTTAATAAGATGTGGGATATTGTTTTCTTACATATGTAAGTATCTGTTAAATATATGATGACAATAAAAATAATATATAATAACATATAAAATAATTTAAATATATATAATATAGTTAGAAGGGAAACATAAGTTGTACCTGGCGTTCCTATTCTTATATAGAAAAATAGAACAGACCTCTGCGTTTTCTTCAAAAAAATACATAAATTGGGCTGCCAAAAATAAAACCTCGGATGGGAGGTCCATAGGCCGGTCGATACATGACGGCCCTAAGAAAATACAAACAGGCCCTCCCATCCGAGGTCGTGGGCTGCGCATGTTAAAAATGAAAGCCTAGACGGGGCAGCCCAAAACCACGTCCAACACTTGCCAAAACTTCGTCCCTCATTTTCTCTGTGTTTCGCACACTCGACATTGTGTGGGCATTTTGACTGTGCATCATATGAAGATGTGCTATGCATGAATGTTGATCAGCATGATGTTAACTGGCTGGTAGTTCCATTTTCGACCATGAATAAAACTTCCAACATGATGTTAACCCTGTTTGAAAAGGCCGTGTTAATATAAATGCTCTGCCTCTGAAAGTTGCAGTTTCTTATCTGAAACTGAAACTTGCAGTTTCTTCTCGTCTGCACTTTTATACTCCTATGAAACTACATTTTTTAAGTGCTAAAAATAGATCTCTAGAATTCATAAAATTCTTCATATGCTCAATACTGCAAATCTGAAATTCAAAAGACATTCATATCTGAAAGTACTCTCAAAATACACAACACAAAACACAATTCACAACCTGCAAATACTGACAACCCTAAGCTCCTCCTGACAATTCACAACCTGCCCGACTATTGGGCTGGGGGGGGCAGCCCCCTCCTATTCCTCGGCGGCAGACAGCCGCCCCGTGAGACGATGTGAACGGCGAGGGAGACGATGGCGGGGAAGCGTCGTCGGGCCAACTGCTTTTCTCCTCTTGCAGTTGGGTTCGGTCGACGAAGACTCCACCGGCTCGCTCTGGCAGGACACCCTCACAAACGGCACCCTGTAGATGCTCGATCCTTCAATCTCTGGTGGATGCTCCATCTGGGATCGATACTCCCACCACCGCTCCCTCACGATCGGATTCGGTGAATCTGTTTGCTCCATGGCCCAGAGGAGCAGCTCTATGTACTCCGGCGCGACTCCCTCCGGGAGTATCGCCGCCTTTTCGCTCTGTTGCAGATATTTGGCCATGGATGTCGCCGTCGCCGCTAGTTGGTCCTTGTTGTCAAACCAAGACTGTATCTCCAACATCCTAGCTAGCTTCACAGGGTCGCCGTCTGCGATCCTCACGTATCGGTTGTACTCCTCCATCGATCTACTTCTCCACAGCACCTTCACTCGCCGGCGGTGGTTTTTGAATGGAAGAGGAGAGGAGCAGCGCTGGTTTTGGATTAGAACGGGAGAGGAGCGACGCTGGTTTTGGACTGGAACAGGAGAGGAGGGGCGGTGGTTTTGAAATGGAAGAGGAGAGGAGCGGCGCTGGATTTAGATTGGAACAGGAGAGGAGCGGCGGTGGTTTAAGAGGAGAAGAGCGGAAGAGCGGCGCTGGTCTTGGAAGTATTTTTTTGTTGTTTTGCGTATTTTGGGTCAAAGTTTGACCACGTACTGTATGTGACAAGCAAAATGTGAATGCATGTCACCAAAAATTGTATCGTTTGGTTCGTATCTGAATGTACTTTCAAATTATATTATTTTTGCAACGTATAACATATATTTTATGTGCGAAAATCATGGTCAATTATGACCCAGAATAAAAGGGAGACTAGTTAATGTGGGGTCGCTTTCTTAATTGAAGGGTAAATTGATTTTGATTTTGATCCAGTCACAGCGCGCCGGCCCTCTCGCCCAATCCTAAATCGCTGCCGCACGCTCCTCTCCCTCTTCTCCATTGCAAAACCACCTCCTCTCCTCTCCATCATCTCCATTCCAAAACCACCGTCTCGCCTCTCCCTCTTCTGATCTTCTCCATTGCAAAACCACCTCCTCTCCTCTCCATCATCTCCATTCCAAAACCACCTCCTCTCCTCTCCATCATCTCCATTCCAAAACCACCGTCTCGCCTCTCCCTCTTCTGATCTTCTCTCCATTGCAAAACCACCTCCTCTCCTCTCCATCATCTCCATTCCAAAACCACCTCCTCTCCTCTCCCTCTTCTCTATTGCAAGACCACCGTCTCTCCTCCCATCTTCCAAAGCTAGCACCGGACCACTCAGAACGACATCTATGGAGAGGATGCAGCAGCGAATCAGGCAGATCGCCGGCGGCGACCAGGCAAAGTTAGCCAGGTTGAAGGAGATCCTTAGTTGGTTTGACAATGAGTGGGAGATTTCGAGGACGGTGCGGGCCATGTGGCAATGTATGCGAAAGAGCGAGACGGCGGCGATGAGGGCGGCGATGTACATGTACTCCTCGGCGGCAGTCACGCCGCAGTCCTCCGAGTTCATCGAGTATCTCCTATGGGCGATGGAGCAGACAGATTCGCCGAGGCGACAGTCAGGCGGAGGTGGTGGGCGTACAGGTCGAAGGTCGAGCACCCAGAGGATAACGAATCGATCGAGTATGGTGTGCCGTTCGTGAGGGTGCAGAGCCAGCCGGAGCCACAGGAGTATTCGTTCTCCCACCGCAAGAGGAGGCCGGATGGCGCGACGTCGCTTCCCCGCCGTTCTCCACGGTTCCCTCGATGCTCGCCTCGTTTCAACGGCGGCGGTAGGGTTTAAGGTAAGCTTCGCACTAACCTAATCTTCCACCTGCTCATGCTTACAATCAGTGTGACAGCTAATGAAAATCATGCTTACAATCAGTCTCCGAGTACTACGCCAATCACCCTAAAATAGCTCTGGACCTTTGGGTCAAAGTTGTGACACAGTGTACAAATAAAGAAAAATAGATTGGTGCTTCTTTCAGAAAAGAGTACTCCCTAGAAAACTGCCAATATAAGCTACTAGTATTTGGTTAGAGGATTTGCTGCCGAGAAAGATCCGTCCACAGAGAGCGCCACACATCCCACTGGTTGTGGTGGATGCCAATGCGTGCATGCAGCATGGTTGGTGTCGGTAATTTTTACTTGGCACACCTCGCACTCTGCATATATGCCGGTTCCATACGTACATTTGTGCAGTTCCACCAAAATGCAGCTGAATAACCCTGTTTGCACAGATAATGAAAAAGCGTGATTACATTATAGTGGCACTAGTTGATGAAACACACAAAATAAATAGAAGAAAATATTGCGATAGTATCATAGTATGCCATGCTGCGAGGGCGAGATGGGCCCTGCGACGCCTCATACGGTACGCCTCATACTGGACATCGTCCCAAGTCTCCCAGATACACCTTCTGCCAGTGATGAACATCAGTGTACAGCAGTAGTACAAGGAGGCGCCTTGAGACATTCAAATCTCTATTTTTGTACATATCAACTAAAATTAAGCACCCCAGTTTGCAGAAACGCTTAAACATTAACAATGGGACTAGTTGATGAAACATACTTTAACAAAGAGAAGCACTTTCTTTATCTACATTGGAAATGAAATGATAGAGATGACACTCGCTCTATTTTAACTGTATTATTACTTCATTTTATCAGTGACACTAGGGTCGAGCAGGTGGCAAACGAGGTGTACCGTGCGTCGCAAGGATGGAGGCCGGGGGTGCTTAGACTGGGATGCTGAAGCTGGCTCTTTCAGTCACCAACATGGATGATTCAATTCATGGGACCTTTTGGTGCAGTTCACCTAAAATGAAGCAATGTCCCGTGAGCTAGCAGCTTCTTCTTCAAATTTTTTAAGAAAAGGGCTCCAGCCCCGGTTCCATTTCCATCAGAAAACGAAACCCACAGAGCTTCTTCTTCATTAGTTGCAATAAAATTGAGCAACATCAAGGTTGGTTGTGAAGCTCCTGGAATGCTCAACTATAATTTGGATATCATTTGTGCAGTTCAACTAAGATCGAGCGTGAAATGTATATCTCTGTTTGCACAAAAAAGGTGGAAAGGAGGGTGACTAACAAGTGATGAAACATGCATCAAATGAAAAGAAGCATGTTCCTTATCTGAATGGCAATCCTACAAGGACAGTAGCAATTTCTAAAGCAGTGGCATTGCTAGATATTAGTGTGGGCATTAGGATTAACTATGACAACCGTTAAATACGACATTACTTTGGGCACGGGAGAGTAGGCGGACCAGGACAGTTGCATTTCTAACGAAAAGAACCAACTTATCTTAATGGGAAATTTTAGCAGGACATGTAAAGAAGTGCCATTGATTCATATTACTGGAGGCATTACATTGAAAACAACATTGGTTTAACGTGTCCTTACTTTTAACAGTGCGACTGCTACATTTTACCAGTGGCATTACATAAGAGTGGCTCGGGGCAACAAACATCAGAACAGGATATCTGGGTTGGTCCCATTTTTGTTTGGTATAGCCACCTTATACTGTGTGAGGCTAGCAAATCTAGTGCTGGACTTACTCTGTTGACTTGTCCCCCCCCCCTAGTCCCCACTTTCTTTCCTTTTTCAACCAATAGATCGGGTTTATATTGAGTTTGTACTGCGTTTCCCTTTATTTCCCTATTAGACCTAGAAACCAGTTGGATAGCCAGTCTCTGCTACTTTTCGCCCCCATTATTTCCTCTTTCGACCAAGTCCTAGATTCAGGTAACAAATCCTCCCCCACCCGCACCCCTTTCTTCCTTGTTTGAACCAAGTAGTACTAGATTCGAGTGCATGAACTAGTTTTACCTCTTAAACGTAAAAAATTAGGTGGTTTTCGAACAGACGATCGATCCTATCTACGAGGGGGCCTGAGAAATAGTAAAAGTTACAAATGCAGCGACGTCAGGAGCTCGGGAAGTAGAGCAAAGCTGGTTTCGAAGGAAGTTATACCTGATGGTCGCCGGGATGTCGCTAGGTGGGCGGCGGGAGGCCGGATCTGCCCACACTACGACAGCGAGGAAGAAGGTGTCTGAGGCCCTCCCTTGCCAGCGGTGCTTGGGAGAGAACGGCAAGGCAGGCTAATCGGGACGCGCCCAGCAGTGGGTAAGAGCCATCGCCGAAGACGACCGCGTGAATGTTGCACCTTCTCACCTTCGCCGGCGGAGAGGATCCGGCTGGATCTGTGACCAGCGGTGAGCAGAGAGAGAGAGAGAGAGAGAGAGAGAGTGGCCATCGCTGTCGTGTTTAGATCTGGTGAGGTCGAGACAGTGTGAAGAGAGCAACATTAGCAAGCAAGCGCGGAGGCTCCTGCCTATATAGTGGAGTAGTACGAGGGGGCTTGATCTTGTCAATGACTGTCGAGAAGTCTCTATGCACGTGGCCCGGAGGCGCAGTTGTCGTCATTTTGATCTGAAGCGCCGGATTATAACATATAACATGAAAAAAATGCCACATGACAAGAAATCATAACCTCACTGCCCAAAGGAGACAACATGAATCCCGACGGACAAACTAGACGAGGAACAAAGCTCAAATTAAAGATAAACTCGTAGAAAAGGGGTCCGTCAATAGATGTCCTAATTAACATAGCCGGTTTGACCTAGATGGCAGCCGAGTAGTCACTGTTCGTGCATGTGCCCCCAATGACTAGCCCAACTCAGTTGTCGCTGTTTAACCCACGCAGTGATCCAAAGCACATGACACATAATTTTGCGAGATGACAAGAAACCTTTTTTAGATTTCTCACCACATCTACAGCCATGTACAACACAGCCTACACAATATGTAGACGACAGCCAATCCAGGCGTGTCTGCTGGAGTCTGGTTACATGCATGGACGAATTGATCTTCCGTGTCTTGCAAGGATCGTCCAGGCACCAACGAAGTACAACACTTCTCTAATATTATTGCTCGTCTCCCTCTTCTATTAAGTCACTCGACTTGCGGGGCCGGGGAGTGTGCCTATGGTCGTTTCTCAATTGCCGTCCCACATGTGTGTGCGAACGCAATATGACGCGCGTTCCATTCAGAGAGCAGCGTGCCAGACCGACCGACCGTCTGGGGTGTGACGTGAACGCGACGGGCATGCTGTATACTCCGTACATGTGTACTGCCGTTTCCTAGACGCTTTGCTCCATGGCGCGGGCGCAATCCATGGATACAAAATTAGTATACTGTATACTATTTAAAAGTCGAGGGCGGGGCTTTTCCTGCCCGGTAGGCGGCGGGACAGTTCCGCCTAGTCGGTTCGACAGAGACACGAGAAGACGAGGGAGTAGGCTGTTGCAAACGTAGGGTTGTGTGATTTGACAGCGAGTTACTGCTGGACAGGTGGGGCCCCGTGATTTGACTTTCCATTATCATTTTAACTGTGGCGCTACGACCGGCGTGAGTCTCCCGATTCCTGACCACCTCCATACAGGTGCCTCTCCCAATGCTCCACCATGTAGTAGTAGAGGCTGGCTCTTGCATGAGAGCCCACTTCTCCACTTTTTCCTTGCCTCTCTTTCCTCCACATATGCAAATCCATTAAGGCACTTGTACTTTGCTCCTACAGGTGCTTAAGCTTGCCACATAGGCATAAAGTCTGATGTGGCAAGTTAATCAAGAAGAGAGAGACTAGTTTGGTGACCCAAGGAAGAAACGGTGCTAAGCGCGTGTACCTAGGTGAAAAGACAATTTTGAGTCTATAGCTAATTAAATGAAGCAAACTTAGCAACACCATTTCATTGGAAGAGGTCACTCCTTGGCAAATGCAATAAATACTAGTACTCCCTGTGTCCCATTATATAAGAACGTTTTTGACACTACACTAGCTAGTGTCAAAAACGTTCTTATATTATGGGACGGAGGGAGTACGAAGAAAGAGATAGAGAGGAGTAAAAAAATACACTTATAGCCAACCTTATAGCCAACCTTGTTGTAGTATGAGTGACTAAGAGGGTGCTTGGATACGTTTTAGTCCCATGACTAAAAGTAGTGGGACGAAGACTTGCTAGCCTCACCCATGCTTGGATCCAAATACTAAAGAGACTAGAATCAAGTTAATGAGCATTTATTATCCTTCAAACCCTCCAATCCAGAACTCGCCTGTGTTAAAGGAGAGGAGTTAAATGAGGAGAGAGAGGACTAATCCACATTTTAGTAGGGGTACCCCTGACTAAAAAAATTTAGTCTCAAGACTAGTTTTAGCCCCTCTTTAGTCAGGGGGCTTGGAACTTTAGCCTCTTAAAGAGACTATTTTTAGTCAGACTAAAATAACTCCCTTGGATCCAAGCACCCTCTAAGTGATGACTATGTATGACATGCCAACATCAGATAGCCTAACGCATCGTGATAAATCTCCAAGGGCGCGACCACGCGAGTGACGCGACGATCATGGTAGGCGCGACCATGATACGGGTTGCTGGCAGCCCTTGGATCTGAGATCAAACGGTCGCATGCTAAGTTGCTGAAAATTTGCAGAATAACCCTCCAGGATAGGATATTCACCCATAGGTCTAGAATCACGCCATGCAACCGTTCGATCTCAGATCCAAGGGCTCTCGGAAGCCCGTATCATGGGAGAATGGAAAGCCACTACCCTGCCGTTCGCACGCTGGCAGTTCGCTCCTACTCGTCCCCGCACGTCCTTTAATACTACGGCGGTTCGCTCCTAGTCGTCCCGTCCATTCACATTACGGCAGTTCCACTAATCCTAACCCTCCTCCCAAATCCATGGCGTCCCAAATCTCCCCGATCGGCGGTGAGTACAAGGTTAGAACCATCACCGGCGATGAGTTCGACGTCATCTACACCCGTACTTCCGCGACGGTGAAAGGATGCCTTTCTCGCTTCAGACGCATGTTCGAAAACTCACATGATGAGTGGGTCGCTGGGCTAGATGTTGAGTACACCACAGTCGTGGGACGAGAGAAGGATCTAAAGGACGAAGAGAGGAAGAAGCCCGCCGTGATCCAGGTTTGCGTACATAACGTTTGCTTGGTCTACCACATATGCCATGCCGACGTTGAGTGCCAGGATTTTAAGAACTTCCTCGAGGACAAAACAGTCAAATTCGTTACTGTAGACTTTAAGAACGACAAAGAAGTCCTGCGTCGGATAGGCCTCGTTGTAGGCAACCCCTTCGACCTCCAGAAGAATCGGCTGGTGCCCTCTCGTCAGCCCTCAATGCTGACCCTGGCAGGAGCCATGGTTCATCCTTCGTACCGTAAACTGGAGAAACCTCATTACACGTTTCATCGTCATGCATGGCAGCGGAATGTACTAGATATAGACCACATCCACTACGCTGCAATGGATGGCTACCTTTGTTTCAATATCTACAAGGGTTGGATGAAGAGCAACAGCCAAGTTGGCGGTTCAAGCAAAGAAGTATCGGCCAAGAGGAAGAGGGACAAGGACGAAGTCGAGGACGTGGACGAGGACTCCGAGTAAGGTGGCAGTGTCGTTGCTCATGGCGGTTCTAAACTTCTAATGCAGTGTCTACCGGATTAGTTGCATAGTTTAATTTCAGGTGTGCTTAGTTTAATTTCAGGGGTGTGTTGTGCTGAGCCCCCAGCAGAACTATGTTATGTTTCATCTCGTTACTTTAACTCTTCAATATGTACATACTAGTATTAGTATTTATTTAATAGAATTTAGCACCCCAATTAAGCACGTACTAGCTTTTTTAATAGTACTATATGCATATTTGGCGACGAGCGCTCTCTATATGTACCACCTTTTTTTAAAATTTCAATTTTTGCTCCATGGCGCAATCCATCGATAGTACTACTGTACAAAAGTATACATTTTTTAAAAGGCTAGCATACTGTTCATCACATATATATATATAGCCAGTTAAATTCTCAACCTAGAACGACGTGCATGCCATGTAGTAAACCGATCCGGAGGAAGTATAGTAAAAATGAGGTGATTTTACCGAGCGATCGGCGGGGGAGCATGGCCTGTCATGCGGTCCCACGTGTCATGATGTACCAAGGCGATGCACGTGTCCCTCTTGAGGCAGAAGAAATACTAGTACGTTGTTTGAGATGATGTCGAACCGAAGTGTGAAATAATGGTTGCTTCGTCCGTCTGGGAAGGTGCGGCATTGTGATTTGACGTCTCATTGCTCATTACTACTACTGGGCCGGTACGAGTGGGGTGCGTCCCCCTGCTGTTCTGCACTGTTATTTGGTGCTTGACACGTCGACCCGGTTGCTATATGTCCCACATGTCGGCGACAGGAAGTACAGAATTCATGAAAGGGAGCGTCGACGGAGGAGTATACTACAGAATTCATGAAAGGGAGCGACTTAGTTTTGGAAAACTCTGTTTTTACGGAGTACGTACCCACTAGGGTTTATAGGGCTCATCTAAAAAACATTCGTTTTTCCGTTTGATAAGTCTCAATTCTACTATACTAGTAGTAGTACCATTACATGTTGGATTTCGAGGTGCGTTAGATCACCCGACGCAAGCAGTGTCAAGAGGAAACTAACCAATGCATGTACAAGTTCATGGAAATTTAGTGGTCATTCATGCATTCGTTCTAATTAATGCCTCGGTAAACATAACTTCTTGAGAAAAACGAGCGTACTGTGCAAACTACGAAATTAATTCGACCACTCACCGTCTACCTTGGTTGGAGAGATTTTGAAATTGAGCCATAAACTGGAAAGGCTCGATTACTATTTGTGGCCTTGTATAGATGCAAAATGTATTTTTTTATAGTGGCCTTGTATAAGTAAATGGAGGGAGTACTAACCAAAGTACGTACGTAGTAGGGACGAGGAGTAAACGGAGGGAGTAGTAAAATTTTCTCCTAAGTGATGACTAACCTTATAGCTAACCTTGTTGTAGTATGAGTGACTAAGTGATGACTATGTATGACATGCCAACATCAGATAGCCTAACGCACCATGTTAAATCTCCAAGGGCGCGACCGCGCGTGCGACGCGACGGTCGTGGTAGGTGCGACCATGATACGGGGTGCTGGCAGCCCTTGGATCTGAGATCAAACGGTCGCATGCTAAGTTGCTGAAAATTTGCAGAATAACCCTCCCGCGGCAACCGGCAAATTTCCTCCCGCGGGCCGGAGTAGGTTTCTCGGTTTGCATGCGGGTTTAATGGAGGCGAGGAGGCGTGTTCAGCCGGGCGTGCAGTGGACGGCGCAGTACTATTCGATTTGACAACTACAACTAGTATATTATAAAAAACAAAGAAGAGTAGTAGAGATAGAGATAAGAATAGAGACTAGGGAGGAGCACCGTCTACTGCTTCGTGGGCTACTCCTGCGCTCCATTCGGCGGCCGCAACGTCCCCTACAGCCACTCCCTCCTGCGCTCCATTCGGCGGGCGCTGTTGACATTTGGGGAGCGCACTCTCGCGACTGCTAGCAGCCACGACTTCACCGACGACGACTTCTTCCCCGACCTCGGCAACCTCTTCCTCAACGACATGGGCGACAACCTCAACGCCAATGGTGCTGCTCCCGTTGCACCGTATGTGTTTCTGTCCTTCCTGTTCGAAATCGTGGTAGAATTCATGTTTCTAGTCTGTGTCCTAGACTCGATCTGTTCATCTACTATGCTAGTCCGCATGATTAGTTTAATCTCTGTTATAGCCGTCATGATTTATTTTGTAGTAAATCTCGTAGTAACTTGCTCATATATTCAACTGGCGGAACGTCCCCTACAGCCACTCCCGTTTCATGGACGGCCTGGTCGATGCCTCCAAGGAGCCCTTCGTCTACTGCTATGAGTGCCCGGTGCCGTTTTGGGGCTCGCCGGCGGACATCGTGCATCACCTGACGCAGGCGTGCGGCGATCACTACTGGCCCTTGGCGAAGAACATCAAGTACGAGACGTGCTACCCGTTCACCGTGCCGGAGTCGCTGGAGGATCAGCGCCGCCTGCTAGTCTCGGAGGAGGACGGCAGCGTCTTCCTCTTGATCGTGGCCACCGGCGAGGCCCGCGCAGGCCGCCGCCACATCTCTGTAGTGTGCGTCAGGGGCGACGCCGCTAACGCTGACACTGACACGAGGCCGATGTACGGGTGCGTGCTCACTATTACTACCCCTCGGAGGTCCGTGGGCGGCGACACTGGCTACGTCAAGCTGACTTGGACTCTGCCGAGCTGGGACCTTCCCGCCGATGTGGACATGGAAGACGCATGGTATTATTTGACCCCCAACAATGTGCATGGGGACTCCAAGGAGGTTCACCTGGACATATGCATTACTAAGTTAAATGTTGATCATTAGTCTTCGCTCAATGTAATCCGCTGTCTAAGCATGTGGAGACTTCCATGCATGATCTTGCTCTATTGGAGTATCGCGCATGAATAAAAGTGTATCCATTTATGGTTTAGTCTAGAATCTTCCATGTATGAATTTTTACTACAGTACCGGTGAAGGACTTATGATGAACCATTTCCTACAAAGCACAATAAGAGTTATTTCTTCACAAGTTTTGGATGCAGGTTGAACAGTTGAACGCTTTTGTTTGCAAAAGATACTTTTTATCTATTTCACCCGGATGTTTCTGAGCTCTAGAGATGAAATAATATCCGAAGAAACCTATCGATACCTGTTACACATGAGATGACCCCCACATCCTTTGTCAAAATAAACAACACCCCGATCAATGCATTTCACTCTTCAGTGCAACGGACGGGCACCTTACTTGCTCCTACAGGTGCTTAAGCATGCCACATAGGCATAAGGTCTGATGTGGTAAGTTAATCAAGAAGAGAGAGACTACTTTGGTGACCCAAGGAAGAAATGGTGCTAAGCGCGTGTACCTAGGTGAAAAGACAATTTTGAGTCTATAGCTAATTAAATGAAGCAAACTTAGCAACACCATTTCATTGGAAGAGGTCACTCCTTGGCAAATGCAATAAATACTAGTACTCCCTGTGTCCCATAATATAAGAACGTTTTTGGCACTACACTAGTGTCAAAAACATTGTTATATTATGAGACAGAGGGAGTACGAAGAAAGAGATAGAGAGGAGTAAAAAAAACACACTTATAGCCAACCTTGTTGTAGTATGAGTGACTAAGTGATGACTATGTATGACATGCCAACAATAGCCTAACGCACCGTGTTAAATCTCCAAGGGCGCGACCGCGCGAGCGACGCGATGGTCGTGGTAGGCGCGACCATGATACGGGCTGCTGGCAGCCCTTGGATCTGAGATCAAATGGTCGCATGCTAAGTTGCTGGAAATTTGCAGAATAACCCTCCCAGATAGGATTTTCACCCACAGGTCTAGAATCACGCCATGTAACCATTCGATCTCCGATCCAAGGGCTCTCGGAAGCCCGTGTCATGGGAGAATGGAAAGCCACTACCCTGCCATTCGCACACTGGTAGTTCACTCCTACTCGTCCCCGCACGTCCTTTAATACTACGGCGGTTTGCTCCTAGTCATCCCGTCCATTCACATTACGGTAGTTCCACTAATCCTAACCCTCCTCCCAAATCCATGGCGTCCCAAATCTCCCCGATCGGTGGTGAGTACAAGGTTAGAACCATCACCAGCGATGAGTTCGACGTCATCTACACCAGTTCTTCTGCAACGGTGAAAGGATGCCTTTCTCGCTTCAGACGCATGTTCGGAGACTCAGATGATGAGTGGGTCGCTGGGCTAGATGTTGAGTACACCACAGTCGTGGGACGAGAGAAGGATCTAAAGGACAAAGAGAGGAAGAAGCCCACCGTGATCCAGGTTTGCGTGCATGACTTATGCTTGGTCTACCACATATGCCATGCCGACGTTGAGTGCCAGGATTTTAAGGACTTCCTCGAGAGCAACCTAGTCAAATTTATTACTGTAGACTTTGGAAACAACAAGGAAGTCATGCATCGGATAGGCTTCTTTGTAGGCAACACCTTCGACCTCCGCTGGTGTCCTCTCGTCAGCCTTCAATGCTGACCCTGGCAGGAGCCATGGTTCATCCTTCGTACGGTAAACTAGAGAAACCTCCACACACGTTTCATCGTCATGCATGGCAACGGAATGTACTAGATATAGACCACATCCAGTACGTTGCAATGGATGGCTACCTTTGTTTCAATATCTACAAGGGTTGGATGAAGAGCACCAACCAAGTTGGTGGTTCAAGCAAGGAAGTATCGGCCAAGAGGAAGAGGGGCAAGGACGAAGTCGAGGACGTGGACGAGGACTCCGAGTAAGGTGGCAGTGTCGTTGCTCATGGTGGTTCTAATGCAGTGTTTACCGGAATAGTTGCAAAGTTTAATTTCAGGTGTGCTTAATTTAATTTCAGGGGTGTGTTGTGCTGAGCCCCCAGCAGAACTATGTTATGTTTCTTCTTGTTACTTTAACTCTTCAGTAAGTACATACTAGTATTTCTTACATTTCATCTTTTAGTTGGTATAGTACTACCACTCGTTTCTTCACATTATATACGTACAATATATATGGCCAACATCATATAGCCAGCAGTTTAGTTGTCTTAGTTTTGTCAAAGAATTCCAGGGTGCTTAGTTTTATTTCAGGGGTGGGTTGTGCTGGACACTATTATTGTGACTAGCCTTTTTAATAGTACTGTATGCATAATTTGGCGACGAGCGCTCTCTATATGTACCACCTTTTTTAATTTCAAGTTTTGCTCCATGGGCAATCCATCGATACTATTGTTGTACAAAAGTATACATTTTTTAAAAGGCTAGAGGGCGGGGCAGTCTAGCTTGGTCGGTTTCACGAGAGGCGAGGGCCTTTGTGATTCGACGGCTCATTAATGCTGGAAGGCGGGGCCTTGTGATTTGACTGCTCGTATAAATGCGCCGACAACCTGATCGAGGAGGAGCAAAGAACCGTGCGGTATACTCAAGTTTTCCACTGGAGTAGTACTGCGACGGAGGAGCACGAAACACGGCAGCCCAGTGCCATATGGGGATAAAAAATGATCTAATTTGCTAGTCATCTCATTGTTAGCATTGTTCTATTCAATCCCTCAAAAAACAAAAACCATTGTTCTATTCATGCCTCACAGAGAATGTGACATGTGTGGCGAAACACCCGTGTGCTGGGGACGAGAGAAGGATCTAAAGGACAAAGAGAGGAAGAAGCCCGCCGTGATCCAGGTTTGCGTGCATGACTTATGCTTGGTCTACCACATATGCCATGCCGACGTTGAGTGCCAGGATTTTAAGGACTTCCTCAAGAGCAACCTAGTCAAATTTATTACTGTAGACTTTGGAAACAACAAGGAAGTCATGCATCGGATAGGCTTCTTTGTAGGCAACACCTTCGACCTCCGCTGGTGTCCTCTCGTCAGCCTTCAATGCTGACCCTGGCAGGAGCCATGGTTCATCCTTCGTACGGTAAACTAGAGAAACCTCCACACACGTTTCATCGTCATGCATGGCAACGGAATGTACTAGATATAGACCACATCCAGTACGTTGCAATGGATGGCTACCTTTGTTTCAATATCTACAAGGGTTGGATGAAGAGCACCAACCAAGTTGGTGGTTCAAGCAAGGAAGTATCGGCCAAGAGGAAGAGGGACAAGGACGAAGTCGAGGACGTGGACGAGGACTCCGAGTAAGGTGGCAGTGTCGTTGCTCATGGTGGTTCTAATGCAGTGTTTACCGGAATAGTTGCAAAGTTTAATTTCAGGTGTGCTTAATTTAATTTCAGGGGTGTGTTGTGCTGAGCCCCCAGCAGAACTATGTTATGTTTCTTCTTGTTACTTTAACTCTTCAGTAAGTACATACTAGTATTTCTTACATTTCATCTTTTAGTTGGTATAGTACTACCACTCGTTTCTTCACATTATATACGTACAATATATATGGCCAACATCATATAGCCAGCAGTTTAGTTGTCTTAGTTTTGTCAAAGAATTCCAGGGTGCTTAGTTTTATTTCAGGGGTGGGTTGTGCTGGACACTATTATTGTGACTAGCCTTTTTAATAGTACTGTATGCATAATTTGGCGACGAGCGCTCTCTATATGTACCACCTTTTTTTTAATTTCAAGTTTTGCTCCATGGGCAATCCATCGATACTATTGTTGTACAAAAGTATACATTTTTTAAAAGGCTAGACGGCGGGGCAGTCTAGCTTGGTCGGTTTCACGAGAGGCGAGGGCCTTTGTGATTCGACGGCTCATTAATGCTGGAAGGCGGGGCCTTGTGATTTGACTGCTCGTATAAATGCGCCGACGACCTGATCGAGGAGGAGCAAAGAACCTTGCGGTATACTCAAGTTTTCCACTGGAGTAGTACTGCGACAGAGGAGCACGAAACACGGCAGCCCAGTGCCATATGGGGATAAAAAATGATCTAATTTGCTAGTCATCTCATTGTTAGCATTGTTCTATTCAATCCCTCAAAAAACAAAAACCATTGTTCTATTCATGCCTCACAGAGAATGTGACATGTGCGGCGAAACACCCGAAGCAAAAGATGAAACACACCAGCAAAAGAAGAAGGAATATTATCACCCCAAATGATCTAATTCGCCGCGGAGTCGTAACTGCTTCTTCATCGCCTCCACGACCTCCATCTCCTTGCGCATCTCCTCCGCCATCTTCTTCATTCTGTCCATGACGCGGGATTTCTCGACGCGAGCCTTCATCATCTGTTCCACGGCCGCATTACGTACCTTGACAGCAGCCGGGTGCTCGATGAGGAGCTTCGCCAACTCCTCCTTCTGTTCCATGACGAGGGCCTGCAGCATCTTCATCGAGGAACTACTATTCTCATGCAGCTTCTTCCAGCTGGCATTCTTCTCCTTCAACAGGTCGATCTCGTGGCAGAGCTTCGCCTTGTCCTCCTGAAGTCGCAGGATTTCGCCGGTCACCTTCTTCTCCGAGGCAATGCTCTTCTTCAGCAGCATCACCAAGCCGGCGGTCAACTCCCCCTGCTGATTGAGCTCAGCGGGCATATCGTCAAGGCTCTCCTTCAGCAACCCCGTCAAGCCTTGGATGAACTCCTTCTGTTTATTGAGGTGCTTATTGAGCTGATCGGGCATGCCGTCAAGGGATAACGACTCCAGCTCCACCGGCTCGGCATGTTCGCCTCCGCGGCTAGGGCGCTCCTAGGAGCCATCGCCTGCCCGTGAGAGATCTTTCGATGTCTCTGCGTGGCGGCGAGCCCTCTCTTTTTTTCCGCAGCCTTGGTTGTCGCTCCCTTGTTACGAGTAGTTCTCGACCTAGAGCTCTGCTCACCGGCCATGGCAACGACGGACGAAGAAGAAGCACTTATGAGGAGGAAAGGTAGAGTAATTTTCGGTTAGGTAGTTCCCCTTTTTATAACCTAAGTACTAGCACTAGTAGTACTAATACCTGCATAGTGGGAACATGTTCAGGTTTGGTACGTACTAGTAGGTGTGAGCAGGCTTTCGAATGTGATGGGAACAAGGTAAAGATTAATTGATGGTTTTGGTTTCGAGGCCCGAAACGGCTCCCGATGAGTTTAGCGGAACATAAATTTCAAGTACTACACTGCTCAAATGCGTAAATATTATGTTACTGTTAAAAATTGGCACAAAATACGAAGGAGACCAATGGAAGTACTACTAGCAACCCGTGATTTAACTACTCGCATGCGTGCAGTGGAGTAATAATGTCTTTCTTCCGCCCTCACGTCCACTCAATTTGCATGCGCTGTATTAATTGACCATCAAAGAAGTGAACAACTTTACACGCGTCAAATTATCACATGGGGTGGATCTTGGTACAAAATTGCATCCGCCCGTGTACCCGCGTGTGCGTGCAAGGGAACGAGTGCGTGCGTGGCGTGCGTGCACATCTTCGCTTCATGCATGTACCACCAGTATGGCTCAGGGAGGACGAGTACATTCTTCTGGAACCAGCCGCACGTCACTGTGATCAATCCATGCAAGGAGGTCGTGACAACGCCTCCACATGTGCCACATGGCTTCATGAACTTTAAGAGAGACACTTTGTAGCGTGCCATTGGTATTCTAATTTACGTGTTTTGCACATACTCGAAGTACTAGTAAGGTACATGTGCATTGCACGCATCAGATTTTGCAACCAAATTATGAATAAATACCACACTATAGCATGTAAGCTCTGAGTCATATATGCGTGATGTAGCCCTTCGTCTAATTCTTATAGTTCATCTCATTCAAAATCAATTAGTTTTTATAAAAAAGCTAAGAACGCGTGAATAGGAAAAACATGGGATTATAGTGGAATGTCGTCTTGAATCCTACAGGATTGTACGAGTGTTTGATTGTGCATAGAAAAATGCAGAATTCTTTCAAAGAGGTTTGAGTGGATGGGATGTTTCCTATGAAAACTAGTGCAAATGAATCATATGGAAAAATTCCTATGGTTTACAATCCTATGAATCAAACAACCAAGATAGGAAAAATTCCTAATGATTAGAATCCTCCAAAATTCCTTTGAGAATCCTCTGAATCAAAGAAGCCCGTAATCTATTTTATGATTTATGGAATTGTGCGTTGTAAAGCATAAAGTAAAAACAAATAATGGCAATTCAACTATAAAAAAAGTTTGGGCAGTTATGATACGGAAGATTCTAGAACAAAAGAGAACCACTGTTGTTTTGAGGTTTGTGCATTATGCTTAAGTTCAACCATGGAGTCTGCTAGATTATAAATGTGGCAAAATCCGGTGGGGGGCTAGAAGATGGTGCGAGGGGCCGAGTGGAGGGAGACTATGAAGGAATGCACAAGTGCGAGATCGATATTTAGAGAGAGGGGGCGAACACGTGCGCTGTTGCACGCAGTGGCGGAGCCATGAAAAATAAATGAGCTAGGGGCCAAGCATTCCTAATCCTTTACGAGGAGGGTCAATTCATGAAATTAAACCTTTTTTAGCAACAATTGTCTAATGATCACATTCATATTAACCTCGATATATATAGTGATGTTAGGGGGAGCAGGGCACTTAGTGCCCCTGTCTTCGCCATTGTGCACGCGTCTGAGAGATGAAGCGGAAGGCATGGATGATGAGAGGGGGACGTTGGATATATAATTAATGTGGGTGTATTAGCTATTTATGTTAATCCTATATAGATAGGTATAGATTGATCGATGTGGACGTGGGAAAGAGGGTGAGACCGCACTGGATATATCAATTGATCGGTTTGTGTGGAAAACTATGAAAGACCTAGCTATATACACACATACATTGAGGAACATCGATCGTTGCGCATGGATGCGTGAGAGATAAAGAATGCCTAGTATGATGGAGAGGGGGATGTGTGTGGGTGTGTGCCTTCATGGGAGACCGACCTGAAGAAAAAGATTGCATGCGTGCGATAGATAATGCCGACTGGTAGTGTGTGTTCATGCATGCACGAGAGAAAGTTAGTGGTACAATTATAAAGAGAAGACTACTGTGTGGGTGTAAAAGAATAGGTGAGTTCATAATCAATGTAAAGTTGAATTCAAATATTTGAATACGAGATCCTAATGTTTGAAACCCATGCATGCATGAATATAACGGAGATCTTCGCGGTGTGGTTTGGAAACGAGCATGTTGTAATGTATACACATTGAACATGGTCAGACTGATTTGAATTTGAGATACCGATGGCAGGCATCATTTGCCCACGTCGCATCTGTGCATGGACACACTATTCTAATTGGAGATGATGGGCGGCTTTCGCATCACATATCTATATCTATACCCCTATATATATTGTATTATATATATTTTATATTGTGTGCGGGTAACTTTAACTTTGAAAGATTGCCGTTGGATGAGGCGAATCCGATGGTCCAAAGATGGCAAATTTGAGCACTATTGGCCGTTGGATATCATCTAGATTCCACCAGATTTTGCCACATGTATAATCTAGAAGACTCCATGGTTGAACTTAAGCATAATGCACAAACATCAAAACACAAGCACTTCTTATTTGTTCTAGAATCTTCCATATCAGAATTGCCCAAATGTTTTTCTACATGATTTGCCATTGTTTGTTTTTACTTTATGTCTTACAACGCACAATTCCATGAATCTTAAAATAGATTAGCTTTCTTATAAAAACGAGATGATTTTGAATGAAATGAACTATAAGAATTAAACGAACATCTACATCATGCATATATGACTCAAAGCTTGCATGCTATAATGTGGTATTTATTCATAATGTGGTTGCCAAATCTCATGCGTGCAATGCGCGTGTACCTTACTCTAATCTAAATGGTGTTTGTGTGTGTTGTGCGTGTTGAGGTGCAAATTGTCTTTTTTGGGTACACGTTAAGCTTGTTCTTCCGAAATTTCAAGTCGCGCCTTGTTATGCCGGAAATTGAAGCTAGCGTCTCTGTCTATCATGCTGCGAAACTCCCGCCTCTTCAACCCGCGCCTTGTTAGCCCGAAATATTTAAGATATGTCTTTGTGTCGTTGTGCTCCAAAAACTCCCTCCATCTCAACCCGCGCCTTGCTATTCCGAAATTAAAACCCGTGCGAAAACTCCGACCTCCTGTGAAATCCCGACACGTGAAATGCCCGTGGTACCCGTGAACCGAAAGAACTGCCTCAAATCGGTGGGGGGTACTTTTGTAACTTACCCCACATTTTTCGGACAAGCACGTCTCTAAGACATGGTTCCCCACTGCCATCCCATCCGCCCACCCATTTGTACACCGAGGCCGCAAAAACCCGCGACGAAACCCCACACCCTGCTCCGTCCGCCACCCAGCCGGAGCCTCTTCCCGACGACGTCGTCCACAGCAACACCTCAACATCCCTCATCCACCGTACCAGATGAAGATCCCTCGTCGATCTCATCGTCCTGCCGGTTCAGCCACCCTGTCCTCCACCTCCAAGGAGCTGCCCCGACGTTCCCCTCATCTTTCGTGCAACCTCCATTCCCACACCGCCGTCTTCACCTGCACCACCGGAAGAGCATCATCATCACTGTTTCCTCGGATGAAGCTGCGGCCTAATCGGCGCCACCAAAGAGGTTGTACACTAATCGCCGCATTTTCTTCTTGATTCGATCTCAGGGTGCTGCCAGCGCTCGGTCCCAAGCCGACATGACGCGGCTCCATCCACGGTGGCGTCGCCAGCCACTTCCTCCATGGCGTCGCTCCCTCGGCAGCGATGTCCACATCAGTAGGAGCTGCTGCTACTTTAGCTCTCGCTCGCGCTGCTACTCTGCTCTTGCTCTCGGTCCCCTGCCTGGTCTGCTCTTGCTATTGCTCTTACTCGCGCTGCTGCTCTCGCCTTGCTCTTGCTTGCGATGCTGCTCCGATTTGGCTACACTTCAGTCGACTGAATCGACTTTTGGGTCAGTCAATTTTCAAGGGGTGGGCTCGCCGGGGTGAAGGAAGAACCAGCCGCAGCGGGGAGGGGGGCTCGTCGGAGAGGTACCCCACTATCTATCTTAGGGTTCAGGATGGGGGCGGTGGTCGCCGACGATGGCGGGGCGTTGGCGAGGCGGTGGCGTGGGGATCGCCGGAGAAAAAG